>NC_139512.1:293758227-294358227 GCF_947247035.1 Vipera ursinii
TTTTTCTTCGTTCTGTTTTTATGGGGAGAAAGTAGCTATACATTTGCAGGGGTTTTTTTGTGAGGTGTGTGTGATGCTGTGTGTGTGTGAGAGAGAGGGTGTGTATGTGATTGTGTGTAAGAAGCCATGGTGGCCAGTGGTTAGAATGCAATATAGGTAGCCCTTGACTTATGACCACACCTGAGCCCAAAATGTCTGTTGCTAAATGAAACATTTGTTATGTGAGTTTTGCCCCATTTAACTTACCTTTCTTGCCACAGTTGTTAAGTGAATCATCGTAGTTATTAATTAGTGATCTGGTTGTTAAGTGACTCTGGCTTCCCCATTGACCATGCTTGTCGATAAGGTTACAAAAGGGGATCACGTGACCCCAGGACACAGCAGTTGTCATAAATATGAGTCAGTTGCCAAGCATCTAAATTTTGATCATGTGATCACAGGGATGCTGCAATGATTGTAAGTGTAAAACGGTCATAAGTCCTTTTTTTAGTGCAGTTGTAACATCGAATGGTCACTAAGCGAACTATTGTAAATCCTTGACCTTATAATAGCTTATAGAGCTTACAAGCTTACAGAATTAGCAGGTTAACTCTGCCCACTGCCAGGAGTTCAATCCTGACAGGCTCAAGGTTAACTCAGCCTTTCATCCTTCCAAGGCTCGTAAAACGAGGACCCAGATTGTGGGAGGCAATATGCTGACTCTGTAAACCACTTAGAGAGGGCTGTAAAGCACTCTGAAGCGGTATATAAGTCTAGGTGCTATTGCTATTGTCTTTGTGTCATTATTGACTCCTGGCAATTGCCTAGATTGGTTCCTGCAGTTTCCTTGACGATGCTTTTTGGAAGTGGTTTGACATCACCACCTTCTCAGGGCTGAGAGACAGGCACTAGTCCAGCTGTGTTTCTGCTTAAGGTGGGAATAAAATCCTTATCCCCCAGTTTCTAGCTTGATGCCTTAACCACTGCCCCACACTGGCTCTCAGGTTTTTGTAGTGTGTGTCTATTTCATAATTTTATTTTTTTTAACTTGGTAGCATTGATAAGATTTTTGTCAAGAGTAGCTCAGAGCAGTATTTGTGCAGAAAGATCTTTGGTGCAACATGCTTTGTCTCTGTGATGTTGACTTTATGTCTCTTTCTCAGCAACATCACTTCCCAATTTATGGAATTAAAAATGGTTGTGCTGTGTGGGGCTAAATGTGCAATTTCATAGTTGTAAACCTAATTCTCAGCATTTCCTTAAGGATGAAAAGTTTGGTGGGGGAGAAAAGCAAGAGAACCCATATTGATTTTCAGCAGTCTTATTTTTAGCTGTATTTTCTTTGCTGTTCTGACTTGGGAAGAACATCCAGACTAAACCAGAAATAAGCCAGAGATCTGCCCCTGGACATAAAAGCATGTTTAAAACAAATTCAGATTTATAAACTCAAGTGCAAAAGAAAAAAATATTAAAGGTATGTTTTGAGGTTCAACTAATCTTAGCCTGTTAAACTGATGAAATCCTGTGTAAACCAGGTCTGTTCTGTATCAAATAAGCAATATAGTAAGGCTGTGCAGTGCTCCAGTTTCAAAGGGGAAAAACAGATTTAGAGTATGTATGTGTGCAAATATTGCATCTCCTCAAATAAATGGCTTCTCCACCGTGATCTCATAGGAAGATACAAGTCCATTAAGGAATGGCTGGCAGGTGCAACAAGCAAGTTTATGTGCACTCTGAATCTTTGAAATTGGATCCCTGAATAATTATCCGCTACATTTCCTTAGGCTTAAAAATGCTGTCAGATCTCCTATTACTCTCTTACAGTGGCTGAGAAGAAAATAGTAACATAGCAAAAGTGATCCCATTTTGATTTATCCCAACTCAGTAAAGACTAGCATATATAACAGAATGTTCAAGATTGGATTTTGGTAATTCTTAAACAATTGATATAAAAGACTCTTTGTGGCCTTATTATATGGGTGGAAAATATATTCCCATGTTCTGCTTGTACAATGATAAACTTTAGAAATTGACCTTCTTAAAAAAAACAAGATGCTGCAACTTGAGATAATGTACCGTTTACTGGTTTATTTTTCTTCTTACAAAATAACATTAATCTTGATTTAAAATAAGATGTAGTAATGCTGACTAATGCTTCTATGAATTATGAAATAAGGCAAATTAGGTTTGCAAGACAATACATTACACTTTAGACCAAGATTTCTCATATTTAAAAGCATATGATATCATACCATATTAGATTTGTCAGTATACTAAGCATCTTTTTATAGAAAGGACATCATTGCACTATTACTAATATCTTGCGACTTTCATTTTAAAAACATGAAACAATGCTTGTTTCTTAAATAAGAGAATATTTAATAGACCTGTCATTCAGTTCTTGAGTCTAGAACTGTAATTCTTTCATACGTTTTATACATAAACATCCAGTTTTTGTTCTCTCTCTCAGAAAAATCCCTTCTCATCCCAAGCGTAGTATGGGTCTTCCTCAATCTCAGGTGCTGGACTAGAGGCCTGGGAGTTTGAGGTTCTGTGCAGTATCTTAACTATCCCTAGGACTGTACTCTTCTGGATAGAAACCTCTGATGTTGTTCCTGGGATCTGCTGGAGCCACTCCCCCAGCTTAGGAGTCACTGCCCTGAGTGTTCCTGTCACCATTGGGACAACTCTGGCTTTTAACAGAATAACAGAAGTGAAAGGGATCTTGGAGGTCTTCTAGTCCAACCCTCTGCTGAAGCAGGAAACCCTATATCATTTCAGGCAAATGGTTGTCCAATCTCTTCTTAAAAACCTCCAGTGTTGCAGTACCCTCAACTTTGGTGCTTTTCATTCACAGAAAAGTAACTGTCAGAGCTGCACAAACTTACTTCCCACATCCAACTCATCTTTGTGCGCCATCTTGGTGATTTCCGAATGCTCCGGATTTCATCCAGTAACAGTGGCTTTGATACTCACCAGATCCTTTCTGCTCTCTTTCCAGCTTGTGTACAGTCTTTGGGTGTTGGGCTTGGAGTGGAAACCTCTGTTCATTGTGAGGAGCTTCACATTGGAAGTCTCCATGCCCTTCTTTGCCCAGCTTACTATATCAGCACGATAGCTGATGACTTGCAGGACAAACATGTTGATGGTGTGGATCTTGTTTTTCACACTGAGCTGGTTCTTTAGGACCTTCTTATCCTTGATGGTACTTGAATGTTGCTATCTTCCTTACCTTCTCATTGTGGTTCCCATCTGACTCTGAAATAACAAAGTACTTGTAGCTGGCCTGTATGTCTGCTATGTGGCCTGCTGATAATTCCATTCCATCAATCATAACTATCTTCCTGTCTTTACTATTATCTGGCCACACCTCTCTGAATGACGTCCCAGTGTCCTCACTATAAATCTGTGTCAGGGGTATCCCCAAGTTGATGTTGCATTCTCTCTTAGCATACAGCTTGATGTTATCCATGTAGAGGAGATGACTGATGGTAGTTCCACACTTGAACTGGTATCTGTATCTAGTCTTTGTGACTATCTGGCTGAGGGGTTTCAAGACTATGCAGAACAGTAAGAGGAATAGTGCATTGCCTTGATAAATGCCACATTTGATGGCCACTTGATGTGAGCTGTCTTGAGTTGACTTCCGGTGTTATTTTCCACAGTCCCATTGAGTTCTTAAGGAAGATCCTTAGTATCCTCTTGACACTATATAGCGCCAGGCATTCACAGATCCATGTGTGTGTCATTGAGTCAAAGGCTTTTCCTGTAGTCAATCCAGGCTGTTTTCAAATTGATCTCTAGACCTTGAGTCTTGGGTGACTACTCTGTCTCTGAGCAACTGATGTTTTGAGCCTCCGGTGTTGTTCCCAGTGCCATTCTGAGCTGTGCTCATGTACTGGTCCATATGGTCCTGTGGCTTGGTTATGTTGCCTGATAGGACTTTCCATGTTGTGGGGAAGCCAGTTATCAGCCGGTAGCTGACAGAACTATTCCATTGTGGTGGTCTTTCATGATCAGCACTGTCCTTCCTTGTGTTAGTCTATCTGGGTGGGAGCTTGCTACTAGTAGTTGGTTCATCTGTGCTAGACATTAATGCACTGCTGTTAGTTTCTTTAACTAGTAGATGTGGATCATGTTCAGCCTAGGTGCTGCCCAGTTTTCATGTTCTTGATCTGCTGATGGATGTCTACTACTGTAATTGTGGGTGGTTCTTGATCTGGGAGATTGCTGTGATCTGCTTCCAAGTCCTGCAGCCACTTTGCACTTGTGTTATGTGTCTTCTCTTTCTCCCATATGTTCTTCCAGTACTGTTAAGTTTCTGCTGTTGGTGATTTTGCTTTCATTGTGTTGTTGTATTGTAGTTGGGAATGCATCTTGGATGGTTCTTTGGAGAACAGGGTATTTGTCTTATTGGCCTCTGCTTTTCTAGTGTATCTCCTTAGTTTGGTAACCAGTGCCATGAGTCTTTGTTTAGTACAGTATCTGAGTTGCTTTAATTTTAGCTTTTAATCTCATTTTCTGGGGAAGTTATGTCTTGTTGTTCTTGATCATATAGCCAAGCATCTCCAGGATTACAGCAGCTGTAGCATATACCAGTTCATTGGTTTGAGTTACAGTGGGGCTCTGTTGGCATCTCCTAGCTTACTGTCTGATGGTACTTCTCCCCTGAGTCTTGAGGGTTGGCTGTAGCTAATTTGTCCAGGAACTTATACCTCAAAAGGCAGCTGTGTTTTGTAATGAAGGGGGAGGCAGTGGTGTTGGCTGCACAACATGTGGCTGCACATGTGATTGTTTTTCCAAGTCATCTTGAGTCCAGTATGTAATGTATAGTTGGTCTGTCTCAACTTGTGAGAGTAGCTTCCTCTGCACTATTTTGACGCATTGGTAAACTAGCTGTTTCTCCATGAATGTGTTTGCAGGTCTTCCATCCTTCTATAGTTCCCTCATATGTTTCATATATCGCCTCTCGCATTTGGTTTACTGTTATGGTAGCGTGCTATCAATTCCAGGGTCTCTTTTCTAGTCCATGTATGGTTTGTTTCAGTAGCCCACTTATTGTCAGATTGTCCTATTTTCCAAATGTCTGATGCAGACCTTGTTAATCTGCATGATTCTGATATTTGAAGTAGGCAGGCGAGGTGTTAGGGGTCCTTAGTAAGGTAGGTACCACCCAGGATTTGAACCTCAGTATCCTGCATCAAAGACTGGTGCTCTAACCACTAACCACTACGCTATCCAGCTGTTCTGTATGTATGAGTGTGTGTGTGTGTGTGTGTGTGTGTGTGTGTGTATACATACCCATCCATCTCCTCTTTAGATTTGAAAACAGATACAAAACCACATGTTTTCTATTCTCTTGAGTACAATAAGATTTTTTTACTCTTTATCTTATCTGTGTCCTTGGCCAAATGCTTGTGAACATTTTTTAAACCCTTTAAAAATAATTTGGTTTCCTTCAAGCAAAACAGGTTATTTGGAGATGAATATATATGCCTGTAGTTTATCAGCTTTTTAAAATTGGTCTAAAAATAAGCCTTTTTTCATCTTCTTAGATGAAATTTACGTTGTGTTTAATTCTTAAGACCTATTTTTTTTTAAAAAATACTGCTTCTGGTACAAAGGATTGCATGGGGGTTTGAAGAAAAAACTATGCAGGAAAATAATGCCTTTTTTCAAGATTGTCTTTTTTTTTTTTGGCCAATAGAGCAATGAGGTTCTCAGTGATTGACATTGGAAGTATTGTTGAACGGATTCTCTTTTTGTCTCCCTTCAGTTTTTCTCCTTTCCATTTCTCCTTTGCTTATGCTTATATTTTACCACCGATATATTGGTCTCTTCTATACTCAGAATTGTTTCCTAGATTAATATTTGCTCTGAGGTTAATGGTATTTGTCATTTTATGAAGATCAACGGCCAAGCATCTTAGTCTTTGGTTTTGGTCTCAACTAATAAGGGTCTCCGTCTCTCAGAGAAAACGAAAAGAGCTGTGTTGCCCTTAAGCAAAAATCTGTATTGTATATTGGAAGGAGACAGATGGAAATATGGCTAAGAGTTAAATCATGTACTCAAATATTTAAAGTACACAGTAAAATGGAATCTGGATTTGAATAAGATGGTATTCGACTTTAGCAGGTCCTAAGGTGGTATCAGACTTCGTAGTCTCACAAATGCTGACCATCAACAGTTAAAATAAAGTGTGTGTGTGGGGGGGGGGCTCTTGCTATTTACGTATCATTTTTCACAAGAGGTTTGGAAGTTGCCAAACTGGGAAATTTGTATTTAAAACTTGGTGTATAAAAATGCAGATCAAGCAGGTCCACTTTCAATTTAAACTTAAGTTTATTTGCCTAGGGAGTAGTGAATCTGGTGTGTATTTTTCTGCTTTTTATTATGTTTTCTTCACATTCTGTTTCTTAATCTTTCTTTCCCTTTTTTACAGTTTTTGAAATTGAGACTTTGTTCAACGACGATGAATGTTGGCATCTTGCTGTTCAATTTCATCTAGAATGTGCTTACACATTTTTGAATTATTACGAGTATAAAAAAGCCAAAGAACATTTCCTTGCAGCTAAAGACATAACTAAGTTACAGATTGAGTTGACAGGTATGTTCTTTTCCAAGTTCTTGAATATTAATCTTTAACCCTAAGTGTGTCTGCATCACTTGACAGTTTAAAAAAGAAAGAAAATGGCAAAACGTGAAGAGGGCAACAGTCTCTATAATACTTTTAATGTGCCTCTCAGAAATTCTCTTCATTAAAATTCTAGATTAGTTTCAGAAGTTTACTAAAATTGTAGTAATATTTTGAAAATCTGTGGAAGGCTGAGGGCTTTTGTACATGCAGTGGGATTTTCTCTTGCTGTCTTCCCCCGTGTGCTCTCTCAAATTTGTCTTGGAAACACTTTGGAGTAAATTTTGTGGCAATGTGAGTTCTGTAACAGGAAATGGATTTTCTCCATCCCTCCTTTAAATTTGTTCAATTTCCATCTATCCTTCGCCAAAAGATGGAACAATACACCAATAAAACAGCAATAAAATGCAAATAATATAAAACCAAAATAGGCACAAGCATTGCAAAAATTAATTTTAAAAAATATAACAGCAAATTTGCATGCAGTTTCTTGGCTCATGATCTAATTTAAATGTGTTTAAATGTTGAGGGGAAGGCTGTTAAAAGAGAGCTAGCTGACCTCTTGACAAGGAAAGTCTTCCCTTGAATTTCTGCTGAATGTATCTCAGATGTTTGCAGAACCTCAAAGCTGAATAGATTCACTTAAGAGAAACTGAATAGAATCTTATTCAGGAAAAGTAAGTGTTTTTAGATCTATGTACCTCCTGTTTAATCATCTTGTATAATAGAATGGAAGGCAGAGAAATAAGAAAATCCACCTTACATTTATAAGAAGCTTCTGCTGAATCCAGGCTCTTTCGTTAATGGAAGGGAACTATCCAGCCCTTTGTTTGGAATGTAACAAACATAATGTCATGTATGGTGCTGCGACTTCGAAGTTGCAGATTTTCTATTTTTTCCCCACTCTCTTTGCTTGAACCCAGTATCTATTATGAAAATTCCAGCACTATAATAAAACAAAAAACATACACCTATATGCAGAGTCTGTTCTTACTTGGTATTTTTTCCAAAAATTAATGACTTTAATGAAGTCCCCATAACCCAGTTTATGTCATTTATCTTCACTGACAGGCAGGACAGATATCCTGCCATAATATAATTCTGCCCTTCTGTGTCACACCTAAGTTGCTACACATGATGCTGACAATATTGGCATGTTGTCGTGTTGAGAGTTTTGAAAAGTGTGGATACATAATTGTGTGCATTTGCATTTGGCCATTGACAGCCATTGTGCACTTTATGGCTGCCTGATACAGAAGGAAAACAGTATTAAGGATAATAGCCAAAGAGTTTCTTTTGCAAGAAGCTCAAAAAAATGTGCACATTTCTCTAAAAGTACGGTCCACAGGGAAGAAAAGATAGGCGAATGGGAAGGATTAGCATGCACAAGAGAAACTATGACAACAAATTACCAGTACATCTCACTAGCCAGAAGATAGGGTTGGAAGGCTGGAGGTGTAAATTAAGTCTCAGGGGAGCAAATGTTTCCCCTTTATCTCTGCAAGTTCTGAGACTTGAATCCTTATTTGAGGAGCTCTCAGTAGAATCCAATCTATAGCAGAAGTTATAGAAGAAGTGTTATTGGTTCCAGTTTGTACCTGATCTGCCTCCTGCATTGCATACTGCCTGTCCTACCAAGCATTCTTGGCAGGGTTATTCTTGTGTTGTCAATTGACCTTAATTTGGGAGAGGATAGAGGACTCATGGTTTATGACTCCAACTAAATGAATTCCATTCTCTCCTAACAGAATTCTATTTTAAAGCTATCTGGAAGAAGAATAGCTTTAGGTGTGCAGAAATAAACATGTTCTAGTAGATCACAATGTATTAATATAGAGCCCAGGCCACAGGAAGTAATTGTCCCATTGTACTTTGTCTTGTTGAAGGCCCATTTGGAATAGTCCAGTTCTGGATACCACAATCTAAAAAGAATATGGATAAACTGGAATACATTCAAAGGAGGATTATTAACTTGGTGAGGGGGCTGAAAACAGTGTCTGGTGAAAAACAAAGAAGATGGGTGTGCTTAGCTTGCAGAAGAGAAGATTAAGAGGAGATGTGAGACAGTAGTTTTGAGATATTGAAAGAATTCTCATGTAGTGGAGGAGCTGAACTTGTTCTTTGCCACAGCCAGAATTAAAGGGCTAAAGCTGGATGGATTTAGGTTGGATATAGTGGAAGAAGTTGCCTTATGATTACTTTTTGTCTGTTTCCTGGCCACACGTAATCCTTTCATGGAATCAGGACATCTATAATCTGGACATCTATGCTTTTCCACTTTCAGTTCCAAAAAGAGCATCACTATATATATTCAAAGACTATTTACTGAAATCTGTTGAGTTAGAAATCTGTCTACTAACAGGACACCTGAAATCTTCAACAGATACCCAAAGGCACAGCAAATATCCAAGGATAGTGCACCATTGGGTATCTCCATTAACAGGCATGTTCCCCTTTACTGGAGGTCTTTAAAGAGAGGTAAAAAGTTATATATTTGAAATGCTTTAGCTGATTTTGCACTAGGAAATTGGACTTGATCTCTGAGGTCCCTTCCAGTTCAAGATTCTGTGAAAATAGTTTTTTTACCCAGTCACTACCAGCAAAATAGTAAAACTGGTTTAGCAATATGCCTGGAATTCTCAAACTTACCTAGACATGTAGAGTGGTCCTTATTTTCTGGCACCTTATCTAACTTACCTTGATTATGAAATTACATCTGGAGGCATTTTGAGATGTGATTGGCTCCAGTATATGAGAGCTAATGTATTATAGAAATAAGTAGTTTTTAATGTAACACATCTGTAGATGATCACATGAAATCTATCTTCTTTTGTTTGTAGTAGGAAAAGCAGATAATTTGCATAGACACCACTCTTGCATTGCCTTTATTATGGTTATTTCTGATAGCCCCATGAAATATTTCATGATTTTCTTCTTCCAGTATACTGGTGATTTGTTGATATTTTAAAAAGCTTATTTGCTGAGCCTAAAGCTAGATAAGATAGATGTGCCTTTATTCCCAGTAGTGTTTCCCATGTGTTTAAACTTTAAAATTGAATCATATGTCATGGATGTTGATATCTGTGGAACAATCGCAATAGTTGGATTTTAAGATATAATGATTTAGGTCAGGCATGTCAAACTCGCGATGTCTCGGAACTTTTTCCCATTGCCGAAAATGGGATGGGCACGGTTTCTCTGTGACGCTCCGGCCCACGGGCCGGCAGTTTGACACCCCTGATTTAGGTAGTATTGGAATGCGTTTGATCTTTAGATACTCATTAATAAATAGAATTAGTGCTCTGTTTTAATCTGTAGGCATATTTGGAATGTTGAGAATTTACTGTGAGTATTCTCACAAAATAGCTGCAAGAGGATAGAGAGAAAACATCTATTTAGTGGCATAGGAATAGTCTCCTATTATACTCACCATAATCAGTCATTCCCCCCCCCCCCCCAAGAATGCTTATAGAGGCCACTTGGAAGTTCAGAGGTATTGTTGGAACTGAGAATAATTCTGGACACTGGCATATTGATTTGCAGCAGGACAGTTCTTAACATGCACACTCTCAAATATTTTAGAGGTTGGAAGGCATGTAAATTCTACCTGTAAATGGAGATACCCAATGACACAGTATCCTTGGATATTTGTTGTGCCTTTGGGTACCTGCTGAAGATTTCAGGTGACTTGCTAGTAGAAACTCAACACATTTCAGTAAATAGTTTTTGAATGTATATAGTGATGCTCTTTTTTGGAACTGAAAGTGGAAAAGCATAGATGTCCAGATTATAGATGTCCTAATTCCATGAAAGGATTACTTGTGGTCAGGAAACAGAGAAAAAGTAATCATTCCAAAGTTATAGTCCACACCAGTCAGGGTTCCAAAGAGTGAAGGTCAGGGTCTAAGAACTGAAGAATAAATCTGTCACATTCAAGTGCAAAGTAACTAATCACACAGGCTTGCAATCAGAAGATGTTACTGCCAGAAATGAGCTAGAAGGGAAGTATATTATGCTTGAGTATATTTATTTTATTTTATTTTATTTTATTTATTAAATTTTTATACCGCCCTTCTCCCGAAGGACTCAGGGCGGTGTGCAGGGCAATAAATATTGAAATATAAATACAAAAGTTAAAAAAGATTAAATAATTATGCCCAATATAATACAACAATTAAAACTATGTTAAAATCAAATCCAAACCCCAAACCCATCAGACCAGGCCGGATTGTTCAAATAGATAGGTTTTTAGATCACATTGGAAGGAGCGAAGGTCGGGGGCCATCCGGAGCTCAACTGGCAAGCGGTTCCATAGGTCTGGCGCGCCCACAGAGAACGCCCTCCCCCTGGGGGCCACCAATCGACATTCTCTGATCGGAGGCACCCTGAGGAGGCCCACTCTGTGGGAGCGCACTGGACTGTTATGTCTCCCTTCTTGATGGTGCGTAGCTAACTACGTGCCCACTTACAGCCATTCTTTCCTAATGGGCACTTTTGCAATTTTATTGTATGTAATGTTTGTGTGACAATGGTGTATAAAGAATAGCAATACCACTTAGACATATATACTGCTTCATGGTGCTTTACAGACCTCTCTTAAGTGGTTTACAGAGTCATCCAGTTACCTCCAACAGTCTAGAGTCCTCATTTTACCAGCTTCAGAAGGATGGAAGACTGAGTCAACTTTGAACTGGTCAGGATTGAACTCCTGGCAATGGGCAGTGTCAGCCTGCAATACTGCATTCCAACCACTGCGTCACCAGGGCTCCTCAAACAGTAGAGAGAAACAGCAGGGAGGAATATAGTAAAAAAACAAAAGGAAGAAAGGATAATCCAGAGAATAACCCCATGGTCTTAATTTAAGTGAAGTGTGTGAACTTGTCATTTTTACTTAAACAGAAACAGAGTTAATTGCTTGTAAATGGTAGAAATATCATTTAAGGATGTGACATGGCAATTACCTTGTAGTCATATATTGTGCAAAATAAATAGAACTGATTTTCATGCCTTTTAGAATATACTTACTCTAGTCTTACCCTCCAAAATTAGCATTAATTAGTCTCTTCAGTTAAAGAAGCATCAAGTAGGAAAAAAAACATTGACACATCAAGACAACAGATATTGAGCATTAAGACTACGTACCCAAAAATATTTTGAAGAAGTTCATTGGACCTTGCATGACCATAGCACCTTTCTCCTGCTCATTAAAGAAACATCCTTTTTTCCTAGACTTCTGTGCCAGCACGAAAAAGTTGCAGCTGCTTTGAATGTTGCATTATGAGCCAACTACATAAAAAAATGGAAGTCTGAAAAATGTGGGCTGCTTCATTCAACAGAAACGAGATGGTGTGGTCAGGCGAGGTCCAAATTACTCCTTCCAAATCATTTGTATATAGGAGCAGAAACCTGTTTTGTTAATATCACACTTTGAATCCTGGGGCATAAAACACTCAGACATTAACCTTCTTAACCACAGCAAATATTTAATTTGGATTGAGGCAGTTTATTCAGGAATCCATTTTTCTGCTGGGCTTATTATTTCTATTTTCATGGTATCTTTTTTATCAGAACTGGAGCTTCTCTGGCACAAAAAGCTACATACAGCTTTTTTTGAGCACAAAGCTCCCTATCTTCTGAAAGTGCCTCATTATTGATTTGGCTCTTTATTCTATGACAATGAATAAAACTAATGATATATTAACTGAATTTTTTTTCTGTCTCTCTCTCTCTGTGCACATGCCATTCTTTTACTGATTAGCAGGCTCTAAGAGCCAGTGTTTTGTCTAGCTAGATGATATGCAGGCTTCCTTTTATCTTTTCCTATGATTTGTTGGATTAAACATTTTGTAATACATTACATGTGGCTGAATGTGAGCAGCTGATCTCTATACATGCACTTCAACCATATTTTATCCATCTATTCATTATTAATGTTCTAATCCTACCATTTCTCAATGAGTTTAAGATAGTACATAGGAGTAAGGTCTCTCAATTTTATCATCACAACAACCCTGCGAGGTAGGATCAAATAAGAGGCAGAGCCTCGAATGTCACACAGGGAGTTTTGTGGCCAAATGGAAATTGGAACCTAGGATTTCCCATCTCAGTATGATATCTGAACTACTTAGACCACAATGGTTATCATGCCATATTAGAGTTTATTTAGTGAACTTAATGTACATCTAAAAAATGGTCCAGCTTTCCATATATACGTTCCTTCTTTAATTAACAGCTTTAAACTGAAACCCAAAGAAAGATATTTGTCTTGAACAAGTTACAAGGGGAATTCAACTTAATATGATGTCATCACCTATGAATATTGTGCTAAAAAAGTAAGTCTTAGAAATTATGTAACTTAATTTGAGGAGCATGTGACACCATCTGTACTTTAAATTATTTAGAGTGTTGATTTTCGATGACAATTTATGCATAACTTCTTGGTGGTGTTATAAAATGAATTACATTTTAAAATTGCAGACAGTGGGAAGTTAAGCTTCATTTGTGAAGATCTCACTCTCCTACACCAACTGTGTTTTAAAAAACAGCCCTTAGTATTTTACTGTTCTACAAGATTTCAAACATTTTCCTTGAAGTTGGCCAACTGGTATTTCGAGTCAGCGTGGGATAAAATGTGACATTATATAAATGCTCTGTAGTTTTTCTAACATTTGATATAATACAATGGGGATTTCTTCCCAATATACTTAAGGGAAAGGATGTTTTGCAGAACTGCAGCAGGGAGAGAAAAGTGTTAACACTTCTCTTTTGATGTAATCTTTATAATTATCATGGCTGAGATGGATTTCTGGAAATAATAAAGGCTTGAAATGATTTGGCTCTAAAACTAGAGTTGGTGAGTCTCCAGTCAATGATTTTAAAGGCAAATATCTGTTCCTTGAACAGTAACTTTTGTCTTTAGCCTCTGAGACACATAGATTCATTTTTTAACTTCCTGTTTTTTTTCTTCTTCACCTTCTTTTCTTCTTGCTTTCTAAACTACCATTATTTTCTTTGATTTCAGAACCAAGAATGTAGATAGTGTGGAATAGTTTAACATTTTCATATTCTATTCTGCTTGGAATCACTCATATTCAATCTTAATATGGACTGCTTTGATTATGGTTATTCAAATAAACTATGATTAGACAAGCTTTGGCTTACTGCAATTGGTAAACCCAGCGTATAAGGGCTATTGTGCTGAAGCACATTGTAGCTCCAACTGTGGAATCTCAAATTTATGTTTTAAGCTAGAATGCATTATGGATTATCCATATGGTTGGAATATACCATATCAAAAATTAAATAGAATTGTACTTTAAATCTGGATCAAAGATCCATACTTTTTATTCAAAATAATAGAAAATGGAAATATTAATTGTGGTGGTGGTATCCCAATTAAGTAAGTTAAATGGGATATGTCATTATTAGATTTAGCTGTAGCATAGCGGTTAAATTACTTGACAGAGAATGTGTATTGTATTCAACCAGCAACCAGACTAAAAGAAAACAAAAGTCCTACAATTTAGTTCTGTTTGGGTTTTAAACAAGCTTTGTTAGTGTAAATATTTTAAAAGTTTGCTTTAAATCTGTACTTAAAATAACTCAAATGGAAGCAGTAATATTTACAGTTTAAGGGTTTTGTGGTGCTATAATTAGCTCCATGATTTATTCTTTATTATGGAATTTAATTTTGGCAGAATTATTATTTCTATAATATTATTTTTTATGCTTTGCTCCCCACTAAGCAATTTTTTCTTTCCCTATTTGAAGTTGAATTGCCAAACTTGGTGTTCTTTCCAGTTGCTATCAGTATTTTGGGGAACTCTGGCTGGGACCAAGATATAATCTGTTGCTGTTATTTGTAAGTTCCCAAGACCGAGCATGCTAAAATAGCTTCATTGCTGACCATTCTCGGAAGAATCCTAGCAGCTAAATGTGCAAAGAGGTCTGAAATTTAGCTCATCAGGATCTGAAAGCGAACATGTTCAGCTTTTTATCCCTATTTCAGCCTGAGCAAATTGCTTCACAGCTTTTTGATTTGAATGAATTAAATAAATCTTGCAAACAACAGCAGCATTTATACAAAAGTCAGTCCATTTTATCTCACATTTTGCCTTTTTTGTTTTTTTTAATTTTGATCCCTGGCAATCTTAAACCAATTAGACCTATATTTTTGTGGTTGTTTTTTTTTTAAAAAAAACAAAGACTTTAAGTTAATCACTAATTTTCAGATCAGTTTGAGAATTGGAACTGGAAGAGGAAAGGAAGATAATACTGCAGCTATCTGAGAAACATAACATGATAAAACCAATACCATACTTTTACTAAATCTGCTTTAAGCCACGAAAATGTAGTAGCAATCACAATCCTGAACAGACAATCTGGGGTCAAAAGATGGTCAACTGGGCACCACAAAAGCAGCTATAGGGTGTTCTCCCAGCAAAAAGATGCCATACTGGTACTAACCTGCTTACTCCTGGCATGCTATACCTGTGGACACAAAGCAGGGGGAGACTGACTGCCAAGATGCTTCTCTGTGCATAATAGACTCCTGTGGAAGGAAGCAATGGGTTGTCCAATCCAATGGAGTTTTTTTACTGGGCCACGTTGCCGTAACTGCCTGCAATTCAAGCTTATCAAATATTTTTTTATCTTTAAAGGCTAATAAATTGAAGCACTGTATAGGAATACAATTTTTTATTAATTTTCAGACTGAGTTCAGTAGATAATTGAAAACTAAAGTACATTTTTTTCTGATGAATTGTTACCATTGCGTGGGGAAATGTGACTGAAAAATTAATACAACAGCAACAGTGTTTTGCCACTGCTTCCTTCCTAGACTGAGAGAGAGTAACTGGCCCAAGGCTCAGTTGGCTTTGTATCTAAGGAGAGACTAGAATTCACAAGTCACCTGGTTTCTAGCCTGGTATCTTAACCACTGCAACAAACTGACTTTCATAATTATTGAAACCTGGTTCCATTTATACTAGTTACAGTATATTAACAAAGTGTTTCCTAAGAATTACCTTCATCTTTACAGATGCATTAAAAAAATCCTCCCTTTTTACGACCCTGTACTATTAAGTACAGTTTAAAATTTCTATACCTCTGTAACATTTGTATTTATATATGGATATACATATACATAAGGGATGCAGTGGCTTAGTGGGTTAGGACGCTGAGCTTGTTAATCAGAAAATCGGCAGTTTGGCAGGTTGAATCCCGAGTGCCGCGTAGCAGAGTGAGCGCCTGTTACTCGTCCCAGCTTCTGCCAACCAAGCAGTTCAAAAGCACATAAAAATGCAAGTAGAAAAATAGGGACCACTACGGTGGGAAGGTAAAAGCATTCCGTGCGCCTTTGACGTCTAGTCATGCCAGCCACGTGACCACGGAGATGTCCTCAGACAAGCGCTGGCTCTTCGGCTTTGAAACGGAGATGAGCACCGACCCCTAGAGTTGGAAACGACTAGCACGCATATGCGGGGAAACCTTTACCTTTATACATATACATACACACCTCCATTAATACTGTGCATTTCTTCTTAAAAACATAAAAAATTGTATATGCCTTTAATCTTCAATTATTTTACTTAACCATACTGGTTAAATCATGAAATACAGAGCACATATACTTTATAATATACTTTATACCAGATTTTATGATTTATTATATCATCATCATCAACATCACATATCCTGGAACTCAAAATTGTTTTAAATTATTTTCAGCCCAATTATTACCTTGCAAAGTAAATTTCTGGCAGCAGTTAAAGTTTCCCAAAATTAAGACATGCATTATTGTCTTTAAGAAGTTGGAAACAAAGTTATTTGATCACAAGCCTTCAGAGAATACCAATATCATTTTGCGTGCATAAAAGGCCTATCTCAAATTCATATATTCTGTACTCGTGATGAATTTCTGTTTTGTTCTAATGTTTTTTTTGCAGGTGCTCTGGGAAAAAGAACAAGATTTCAGGAAAAATATGTAGCCCAACTGATACTAGCTGTTCAGAGGAAAGATAACATCCTCCTTCCTTACCGAGAACTTAGTCCAGCGCCTACTTCACTGGAAGATTTAACTAAGGTATAGAAATGAAACAAATATACTATCTTTTGGAAGGCTCTGCCTTCGTGTGGGTTGTCATTTGTTTTGTGCGTAGATATCACCTTCAAGTACAGTTTTGTTTTCCCCATCCTTTAATTAACTACTATTTGTAAGCTGCCCTGAGTCTTCGGAGAAGGGCGGGATATAAATGGAATTAAAATAAAATAAAAAATAAATAAAAATAATTGCCTATGAGATTAAGTCTGTTCTGCACATGGAAATAAGTATGAATTTGTTTGCATCTGTTTCTTTGCCCCCTCACCTTCTACTGTAAGTGACTTACATTTCATTAAAATGGACAGTTAAATCAACAATAATATACATGTATCAGGCACCTTAAACCAACCTCCATTCAAATAGGACCCCAGTCAAGATTTCCTTTCAATACAGATTTCAGCTTCAGAAGAACTGTATTCATCAAGGCCACAAGTGGAAATTAAAATCCTAAGTTCCTATCCCCTGCTGAATTTCCAATAATTAATGTACACACAGTTGCTATATATTGAAAGGAGAGAAGGATATATATTACAAAGAAAAAAATGTAGTAAAGGGCCTTCCAATAAAGTTTATTTGTGGCAATAGGATCTTTCTTAAGAGAAACTCTTCATACGTTTTCAAGAAAACTTAGGATTTCTGAATTATAGTTTGAAGACCACTAACTGGAGTATATTTCCAAACCATTCTGTTTCTTCAAGGAACTTTTTATTCTTCAGCCACAGCCCTGGAGTTCTGTCAGCATTCCTAGTTCTTGCTTAAATCATCTTCAACACAGTTGCTCTTGTGCTAGCCAAGAGAATCCTTCTCTATAGCTTAGTCAAGAGGAGAATTTATGTTCTTGGCAAAGCTAAAATCAAATGCTGCTGTTCAAGATATTTTTTATGTTATTACTGCAACTTCCAAACAGATGAACAACTTTAGATGTAATTTATCACTTGTGAATTTTCCCCCACAGAATTATGCTTTAGATGATGACACCGTACTAAATGAAATAAAGTTTGAAGAATCTCATCAGAACCAGATGCCTGACCTCTGTGCAGAAGAACTTGCTGTAATCCTTGGAATTTGGTAAGAGGATAAACTTGGTTCCATCATTGTAAGAGCCTTGGTGGAGCAGTGGGCTAATGCCTCCTTAAGTAACACCAGCTGCCTGCAATTAGTGCAGGTTCGCATCCCACCAGGCTCAAGGTTGACTCAGCCTTCCATCCTTCCGAGGTAGGTAAAATGAGGACCCAGATTGTTGGGGGCAATTAAGCTGACTTTGTAATAATGCCGCTTGGGGTGTGTGTGAAAGCCCTAATAAGCAGGCATATACATAGAATGAAGGCTACTGCTAAGCTTGTAAGCCACCCTGAGTCTTCGGAGAAGGGCGGGATATAAATGGAATTAAAATAAAAATAAATAAATTGTCAGTGCCCAGTTATAGCAAAAAAGCAAAGATAGGCTGGTTTTAAGAAAAGGCTAAAACACACATCAAAGTTATACCTCTACTGACCAAGCACAGATAGTGTATTAGCTTTTGAATTATCTAAAACCTCTTAAATTATATGTGATACAAATAATATAAAAATGTTGGGTACGTCCACGTATGTGGTTTAAAGGAAGAAGATGATGATGAAGCCATCAGATGTGGGAGGAACTGAAAACATTAACTTATGTTAGATGCTGCTCTGAATCCAGAATGACTGGAACAAGGAATAATGACCTATTTTTGAAGAGACAAATAGGAGGTTCAGCTCTTTAACAATCATGTGTAGAAGATGATATTTTGAGAGTTGGCACATATTTTATCGATGTAGTCTTGTGCACAAGTTACTGTGGTAAGAGCAATGGAACCTAGGTTCAAGGCTACCTTCTCTATGGATGTTTTACTGCATGACCTTTGTGTTTGATATGGGGAAAATGGGAGTGCTGTCTATACTACCTTGAGTTTCTGTAGGAAAGGCAAGATAGCAGGAACAAAACTAAACAAGTAAATTAGTTTTGGTAGCTTTGTTATAGCCTCTAGTTTGAGTCTCTAGTTAACCATCTGTAAGGATTGCAAGTTTAGTACTAGCACTCACGCACACACAAACACACAGACATGTTCTTTCCCCAATACTTAGCTGAATAGAGCTGAATGTTTGGAATTTCAGAAAGCTACATGAATAAAAATGTGTTCTTTTTTTTAACAGTATAGACTTTCAGAAAAACAATCCTGTCCATAAACTCACAGAAGAGGAGCTACTTGCTTTTACATCAGTAAGCAACTGAACAATTTTTTTTCTTTTAAAAATGTTTTCATGTGTTTATTGAATGGATCACATGTTGACTTGCCTGCTGTTTCTCAGAGAAAGAGCTTTTATGTACATGGGGAATATTATATGGAAAGAAGCAAAGACCTACCTAATCCCTGGTTGAATAATGAAAATAGAAAGCATTTTTACTTTATTGACTATGATACCATAATTGTATGATTTTGGTAATTGTCATCTCATACAATTGTTTTGAATAAATTACTGTAGTTCAGCTCTTGAATCCCTTCTGGCTAAGAGTACAGATTATGATAAACCATAGACATTGATTAACAACTGCTGAATTAAAACTAATCTGGTTAATAAAATATGGTCCATGCCTTCACAAAGTGTTTCTTAGGATCATTTTGAAAAGCTTCCAAACCCATTTTATAAGTGATGCAAGGCAGTTGTTGATGGTACAAATTTTATGGCTAGTTTCATTTGTTTTGGATTTCCCAGAAAATAATAAAATATTCATAGAATGTAAGTATATATTAATATGTGTAATATGTTAGAATACATTACAGATAGTCCTTAACTTGCAACAATAATTGAGCCTGCAATTAAGTATTGTGGTCATTAAATGGGTTTTACAACTTTTTTGTGATAGTTAAGCAAATGCAGCAGTCGTTAAGTGAAAACAGTAGTTGTTAAGCGAACATGGTGATCGTTAAGTGAATCTGTTTTATTCATTGGATGATTTTTGCTGGCAACCAGGTCTACTGGAATCTAGCAAAAAAATGTCAAAAATCATAGTTATGCAACCGCAGGATGTTGCAAATGGCTGTAAAGGTGAGCTGGTTGCTAAGCACCCAAAATGTGATTTCATGACGGGGTGTTTGCAGCCATCGGATCTTTGAAATTGGATCTTAAGCTCCTTTTGAGGGATCCATTGTAACTGAACGGCCTCTAAGTGACCAGACTTAAATTGAGGACTATCCTTATTTTCAGAAATTTTCAAGCTAAAAAATGTTTATTTTCATGATTAAAATCTAGAAATAAGTAAAGTAGGCTTCCCTGGCTACATTCTTTTCGGAAAGTGGAGATTGAAGTCTGGGGATAATGGGGAGCAGGAGACTGGGGAAGATGGATTTAATTTTTCTGAAGAATTCCTGAGTTAAATTTCTCTTTGTCTGAATTTCTATCTACTCTCTTAGTACCCTTTTGTTACTCCAGCATGTGTAGGTAGGCTGTTTGTAAAATAGATAAAGAAAATATCAAGAGCATCAAAGGTGATTAGGGGACTGGAGGCTAGAACATATAACGAACGGTTACTGGAATTGGGTATGTGTAGTTTAATGAAGAGAAGGACAAGGGGGGACATGACAGCAGTGTTCCAATATCTCAGGGGCTGCCACAAAGAAGACGGAGTCAAGCTATTTTCCAAAGCAACTGAAGGCAGGACAAAAAAGCAATGGATGGAAACTGATCAAAGAGAGAAGCAACCTAGAATTAAGGAGAAATTTCCTGACAGTTAGAACAATTAATGAGTGGAACAACCTGTCCCCAGAACACATGAATCCCTTCTTCCCAGATATACTACTCCTTATTATACTAAGAAGGCCTAATTAAGAATCTGGATTTATGGAGACTTGGTTGAATTTTGTACTTCAAGTCTTTTAACGTCTAGGACTGCCATTGGGACATTCAGCAGGGAAGAACTGTAACCACTGCATTTAGTGGCTGAAGGGCAGCTTTGAACGATGTTCTACCTCTTGTTTTTGATTTTCTTGAAGCCATTTATGATTTTTGTTGGGGCAAATAGACTGTAAAGTAAGCAAGTGGAAGAGTTTAGTCTGCCATCTGGTGGCTGATTCTTAAAAAAAAAGCACTGTACAGTAGTGTCACTTGAACTGCTTCATTTCCAAAGTTTAAGTATTGCTAAGAATGGACCATAATATTCATTGATAGGTTTAATGCTGAATATTTATGATTTGAATGTGTTTTATGATAAAAATTAGTGGAAATGTTTTTAAAGTGTCATACCTTTGGGTAAATTTTCTAAGTCTTAACGCAATTCTAAACATTTGTCTCAGCCGCAAAAGCAGAGTTAAACTTTCAAGCCCTGAGGTAACTTTTTGTGAAGAGCTTCTTCAACATTTGTCAGTCATATTTGCTTGGTTTACATAAAAAACTAAATATGGAAGGAGTATTGGTCAATGAAGTTAATGTCATGTTTGACCTCCTCTCCTCTATCAACATGTATGTGTATGTGTGAGCAGGCATCTTCTCAGCCTACATGTGGATTCTTAAATCTGCAGGCTGGTTAGATGGTTGTCATACATTCATCAGATATCTGCTTAAATATAGCTATTCTCAAGAAAGGAGACCTTTCCAAGTACGTTGAAGTAATCTTAGCATTGGCATTTTAGGTCAGAGTCCTAATAATCATCTTTCACCTCAGAAATTCCTGATCAAGGAGACCAGTGCTTTTTTTGGGGCCCACTGCATTTTAAAAAATGCATTTGTGTGAATGGGTTGAATGCCTTCATTTGAAAACAGGGTGTTAGGTATTTAAATGGTATTATGTATTCTGGATTCTTGTTTAAAAAACTTGTTATCATATGTGGTGTCTCCATAGTTGTTCTTGGTGACAAAGCAATCAAAACCCTCAGCAGAACTATAGCATTCTTAAAAAATAAATTAATCAATTTCTGTTAAAAAAATTTATGTGCCCTTAATATCGACCATTTGTTCAGTGACTGTTCTAAGCACTGAAAAAGGAGACTTATGACTGGCCCTCAAATGTTTGGCTGTCACAACACTCTTACGCAATTTGGGCGCTTGGCAACAGGCTCACGCTTATGTTGGTTGCAGTGTCCCATAGTCATATGACTTTTGCAACTTTCCCTACCAGCTTCACACAAGTAAAGTCAATAGGGAAGCCAGCAGGGAAGGTTGCAAGTCATTACATCCTTGCCTGGTACCAGCCACCTCTGTTTGCACTCATGCATTGTGGCTTAGGGACGCGGTGGCTCAGTGGGTTAGGACGCTGAGCTTGTCGATCAGATGGTCGGCAGTTTGGCGGGTCAAATCCCGAGTGCCGCATAGCAGAGTGAGCGCCTGTTACTCGTCCCAGCTTCTGCCAACCTAGCAGTTTGAAAGCATGTAAAAATGCAAGTAGAAAAATAGGGACCACTACGGTGGGAAGGTAACAGCGCTCCGTGCGCCTTTGGCGTCTAGTCATGCCGGCCACATGTCTCGTCCTCGGACAAGCGCTGGCTCTTCGGCTTTGAAACGGAGATGGCTTACCTGCCTGCCTACTGGCCTGCTTCCAAAGCATCTGGAACTCGTTTAACAACCCAGAAACTTGCTCAGTAACAGTCATGTGTCATCACACTTTACAATCACATTGCTTAGTGATGAAAATTCCACTCCCTATTACTGTCATTAACTGAGGACTGCCTATATACCCATTTCTTGCTTCAGTTGTACACAGATAGTCTCAATTAATACTAAAAATTCTCAATGGAGACTTTCTGGAATTACGTTCATGTTCAAGAGTAATCTTTCCCAAGCTCTGCATTACAGATATTTTGGATTATAGCTCCAGAGGTACAGCGCCTACCTGACTCAGATTTTCTGAAAGATGCTAAGTACAAATTCTTGAACTCTGTACAGGGTTCTTACTTTGGCCACAGTTATATAAGGCACATTAAAGGACAGCTTTAACAGATGGACTTTTGACAAGACTCACCATCATAGCTGCTTTTACAGTTGCCCTGCACTTCAAAAATAGCTTGCTTTGGGAACCTCTGAGCTAATAAAGGAGTTAGCTGAAAGTGGCTATAAGTGAAAATGCAGTTGTCAAGTTTAATTAATAATTAATATTAGACTTTACTGCAATTTGTAAAGCATGATTAGACTATGGAGAAGGGGATGGGAGTTGCTCTTTTGGATAAATTCTCTTTTTCAAATTACAAGTTGCAAATATTTGCTCCTCAGATATTTTCAACTTACAGAAGAAGCATGTAATCATCCTAGACTGAAATACTTTTTCTGTTCATCTTTTGCTGCTTGCCTCCATTTGTTTGGAGGAAAGTAAGAAAACATTACAAAAGGGGAAAAACAGGATTAATTCGATCGAGGAAATGGCATACTGTCAAAAGCCTGGTTTGAAGGTGGACCAGATGGCAACGCATGCTCTGCATTCCGCTCTTGTTTATCCTTATTTCTTATAAGTCCTCAGAGCACCTTGACGTAAAGAAAGGAGAAAGTTCATTTCATCCTTTTTCTCACCTCTGCACCTCATCTGATCTAACACATCTCATAATTTCCCCCATGGCTCTGGCTTTGAAGCTTGAATTATTTATTATAGGCAAGATAGAAGGAAAATGGTTTAGGGTTGATTCCAAAGAAGCATGAAGAAATTAGTTTTTAGTGCTGTTGTGAAAGAGTTTGCATAAGCATTTTATTTACCCTGACATAATTATATTGCCTAACTAGAAGCATCTAGGTGAGTTGGCTTGATTTTGAAAAATCAAACTTTAAAAAAAGTCAAACTTTGTTATTCCTTAAATGGGAGATGATTAGGAAGTACCAGATCTGTAGACTAGTAAGACAGTCACTAAAAAAAAGATGACAACAATCATTTTTGTATTTTTGCAGAGAAAATTATATGTCCATGAATTAAGCTCGATTAAGAGGAGAAATTAATGCTATTTAAAACAGAAAAATCTGTGGAAGTTCTTTTGCGATAAAATTCAGATGTGACTTATTTAATTCTTCTAGGTCAGCAAGATAAACTATATATTATTATAATATTTCTTTGTGTAGTTTACAATCATAGTCAAGATATCCTGAGTTAAAAGTTATTCAGAAAATATAACAATCTATTCCCTGCAGAGTTGATATAATATGGATTGTTTAATATAAAGTGTTCTACTATAGTATATAAATGTTATTAAATTAAATTAAATTAAAATAGTAAATTTTATGAAGGAGGGAGATGGCAAACCTTGTCTGTCATCTTTGCATTATGTTTGTTTATGCTTTATTTCCTTCATCGTTTTTATATTTTGTTCCATATGCTGTGCCAGTAAAAAAAATGGTGGTTTTATACTCTACAAACTTTAGCAGTAGAACATTTTGGTATGTGAAATAAGAGCTCCTCAGATGAAACTCTTTTTTCCCCCCCATCTCAGTGCTATTTTTTCTGGCAGCCTTGTTAACAACTGGGTGGTGAGTGCCCAAAGAGATTGTCTCAATTGCTTGTCTTTGGCCAGCTGTATTTTCTGTGAGTCATTTGATCACGAGGACTAAGTTTTTTATGGCACAAAAGCAGGATTACAACAGATTGATGTTTGATCTGGCATATGATTTTAGAATACTGAAACAGTTTGTTGTATAACACGTCTCTTTTTCAATTTTTTATCTTAGTTTACCTAACCTGCTGTGAAACTATAAGCTTATATGTCCTGTCTTGAAAATTGACATCTCACTGGGATATGTGAGACTGAATCACATATTTATTATTTTACCAATTTATCATTGGTGGTCTATCATCCATCAAATAGTCATTTATTTCAATCATTGAGCAAAATATACATAAAGTTCATCTAGGGGATATATTTCTTCATACTGAGATCTTTTTTAAACTGACAAATGAATATGATGATGGGTCCACAACGTATCAATTCATCTTCTTAACTTTGTCTTTAATTCCATTACTCGTATTATTACTGTGCATCACTGAAACAAGGAATATTTTGCTAGAGCTACTGTGTGAAGTAGCAGATTTGTGTATTGTACTTCAGTGAGTGGGCAATAACTGCTTTCAACATGGGGAATAATTAGTGCAAAGTTAAAATTAAGGACTTTATCATACAGGTAAGCAAACGAAGGAAGAAAAAGGTTGTTAGCTTGAATTTCCATTACAGCACACATTTCTAATCCTTCTAATACTAGAGACAGAAAATGCCAAATGTGGGGGAAACAGGATATGCTAGGTAAGGAATTGATTATGGGTGGTCAAATCAGTGTTGAGCGTTAGTGATAGAAGCTGTGAAAATGAAAAGATAAAACTTAACTTTATATCAGGAAATCTCAGTTGGTTATGGATAGTTTGTAAAATACCATAGACACAGGCATTTCTAGCTTCACACTTTGGAAAAAAGAAAAAGAAAAGACTTAAACCTCTTGAGATTGGTGTTGGAAGAAACAATGTCTGAATAATATCTCCATTTGAATTTAATAGATTTTTGTGTATTTAATAGATTTTTAGTATTTATATGTTGTCACCAAGAAAAATTACATGGATTTAACCATGGATTCATCAGAAGCGGTACTTCAGTTAAAGGGGAACTTCACAGTAAAAAAATAAAAATAAAATTAGTATGTTGTAAATCATAGTTGCAGTTACCTGGACATTAAGAATGCCTCTAAAGTTATTCTTACAAAATAGATTTCATTTGTAAGGCTACTAACCTGTCCAGAAGTTAAATAAGGCTTAATTAAGTTAGGCAAAATAGAAACTAGTATCTGAAGAGTCTAGCAGCAAACATCTCACCAGGTTGCCTTCTGATAAATAGGTATTTGGTGAATGGCCTCATCCAGCATAGCCATTGTGGGTTGGTGCCCATAATGTGTTGTCAGAAAAGTACAGCTAGGAAGGCCTAACGTGCCTTTGTTATTCCCATGATCTCCCTCTAGTTCTGTTCCTTGGTCTCACAATTTCCTTCAGTACTACTTCCAGCTTATCTCAAATATGTCTCCCACCCTTTTAAATAAACTGACACTCTCCCCTATTAAAAAACCCCATAGATTCCTATCACTCAAGTCCCCTTTCGATGAGACAAGGGGATAAAATTTTGATAAATAATTAAGCTTGTAAGACGCCCTGAGTCTTCGGAGAAGGGCGGGATATAAATGGAATTAAAAAAAAATAAAAAAAAATGCAAGGAGGAGATATGGCTTGCACTAAAAGTTTACAAGTAGAGGTTTAACGTGAAATATGGCTGATTTCCTTGGAATGCATATGTGTGTAGATTTTTCCAGTTGGCTGTCTGCAAGATACACAATGAGAACCTTCTGTCTATATTTCAGAAAACACCACTTAATTTTAATAGGTTTAATATGATACCATTTTCTTTCTAAATGCATAGCTTCATTATTTTATCAGTAAATTCATGAAACAACAAATCTTACATTAGTACTTGAATGGCATTCTATCAGATATTGTTGCTGTGCTGCCAGCTATTATCTGAAATTCCCTGAACACTGACACTGAGAAGTTAAGCCCTTTTCATAATATTCCAAATTCCTGATTTATGGATGTTGAGATGAGGCATTCAGAAATACATTCTCATGTACTATTATGTGGTATGGAAGCTTATATACGTGCCTGGTTTTAGGACCTAGTTCAAGCTAAATACCTAATTGAGTATAAGGACAGTGTTTGAACCAAACAGAATTGAAACAGTTTTCAACACCACACAGAATAAATAATATGTTTGTAATAAGGTACGTGTGAGCAGCATGACTCTCTTCCAGTTGAAGTAAAAAGGGAAGTCCTGTTTTATATTTAATTCATGACTAAAAACCATTTTTAAGGCAATATAGTAAAGTTGGCTCTTTTTTATGTAAAAAAGGCTAACTGCATATCCCTTTTGATTAAGTAAATATTTGATTAAGTAGATAAGTATTGAAATCTGTTCAAATATGTCCATTCTTAGTAGTCTAGTTTTTGTACTAATTAGCTGAGAAATAAAAATAAAAAAATACCTGCAGTGGCTCTTTAGCTTCTGTCAGTGCCCATAATTTGGGTTTGGATCTGGCTGCCTAGGAAGGATTTTAGAAGTCCTTGAAAGAAAACATCCTAAGGATTATTCAAATAAGCAATGATTATTTTAAAGATTGTCACGAGTTAATAGTAATAAAGTTTCTGAGCTTGACTTCTGCTGAGTTCATGGCCACATCCATTGAGTTTTCTTGACAGTAGTACAGAAGTATTTGTCATTCCCTTCTCCCTCCTTGTTTTACATAGTGAACCAAATAATGACTCTGTACTATCTGTACATAAGAACAAAGGCATCTATCTGCTTATGAACTAGGAATAATCCAGCATCATTTTGAAAAGTTCTGTATTGGAGTGGGATATTAGATCCATGTGGAAGATCCGCACACGTAGGCAGTGAATTATAATGAAAAATACTTGGCTGCCATAAATTTAAGATGTATATAGGTTAAACCCATCATGGCTTACCCATATGCATTTAAATGTGGTAGCAAAAGAAAGCCATCTCAGAAAGCTTGGGTTTATTTGTTTTAAAAGCAGAAAACCCACAGAAACAAATCAGTATTTACATTTTGATTTTTACCACCCACTGGAGCACAAAATGGGAGTGATCAGAACCCTCCACCACTGGGCTGAAGGTTTGCCTACCAGCAAAGAGCAGAAATAAAAAGAACTAAAACACATCAAGGAAGCTCTCAGAACCTGTGGCTATCCCAACTGGGCCTTTATCAAATCCAGAAAAAGATCCAACAGGAGCTCCTCCATAGACAAAGAAGAGAACAACAAGCAAAGCAACGTTCTCATTCCATACATTGCAGGAATATCTGAAAAGCTCAGGAGGATTTTCAACCTACACAAAGTACATGCACAGATTAAACCCAAGAGCAATGTGATATATGCAGTGAGAATGTGCAGACCTGAACATTGGGGAAACAAAACAACCACTTCACAAATGCATGGCACAACATAGGAGAACAAATCCATCAAAACAAAATTCAGCAGTCATCTGCATCTGAAAGACAAAGGTCATTCTTTTGAAGATAGCAAAGTTCACATTCTGGGCAGAGAGGACCACTGGTTTGAAAGAGGGGTCAAAGAGATCCTCTATGTTAAAATTGAACAATCCTCTCTCAACAAAAGGGGAGGGATAAGACACCATCTGTCTCCTGTTTATAACACAATTCTTTCAGCAGTCCCAAGAAGGTTCCACACCCATTTGCATTTTGATTCAGGTGACCGTGAGGGTGTAGATAAACCCCCCTCAATGACCCACAGAGCTAACTTGAGAGTCTAACAACCGACCTTCAGAATAGTAACGACCAGAAGACTCCAAAGAAAATAAATCCTTCCATATTCCACCATTCAGTCAGAACTGAAGAGGCTTCTTGGATGAGAAGCAAAATGTTTTCAAAGAAAAAAACCAAGAAAGTCCAGTCATCTTTGAAACAAACTGACATTTGGCACATTTGTGATGATTAAAAGCAGAAGCAAAACAAATCAGGTTTGGATCTCCTCTGTGACTGCAAATATGTAGGTACTAACTGGTCAGAAGGGAAATTTTACTTAATTCTAATCATTTGTCATTCTTCTGTATGGGTTCAATCAAGGCTTTTTTCCCCCCAAGGATCCACATTTTTAAAAAATCTGTACACAAGTATGGTCAATTAATTATTTAACTACACATAGAACAACAACGATTTTGCTTCCTGAACACTTTGTGGTGTATCTTACGGATTTTAGACTGCATGAAAATAGCCTGTAATTTACCATTTTACCACATACCATTTTATAGAAATCTTCTGTTTTTATACAATGGCAATGTAGGGGGTACCCATAGGCTATGCTGCACATATGAAAGAAACATACAAAAATATAGAATTGTTGTTGAAGCACATCCTGTACAACTGGAATATCTGCAGAGATCCAAAAGTAGTGACTCGAAAAATGAAAAATACTTGACCCTGTGAAATCAGATCCTCCAAGCCTGCAAGCTACCCTCAGCTCCTTCTACCACTCTACCATCTAACAAGCTACAGTCCTTTCTTACAGATTATGGTTCTACTCAATGGTACATTCCTCTGAGCTGGAGTCTTTTTCATCAAATTCGGGGTGGTGGTGGTTGCGTGGATGGAAAAATACCTTGAGATTCTCACGCTTGCAGAGACCCTGAATCTTGTTTCTGGACAGAGTGGAGAGCAGATTTCTTAATTATGTAACACGCAATGGATACTGGAGTGTCCCCACAAGGCAACATGTCTCGCACAGGAACAATAGTTTTCACAAAATGTGCCATTTTACTCAGCAGATCCCTCCCCTACACATCCTCAGCTTGTTCATTATTTCTAAAGACAGTTGCAGAATGCTTAGAAATTAATCAGATATACTGAGCCCTAAATTATTCACTTCTTCATCTTCACACTGGAGGGAGTAGCAGGCAGGGAGAGGATGACCATGTAGGGTAGGAAAGCTGCAGGTCACTGGGAAATTGAGTGGGATCACTATCAGATCTGCATATTTGTGAAATGTGGCATGCTCAAAACATCAGGTCAAAACCCACAGATACGTGGAGCTGAATATTGTGAATAATGAGTTCAAGTCTATATTTATCAACCATAGATTCAGGAAACCTGTGTGTCTACGCCTTTTTCATTTGGATAAGTTTACAAATGGAACTCTTTATTGAAAAAAATTGCCTTAAAAAGCAAATAGGTTGTTAATCTGAAAATACTAGAAATACGTATTTTCTATCTACGTAGATGCAGATATTTTTAAAAAGTTCCTCTTGAACATTTTTTTTTTTTTGCAGTCCTGGAATAGCAAGGCCCTTTAGTCTAATCCAGCGAGGCAATTCTTATGATTTATTTTTAATGATGTAATGTTAGCAGTCTGGCACAGTGGCTATAAGATTAGATAAAGCAAAATCTGGAACAGCACTGTTTCTAATTAAACTGTCCCTTTGTGCAGATTAGGCTGGAGACTTAGCTTGTGTTTGCTTTTTAGCATTGGACAAGCCAGTTGTAGCAAATTGCATGCAGCTCCTGCTGTATAAAAAAGCTGTTTCAATAGTGCAGGAGCATGGCTTTAGAGGCAGAAATAGCAGCGTAGTCTGATTGAATATTAACAGCATTTATCTTGGGGGGAAAATAAGATTGAAGAATGCCCTTTTTCTTTAGCACTGATATCATTGAGACTGGCTCTACTACACCACAAAAATCTGAAAAGAGCTGCTCTAATTTATAATCCTTTGCAGGAAAAATGATAAAATTGTATCTGTAATATTTTCTAAACATGGACCTTAGGCCACTGTCTTGTTTGATTAATTTAGTTAAATTGTGTCAATCTCATAGAAGTCAGAACTAGGGCTAATTACATATTTTCTCCATGGTTCTATCATTATTTCTATTAACTATCTGAATGGAACCAATAAAGGAGAATATTTGTAGCTCAGGGTTGATATGAGGGGACTTTGGTCCTCTCTGAGCTTGGTTGTTTTCTTGCAGACACTTCATTACTCAAACTAGGTAACATCATCAGTGCTGAATGGAGCTCAAATTCTCACTTGATTTCATCTTTTAAAATGTCCAAATTTCTTATTACATTAAATTATATCTGTTAATAATACAAAAGCCCAACTTATAGTATTTAATATTTGTTCCCTTCTACTTTATTTCCATATTTATTTTTATTTATTTTATTTAATTTGTGTACCGCCCTTCTCCCGAAGGATATGTATCATGAAATAGTATATTGCTATGTATTCACAAATTAGCTCTGAAGATGTAAATCTTTAACCAATGGCAATTGCTGTGTTCATTTCTGAGGAATGTATAACATCTATAATAGTTAGTGGAAATACCAAATTTCCATATTCTTCGAATAGAATAGAGCTGGAAGTGACCATGGAGGTCTTCTAGTCCAGCCCCCTGATCAAGCAGGAGAACCTACTGCCATTTCAGACAAGTGACTGTCTAGTCTCTTCTTAATATATATTTCCAAAGCTCTTACCATGTGAGTTGTTCGGTAATGTAAATTAATTTTTTTAAAAATAATTTACTCTAACCTAAAGATATTTAAAATAATAGAAGAACTGTATGTATGTTTTCAGTATTTATATACTATCCAATAATAAATGTTCCTTAAATAATTTAGAAGCATAATAACTTGCTCAAGACAAAAGAAAAAGTCTGGGGAAATAGGAAATATCCTGGGAATCCAGAGAGGCTAATGGAGAGCTCTCTTATTTGTTTTGTCTTTTGATCAGTTAATGTTTAGTGACTGCTCATAGCAACTATGGCTACCATTTTGTGAATGAAACCAAAACCTGCTCTCAGAATTACAGTTACATTTCCTGCTTTAGTCTGCAAAGTGTTTAACTATTTATTTAGTTGAAGAACTACTGGAAGACTAAAAGTTGAAAGAAAGTCATACAGCCATGATAGTATGCTATAATGGTGTAACTTCAGTTGAATCCCTGGATCGAGATTGACCACTAGAGAGCAGTAGGCAGCAACAAACAACCAGCCATTGATACATAGATTGTTGAGAGCATTCTATGGTCCAGCACACAATCCTTTCTGTTTACAGAGAGAAAGAGAGAGAAAGAAGCAGAACATTTATGACATACAGAAGATGGTCTATTTTAAAAAGTCTTATTTTTCTTAAAAAAGATGCTTAATTCCAAATAAAAGAAAAGTTATTAAAGTTGGATTAAAGATGCATCCATTAAGTCTAGATTCCAAAATCAGTACTTGCATCACAGTATAGATACCTATTTCCTCAATTCCAGATCACCATTGTTGTGATAAAGCTGGGAAGCCTTGATCTACATTGAATCTGGCAGTGGCAGGGAACTTGAACATCCCAGAACGCCCTCTGGGATCCTACAAGATTTAAGATACAGAATATCTTAAATATTCCTAGTTTTAACAATCGTTTGGGGAAAAGAACAATCTGGAGCATGTAGGATTAGCTTCTTTGTGACTGATGTTTTTGGCCAGTATATTGTTCCTCAGTACAGATGCATGTAAAGATAAATAGGATTAGTTTTCCAGATGAAATAATTCATAATAATCCTCTCTTATTCATTAACAGAGGCCTCTGCCTCTACTTGATATGTTAACGGCTGTCATCCTGCTGTCTAGATTAATACTTCTCTGCCTCTTTCAAAGTCTATTAAAAGATAATTAGAAGACCTAAACCAGTCTAGATTCATAATCATATATTTTCCCTTTTTAAAAAAGTTGAAAAGTTTGAAATAATTTTTCAAGATTTTCCTGTTCCATCTATCAGAATCCTAGGTATGGCAATCAAATAGTGTGCACATTATCCTCCAGATTTACTCTGACCATAAAACTAGCACAATAAGACTTGCACAAATTATGTGAAAGGATGCAGTCTGTGGCTATTGTTGATTGCTATGATGTTTTAAATATTAGATGAAGCATATAATATAACAATATGGGACGCGGTGGCTCAGTGGGTTAGGACGCTGAACTTGTCGATCGGAAGGTCGGCAGTTTGGCGGGTCGAATCCCGAGTGCCGCGTAGCAGAGTGAGCGCCTGTTACTCGTCCCAGCTTCTGCCCACCTAGCAGTTCGAAAGCACGTAAAAATGCAAGTAGAAAAATAGGGACCACTCCGGTGGGAAGGTAACAGCGTTCCGTGCGCCTTTGGCGTCTAGTCATGCCGGCCACATGACCACGGAGACGTCCTCGGACAAGCGCTGGCTCTTCGGCTATGAAACGGAGATGAGCACCGGCCCCTAGAGTCGGAAACGACTAGCACGCATGTGTGGGGGAACCTTTACCTTTACCTTTATAATATAACAATTCAATGAATGCAATAAATATTGGGTAGACGTTTATTTCAAATTTTTACAATATAATAGATCTCTGTGTGATACAGCAGCTATCATAGTTCTGGGTCAGTAAAAACACCAAACCATCTATCTTCAGACAGATTTTAGAGTCATATTTCATGGGAGTGTTAAAGTGCTTTTGAGAAAATCGCTAGAATGTCAGAAAGTATGAACAAAATGTCTCTTGTGCATTGTGGCTTTTCTTGCCTTTTCTATTTGGATCTTTATATCAAGACTTTGCTGCCATGTAAAAAGAAGTTCACCAAAAATTTTGAGGTTGAGAGAATTGAACCTTACTGGAACAGAAATGCCTTCCCATTTCTGTAGAGTCCTGGTGGGTCCAAACCAGTGTAATTCTGAAACATTATTTTGAACATTTGGTTTGCTGCTTTTTTGTCAATAATACATGGAACCCAGTGCTCTAATTTTTCTTTTAGTAATTTAAATAGGAAAAAAATGGGTAAAAATTGGTGACACTTTTGGCATCGCAGACAATTCATCCTCATCTTTCTCATACATATGGATGGTTGTAATGTTGCTGTAAACTGAATTGATAGCATTGATAATAGGTCTTTCAACTCTAACTATTTATTGAAAATAATTATAGTTTACAGTAGGAATAAGCGCACAGAGCATTATGCCGTAACATATTTTCTTTTTAAAAAATGAATAAAAGAATACTTATTCTTTCCTTTTTCTCAGTATCTGCTCTCACAACCAAAGTTCTGGGCAATCCAAACTTCTGCTCTTCTTCTACGGACAAAACTTGAAAAAGGAAGTATTCGTCGAATGGAACGGGCAATGAAGCAGACTCAGGTAACATTTTCCTTGGTTTCTCTTCTTCTCCAAACTGTTAACCTTAGCACCCAAAGTTTATTCAGATTCATCATCAACTTTGTCAATCAGCAGTAATGGAGGTTTCAGTTCAATATAGTTGTACGGCATCAAATTGGTGAGCACAGTTTTGCTGATTCTCTGACTTGGGGTAGGAAACAAAGGTTCTGATCAGAACAACTCATTTTTTGAACCCACTTCAGAAGTGAGGCTACTTCTGAAGTAGCTGAGGCCCTGATCTGCAGAGGAAGTGGGACACCCCCCCAAAAAAAATCATACTGTAGTGAATATTGCAAAGTATAAGAGTAGAAATGAACAAGGTTTGGATCCCCACTGATGTGTTTGTTTCCAGTGTTGCAACGAAGTAAAATTAACCACTGAGAAATCCTTCATTGACAAATACCTGAGCCACCATCTGATTCCTGTTGTTGAATGAAAAACTCTTAATGAGTAATTTTGAGGGGGTGCCAGTAGTTTAACATTTGCAACTAGCCAATTTTTTTTTAATCAACCACAGCTGGCTCTTTCTTGTGGCTTCTTCAAAGGAGAAATGATGTTGTGGTTAAACTGACTTATGTCATAATTTATCTTCAATGTATCGTTTAAATGAGTCATTTGAAATGTGTATTTAACTGAAGATAGCATTTGTATTTAGACTGGAATAAAAAAAAATCCTGGCTAAAGATACTCTGTTGCTTTAGCTGTTCTCCATAGGACTTGGTTTCTAGACTTCTCACCATCTTGGTAGCTTCTTCGTTCCAGTTAAACCAGACTGTGGTGTCCAGAACTGGACACAGTATTCCAAGTAGGGCTTGACTAAGGCAGAGAGTGTGAGATAATTATTCCCTGTGAACCCTCAGCTTTTGTTCATACATCCCAAAATAGCATTTGTCGTTTTAGTAGCTGCATCACAAGGTTGTCTCATGTTCACTTTGCAATGTACTGGAACGATGTTTCTCACATTGATAACTTTAGGATGTGTGGACTTCAACTCCAAGAAACCTAAGTTGTCAAGGTTGAGAAATACCATACTCAAATACCCAAATCCTCTTCACCTATATTAATGCAATCCCTATCCCACCAAACTCTAACTCTCTAAATCTCTCCACTCTCTTGATTCTCTGTTTGTCTCCTGTATTTTGAGTTCCCGTATTTGGCTCTATTTTGGACTTTTAACACCACCTCCCTATTTTGGCCCTGGTTGAGTAAAGTTTTATTGTCATTTTTTCCTACAACAATCTGAAACTGACTATCTTCTCTATTCTATGGGCTCGTAATCAGCCCTCTGTGGGCCTTTTTGTCTTTTGCTTGTCAGAGCTGATCCAAGACTTCATAGTCAGTGTAATCTTCATAATTTTTTTTTGTTTCTATTTCATCTGGTTCCCAACCTTGGCTGATTTTTGACCATGGATTTTATTTGCCTCTTTTAGTTGCTCTATTTTTGTGAACTGGCTGTCATTTTTCCCTGTATTGCTTTGGCCATCTTACACTTTGCATTAATTCACCCACTAACATGATTGTCCATAAAACTATGCTATAATTACCATATGTTGTCATCATACCAGTTTCTCCCTTCTTCTTTAATATGGATATACATCTTAATTACCAATTGTGCTTTATATGATAGCTTCCCTAAAGGTGTAAAGATTTAGCATATAGTAGGACAGTAAGAATCAGGAAGAGAGCTGTTTTTTACGTAATAAACTTGGAAGCTGTTTCTACTAGAGAAGTAAGTCCCTATGAAATATTACTTTTCATAGTTTGAATACGTACTTTATTTTAAGTAGTTTTCCTTATTTTTTCTATTTTATCCACTTCATGTTAGCCAATAATTAAATCATATCCTTTAACAAAATAGCATTGTGTTCTTGTATTCTCTTTATTATCATGTTCTCGTTTTGTTTCAGCGGTGGAGAGGCAGATAATGCCAATATTTTGCTCTCCAGGAAATTTTTGAAAGCACAATTTTGTCTTTTTCTTGACAGTCTTGATTAGAAGACCTCTGGGGTTAACAACTTAGGCTAAATGATTCCTTCAGACATTAGGAATCTGTTGCTTTTAAAATGTAAACAGTGTTGACATCAGCAGACACATACCAAATAAAGTATCATATGCAGCTTATTCTGTGATTAATACTGAGGAACATAGGATTTCTTGAACTGGAAAGTTAATCAACGTTCTCTTTGCTCCTTCAAGATTGTCCATAAAAGTCTTGATAACTTTCTAGCCATGACTAATGTGATTATGGTTTTTCACTTTTCTATGCAGTTTAATTCCATTCATATGCTTTAAGTAGGGCTTTTTCATCCTGTGCACTTGGCAAAGAATTCCAATATAATTTTATTTCCACTACTATAGTATCTTTAAACAAGGCATGCTTCTTAATCACATGGTTGACTTCTAAGAGACCCCCTGTGCCTGAACCTTTAATATGTCCTAGGCCATGTTAAGAGAACATGGAAGGAAGAAGCTAAAGCTGATTGCAGTTTTTATATAGCTTTTACTAGGAGAATCAGTTAAAGAAATAGGAAGGAAAGATCATTTCTGAATATGGTTTTCAATAACAAGTCTAGTAAAGTTTTCAAAACCACAGCTAGAGTTGGGACTAGGAAGGCAATATTCCCTTAAGCCAGGGGTGTCAAACTGCCAGCCCACGGGCTGGATGCGTCATGGCAAAACTGTGCCCACCCCATTGCCGGCAATGGAAAAAAAGTAACGATACATCGCGACACATCACGTGACATTGCAAGTTTGACACCCCTGCCTTAAGCCCTACAAAATTCTGAATTTTTGGAGCCTCTCCACGCAGTACAGATGTTTAATGATCAGAGGTTAAATTTATTGTAATTTTGCTCAGAATAGAATTGATTCATTTTATTATAGGCATTAAAAAAATTGTGTATCTTCTTCCATGCCCTTTAAGCATATAATTGAAGGACTTCAATCGCAGTCAATCGTTCCGGCATGTTTTTCCCCCCCACACTATTTAATATTCTGTATTGCTAATCTGTACCCTAGGTAGTATCTGCATTTCATTCAAATTAGAGATCTTTACATGATGTGGGATATGAAGCTCCATTTTCCAAGCACACATTCAGCCATCCTTTGAATTCATTGGGATTTGTTAGGAACTTGCAGTCTAGCCATCTGCAAGGTAGTGTTATTGTCAGATTGCTAATATTGGTGCTAAGGTGGTTGTTCCCAGACATCCTTGGCAAAAACGTCATCTGTATTTGCAGAAACCAATCTGGCCCGTTACAATTACATACATCAGACTGGCTTTTAATCTGTTTTTGCTTACATGTATTGTAATTTATTATTTTGGGTAAAGTAGAATATAGTTGACCCTTTTGGAAAAACAGTTTGTTTTTTGTAATAGCTCCTCTTCTGCTGCAGAGTTCATTTCAGAAAGCTGTTTCTAGTTATCAGGAACAAACTTTTATAGGAGGAGCTGAATAATTAAGCTGTCTGAATCCAAGGAGATTTATTGAGTGCTTAAATTTTGGGGCAATTATCAGACTGGCTGCCAAGTAAGAGAGCTGGTAATTGGATATACCATGGTAATGACAGCTTCTTGCTTTACAACCTAAAAGCAAAATTGTCTCCTTTAATTTATATGTGTCTTTGCATAATAGTTGCACATGAAGGGAAACTTAGGGAGTGAGCAATCATCAAGCTTGGGCAAAAGACAGATTTCAGGTTTGTTTAATTTCATATAGTAACATGTTGAAATATATACCAAGAGCCTTGGTGGAGCAGTGGGCTAATGCCTCCTGAAGTAACACCAGCTGCCTGCAATCAGTGCAGGTTCGCATCCCACCAGGCTCAAGGTTGACTCAGCCTTCCATCCTTCCGAGGTAGGTAAAATGAGGACCCAGATTGTTGGGGGCAATTAAGCTGACTTTGTAATAATGCCGCTTGGGGTGTGTGTGAAAGCCCTAATAAGCAGGCATATACATAGAATGAAGGCTACTGCTAAGCTTGTAAGCCGCCCTGAGTCTTCGGAGAAGGGCGGGATATAAATGGAATTAAATAAATAAATAAATAAATATATGGAAGAAGAATGCCCCCAAAGCAGGACCAGAACATCGTAAGTGAATTACTGTGAGAGGTAGTTCTCACAAGATTGTGTAGTACACAATCTGAAGTACACAATGTAGAGCATTATCTTACTAGCATAAGAGATAAGTGTGATATTTATTTATTTATTTATTTATTTATTTATTTATTTATTTATTTATTTATTTAATTAAATTTTTATACCGCCCTTCTCCCGAAGGACTCAGGGCGGTGAACAGGGCATATCTTAAAACTACAAAAGTACAAAGTACAAAACTACAAAAGTAAATTTGATACTTTGGGCATTCTTTTGTACTGCTTATTTTTGCCATTGGAATAGCAATTGACTTTTTCCAATCCTTTGACTAATTCTGTATGTTTACAGCTGCTTATACGCTGCATGTATTATTGTAATTGTATCATTTAGTAAGTGTTAAAAAGTTCTGTTGGCATTTCATCAATTCCGGCATCTTCATTTTTAGCAATATAGGGGCTATTTAACTTTAATTCCCAAAATATCTGGTATAGTTGTTTGATCAAAACCTTTATAAGTATCATCAATTTGGAGACAATTTCTCTATGGTTTTTGCAAATACTTGGATTACCCCTCTTTATATCTTTCTCCAGTTAATCTTGGCCTTTTTTATCTTTTAGTTTTACCCACATTTGCCCAAAAACATGCAGCATTTAGATGAGCAAAATATCCTCTGTTTCAATGCCCAAGTTGGGGAACATTGTTTAAAATTAGGGAACTTAAGAGAGTGTTAGGTTCTCAAATACTAGCATTCTATGAGGCAAGAGGATCATTTAAATTTAAATTGTTATCAGGTTTCCTTGAGATTTAACAGTTAAAAACCTTCTAAATGATACATTTAAATGATCCTCTTGCTAACTAATTTTCAACAGTGTTCCCCAACCAATTTTATTATAGATCAAACATCTAAAACTGTTTCTGCCTGTTTTTCTTTAGCTTTCCCTCAAACAGGCATAGACCATTGCCTTAGGGCTTAAGCAGAGTCAGAAAACTGACCAATCTTATTCAGTTTTGTATATAGACGTTGACTGCAGCTTTCCCTACTTTCAAGTGGGATGTGAGGCAGACTGAACCTGAAATGTTTTGTATGCAAGTACATGTTCTGCCACTAAGGATCCCCAGGAAAATCTTTCAGAGGATTTTCAAATAAGAAAAGGAACTTTTTTGCGGGGAAGAGTCTTCAATTGATAAAACTTTGAGTGTAATCCAAGATGTGTATATAAGGGGCACTAATTTGTCATATCCATGTGGAATTCTAAAGTACTTCAGTGTAATTTCCTCTGATGCTAGGTTTATTAATTCTGTTTTCTATTCAATGTCCACTAGATTTGTTGGACTACAATTCCCATAACTTTCAGCAAATGCATCTGGGAGTTTCAGGTTGTGCATGGCTGTAATAGTTGATAAAGTACACACTGAAACAGAGGAATTATTTTCAGATGATAAACTTAAGATAAGAAATGCTTTCATTAAAACAATTTGTCAGATGGTCTTACATACTGCTCTTCAGCAGCAATGAACACTAATATCCTTAGGATAAAAGACAGCATGTTAATATGCATCACTATTATTTATTAGTTGATTGATTTATATATAAGGTAAAGGTAAAGGTTCCCCCACACATGCGTGCTAGTCGTTTCCAACTCTAGGGGCCGGTGCTCATCTCCGTTTCAAAGCCGAAGAGCCAGCGCTTGTCCGAGGACGACTCCGTGGTCATGTGGCCGGCATGACTAGACGCCAAAGGCGCACAGAGCGCTGTTACCTTCCCACCGTAGTGGTCCCTGTTTTTCTACTTGCCTTTTTACGTGCTTTCGAACTGCTAGGTTGGCAGAAGCTGGGACAAGTAACAGGCGCTCACTCTGCTACGTGGCACTCGGGATTTGACCCGCCAAACTGCCGACCTTCTGATCGACAAGCTCAGCGTCCTAACCCACTGAGCCACCGCGTCCCTTCGATTTATATATATTAACTATAAATTATGATATATACTTTCTAGACTAGACTTCCATCCCCTGGAAGATGCCTTCAATAAATGTTTCCATCATCCTAAAGTGGGGCATTAGGAATTACAGTTGAATATATCAAGAAAGGATATGGAGATGAGTAACATTGGCTTACAAATAAAGTGAAATATGAAAATTAAATTAGAAGGACATAGAGATAGCTAATGTCTTTTCAGAAGACATTATCATGGCTCCGTAGCTACTTAGTGTTTCCCATGCTGCCTACATTGAGTAGACATTGAAATCCAAAAATCTGAGGGATACAAGAAGCCTGCCATTAGGGAATTAAATTAAAATTAAATACATTTAATTTTCATTTATAAAAAATGAACCCTTCTGAATAGAATTTTATTCAGTGACTGATACCTTTAAATATCAAATCAAATCTTTATTTTGATCAAACACCAGCATAAGGAGGGTGGGATACAGTCAACTAAAAAGCATAAAAAATACATCAGAGTTAAAACAATAACTATAAAAAGCTAAAAGATATTAAACAGAAGTATTTATAAAAAACAAAGTCTAAAAGGAGGGTAGGAGCATTAGGTGTAGGGCAGGCATGTCAAACTTGTGATGTTGCGTGAAGTATCAAGACTTTTTTCCCATTGCCAGCAATGGGGTGGGCGTGGTTTTGGCATGACGCATGCAGCCTGTGGGCCGGCAGTTTGACATGCCTGGTGTAGGGGAATCTTCCTGCATGGCCTTCAACGACAGCTGAGGGGAGGGTATAACATTGTTCCAAAGTACAGGCATGTGGTTAAGAACTTCTACCTTCAAGAACAAAATTTGACCATGATGGTGATAAAACGGACTGTTACAGAGTCTCCACTTTCTCTCATCTTCTGTTTTAGTACAGAAAAAAGATACAGGTAGTCCTCAACTTATGACCACAAACTGAGCCCAACATTTCTGTTGCTAAGCAAGACAGTTGTTAAGTGATTTTTTGACCCATTTTACAACCCTTCTTGCCATAGTTGTTAAGTGAATCGCTGCAGTTGTTAAGTTAGTAGCACAGCTGTTGAGTGATTCTGGCTTCCCCATTGACTTTGCTTGTCAGAAGGTCGTAGACCCTGGAACATTGCAATATGAGTCCGTTCCCAATTTTGATCACCTGACCATAGGGATGTGTGCTGAAATGGTCATAAGTGTATCTTTGAATAGTCATTATATGAACTATTGCAAGTCAAGGACTTCCCGTACATCTGCTGCCTAGCTCTCTATGTCTATGAAGTGGTCTGTTATTTCATAGGCTTTTTTTTTAGATTTTGACATTTACAGTGGCATCTTATACATCATATTTAATTGTTTTATTTTATTTATCAGATTTTTATCCCATCTTTATTATTTGTAAATAACTCAAGGCAGCAAACATGCACAAAACTTCTTCCTTTTCCTCTTGTCCTCTTTTCCTCCACAACAACTCTGTGAGGTGGGTTGGATTGAGAGAGATAGTGACTGGTCCAGAGCCATTCATCTGGCTTACATGCCTAAGGTAGGTCTAGAACTCACAATCTCCTGGTTTCTAGGCCAGCACCTTAACCCCTACACCAAACCAGCTCTCCAGTTTGTACTTATATTTATTGCTCTTATAGTGGTTTGGAAACACTGTTTGATGTATTTAGGCTTTCTATGTAAGTAGCATTAAGCAGATAATGCTATTTTGTTCGGTTTGCTGTGTTAGGCAGATCCTATTAAAATCTTATATTGCATTACATATTTAAATATTTTGGATTTTCAGGCACTTGCAGACCAATTTGAAGAGAAAACAACATCAGTTTGTGAACGTATGAAGATATTTTACAGTTGCCAGGTTCCTCCACACTGGGCCATTCAGGTATAAAATAGCTGATTTGTAGATATCATTTTCATGAAGCATGAAAGATGCTGAAATAGGAAAATTTATCCTGTTGTATTTTGATACAAAATACTATAGCAGATCTATTTACCTGGCTTATTATATAAAAATAGTAGACTTTTGTAGTAATATAGTGCATTCCAGCTGGCAGTGTTTTTAAACTGTGCATTAACAACATTACCAAATGTCACCACACCAAATATAATTGTAATTGGTCAAAATCTTGGTCAGTTGTCAAGAGATTGGCCAAGAGAGTTCCTTGAAATTTGGCCTTAATTTTTCCAACACATTTGTCTGTCTTTGACGCAGAAGAAACCGTTTTTGCATTCTTTTTGCTTTAAAATCCTTCAGAAATCTTTCCAGTTCACAAAGCCCAGTGTGGTTTTCACTTTGATTTTTTTTCCCTTCAAGCCAAACCAATTTTGTGGGCCCTATTGGTGATTTATTATTGACAATGGTTGAAGTGCTGTCATAGGTAGCAGAGCCCTTGCATATATTTCACTCATATTTACCCTTGAAAACTGTTACATATAAATCATAGATATGATTTGCTGCTGTGGAGGACCATGTCTTCTCATGCTGACCTTCATTAGCAGGCTCTTCTCTGTCCCTTTTTGTAGCCTCCCAGAAGACCAAGGGGAAAAAAAACCAGGAAAGGACCAGCAAAAATCTTGTCAGCAGCATCCATTAGGACTTCTGGCTGCGATCCATTTATCTTACTCATCTTGGTGTTTCTTTTGTCTCCAGAAATCCTGTCTTGTCAGTTTGCCTGTTTCTTACTTGTCAGCCTATAGTTTTTCTTTGATCTTAGGTAAATCCTAGATCAACTATATTGTTTCTAGTTGTCATTCATGTACTAAAAGAGCAGCTGGAAATAATTGAAGTAAAAATGGTCAGCTTGCTAGATGCTGTTTTTTAATTTATATTGTTTCTTCTTCATTTAGAATCTCTGTTTGTCTGCAAGTCTTTTACCCTGATGGATGAAGCTAAAAGCTTTGGAGACTGTTTAGAGAATTATTCAGTCACAATTCACTTCTTTAGTTCTCTAAATCTCTACCCCACCCTCAAAAGAGCACAAAATTGTTCATGACTCAGCCTGCTTTAGAATTTAGTCCTGGATGCGCAGCTCAGAGCTAGCAAGTTCCTCAGACAGTTGGAAATCTTGCAGTCTGGCAATAGAGGCTAGAATATATTGTTAGCTCTAAATAAATTACAATTAGAGTTGTCAGTTATTTTTGGGGTGTTTACCTTGAATGTGGCCCCCTTCTATTTGGAAGACAATTAATTTGATGTTGTTTTATATGCCTGGATAAAATGTTAGTTTCTTCTCAAACTTTTAATACATCTAAAAAATCTCTCAGCTATGTCCAGTTGAGTTATCTATTTTTGGTAGTGGGTTTCTTCCCTACTGTTTCCAGAACAGATTTTATGTCTGTGTGTCTGTGTGTGAATGTGCTTACACACACACAGACACACACACAGACACAGACACACACACACACACACACACACACACACAAACACACACACAAACAGAGTGTATGTTGGGGCAGCGATGAAGGTTTCAATGAAGTCATAGCAGATGGCAGCTCCTAATCAAATTTGGCTGATTTAAAAAAAAAAGCTAATCACACTTGAATCTGGGTAATATCTCAATGAGAGATTGAGATGAAACTTCTAAGCTTAAAGCTAGGTTGGGAAGTTGAAAAAACATCCTACAAGAAGAGTGTTCAATCACTGCTGCACTATTTCCAAACAACAATATCCTTTTAGTCCCCAATTGAGGGAAGGGGCTAGCCAAGCAGGGGCATGTCAGGTTAAATTTTATACCCTGTACTGTATAAAGTCCCCAAAAGGTCACCAAAAAGAAGAAATGCCCATTTTAAAACTGAAGTATTTATTGAGCAAGTAAAATTAAACAATTTAATTTCATTGTATGCAGTCATCTCCCAGGAGAAAAAGTGAGAAGAAGAGAGATTAAAGGTGTTTGTGTGTAATCAAGATAATCTGAGGAGAGAGAGAGAGAGAGAGAGAGAGAGAGAGAGAGAGAGAGAGAGAGAGAGAGAAAAGAAGAAGAAGAAGAAGAAGAAGAAGAAGAAGAAGAAGAAGAAGAAGAAGAAGAAGAAGAAGAAGAGGAAGAAGAAGAAGAAGAAGAGGAAGAAGAAGAAGAAGAAGAAGAAGAAGAAGAAGAAGAAGAAGAAGAAGAAGAAGAAGAAGAAGAAGAAGAAGAAGAAGAAGAAGAAGAAGACATTGCAGGATGATGTAGGAAAAAGACAGAAAAATGAACTATTACTAATTTTATGGGTTCAGCATTTTTGTTGAAGAATTTCAATTCCAGCTGGCCTAGCAGTTTCAAAGTTGTTTGCTTTCCAGGTATTTATTCTAAAAAATTGAGAAGCTAAACATTCATTGAAGACATTGAAAACACCAAAAAATATTCATTCTTTATTATTTTATTACCTATTGCCCAACATTGTTTCAAATGTTGTTTAACTACACATCAGAATTTGTAATTTCTTTGAGTATAACATGCAGATGTCATAAAAAGTAGTTCTAATTTTTTCTCATTAAATAATGTAGCCCCAATAGTTGCACAGACTATGAATGCTGAGGCAAATATGCTAATTTGAATCATGCTAATTTGCATTTTCTAATTCAGAAGTTTCCAGATTTCTGGAAAGATTCCATATTTCATTTTTGTGTTCTGTTTGTCAGTTTTTTTGGAGGGAAAAAAGACAAAGTCTTAAGAATAAATAAACCTTAGCGGTGCAAGGGCAGGCTCAGAAAGTGGAATCAAAGCCCCATAGAGAGAGTTGTAAGAGGGAAAAGAAAGATATGGATTCTGGAAGAAAGGGATCTTTATAGGCCAATGTGAATGTGCAATTTTTTGTTCTGTACTGGTCAATGGAGGACAGTTCTCATTTGGCTACTGAATAACCCATAGTTCAACAAAAGACAGGTAATGTCAAATACTTTGAAGAGGTAGGTCTTGAAATTTCAGGTTTCTCATGACCACTGAATCAGTAATGTAATGAGATTACGGTACATGATGAAAGTTGATTACATTGGAATGGAAAGATTTGGCATTTAAAAAGCATTTAAGACTCTGGGGAGATTCTTAAGATGCTTCAGTACTAATCTGTTTCAAATAACTAGAGGTTGCTGTGGGAAAACTTGGCAACAGTTTTCCCACAGCGATGAACTCAAGTGTACAGTATACAGCAGCTAGATCAATTTCAGCTATATTCGGTTGTGGGTTGAGGTTTCCAAGTCTGTCAGGCTTTGGAATAGCACTGAAGCTCTAGCATGCACATAGTTATATTTGTGAAATTTGTGTCTTGCAGCATTTTGCCCAGAATGTGTGACTGACTATAGGAAGCTGATGTCATTTTATTTATTTGTTAAAATTTATTCGCTGCCTATCTCACTGTGGGGCTACTATAGGGGGCTTGCAACAATAAAAAGGGAGACACGAAAAGAGTGTAAACGAAACAGAAGTAAAATAATACAGCAATAAAATAAACAATGAAAAAGAAAACAAGAATACATCAATATGTTAAGAAAAAAATGGAAGGATGGAAAGCAGAGAGCAAGGAGGAAAGTGGAGTCTGCCATCAATCCAGTAGCCATCTTCAGCATGGAATTCCCCTATTGGGTCCTCATTTGAGTGACATTGCTGAGAGGTGGGCTTATCAGGAAAGCTCATATGGTAGATATTTTTCATTCTCATCATGCCTCAATACTGTCTTGTTTTCCAGCAATCAGCAGTTGGATAAATCAGCCTTCTCTAAATATATTGGGTCCATCAGCTCGGTATATCTGAAGGATATCTGTTAGGAGAAGACAGATATAAATCTTTATTAGTTATTATGTTATTAGTTATTATTTAAGAGCATATTTTGTAATTGTTAAAACAAAGTGCATCATGAGCCCATGTCCTACCAGCTCTTTTGCTTTAATTTCCCTGTCTGTTAATCAGATTTCCTTTGCTTTTAAAAGTCTGGATATTGAAATGGAGTAACTACTATGTAAACTTGGAATTAATTCCCTCTAATGTGTTATCCAGGATTTCATTTCAATTGTTTCATTAACTGATAGATGGTTTACTTACATGAATTGGCCAGACTTTCTTCCCTCTGTCCGCAGTTAGCCTTTCTAATTGCCTCTGAGTAAAGGATTGTATCACGGAATGTCAGTATGACCCAGACTTTAGACAGATAAAGTCAATGTTGGCCAGCATCAATGGGACTTATTGTTGGTTATTTGTGTGCATATCCTGGTTTCTTCTTTCTGTTCCAGTATCTGGAAATGGAGAGAGAGCCATTACTTCCATGTATAGGGTAATTCTGAGTGACTAAAGTTGTAAAATCCATAGCCAATCTCTACTAATTTTAATTTTGAGAAACTACAAGTGCAAAATTAATAGACTTTTCTAGATTTCCAAGAAAGGAAAGAAAGAAAGAAAACTTTCCATACCTTTGAGAACTGTCTTGAGCATTTCAAGTTATTTTATAATCTAAATTCATGTAAGGACTGCTAAATGTTGTTCTAAAGAAAAATGCATAACTTGAATTTTTCAATATTCCACTTTGAAGCGTCAACTTGCAAGCTTACTCTTTGACCTTGGATGTACCACTTCAGCTCTGGAGCTCTTCAAAAAGCTTGAAATGTGGGAAGATGCTGTTATCTGTTATGAAAGAGCAGGCCAGCACGGAAAGGTAGAGTACTTCCATTCTTGATTGCTGTTTTCATGTTTTTAACATGCTATATCTTTTGTACATATATGGCTTTCTTCCCATCAACATCTACCACTTCAAAACTTATCTAAAATTGCATATGTTACTTGCACTAAAAACAAAGCAGTAGCATTAAAGACAAAAAAGATGATCCAAGAAAATGAAGGGAGTGGGGGGGGGAGAGAGAAATGAGGATAGGCATTTTTAAATTACATCTCTTGATTTTGAGGGAACCAAAACTGAATGTAGCTACATGTTTACATTAGTCTTCAAGGAAAAAAAGTGCAATTAACTTGGTGATAAGTAGGATTCCATGGCATGAAACATTCTTGAGAAAATGGGCAGAAATTGGGTGGGAGTTCCTAAAAAAGGAGACACTAAAAGCAAAGGGAGGCTGGGAGCAAATGAAGCTAATGAGACTTCATAAAAAAACACAGAAAACAAGGGAGGCTTGACAATCAGAAAGGATGTATATAGGCTATGAAAAAGGAGCGAGGTTGTCAAGGAAAATTGTGGAAAAGCTAGATTTGTAGATCAGTATTAGAAATTTGCTCAGAAATGCTAAGGACAAAACTGCTTTCTTCAAATATATTTAAATATAAGAAAAAGAAGCAAAAGAAATAATACCTCCTTAATGAACATTTGAAAATGGCAATAAATTCCAAAGAAAAAGTAGGAGCGTTCAAATTTTTGCTGTTTTTAAAAGGGATACGATCAAACTAATTTAAGAGCAAGTTGGAGAAGCAGGATCCTAATGTCAGCTTGATGGAAACATAGTCTCCAGGAAGGAGAGTTTGCCTCCTAGCTTACTCAAGAAACTTACTAATGCTTTCACCAAGCTTCTTACTCACTAGCTTTGAAAAATCTTAGATAATGAGGTACCAGATGGCTAGAGAAGGAATAATGTTTCTCCTCCCTTATGGGAGAGAAAAGAGGAGGATCTGGGAAGCTTCAGTCCAGGGCTGAGCAAAGTATTTAAAAAGGGAACTCCACAATTAAAGCCAGCATGAGCAAAGCACTTCTTTACAGAGCATTAAAGGCACTATGTTGTTTGGGAGGCCAACATGGTGCCTTTGAAGGCTGTGCCTTTGTGTGTATGTGCATCTGCTTCATTTCTCTCATGGGCCCCATGAAATATTCTTTTCTGCATTGGTCAGCCTCCACCTCAAAATACTGTGTAAAGTTCTGAACACCAGTCTTTAAAAAAATAATAATCAGATGGATACAAAAAAGATAACATAGAGAATCAGGACATCGGAAACTAAGTTTTAAAAGACAATTTGGGAGAATTGAGAAAAGACACCTGAGGGGATAATATTATAGCCCATTTCAAGTTTTGGGGTAGGGCAGGGAGTCCCACAGAATAAAGGCAAGGCCTGTCCTCTGTAGTTCCAGAACACAGAACAGAAAATAGGTCATGGGAAAATAGGTTCTGGGTGAATGGCAGGAATAGCTTTCTAACGCAGAAGCAGTGCGAGGGAGGTAACTGATTCCTCTTTGTTCAGAAGTAGGGAGAGCTGTCTCTCAGGGTTGCTTTAAATCAAAATGTAGCATTGAGCAAAGGGCAGATCATTTAATTGGCCCCATCCAGTTCTGTGATTCTCTGGGTCAAGGCAAAGAAATGGAGAATTAAGGGCGAAGGGAGAGCTACATGAATATTCTGATACAATTCCCCAAATAATTTGATGGATTGTTTGGGGCGGGGGTGGGGGGAGAAATCATTTCCAGATTGGTTTGCAGGTGTCATCTTGCTATTTTTTCTCTGATATTTCCCTGGTTTTCCACTTAATTTTGTACTTTTATCCTAGTTATCTTTTGTAATCAGTGTTCCCTTAGTAATCTGTCTATTTTGATAGGATATCATGTGTTAGATCAGGGGTAGGCAACCTCAGCTCTTTTATGACTCATGGACTTCAACTCCCAGAATTCCTGAGTCAGCATAGCTGACTCAAGAATTCTGGGAATTGAAGTCCATAAGTCATAAAAGAGCCGAGGTTCCCGACCCTTGTGGTAGACCTATATCCAGAATTAGATGATTAAACGCATCATAATTCTAGGCTCTTGATAATTTCAATTTCTCACCAACATTGATTACTGCCTTTGTCAAGATATGTGAAGCAGATGGGCATTGATATTAATCCATAATAACTTCAGGCATGCTATATTTTTAAAACTGCTTAGAGAGTTAATATTTTAACAAAATATTTTTATTGCACAGCTCTAAACCTCGTAGGTTTTTTAAACAAGATCTCAGCAAGAATTAGAAGCTCAAGATATATATTTGCAGTATTTCCAAGTTTCCTATAGAAAGGAACAGTGCAATAAAAAAGGCAATCTGGATATGAAAAATGCTCCAGTCCAATTGCTCCCAATGGGCTGCTAATTCAAATTCCATTTCTAAATATTGCTAGGATTGGAAGGCGTACCAAAGAACCATTAGTGCTCCATGTTATCCCTGGTATTTGGTCAGACCATGCTGTGGCTGCCACAGTAATCTCAAAACCAGTTCCAAATGTTTAGTGTGGGCTGCCAGCCCACAGCCCAGACACTTTCTCCAGCATCTTTTACCAACCTTCTAGATGTTACACTGTGCTGGGTGAGAAATTAACAAATATTTAGTATGTTACATCCTGACTGTTGCAGACCAACAAAACAAGAAACCCAAATTCTGTGATTTTTAAAACATTACAGAAAAATACATCCCAGCCCAGCCCAGCCCAACAATCCCCAAATGCAGGAACTGTAGACAGTTTGGAAACCAGACAGGATGTTATAGGCACCCATCCAATGTCATCTATATCCACATAATTTGCTTTCCAAGCAGCTAGGTATGTGGAGCAACAAAGTATGTATTTTCGTATTTCAGACATCGGGTCATTCTTGTTGGGTTTAAGAACATACTTATTGACAGCTGCATAAGTCTGCCTAATATACTGTAGCCATTATTTGCAACTCCTAAGTATGGTAATTACAAACTAAAGAATTCATGTCAAGGCAAAATTATGGTGTTCTTCCATCAAAAAGTTTGTGACAGGGTTAAAATGCCAACCTGAGAGTCCTGTCAACCTGAAGGCCATGTATTTCGTATTTGTTAGGAATTGATTTTATTTGGATAAATTCAATACCGTTATGTACTGCTTAGAAATAGAAATGGCTGAAATAGAGGCCGGGAGGCAGTGGCAGTTGGATGAAACTATTGATGGGCCCACGATTCTATAGCCCTGTGTCCTGTCCCCCTCATACAAACACACACACACACACACACACACACACACACACCACAAGGGTTTGAAGACTTTATTGAGGCTCCACCAGTCCAGGTAGTATACCCCAGGATTCACCCCACGCAGGAACCAGTGCATAAACCAATGAGTCCAATTCTCAAGTCTGAGAACACAGAGCAAATCCTTAAAGTCACCCACCAGGTTCAGAGTCTCAAGCCAAGTCCACGGTCTGAACACAAATCACGGAACCAAAGTCCAAGTTCAAAGTTCAAGAAGCCAAGTCCAAAGTCCAGTCATAGGGGCAAGGCTTAATCCCAAAGGCAAGAGGCATGACAGCAAATCAGACGCATGGGAAGAAATGGATGAATTGTTTCCAGCATCGCTTTGCTGCACATGTTGGGCTAAATAGCCACCAGCCAGTGCAGCTCATTAGGAGGAACAAGGCTGCCTCTTCGTGCATAGCCTCACTGACCTCCATTGCACCTCTTTCCTCTCAGACCTGGGATCAGGTGGAAGAGGCAGTTCCTTCTCATCCTTGCTGACTGGTGCACCGAGCCCCTTCTCTGTTCTCTGCTTCTGGCTGGTCTTCCAAGCCTCCTGGCTGTAGCCCTGTCTTTATCAGCCAGGCACTTGTCTGATCATTCCTCCAGCCTCTCTTGAGTTTCCTGGCCTTTCCTCCTCCTCTTGCCCAACTGCACCTGATTCAGAGTCCCCCGCATTTTCCAGATGCTCCTTGGTGTCCTATTCCCAAGTTCCTAAAGCCAGCTCTTCCTCCTTGTCCAGGCCGGCTTCTGGAGCATCCATTACACCCCAGCCCTGGCACTTCCCGGACAAGAACTGCTATGCAGGGTATCCAAAAGGCATAGATAAAGTGAGACAGATGTTGCACAGCATTCCATTCATAAAAGCTGCTGGGCTGGGTGGAATGACTACGGCTTTCAGGGCTGGCTGTAGTTTTTCTGCAACTCACATGTGACCTGCGCCTCCTCCACACCCAGGGTCACCCCTGTTAGAATATGTTGTTGGAAAAATGGTTTGTTTAACAGAGTATTATTAATACACAGTGGAAGTTGTACTGGGACTTTTAGGCAAACAGTAATGCACTAACACGAGTTTTATAACTTATTTTTACTCAGACAACAAAAAGAAACACAGTAAGAAATAGTCCAAGTATCAATCCAGTATCATGCACATAAAAGTCAGTCCATAAAAACATAGTATCAAAATACAAAAGCTGCTTACCAATATCAAAAACAATATACACTGTAGCAAGCAGTTGATTCTTGAGAGAATAAATATCAAGTTAGCAAACAAGAGAACAAGAGGTATCCAAACACTAACATCAAACACATATACAAGAGCAACTACGTGTAACATCTAACTCTCTTTTATGTGGAATAATTACAGCCACACCCTTAGGCCGTTTAACTCCTTAAAGGTGCTTTTACTCCATTATATAATATTGTCACCCAAATCAAGTTTAATCTCTAACAACCCCCACACTGCTTATTCTGGATTCCCTCTGCTTAAAGACCCACAGTTCTTGGTTAACAATAGCTGGGAGTGCTGGGATTATGGTCACTAAGCAATGTAGTCACATCTTGCTCTACAATGGAATTTCTGGTCCCAATTGTGATAATACCTGTATTTGATAGAACAGCATTTTAGAAATGAAAACTTTCTGTTTTAATTTCATCTTTTAGGATTAGAGCTTTAAGGTCATTTTTTATTTTTTTTATTTAAAAAAACTGGATAGTTTCTATCATTCTTTGAAGAAAAATACAATTTTTCACATTTTTTCACTAATCAGAAAATAAAAAAGACCAATTGTTTTTTGAGTTTTACAGTTTTAAAGTATGCACTAAACTGCTATAAATGATAATCCTGAGTTCTGTTAATTGAGTTCTCAATTCCAGTGTTTGGTTGAACTATTTAGGTGATCAGAATGTTATAAAAAGAACTACAATGCCGGCTGGCGACCCCCAGGGGGAGAGCCTTTTCTGTGGGCGCACCGACCCTCTGGAACGAACTGCCCCCGGAGCTGCGGATGGCCCCTGACCTTCGGTCCTTCCGCCATGACCTAAAGACCTGGTTATTCCAACAAGCGGGCCTGGACTGATTATGGTTTTTAAATTTGGTTTTTTATTGGTTTAAATTGTTCTTATTTCTTATATTGTTTAATCTTCTTTTAATTTTTGTATTTATATCTTTTAACTTTTTATTGTTGTGAGCCGCCCTGTGTACTCAGGGAGAAGGGCGGCATATAAATTTAATAAACCTTAAACCTTACATCTTTGTCATTTAAACCTAAATATTCCGAGAGTGTTTCAATCAACACCATCTTAAATTATGATAGTATTCTCAAGAAAAAAATAATAATGGCATACTGCTAAGCAGTTGTTAAATTCGTTTAAGTATTCCCACAACAGTTATTTATCAGTTGGTTGGCTTGATTTATGTTCTGTCACAGTCAAAAAGACCACAGCAGTTGACGTACACCAATAAGAATAGAATAAATCGTTCATGGTAAAAGAATGCACAAAGTAGCACAAAAGCAACATAATAATCAGTCATTCTAACGATGTCAATCCCTTCCCCCAAAGTCACTGAAGCAAGTCTGTTTTTACTAGGTTGCAAACTGAATTTCTGAATTTCTAGGGAGGCTGTTCCAAAGTATAGGTGTATCCATATGTGCCTACAAGCTCCTTAGCCTACGGAAGTGTGTGAGGGGGGAGTGGGGTATCCTAAGTAGGTTCCCAAGTATGGACAAATCAGAACTTGTGGGATGGGGGGAGAAGTTGTTCCAAGCAAGTATTCTAGTGCCTGGAAACCTGCACTTCAAATATTAAATAACAACAACAATAATAATAATAAAGTTGGAAGGGAACTTGGAGGTCATCTAGTCCAACCCCCTGTTCAGGCAGGAAACCCTATACCATTTCAGACCAATGGCTGTCCAGTGTCTTCTTAAAAACTTCCAGTGTTGGAGCATTCACCACTTCTGGAGGCAGGATGTTCCACTGGTTCATTGTTTTAACTTTCAGGAAGTTTCTCCTTAGTTCTAGGTTGCTTCTCTCCTTGACTAGTTTCCATCCATTGCTTCTTGTCCTGCTTTCAGGTGCTTTGGAGAATAGCTTGACTCCCTCTTCTTTGTGGCAGCCCCTGAGATATTGGAAGGCTGCTATGATGTCCCCCCTTGTCCTTCTCTTCATTAAACTAAACATACCCAATTCCAGCATCCGGTCCTTATATGTTTTAGCCTCCAGACCTCAAATCATCTTTGTTGCTCTTCTCTGTACTCTTTCCAGAGTCTCAACATCTTTTTTAGATCGTGGTGACCAAAAGTGGGTGCAGTATTCCAAGTGTGGCCTTACCAAGGCATTGTAAAGTGCTACTAATACTTCACGTGATCTTGATTCTATCCCTCTGTTAATGCAGCCTAGCACTGTGTTGGCTTTTTTGGCAGCTGCAGCACATTGCTGGCTCATATATTTATTTATTTATTTATTTATTTATTTATTTATTTATTTTTATAAACCGCCCTTCTCCCGAGGGACTGCAAGAGTGTGTCTCTCTGTGTGTGTTTGTGTGTGATTACATACCTTCTGATAATTGTACTGCTACAGTCAAAGTTCCTAAATGTTTTCAAAGGCAGTCCCATGTAGAATACATTATACTAGCCCAGGTGAATGGTCGTAAGGGTGTGAATTACCGATGCAAGGTTCTAATGGTTTTAGGTGGTCACACCTTCTTGATGTTATGTTACAAGCAGCATTGACCTGTCCATCAGGGAAGAGAGGAGAGTGGCAAACTGAGGGAGATGAGTGAGAAGCTGGTGAATCGGTGACATCCAAATTTAAATGTATATAGGAATGATTGTATTTTCCCAAATGCTTAGTTATCTTTTTTATATCACTGAATAAGTCGAGCTAGGCAAGGTTTTGAACCCCTTGAGAATGTGTTCCTGTATATTACAACACAGAACAAATATGTTACCAAAGAATGATTATTTTCCCTTGTCAAATAATCTTGCAAGTTTCCTCTTCTTTTTGGTTGGGCTCACTCTGGCTTTCGTCACCTTTTACTTGGCGATGCCAGGACAGAGGATGACATTTTCTAAATCCATGTTGGCTGTACCACTGAGCGACGTCCTATTTTCTTTCCTTTGGAATTGGTAATGAATTCATTGCCACTTTATTCCAGGTCAGCTTAGAAAATGTAGTTTTGTGCATCTGAACATAAAACGTTATTACTGTGTTGGGTGGCTCTTTGAAAATAAAGGTAAAAAGGTAAAAGTTTCCCCGCACATGCATGCTAGTCGTTTCCGACTCTAGGGGCCGGTGCTCATCTCTGTTTCAAAGCGAAAGAGCCAGCGCTGGTCCGAGGACGTCTCCGTGGTCATGTGGCCGGCATGACTAGACGCCAAAGGCGCACGGAACGCTGTTACCTTCCCACCGTAGTGGTCCCTATTTTTCTACTTGCATTTTTACGTGCTTTAGAACTGCTAGGTTGGCAGAAGCTGGGACGAGTAACAGGCGCTCACTCTGTTACGCGGCACTCGGGATTTGACCCGCCAAACTGCCGACCTTCTGATCGACAAGCTCAGCGTCCTAACCCACTGAGCCACCGTGTCCCTTCTTTGAAAATACACTGACCTAAATTTGAAAGTGTTTTGCAAAGATGGGGTAAAGAAGCAGCTCCCAGTGCACTTTTTACCTCTGAAATGTTTATTTACAGTGCAGACCATGGCTCTGAAGCAGAAGAGAAAACAAGAAAAGAAAGATTTGCCTAGCTTTTTAAATTCCTCACAATATTAGCATGCTGGGCTTTTCCTTCCTTCCTTTCTTTCTTTCTTTCTTTCTTTCTTTCTTTCTTTCTTTCTTTCTTTCTTTCTTTCTTTCTTTCTTTCTTCCTTCCTTCCTTCCTTCCTTCCTTCCTTCCTTCCTTCCTTCCTTCCCCCTTTCTTTCTTTCTTTCTTTCTTTCTTTCTTTCTTTCTTTCTTTCTTTCTTTCTTTCTTTCTTTCTTTCTTTCTTTCTTTCTTTCTTTCTTTCTTTCTTTCTCTTCCTGACAAGTAAGTCTGGTGCAGATTGTCCAGTTTTCATCGTTAATAATCCTTTTTGTAAGCTTTGCTTCCCATTGTCTGCTTGTTTTTTCTTCCATAGTTGTCATAGTTGCAAAATGTATTTTAGGGCCAGCACATTTTTGAAACTTATCTTATTAAGGGACAGTATAACTAAGATAGAGTATAACAGTTACAGATACTATTGTGAATTCAAAGCTGATATGAAATACTGTTGATACCTGCTAAAGGAGAGGAAGTCCTGTATCCGAAGAATGCTGCCCCAATTCCTCCTAGTAAGACTCTTGTAAGTCATTTGTAGCTTCAATTCACTGCTTGGTTGGACTTTCAGTAGTGACTAGAGAGGGGAATGATTACTAAATAGTGTCAGCAACCTTAAATGGATGCTAGGAAGGGGAAGATAAGCACTATCTGTCTGCAACAAGTTCTGCCATTTCCAACCTAAGACCTTGCAGAGAATTGAAACAAATTACATTTGTAGCTAACAGAATGCTAGCAGTGCCTGGATTCTAGTTTCCTCCTTCCATTTCTTCTTCCATTCTCTGTTTTCTTTTTTTCCCCATAGGCAGAAGAAATTTTAAGACAGGAGCTAGAGAAGAAAGAGACAGTAGGACTATACTGCTTGCTTGGAGATGTTCTTAAAGACCACTCATATTACGACAAAGCTTGGGAACTGTCCAATCACCGCAGTGCCAGGGCTCAGCGCTCAAAGGGCCTCCTTTACCTTCGCAACCGGAATTTCAGAGAATGCATAGAGTGCTTTGAGAATTCTGTAAAGATTAACCCAATGCAGGTAAGCAACTTCAGCTCCTTAAAACAATTTGTACTGTAACTTGGTTTTGTAAATATTCTGCCTAATAAGTGAAGCTCCATAACACAGAATTTCTTTGGTTCATGGAGTTCAGGTGTCAGACGATTTGTAAAGAAAAAAGCGTAAATGCCAGGATCATCATCCCTTTCCAGTAGATAACATCCTCAAAAGTTTGAAAAATTAAATTTTGATGCTGTTCCTTCAGTTCTGAACTCAAAGCATTCAGTTCAAAGTTAGCCGTTCTCTTGCGCTATAGTAGCTGAATATTATGTTCTCAGCCTTTATTTCCTCAGTGTTCCCTGGGGAACCATTTAGGAAACGTCATACCTTTTTCTCCGTACCTTCTTGATGGTGAGAGACAGTTATACCTTGACAGCATTTTAAGATTGAAAATACAGAAAAGTATGTTGAGAATACAGATGTTCTGAGCAGGGGAGGCAAGGAATGTTGCGGGTCCCATCCCTTAAGAAGATTCACTGTGGTGGCTCCCTCCCTCTGGAACATCATCCCTCCAGAAATTAGACTGGCCCCCACTTTGACACTCTTTTGGTGGCTCAGTGGGTTAGGACGCTGAGCTTGTTGATCAGAAGGTCGGCAGTTTGGCGGGTTGAATCCCGAGTACCGCATAACAGAGTGAGCGCCTGTTACTCGTCCCAGCTTCTGCCAACCTAGCAGTTCGAAAGAACGTAAAAATGCAAGTAGAAAAATAGGGACCACTCCGGTGGGAAGGTAACAGCATTCTGGGTGCCTTTGGCGTCTAGTCATGCCAGCCACATGACCATGGAGAAGTCCTCGGACAAGTGCTGGCTCTTCGGCTTTGAAACGGATATGAGCACCAGCCCCTAGAGTTGGAAACGACTAGCAAGGGAAACTTTACCTTTTACCTTGAAGACGTGGTTCTGCGAGCAGGCCTGGGGAACCCAGAGCGGGATGGAGCCCATTAAATAGCTGGTATGAGTGTGTGTTGTCACTGGTGGGGACTTGGTATTTTATTATTGTTATTATTTTATTATTTTTATTTCTTTTATATTGTGTTTTTATTTCCTGTAAGCCTCCTTGAGTCACTGTGAGCCAGTAGGTGGCAATAAAATTTTCCAAACAAACAAAGAGACAGACGGACAAATAAATACCGTTAATGGCATCTTCTTAAATAGCCCCACAATCTGAAATGCAGGAACAGGTGTTTTGGGAGAAAGCCTTGATTAATGGTCCTATCTTTATGAGGATCTTAGTATTAAGCCAATTTTTTCACAAACTCATTAAGATGCTTGCTTTGGGAAGAGAATTTTATTGGAAATAACATCTCATGCTGGCTATTGAGATTCAGGGAAACAGCTTGCTATCAGAACCCTTTCTCTAAAAGTTATGATTATGAAAGGCCTCTGGTTTTTCACAGCTCTGAGTGATTTACCAGATCCCATTCCATAATTGCCTCCGGAAGTCATGGCTTCTCTCACACTGATATTCTTCTGCAATTTTCTCTCTGTTGGCCCTCTTTAAGGCCTCCTTCTGAAATGTACAAAGATAACTTAAATACATTTCCTGCAGTTCTGTGGCATATTCTTTTTATCATTGGAAAAAGCCCATATTTCTATAAAACTACTTCTGCCTCTTCTAAAAAGGTGGAAGTGCAAAAAAGAAAAGAAAAGCATTGTCCTTTAATCTGGATTCTATTTCCAAATGAAACAGCCTGAGAAAAGTCAGTTGTCTGTTTCATAATTAAGGTGATGGATGCTGATGGATGCTGAGATCAGTTTCATGAGTAAAAAAATGGTATAAATTTTCAAGGAGCTAGAAATACTTCAAGTCCTATATTGTAGAATGGGTGAAACCTACAGACATTACTATACAGTTGCAAGAAAAAGTATGTGAACCCTTTGGGATTACGTGGAGTTTTGCATGAATTGGCCATAAAATGCACTCTAAACGTCATGTAAGTCACAATAATAGAAAAAAACAGTCTCCTTAAAATAATACTACACAAACATTAGCTGTTGTTATGTTTTAATTGAACATAAGATGGGAACATTCACAGTGCAGGGTGGAAAAAGTATGTGAACCTTTGGACTTAATAACTGGTTGACCCTCCTTTGGCAGCAATAACCTCAACCAAACATTTCCTGTAGTCGCAGATCATACCTGCACAACGATCTGGAGTAATTTTGGACCACTCCTCTTCACAAAACTGCTTCAGTGTAGCAATATTCTTGGGATGTCTGGTGTGAATCGCTCTCTTAAGGTCATGCCACAGCATTTCAATCGGGTTGAGGTCAGGACTCTGACTGGGCCACTCCAGAAGGCGTATTCTGTTCTGTTGAAGCCATTGTTTTGTTGAATTACTTGTATGCTTTGGGTCATTGTCCTGTTGCATCACCCATCCTCTGCGGAGCTTCAGTTGGCAGACAGATGGTCGTACGTTTTCCTGCAAAATGTCCTGATAAACTCTGGAATTCATTTTCCCATCAATGACAACAATCCGTGCAGGCCCTGAGGCAGCAAAGCAGCCCCAAACCATGATGCTCCCTCTGCCGTGTTTTACAGTGGGGATGAGGTTTTGATGTTGGTGTGCTGTGCCTTTTTTTCTCCACACATAGTGTTGTGTGTTTTTCCCAAACAACTCAATTTTGGTTTCATCTGTCCACAGTATATTTTGCCAGTAGTGCTGTGGAACATCCAGGTGCTCTTTTGCAAACTTCAAATGTGCTGCAATATTTTTTTTGGACAGCAATGGCTTCCTCCATGGTGTCCTCCCATGTACTCCATTCTTGTTTAATGTTTTCCTTATTGTAGATGTGTCAACAAAAATGTTAGCATGTGCCAGAGATTTCTGTAGGTCTTTAGCTGGCACTCTAGCATTCTTCTTTACCTCATTAAGCATTATGCGCTGTGCTCTTGCAGTCATTTTTACAGGATGACCACGCCTAGGGAGAGTAGCAACAGTGCTAAACTTTCTCCATTTGTAGACAGTCTGTCTTACCGTGGACACATGAACATCACAGCTTTTGGAGATACTTTTGTAACCCTTTCCAGCTTCATGCAAGTCAACAATTCTTGATCGTAGGTCTTCTGAGAGCTCTTTTCTGCAAGGCATGGTTCACATCAGACAGTGCTTCTTGAGACCAGTAAACCCAAAACAGGTGTGTGTTTTTAAAGGGCAGGACGGCTGTCAGCAACACATCCAATATCATCACACACTGATTGGAGTAAAGGTTGGCTCACTCCTGGCTCCAATTAGCTCTTGGAGAAGTCATTAGGCTAGGGGTTCATACTTTTTCCACCCTGCACTGAATGTTTCCATCTTATGTTCAATTAAAACATGACAACAGCTAATGTTTGTGTAGTATTATTTTAAGCAGACTGTGTTTTTCTATTGTTGTGACTTACATGACGTTTAGAGTGCATTTTATGGCTAATTCATGCAAAACTCCATGTAATCCCAAAGGGTTCACATACTTTTTCTTGCAACTGTATTACAGTTTACACCAGTCCTACCTGGCATGGCTAATAATCTGGGATGATGAACTCCATGTACGACCTAATCTTTTAGAAAGAACAGTTAGGTGGTTCTATGGAGTGATTAAATCATCACTGATACCTGTATAATTTTGTACATCTCAAGAAATTTATTTTCAAATTCACATTACTTTCTTCAAAGGTAAGGCACAGAACATAGGGCATCAGTCCAATTCCATGTAAAAATCACCAAGAATTACTTTAGGATTTCAGTGTTTAATTTCTTGATGTGAAGAGATGCCGTAACCTAGCTTTACAAATGTGGTCATTATAAGAAGCAATGACTTAAGAAGCTAACATAGCCAGTAGGAAGATGAAAAGAAGGATGGAGAGGGAACAGGCTAACACACACTTGTTCCATGGCTTAGATGTTAAGATTTATTGCAGAGAGTAGACTGGAAATTTCTGGTTTATTTCTGTATGGTTTCCAATAGATAGTAAAGAGTCTTTTTAAAAAATCTAAACAGCTTCACAATAATAACAAGATAACATCACTTTGTTCTAAATTAAATTGCTGAAGAAAAATATAATGCTTTTGCTAAAAGTGTTAGTGCCATTGAAGTTCTGGTTTTCCAGAGAAAACTTCTGGAACCACAGCACTTTTAATTTTAAATGCATGTTTTTGCATTTGACTCTAGAATCATGTAGATGTTCTAGAAAAAGAATAAAGTGGATCCAACTATCCTGAAATCTGCCTTTTCCTGATTATTAGACCCCATTTGTTATATCTGAATCAGGCCACTCTGCACACAAAAGGCTTTTCATTATGTAACCTGAGATTGAATATTTATGTAATGTTCCCTTCTGGGGAACCCAGGTCTGCATCTCAAAATTTATGCTTCGAATAGAGGGTTGTGGGTTTTTTTTTTTTTTGTCTAAAGGGGAAATCCATATTAAGTGGATTTCTCAAGGAATGAGGAAGTGCAGGGGGTGTCTTTTTATTGGACCTACTTGTGCACAAGAATGTGACTTAAAAAAAAATTGGGTAGTTGAGACTACAAATTTATTTATTTATTTTATTTATTAATGGGATTTATATCCCGCCCTATCTCCCGAAGGACTCAGGGCGGCTAACAACAAAACATATAATAAGTACAGAAATTAAGATAAAATTAAAATTAAAATCATCTGTGCAATAAATTAAATCAAATTAAATTCCTTTCAAGTTACAAAATTAAACGTCCTCAATTTGCTTACATCTGATTTACAGGTTTCACTTTATTTCCAAGCATGCTCTCTGAATACCATGTATCATATCATGTACATTATACATTACATATATAAATTTTAGTAGAGATTGTAACAAAGGTAAAATATAAACATGGAAATATAGAAATTAAGACAAAGAAAAAAATGCAGGGACTATTTGAATTTTATGTTTACAGAAAAGTAAGGTAAAGTCTCCTGGTAACTTCATGGATAACTCCAAGCAATTTTCTTCGTTAAGCGTAGGGCCTCTTCTGGCATGTTTTTTCACTTCTTACTCTAGCCCAGGGGTGTCAAACTCAATTTCATTGAGGGCCGCATCAGCATTGTGATTGCCCTCAGGGGGCCGGGTGGGTATGGCCAGGGTGGGCGTGGCCTACTGGGTGGGCATGGCTAGAGTGCATATGGCCTACTGGGTGGGCGTGGCCAGCTCTACATCGTTTGCATCAAGGGTGCCTATGGGGGCCTGGGCAGGAGTGGGACAGATCTGAGGGTCTCTGGCAGAAGGAGGGTCTCTGGGCCAGGGCCAAGGCAGCGGGGGCTGTTCCCTCACTGTTTCCAGGATGGCTTCGCGGGCCACATGAAACCACTTCACGGGCCGGATCCGGGCCCCGGGCCTTGTGTTTGACATGTCTGCTCTAACCTTAGTATTGCTTGAATAGTTGCCCATCCAAGAATTAACCAGGCCCTGGATATCTTTCCTGTTCTCCTCTCCCAGATCATTAGCCTGATGAAAAGATACTTAAATACAAGAGCCCACAGTGATTTGGTAAACTTCAGCCTGGCTCCAGGAGTTTAGCTTTGTCTTCCCTTCATAGCCAACAGCAAATATTTATACAAGCAGGATCAGGCTGATCTTGTCTGGGCTCACAAGGTAAAAGGACAAAAGTGGAGGAGAAGGAATTCTCTAATTTTCATGACAAAGTCATTTATTTGTAAGCAAGGTGTGGATGGCATAAACCTTTAAGGCTAGGAAATCAGCAGCTACATAACTGTTGAATCAAATAGGTGGGAGAAAGAGGACAGTTGCCACTGTTATCCTACAGCAGTTTATTCTCAATCTTAACAACTTGGCAGCACGGGGAATTCTGGGAGTTGACTAGAAGGTTGCCATGGTTGAGAAATACTGTCCTACAGTTTCTCAGTCCTCCCCATTTCGCTTCCGTAATTCTCAGTCAATATGGTTCTAGCTATCTTATATAGTCTATGCCAGGGGTAGGCAACCTCGGCTCTTTTATGACTCATGGACTTCAACTCCCAGAATTCCTGAGTCAGCATAGTTGAAGTCCATGAGTCATAAAAGAGCCGAGGTTGCCTACCCCTGGTCTATGCACAAGGCAGGAAGAGAGACAGGCTGGGAAAGGCTGCTTTGATCCACGTTGTTTTATTTTTCTTTCAGTTGGGGGTGTGGTTTTCCTTAGGCTGTGCCTACTTAGCATTGGAAGACTATGACGGTGCTTCCCGGGCCTTTCAGCGCTGTGTGATGTTGGAACCTGATGTAAGTAAAAATGGCCCTTAGGTGTGCTTTGATTAAATATCCTTTTATTATCATTTCCTGCATTTTATGGAATGTGTACAGTTGGTGGATTTCTCTATGAATTTATGTTTGAGAGTCAGACAAAGGTTCCTTGCAGAAAAAAAGCAGCAGTTAACACCCATGGAGGAATTGTTATAGTGATAGTCCTCGACTTACAATCATTCATTTAGTAACTATTTTAAGTTACAATGGCACTGAAAATAGTGACTTATGACCATTTTGTTCACACAACTAGTGAAGCCTCCCAGCGGTCACTTGATCAAGATTCAGGCGCTTGGCAAAACCAGTCTCCTGGTGTCATGTGATCATGTTTTTGTAACTTTCTGACCAACAAAATCAGTGGGGAAGCCAGATTCATTTGACAAGTGTTACTAACTTCACAGGTGCAGTGATTCGCTTAACAGCTGTGGCAAGAAAGGTCATAAAATGGGACAAAACTCATTTAACAACTGTCTTGCTTAACAATGGAAATTTGGAGCTCGCCTGTGGTCGTATGTCGAGGACTATCTGTAGAGATCAGTTGAGTTCTTTGGGTCTCATTATTTCTACCCAGCTGCGTAGTACATATATGTTACAGAGTGTGTTATCTGTGCCCTAATTATGTGCGGATGCACTGTATATGCATGCACAAGATATGTTACAATGCACCAGCTATACATGTAATGGACATATGTGTACATATGCAAATTTAAAAGTGCCAAATGCTCACAGGGTAGCCAAAACTTTTTAAAACTGTGTTCTCATTTGGGATTTTGTCCATTAAAACTGAAAAATACACTTAAAGATCCCTAACTTTTTATTCTTATATTTTATATTCCGTGTTCTAGAAATTTTTATGATGGTGCTCACCATTTGAAAGCTTGCTCTTCCTTGATTTTAAATTACTTCTTTCTTTCTAAATAAGAAATATGACATTACACCATAAGTCCTAGGTAATAGTCTCTCCGCCCCCCCGCCTCCCCCCCCCAAATTTTTTTGCTAGACATTACCGGGTCTTGGTTGTAAAAAGAGTTCCACATTGCCATTATTTCTGTTGGTCTTTTGTTCTTCTATTAGCATCTGTTGCTTGCATCAGAAACTGCTTCAGGGTACTTGAGCTTTGCATATCCCAGCGTTTCCCAACCTTAGGAACTTGAAGATGCGTGGACTTCAACTCCCAGAATTCCCCAGCCAGCTATGCTGGCTGGGGAATTCTGGGAGTTGAAGTCCACGCATCTTCAAGTTCCTAAGGTTGGGAAACGCTGGCATATCCTAACAGGTGACAGTGGTACATGCTTGAAACTCTCCTCTTATAAATGGTTGGTGTGTGCACATTGATGGAGGGGTACAAATTCAATATTTGTGTTTGCATGAATATCGGCTAGTAACACGGCATTGCTTGCGGAGAAAAGTGTGTTTATGTATTTGCATTTAAATGTTTATCCCTTCTGTGACAGTTTAATGCTAAAACCTGTGTGTATTTTGACTGTAGAATGCGGAGGCTTGGAACAATCTATCTACGGCATATATCAGATTGAAACAGAAGTAAGTGCATCAAAGCGGTTTTCTAATTTTTCCTTCCAAAATAAACAGCCCTGGTTTCCTCTCACTCTGGCCTTTCCGGAATAACATTCAGCTTCTGTATATACTGCCTTCAGGATCCTCTTTATCACTACAAATCCAAGCCCTTTCATTTGGCCTCCCACCATAAATATCATTAGAATGTCAGAGATTATATCACGAAAAAAACTTTTGGAAAGAAAAGCAACGCTTTAGATCTCTCCGCACCCACAAATGTTACAGTAAAAAAAAATATTGCACAGTGTACAATTGATTAGGATTTCAAGTTCACAGTGAAGCTGGTAGTGGTGGAAGGGATATCTGCTCCCGACCTCCGATCATTCCGCCGGGGCCTGAAGACCTGGCTCTTTGAGCTCTCGGGCCCAGGCTGAGGAGAAAATTTTAACTGGGGTTTTAATCTACAGGGTGAATTTAATGCTTTTTTAATTGGTTTTAACTTTTGTATGTTTCGATTTTAATTTCCTGTAAACCGCCCTGAGTCCTCAGGGAAAGGGCGGTATATAAATGCAAATATTAAATTAAATTAAATTAAATTAAATCTGTGCTTGGCATATTACATATATAATATGCCAAGCACAGATATCCCTTCCACCCACCCACAACCAATTTGGAAGTCATTTTTTGTCATATCAATACATCTGGAGCCAATGCCTCTTCTAGTTGTATTGTACAACAACATTATCATTATATTACAGGTAGTCCTCCACTTACAAGCACAATTGAGCCCAAAATTTCTGTTCCTAAGTGAGACAGTTAAATGAATTTTGCCCCATTTTGTGACCTTTCTTACCACAGTTGTTAATTTTACTTGTCAGAAGGTCGCAAAAGATGATCACATGACCCCCAGGTCTCTGCAACCATCATAAATACAAACCAGTTGCCAAGCATCTAAGTTTTGATCATATTACCATGGGGATGCTGCAGTGGTCATACAGGTGAAAAACCGTCTTTTCAGTGCCGTTGTAACTGCGAACAGTCACTAAATGAATTGTTGTAAATCGAGAACTGTCTGTACATTTTATGTTAGCTGATTAATTTGACTATTTGCTATTGAGGTTTAAAGAGTACTTCAAGATCCTATTTTTGTCGTGAACTAATTTAAATCAGGGGTTCCCAACCCCCGGTCTGTGGCATACCAGAAACTGGGCTGCACAAACAAGCGAAGCCCCATCCGTGGGATACAGGCAGCAAGCAAAACCACGCCCCCTCCAGTCCGCAGGAAAAACCTCTCTCCACGGAACCAGTCCCTGGTGCCCAAAAGGTTGGGGGACGCTGGTTTAAATAATGCACAGCTGGCAAGAGAAGGTGACTACTGATATTTAAATGCATAGCATCATTCTTATTTAAACCAGAATCCTGTCCCAAATCTGAATATATCTTGTTTTAAACAGGTGATATGGATAATGATTTGTATTTGTGGTGTTGTTCCAATATTCATCTTGAAAATTGGCTGTTCAGTATTAAGATATCTTTTCATTTTCCTGGAAATGTACCTTTCATAAATCTTTTGAATGGACTTGATATCTTAATTCAGTACGGTTGCTTCATTTATGTAACAATAATTTGGTTTCATATCTTCTTGATAAAACAGCTTTCACTTTTTCAGAAACATCACTCAATTGTCAAGATAATTTTTGTTGCTTAGACTGTGTTCCATTAATCTTCTGCTTAAAGGAATGCATCTTCAGAAAACAAGCTAAAGGGTATTTTTATTTTTTTCATATCATGAAAAACAATTTATCAACTTTCTCAAAAGAAACTGAAAATGAGAAAACCAGTAAGGAGCTTACAAAGTATTGTATACACAGGAAACAAATTGCTAAGAGGGTGCAGTGAACCAAAAGTAATAAATAAGTTCAAGAGGTCTTTAGACACATTTATGGAATAAGCAGACTGAAAGATGCAGTTGCCTCAGAGATTGCAAGGAACAGAAAATAGATGCAAAGAGATTCCAAGATGCTCAAGTGTCCTCTTGAAACAAATGTCCTTTTCAGCAATTTTCAATGTTAGTATAGAAATAGCCTAAAGAAGATGCCTCTATTTGCTCAAACCAAACCGGTTGTGATAGCTTTTGAGAATATATTTATATTTATATTATATTTATTAAATTTTTATACCGCCCTTCTCCCAAAGGACTCAGGGCAGTGTACAGGGCAATAAATATTAAAAAACAAAGTACAAAAGTTAAAAAACAATTAAATAATTATGCCCGATATATACAGTAATTAAAACCATGTTAAAAACCCAACCCCAAACCCATCAAACCAGGCCGGATTGCTCAAATAAGTAAGTTTTTAGATCCCGCCGGAAGGAGCGAAGGTCGGGGGCCATCCGGAGCTCAACCGGCAATCGGTTCCACAGGTCTGGCGCGCCCACAGAGAACGCCCTCCCCCTGGGGGCCACCAGTCGGCATTCTTTGATCGGAGGCACCCTGGTAATATGACTGGAGAGCATCTGATACTCAACTCAGTTGTTAAAATAAAGGTTCATTGGCTTCAGGTCCAGATTTTCAGATGCCAAAGACCACGTGACTCACTCTGATTATATATAAAATTATATATAAAAGCCCCCCTCCCGGTTAATGATGGTTTTGTGGCAAAGGCAGGAGTTTATTTCACCTCTTTTCTTTTTACCATTACAAGAAAATGAAAAGATTCTTAGCAAGCAAATGGGGAAGCTTTTAATGGAAAAACAAAGTGTGCCCATTTTATAATTAATGCTAGATATTGTTTTCTTTTTAAACCAGAATTAAAGCATTTCGGACTCTTCAAGAAGCTCTCAAATGTAATTATGAGCATTGGCAGATTTGGGAAAATTACATTCTAACCAGTACAGATATTGGAGAATTTTCGGAAGCCATTAAAGCTTATCACAGGCTTATGGACTTACAAGAAAAGTATAAAGACGTCCAGGTGGGATGCCCATCTTTTTTATTCACATGTCTAATTTTAAATAATAGGATTCATTACAAAGAATAATAACTTAAAGCGTGTTAAGTATCTTAGGTTGCTTGTTTTAGAAGTAGCAGCCTTACCCAGTTTAGCTTTGCTTTCCTCAGAAAACACATATACTTATGAACTCCACTAACTACCTCAATTGCAACATTTCTTTTTTTCTTGTACTTTCCTTTTACTTTTTTCAGCATTTGCCTTCTTTGGAGAGCCTTTAATCCTGTGGCCTGAAAATTAACAGTGTATTTACTCAGGAATTCCTCTGAGCTGTCAACTCAAATGCACATAATGTACTCAGCTTCTAACTTTGTATCATCATGCACTTTCCCTCTCTGTCAAGAGCCCCTGGAGAGGCAAGCCAATGCAGTGGCTCCTGAGTAACCAGATGTGAAGTGCATGTTTTTTACAGCACCCTCTTTTTGTGTGTGTGTGTGTGTGTGTGTGTGAGAGAGAGAGAGAGAGAGAGAGAGAGAGAGAGAGAGAGAGAGAGACTATTCCTTTAGACCAGGGGTAGGCAACCTCGGCTCTTTTATGACTCATGGACTTCAACTCCCAGAATTCCTGAAGTCCATGAGTCATAAAAGAGCCAAGGTTGCCTACCCCTGCTTTAGACAGTATAGGTATTGGAGGGGATGGAAGTCAGCCAAGCCAGTACTTGGTTCTTGCACCCCCATTCATCTAATGCATGGGTGTCAAACTTGCCGCATCATGTGACTTGTTGCGATGTATTGTGACTTTTTTTTTGCATTGCCGGAGCTGGGGTGAGTGTGGCCTCCGCATATTGCATGATGCAACAGGTCTTCGGGCCGGCAGTTTGACACCCCTGATCTAATGGGTAGATAGCATTCCATCTTCCATAATGTTTTTGCCTTTTCTAGTGCAATGGCAAAAGTATATTTGTGTGGGGATGTGGGATGTTAATATTGCAGAAACAATTCTGCAGTAATGTGTTGGAAAGTCAAGGGGAGGAGCAATTCTGCTATCATATAGTTTGATATTTCTGTGATGTTGATATTACCTCAAAGAGACACATAGAATTCAGATTTCTGTTACTGATTGTTAGTATCCCTGGAAAATATTTAACAATGTTTAAATATTATTAAATACAGCAGCTAAGGAGATCGTTCCTTTGTTTTATAATTATATTTGTTATAGTATTCATCAGGCATCTTCAGAGGAAATAATTAGGTAATGCTGTTATGCAATTATAACATCTTGTACCACCTTCAAATAGATTACTATTTTAATAAATTAATCCAGTCATTTAAGATATTAATTCCAGGTCTGATCAGTTGAACCATGTATTAGCAAACATTTTGGAAATTCCACTCAACTTTGTGGGAGTCAAACTATAACTAACAATTTCCTTCTCTTTAAGGTACTTAAGATTCTGGTAAAAGCAGTGATGGATGGAGTAGTTGACCGAAATGGAGAGACAGCCAAAGGATTAAAGGGAAAACTGCAGGCTCTCTTCGGTAGAGTGACTTCTCGAGTGACAGGTGATGGAGAAATCTGGAGATTATATGCTAAGCTTTATGAAAATGGGCAGAATGAGAACTATGAAGACATAGAAAAGGTAAACTTTAATGACAGAATATGCTTCTATTACCAGAACAGATACATGTTTTCATGTTGATATTATGGTTTTGATGTATCCTTTGTGAGAATATGATTGGTTCATGAAATATCCTTTGCTTGAATTTTACATTCCATTACCAGCTGGTTTGGCAATTTGACTAGCAAGGTTATTTATTTTTAAAGACTGATAAAAAGAAAAAAATAAGGGAACACTGAGATAAAATAACAGACTTTTCCCTCTTAGCATGAAAAATACACATTCAAGCAGAGATGAATTTAATTATTTCTTGTGATTCCAGACTTGCTTAAAATAGTATTTATTCATTTTAAGACGTGCTAATCACAAAGTAGCTGATCTGCTTTATTAAACATAGGGAATGGTCTCACCAGTTTTTTAATGTTTCATTGTGGCATTACCAAAATATTATTTTTAAGCAATATGTCTTCTGCAAAATGATTAATATATTTCAGTCTTCCTTTGGAATTTCAATAGCTGAATCATTATCTCCATGCAGCAGTCTTTGGCGGAAGAGAATGTTTCCAATTATTAAAACTGTTACCGTTTAGAATAAGGCGAATAAAAGTCCCAAGTATGGGATCACTTATTAAGCTGTTGTATGTGGTCAGTCTGATCCTTTAGCGTTACCGACACATAACTATTGTACTGCAGCTGTACCTTTCCGTGATGAGTGTGTGAGACATCCTTCCTCCATATATGGAGAGGACTGAGAAAGCTGTAGAAAAAAAGAACAAAGATAAGAAAGATGAGTGAGAAGCAGACATGTGAAAGTAAAACGAGGTCCTTAGCAGAATGCAAAAAATGGAAAGGAAATATAATAAATAACATTAGAAATGCTAGGTAGACATAGGAATCCTGTGTGGGAGATGGCCAAGAGATTAAACAGGAAAAGAAAAAGACACGGTTTGTATGTGTTTTACTATGCACATTTTTTCAATTCTTTTTTCACTTGTATTGTCTCCCTTACAATCATATATTTATACAGCACTTCCTTTGTCTTGTCTTTTCTTGTGGGGGCAGGGAAGTACATAAAAAAGGGTTTTTTTTTTCTCCCTGTGTAATTTCTTATCTCCTGGTGGCAATCATGCAAATGTATTGCCTTGATTGTAGGCAAACATTGGGTTAATTACAATCTGAAAGAGGCAAAATAAAATTGTCCACTATTCCAATTGGTTTCCCTTTCAAACTGTAGTAAACTAGTAAATAAATAAAGCTGGCATTTTTGCACCAAGTCTTAATCTAGAAATTTGGTATATTTTCTCTGTAATTTCACTTTCCCTCTCATTTTAAATGCATTCCTAGGCTACGTTTGAGACAGCAGTATTGCTGTAGCCATTGGAAGAGACGTCCCCATGTAAGAGAGGAAATAATAAATACTCTACAAGGAGCGTTTCTACTTGTGGCCTGTATCCAATGTTAATACAAGTGAACTTCTACTGATAAAATAATTTTTCCATTGTTCTCTCCCTACCCGACCACTGTATCCTCCAATATCCACTAAATCAACTCCAGAAATCTCCCAACCATCTGGAGGAGATTTAGGTATATGTGCAAACAGCAGATGTCATCCATTTTGTTGGCACAGTTGACAGACAAAATGGGATATAGTTCTATCTTTCCTATAAATGATTAACATTCATTTTATGGGCTAATGGGTTTTCTTCGTGAGAGACGTTCAGTCAGAGGCTCAATAGGCTTTTGTAAGGTGTTTTATTAGGAAATTAATTTTTATTTTTGCATTGAAATTTGATGGACTAAATGGCCTATTTCAACCCTTTGGTTCCAAAAAAACCCCCTCCTTCTTCAGATGTATAATTTCAGAACTGCAACATTGTCAAAATATTGTTTCATGATCACTTTGTACTGGGCAATATTTTCCTAAATATGAATGAAATCATTGACCCAGACAAGGTACAGTATATTAAGTCCATCCTTTTTGTGAATTCTTGGGGGCCCACACCCTTGATTTGTGAAAATATTTTATTGTATTTAGGTTTTCTAAAGCTGTAATGAATAAAGCAAGACGAAGAAATAGTGAAAAAGTTGAAATATGCACATTTGTTCTTTGAGCAAATGTTGTAGCATCTTTATCCACTGCCAATGGCTAAATCATGTGCTTTCCACTGAGGCTATCTATTTTGGCTACATCATTCTCAGTTTTTTTTCCAGATTGCATAATTCTCGCATAAATATCTCCAGTTTCTCACTTCAGAACACAAAATACAAGATGAATCGTTTCCTTGATGTGACTTCAGCTTTCTTGTTTTAAACTGTTGAGTTCTAGTATCCCAGCAACAGAATATCAATTAATATTATTTCTAATTCAGGATGACCAAAAAGAGCTTGTCAAGCTCAAATATAAACAGTTCTCTAGCTTAGTATAGAATAATACAGTGCAAAGCTTCAAAATTGCACTATATACTCATAAAAACTGCTAAAAATTTGAGGACCGCTCAACCCCCCCACTTTTTTTTTGACACTGAAACTGTAGGTTTGCTAAAATATCTAGGAGAATAACACAACTTCTTAAAAATAATAAGTGCATCATATTTAAAAGTGCAGAAACCTCAATTCTCATAGATACTGGTCATTAGATCCCAAAATGACATGAATACAGGTCAGGATTATCAGTCCTTCACTTAGTATTGAAGAATAGCTTTTAAGTGGTTCTGGCTGCAGATAGTATTAAGATAGAAAAAAGGATTACTTTAAATTTAGTAGTCTAATTGTGGGGAGGTGGATCTTTTTGTTTAGTTTTTCTGAATCAGAACTGACTTGATCAATCAAACTCAGACTTTTCCACATAGCTCCAGAATCATCTAATATTTGACACTGAATCATGCAAGAGGACACTTGCATGTTCTCACATTTAAGGCCCTCCTCGCCTCTCCTGAACATAAGGCAGTCCTTGACTTACGACCACAATTGAGCCCAAAATTGATGTTGCTAAGTGAGACATTTGTTAAGTGTGTTTTGCCCCATTTTACAGTCTCTCCCCCCTTTTTTATTAATATATAACAAAAAAGTTTTGCCCCATCTTACGCCCTTTCTTGCCACAGCTGTTAAGTGAATCACTGCAGCTGTTAAGTTAGTAACATGGTTGTTAAGTGAATCTGGCCTCCCCATTGACTTTGCTTGTCAGAAAGTCACAAATGGTGAATACATGACCCTGGGACACTGCAACTGTCATAAATATGAGTCAGTTGTCAAGCATCTGAATTTTGACCACGTGACCATGAGGATGCTGCAACAATCCTAAGTGTGAAAAAAAATGGTCATAAGTCACTTTTTTCAGTGCTGTAATTTCAAACGGTCACTAAATGAACTGTTGTAGGTCGAGGACTACCTGTACTCTCTTGTTAAAGAATGTTATATTGTGAATGCTTTGCTTACAATCAAATCAGGGTATATCTAGCAGGGCATTTTATTTGAAGAAACTGGATAACTAGCCAGTGCTGTAAGATCACCAACAGCTTTCTACCCACCACATAGTAATATTCTATTATATTTTATTATAATAGTGTGGTCTCTTTGCAAGTGCATGTGTACCTGGAGATGTAGTGGAATGGGCTCCTGATTGGGTCCACGAAGGGATTCCTAGATCTACATTTCTTACACATTCTCCTTACCCTTTGGGAGAGCCTTTTTGGTTTGAAAACCAGAGCAGAGTAGGAAAACATCCTCACTTCTTTTTCGCAGGAACTAAATCTGACAGGGCATTTCTAAAGTTAAAGACCTCTCAGAATGGATGGGCTAATTCAGTAAAGTCAGACTTTTTTTATTACATATATTAAGGTTAAGGAACTAAATAGGTTTTCAAGACAATGGAGAAAAGTGACAAATTATCTTTACTCCTGCAGTCCTTAACTCAATTGCTAATTTTGCAGGCAGAAATACACCTCCACACGTGCACAAAATTCAGATAGGAACAAGGATGCAGACAAACAACTCAGATCAATCTGTAACATAGAGAAAATTATAATCTGAATTAGCTCCACATTTTCCTCGGTAACTATTTTCTCATGATTCTCCAACTTTCCTCTGGGCTGGGCTGCTTTATTTACTTGGCAGAAATTAGACTGAGAAGAGAGCCTCTTTCTTCTTGGGATGAAAGACAAAACATCAAAAGCAAAATCTGAATTTCCCTTTTCTCTTTTTCAAAGACCACCTCAGAAGGGGAGTTGAGCCTTGAACATCTGATTTTCCTGAGTTCCAAATTGATAGCACACATTCAAATTTTTCCTTAATTCTTTGGTGGGAGGAGCTGTTACTCCCTCTCCATATTGATATAAAAGAAGCATTAAACTCTGACTGTAAGGTAATGTTGGCAGCATTCAGAATACTATGGAAATTAAAGAACTCCTTAAATCAGTGTTTCTCAACCTTGGTTGCTAAGCGGTGTGGACTTCAACTCCCAGAATTTGCTGCCACTGGCTGGGGAATTATGGGAGTTGAAATCCACACCACTTAAAAGTGGCCAAGGTTGAGAAACACTGCTAAAGTTATCTGATTCCATTACAATAGAACAGGGAGGAGAAACACCTGTACCAACAGAAAATGAAGAATAAGTCATATAGGACTGACAGCAATGGAATCCATCAAAATAAAATAAAAAGAATACACTGCAGCATATAGCATTAAGGAAAAAATAAGGAAAATTGTATTTTAAAACTTTTCAATAAAAAAAAAGCATTAAGGAAAAAATAATAACCAAATTATAAAGCTGAGCTTAACAGCATTTGATAGTCAGAGACATACTTAACATTCTTTAAGATCATAAGGGCCACAGTGGGCAGGACAAGGATGAAAATGTGGCCTTTTTCCTTGTTCTAGACATGTTTTTAGAGCTAGTTAAGCTTATTGCAGATCCCATGCTGCAATTTTCATATTACTTCCTTCATTAACATAACGAGATATAATTCCATCGGTTTTCAGCCATGGTGACCACAAAGAAGAGCTTGAGGGCTGTAGATTCTTTCCCCTCCCCTTGTTCAATATATCATTTTTTTAAATGACAGATTTTAAAAAGCAGATTAAATTTACAGCCCTAAAATCATAATTTTTAAAAGTGTGTGAAGGACTCAACCACATTATATATTTTGATGAGATGGCCTGGATGAAGATCTCAAGGGGAGATTCTTAAGGTTTCAATAGATCTGTGGGGGTGGATTGGTTTTGCAGATAACTTGGTCCCAAACTGCAAGAGGTTTTAAGGATTAAAGCCAGAAAGGGCACAATTTTACTGCCATAATCTGATCTCATTTTCCATATCCATTAATAATCATGCAGCTATATTTTATAATAGATACGTTCTCTGGACTATTTCCATTCTTTCTGAGAGACATAGCTTTCTAAAATCAGTTTCTTATCCCCTCAAAGGTAAGTGGTCATTCAGAATCCTCCTTCAGGCACCTATGACTGAAAACATGTAATAAAACAAGAACAGACATTGTTCTTCACTGTTATTTTCAGAGATGATCTGAGTGACTTGCAAACAGGTTGCAATGAGATATCAAAGATTCCATGAATCTTTCCCTAGATCCAATTGCAAAAAATTCTGAATTGCTGATAAGGATATTATTCAATAAGGGGGGAAGCCTTCTGTGTCACCAAAATAGTGAACTCGGTTGGGTGTTTGTTTATACTCATCCTGAATCTTTTACCTGAATTCAAACCTTCTGTCAGCTAGCTTCATGTTGGTAACATAACTCTTTCTTCTCATCTGCATCACACCGTGCGGCTGTTCCATGCCAGCCTGCCTAATCCTCCCTGAAGTATCATCCTCTGGGGTGATTTGCAAACTCCATTTCAGGCAATCATTTCCCAAGAGTCAAAGCCGTGTCATTTTATGTTTCTTAAGTCAGGAAGCATCTGGAACCAAGCTATTTTTGTTAAAGAAGGGTTGGTTTATTTTTGCCACTTGGACTGTTTCTGTATTTAGTTGAGCATCAAAATGTGTCAATTGAAAGGGTGAAATGGCTGTGTGGCTTACATCATAACACTAAGTTCTTGTTTTGTTTGATTTTGTTCTGTTTTGCTTTGATGCAAGATAGTGTCACTGTTTGCTTTTCCAATGCCTGTAGCCTGATTGCCATCATCTCCATCTCAAATATTGATGGCATGTAGAGCATCAGGAAATGGAATTCATTGGCTACATTAAGTTATCACATTGTGTGACATTTCTAATGAATAAGCTGTTTGTGCACATTGCCCAGTTGCTTCCACTTGCCAGCAGATACAGCTGACATATTCCAACCATGGTATGTTTAGCAGTATGCATGAACTGGGATTTGTTTCTTTCTTAACAAGTCAAAGCCATAAATTGTGACTTCATCATGGCTTATGAAACTGCTTGCTAGGAGAGATACAAGCCATAGTTCTCTGCTCATATGGCTAAAGAAATAAAGTAAGAGACTCATTTGGGTATGTCAGCAATCACATTCCAGATGGGAACTGCCAGGCTAAAACTGAACAAGCTGGTATTCTGAACTCCCAATATGAAGAACATGAAGTCATTTCACAGTGGAAAATTCCTTCTCAGGAATTTTCTGGGGAGCCACAGGAATTTTTAAGTGTCCCTATGAGCAGGAGTCAAGAAGAACTTAACTAGGTTCTGAAAAATATAGTTTAAAATATGCAAACCAGATAACAGCACAAAAACTAATAACCAGTTCGTAGTTTAATAACTATTGTGCACAACCAGTTCCATCTACCTCGTGTTCATGTTGCTATCATGTTTTCATGATAGTTATGGAGAGATGAGAGCCTTTTTCCAATGTTTTTTCTTCCTTCTTCCTTCTTTCTGTCTGTTCTGTCTACCCCATTTTCATAAATTATGAATTATGAAATTAAATTAAATTAAATTAATAGTCTTTGCTATCTGTGTCATCCGTTAACACCACCTGAACACCAGGCATGAAAATTGAGTTCCTTTTATTGGTTCTGAAATTCCTCATCTTTAACTTCGATGAATGTGTAGGAGGTCTAATATTGAGAGTAAGATAAAATTATCCCTGTTCACACTTTCTGTGTCTTGCATGATATATTTGTCTTTTCCTGATCTCCTCTTTGCCCACTTTCTTTCTAAGCTTGCTGTTCCATTAATTATGAGAAAAATAACATAAACCAGCAGTGATATGATCAAATTCAAAATTCTGTGATTGTATAATAGGTTGCCAAAATTGAAACATTATAGAGAAGGATTTGAATAAATTTCAGCATAGAGACTAAAAATTTGGATTTAGAAAATTGCTAGACTCTGTCTGTCTGTCTGTCCTATCTATCTATCTATCTATCTATCTATCTATCTATCTATCTATCTATCTATCTATCTATCTATCTATCATGTTGCCCATCTTACCAAAAACAACTTTCTTCATTTGCTTCTGCTTAGTTTTAGGATCTTTCTCTTGAATATCTACTTCTTTCTCCTTAGAGTCCAAATTGCTCTTTTCAAATTGCAAAATCAATTCAGAATAAAATAGGCACCTTATTCAGGTGCACAATGACTCTAATTATGAAAATACAAGTGCTTTTTTACTTTCATTTGCCTTTAAATACAATGACCTAGCAAAATGTGGGTCACATGAATCTGTCTAGACAGATTTTTTTTTAACTTCAAAATTGTCTCTTAACCATATGCTACTTATATGTCTGTCATACTTGAGAGACAAAAACAGCTAAAACATCTGTGTTACAGCTGCAAAGAAAGAGGCTGCTTTAAGGCTGAGGAACTAATAATGTATTACCAGTCAGTGTGCTTTAGAGAGGGGGAATTTGCATGTACGCATAAAAGTAAAGCAACTTTACCTTTAAGTTCACAGTACCTTTGTCATTGCAGGCATTGCAGTATCTCACCAAAGCATACAAATGTGAAATCCAATCTGGAGACTGGGATAAAGATACTTTCTCTTTTAAGAAAGTAGCCAGAGATGCTCTAGAACTTGCACACGGTATGTTGTATATAAAAATGTTGAGATAGGTCGCAGCCGATTATCTATTTCTGAAGCTCTTTTTATCGAAACAGCAAGCAGTGTATATAGCAGACCATACATCTGAATATAATTTCCAGGGAAATAGTTGAGGGAAGAGGAAATGAGATATAGCAAATATATCTCAAGTAAAAAAAAAATTCCAAACATGTTATGTTTGGAAGCTTAGCAGTTCTGCTAAACCTTTTGTTATATTGCCATAAAACCCGTATTATTTTCTCCATGTAGTCATCATACGTTGTGCTTGATTCAAGGGCAGGTTTGCTTGCTTTTCTTCTACCACTTTAGAAAGTAAGCAATAATGGAAAGGTTGAAATTAAAAGTAACTCCAACCCTCAAAAAGTTGAGAAAACCATACAGTTCTGGGTCCTCTCTTGTTATTGGGAACAGAAGATACAGTGGGGAGGGAGCGATAAAATATATATTTATTCTAGCTCACTGAATATTCAAGGCATTGAATATCTTTATTTTTTACTTTTTTCATTTTCTTCACTTAGGCCCTTCACAGTTTCTAGAGTTTGCTGAGGTTTTAGAAACTGAAATCTAGTGTGATCACAGAACTAAATGTTGGGAAATTGACATCACAGCATAGAGATTTTGACATATACATGTTTCAACACCAGTTCTAAATCTCTTTTTTTTTTTAAAAAAAAAAGGGGAAATAACAATGAACTTAGAAAATTCTAGTATTTCTAGGGCACAAGCTAGAAGTTTAAATGGCCATCTGATTCTGAAAATGATTGCGTTACATTTGGTTTTCTCTTCTCATTTGTAAGACTTTAAGTAAAATTTAATGCCATGATATCACATGATAGTCATGAGTGTCCTGATAAAGCAGACAAAAGTGGCCATCATGACTTACAGATACCTCTGATGACACTTCCAATCATCAGAAGCCGTGATGTACATTAAGGATGCAAAAGCACAAAACATTGGGCTACCCTACAGTGAATGAAATGGCACGTATTATAGAGCAGCCATAAAAAAAACTGGTTAGCCAGTGATGCTTAGAATTGGCTGCCATCATTTTCAGACTTTCTAACTGCGAAATATTGAGAACAAAATAAAATAATCTCTTTCCTGATTCAGGATGCCAGAGGTCCTGCAAGAATCAAAAATGCACTTTACCTCATTAAATGGAAAATAGAAAGAAAGCACATCGTTTGCATCTTATTTCATATTCTGCATTTGTGCGGGTGTGTGGAAAAAGCAAACAATTAAAAATCCCAAACACCTCCTAGAAGAGAGAGCACGGAAATGTGCACCTCCAAGCTCTATTGAGCTACAGTGGATGGAGGAAGGGAGATTAGTTTTATACTATAGCAGAGCTAGATATAAATAATCTTGGGTGTTGAACACACCTGACCTTTGATTGTACACTTTAACTAGCTAAGAGTAAAAACCAACATGGGATGAGAAGGACAATGAAGTATAGTGAAAGAGGACCTGGCTGACTGGAAGAATAACATGGAGTATTCCACACTGCAACATTTGCTTGCAGATTCCAGTACTGTGATGCTGACACTTAGGTAACCAAAATAGCATCATTTACAAACCACAGAGAAGAATTAACTGGCATGATAGTTGGCACACTTTGTTAAAAGATGGGAAACACATTTGAAGAGCAATCAATATTGGCTGATCGATCACAGAAGAGGACAGAGCTGACTGAATTCTGAATAGGACCATTGCAGTGTTCCATTGCAAGCATTCTAATTGTATGCATTATTAAATAAGATATATATAAAAAATAATTCTTGCAATCCAGCAACTTAGGCTGCAACGTTAAATGACATCACAGAGTTCTACATTCTGGTGATACTTCTAGACCACATGTAAAGTCAACATATTTTGGGGGGAACAACATTATTGCTGTAGTGACAGTAATTCCCTTTTGTAATAACAATTGGAGACTGTTGCCTTATGTTTAATGTTTATATGGATCCTTTTAATGAATTAGGAAGCTGTTTCTCCCCAGATCGAAGTAACTGAGAGCTGAATAGTCATTTATAATAACCATGCTATTATTGTGGTACTCACCCAACTTCGTTTTGCCTTTTACAACTCCAGTCGCAATGAAATGCAGCAAAATGAAAACTAATTACCAAGAAGCCTTGCCAATACTCTCTTCTGCCCGACTCAACTTGCGTGGTTTAGTAGCCAAAGCGAAGGTAAGGCTGATGGATGTCATAAAGGGTTCTCTGGAACACACACACACACACACACACACACACACACACACACACACACACACACACACTTTCAAGAGCTATTGGTTTTGTTAATTCAACTTTCCTCAATCTCTTGCACTCCAGATACCTTAAGAATATGAATCCTAGGATTTCTAATCAGATGGCCAATAATTGACTAGATGGCTAGGAAATTGGAGCTGCATTACAGCACATCTGGAAAGCATTAGGATGGGAGGAACTGTATTACCCCTTCTTTACACTAAAGGTGGGGTGGGGAGGTATCCCCATTTGTAGAAAAAAAACTAGTTGTGAGAACTGTATTGGATTCAATAGCTATAAATGCCTTTCTATTGTACATCTTTAAAGAACAGATTACTTTTTAAGAAAGCAACTTTGAATGACACCTGCATTATGACATTTGCTTCCAGTGATACAGTAGAAATGCAGTAGTTAACAGTTATAAAGAGAAGAGTGGAGTCAGGAGATGGAAGAATCTCTGGCATTGCTCCCTTAGGATATCTCGTACGGTGGTCTCCCATGAGAAAAAAGCATGGAAGGGAGCAAAAATAGATCATTAAATCTATTTGGATAAAAGTAGAAGAAATAAAGCTGGCCTATGCACCTCTAAAATTGTCTAGTACCGTCCTGTTGAGACCAGAAAGATAAAAGGCAAGAGGAACCACTCTGCTCTCAGAGCTAGAACCCCTTCCCATAATCCCAGTCCACCCTGACGTTTGGTTGGGCTTGTGTATGATTTTGATTGAAAAGTCACAAAATAAGATAGGAAAACTCACGACTTCTTCTTCAGCTTTCCTCAGTATAGTCAGTCAGAACCTGCATGATCACTAGTTGCCATAGGATTAACTCATAGAATTTGGCTTCCACTGCAAAAGATACGACCTTTGTTCATTGGGCATCTCATAGTTCATTCATCCCATTCATTCTTGCCTAGCTTTCAAATTTTATCAGCAGCAGATGCAGGTGACCTGCAGTCTAAAGTTACAGTAGAAGAGAAATGACACCCCTGAAGCTTGTCATAGTTTCTGCTCTTCTCTTTTGCACATGTTCCTTTTTATCTACTCATCCAAAAGAATGCCAGATTCTCATCCACTTCGGTCCCAAGTGGATGAGATACTTCACTATGATTGATAAGGTTTACTAGAGATTCTTGTCCAGCATTTCCATTATGGATCTTTTGATGCCCGGTTCTGTTATTTTTAAAAGATGTTGTCTTTCATTCTTGTCGGTGTTCAGAACCTAGCTACTGAACAGTTGAAAAAAAAAACAGTGATTACATACACAAGGACTTTATAAAAATGTGTAAACCCAGGGCTATATGTCACGCCTCCAGTGCCTTTAGTATGGTCCTCAGAGTTCTCCTAAAGTTGTCAGCAAGGTGTAATTGATAGTAAGAGTGAACTAATTATGAATTTGCTGTAGAACAAATCTTATTAACTGTAGAGAATAAATGTAATTTTGAAAGTTAATGTTTGCCCTGGCCTTGCTATTGTTTTTATAGCAAAGCCCATGATAAGCATTTCAAAGCTATGTGAGACCTTAATCCTGGAAAGCAGTTTTGACACTCCTTTATGGAACAGCTAGCTAGGCAACAAAAGTCCTGAAGTTTATCTAAAGTGTATCGAGAAGATTGTCTTGCCCAGGGGTCTTCAAACTTGGCCCTTTCATGACTTGTGGACTGCAACTCCCAGAATTCCTCAGACAGCAGTTGAAGTCCACAAGTCATAAAAGGGCCAAGTTTGAAGACCCCTGGTCTTGCACAAGGCTTTGCACTGAAATCTCTCAAGAATCTGTTTTGAAAGCTAGCCGCATTGTGCCTTGCAATGGAGTTCTGCTCTTTTCTAATTTTAAAATTTAAAATTCGATTCAAATTCTATTTTAATAGAAATTTGACCCAAATGTTAAAATCTTCTTCATTTGGCTTACAGATGGAAAACTAACAGGTTAACATTGCATGGGGAGATGTTCCTTATTTGTCACCCACAGAGCATGCTGCCTTTGGAATGAGAATAATCTTGTTTAGATGCCATAAAGAAATGAGATCACTGAAGTTATGGAAATGATTGTGGTTAGAATGTTTTAAAATCTTGTGCCTTACTTAAAGTAAGGTTTCCTGTAAAAAATTGCTTTCAACTTTCTTGTATAGCAAAATTTTGCAGATGCTGTAAGTGATGAGGTTTCCAGTGACATCGCTGAAGAAGTGGCAGCAATGAAGAATTTGATGATGGAATTGCAAGAACTTAGCAACCAGCTAAGGAATCAGACTTGAGAAAAGAAGATCCGATTTCTTGGAAAGACAGAAGGGCAAGGCTGGCACACTTCACTAGTTGTAGCTTGCACTGATGAGCATTCAGTAAATCAAACACCTAAAGGCCTCTTTTAAATAAATATTTATCCTAACATGCAACCATTAATATTTGCCAACAAGTTTTTCTAGTTATATTTGTACTTTCTCAATTATATGGGTTTTGCATTGGCTTGGATTTTATGGAACAAATTATGCCTGCTTTTTATTTAGGAGTCCTTTTTTCTTGAAGATTAGATCTGCCTTGCTGCAAAAGTAATTGGCTTCTGTCCATAGTTAACGGACTTTATGGCTATGAACAATTGGAGAGTTCTGTTTGTGATGGAAGTGGAAAGGAAAGGGCTATTTGATTTGATTGTGTCAACAGGAACCTGGAAATGTGGAAGGGGGAATATAAAATGGAACTGATTGTATTCTGGGATTTGTAAAGCGAGAGGACCCAATTGTGTTTTCCTTAGCTTGTGCTTTTCGTATGCAAGTATTAACACACAAAGTAAAGCGTGCCGAGAAATTTTGTTCGCTAATCCTTTTCAAAATACAGGTTTAGGAATACAGATAGTCAACTTATGACCACAATTGAGCCCCAAATTTCTGTTGCTAAGTGAGACATTTGTTAAGTGAGTTTTACCCCATTGTACGAATTTTCTTGCCACATTTGTTAAGTGAATCGCTCCAGTTATTAAGTTAGTAAGAAGATTGTTAAGTGAATCCGACTTCCCCATTGAGTTTGCTTGTCAGAGGTTGCAAAAGGAGACCACATGACTCCAGGACACTAAAAATTGTCATAAATATGAAACAGTTGCCATGCATCTGAATTGTGATCACATGACTGTGGTGATGCTACAATGGTTAAGTGTGAAAAACGGTCATAACTCACTTTTGGTGTAACTTCAAACAGTCACTAAATGATCTATTATAAGTTGAGGGCTACTTGTACAAGAGCTATGCTGGCTCAGGAATTCTGGGAGTTGAAGTCCATAAGTCATAAAAGAGCCAAGGCTCCCCACCCCTGACCTATAGCTTCCTCTCCATAAGCTAGGGGTCTGTGTGTGAGTGTGTGTCTGTGTGTGTGTGTGTGTGTGTGTGAGAGAGAGAGAGAGAGAGAAAACAAGCAACACCTAGCAACACAGTATCAGCAGCTTTGCCTGGGCTGGAGTTGGATACCAGGTTTGTATTTTTAGCCATCTAAAAATGGAAGACAAGGTCTCCTCATTAGAATGGTCCATCACATTAAGTCTTAATATAGTTGCCATGAGTTAGCTTAATATGTGATATGTACCAAACCAATTGTGACTTACAGAACAAAAGTTGAGTAAATTTTGATTTAGTCCAGAAATGTGCAACTTCCCTTGAAAGTGAATCCGCGTCAGAGCTGGTAACTGCTGTATTTTAAAGGCAAAATCTTGGCCCATGCCAAAAAACAAATTTGATCTGGCAATCTGTGGGAGCTACAAAAGGGGTAGAGTCAGGTTGCATACATTCCATAAGCTGTAATTTCCTCCCTGGTTTCGTAGAAAGCTTCTCCTTGCTAGGCATGATACAGTGATTTTACTTCTTTATTTCTAACAATTGATCTTCTAACTATATAGCTGCTGAGTGTGAAAATTCTATGCTATTGTAATTAACAGCCATTAATGTAACCTCTTTGCTTACAAACATATTGGATGTAATCGCATTTGTGCGATCAGTTCTGTAACTTAGGTTTGCATTTTATAAATAATTAATTTTTATATTTGTCCTAAGTTTACTGTTTCTTCAGAATTTTGTATTCATATATTGTCCAGGTACTCTAACTCAGTTGCTTTTTCCTTTCATAGATCAAGCCAGTGGTGGGATTCCAATTTGTGAACAACCGGTTCTCTGTGTGGATGCCACTTCTGGAAGTCCATTCTGGACCTGGGCAACAAAAAGTTAGCTACCGGTTCTTCCGAAGTGGTGTGAACTGGCTGAATCCCACCACTGATCAAAGCCCGCAATTTATATTGATTACATTATTGAATTGCTCATTTTCTATCTTTTCCAGCTCCATCTTTGTGGAGATTGGCTGGCCAGAGAGTGGAATTTAGCATATAGCAGAGACTTGTCTTACTTTTAATGAAAAATTAGTAGAAAATACATAGAATATTCTTCATTTTATGTTCTTCCCCTTAAGTGAAGAATTGAGACTAGTACTACAAAATTTGAACAACTGAAATCAAACAGCCTGAGCTGTCATACTATACAATATAGAAAGCCTTCTCCATAAATACTTAGAATGATACCGTAGTTTCCGGCGTATAAGACGACTTTTTAACCCATGAAAATCTTCTCAAAAGTCAGGGGTCGTCTTATAAGTCTGGTGCTGAAACTTTAGGGACAGGGCTGGCTGGAAAACCTGGAGTGGATCTTCCATTTAGTCTGCACAGGGAAAGCGGGACCAATTGGAGTAGAAGCTGCAATCTGTGATTTTTTACAGGCTGGGGTCTGGGCGTCTTTCCTTCTAAAATTGAAGAGCAGCTGTAGGCAGGTGGGGAATGCAAGAGCAACTTGAAAGGCAGGTGGGGAATGCCGTAGCCAGAGCAGCTGCTTAGCTCTAAGGACACATTTGACTCAGGAACTGGGCGGGCTGGCTGGAAAACCTGGAGCGGATCTCCCATTTGGTCTTTTTTTTTTTAAAATCCCATTTATATCCCGCCCTTCTCCGAAGACTCAGGGCGGCTTACAATTTAAAGAACAAATCAATGTGCTTAGCAACAGCCTTCATTCTATGTATATGCCTGCTTATTAGAGCTTTCACACACCCCCACAAGCAGCATTATTACAAAGTCAGCTTATTGCTCCCAACAATCTGAGTCCTCATTTTACCTACCTCGGAAGGATGGAAGGCTGAGTCAACCTTGAGCCTGGTGGGATGAGAACCTGCACTAATTGCAGGCAGCTGGTGTTACTTAAGGCTCTGTGCAGGGAAAGCTTTAGAGTGAATTAGGAAAAGTGAAAAAGTAAATTAGGAAAATAGGAAACGGTTGCTGGAATTGGGTATGTGTAGTTTAAAGAAGAGAAGGGTGAGGGGGTGACATGATAGCAGTGATCCAATATCTCAGGGGCTGCCACAAAGAAGAGGGAGTCAAGCTATTCTCCAAAGCACCTGAAAGCAGGACAAGAAGCAACGGATGGAAACTAGTCAAGGAGAGAAGCAACCTAGAACTAAGGAGAAACTTCCTGACAGAACAATTAACCAGTGGATCAACCTGCCTCCAGAAGTGGTGAATGCTCCAACACTGGAAGTTTTTAAGAAGAGACTGGACAGCCATTTGTCTGAAATGGTATAGGGTTTCCTGCCTTAGCAGGGGGTTGGACTAGATGACCTCCAAGTTCCCTTCCAACTTCTTCTTCTTCTTCTTCTTCTTCTTCTTCTTCTTCTTCTTCTTCTTCTTCTTCTTCTTCTTCTTCTTCTTCTTCTTCTTCTTCTTTCTTTTTCTTCTTCTTCTTCTTCTTCTTCTTCTTATTATTATTATTATTATTATTATTATTATTATTAAAGTTTAATCCACTTGCACTGTTTTATGTTTACATGTTTGATGACAAACAGCCTTATGTTTATAAGTGACAGTTTTCCTACTAAGTACCTGCATGTCATAAGCATTTGAATTAAAATTACCATATTAAAATCAAATCTGATGTTTTTTAATTTTTATTTGGTGTGCGTTGGAAGAGGGGTAGTCTTATACGGCGAGTATAGCCCAAACCCTATAATTTAACAGGAAATGTAGGGGGTCGTCTTATACGCCCAGTCGTCTTATACGCCGGAAAATACGGTATATAAATAGTTGGTTCAATCAACAGGAAATTCAGGCATGATTTAAATGCTGCAATACTACTCATTACAGGAACATTTTTGCTAATCATTCCAGATGATACTAATAAAAAGTTAAGAGATATTATAATTCTATAATTCAGCACCTATTTTATAGGGCTGTCAACAATTGTTCAATTCCAGTTTTGAGCAAATGTTCCTATAAGTTAATTTAGTTTGTGCAATAGGATGCCAAGTGGGCATCTTTTTAGTTGTGAATTCTTAGAAAGGTAGATTAGATTTCATAAAACTTTGGAACTTTCTGTTTAAATTAAACAGTAATCTAAACATTAGCAGGTGATCAGAAAAACAGTACAACAAAATACAATTGAGGAAAAGTATTTGAAACATTTTTTATACTCAACATTAGTAGCAAAATTGCTTCTTTGATTAAATTTCTGATTTGTCCGAACCACATTTTCTTTTAATGTGACTGACTCTTTTGGCTTCCAGATAACAGAGAACAAGGAAATGAAGTCACAAAGGTGTGAGAAAGGAGGTGAATATCCCCTATTTGTTATCTGGTGCTGGATCTCTTGATAAATCATTCACCTTTAGAAAACGTTAGGCTAGGCACAGTGTGCGAACAGTCCTGATATTGTTTGCAAGAATGATTATGTTTCATTATCATTGGTGAACTCATTTTTAATAAAGTTCCAACAATAGAAGTATGTGTTACACAAGTCTACAAAGGAAGTAGGATGGTTTCCTCTTTATTGTGATATAATGGTTTTAAATCTTTCACATCTCTGCCAAGAATAGACATTGAGCATGATGGATAGCTGGCAGATAGCTGGAATTGATGCTCAAAAATTATCTTACATGTTTTAAAAGGGAAGTGGAAAAATATGCAAAAATAATGGCATTGACTATTTTTGTTAATTTTATGTTTATATTTTAAAAAGACATCCATGAATAAAAGTAGTTGTACAAAAGAGTATTGGTTAAGAAATTGACCCACAAAATGAATATAATTGAATGTATATGGCATCCCTTCATGATGTAAATTCATCCTAATAAACCATTAAAAGGGCAAAATAATTTATTGAAAGATTGCCATTAATTACCCATACTTGAAATCTGCAGAACATGGTGATTTTTTCTTCTGCAAAAGAAATATCCTAAGCTGTTAAATAGCTTTTTGTCAATGAGGTTTATACATTTATTCAAAGGTTTTAATTATTTTAAAAAGTAAAAGTGAGAAACCATGAGTTCTGGTCCTGCCTTATCCATGAAAGCCACCTGGGCCAGTCACTCTCTCTCAGACCAACCCACCTCACAGGGTTGTTGTTATGGGGAAAATAGGAGGACGAAGGTATGTTGTATATATTTTGTAATAACAATAAAGGCAGGATACAAATAAATGAAAGGCAATTTATCATGAATGTGGTTAATAGCTATAGCACGTAGATTTATATACTGCTTCACAGTGTTTCACAGCCCTCTTAAGTGGTTTAGAGTCAGCATATTGCCTCCAACAATTTGGGTCCTCAGTTTACCAACCTCGGAAGGATGGAAGGCTGTGTCAACCTTAAGCCCCGTCAGGATCGAACTGCTTGCATTTGGCAGAATTAGTCTGCAATACAGAATTCTAACCACTGGGCTACCACAGCTCTGATTAAAGAGAACATTAAGTATTTTTTTGCATTTGTCTTTATATGAAAAAAATGTATTGTATTCTGTTGGATGGAAAACCAAAACAATGGACACAGAAGGCAATATTTACTATCACAGCTTTATACTAATAGCAGCATAAGCTTGCCTACCAATTCCTTAATTTGACAGTAGATGTGAGGAAACTCACTCATTCAATTTTGAAAAAATATAACAGAATCGTCTCCCTGCTGCAAATATTTACCCTGCCTGAGATCAGGGTAAAACTGAGATCAGGAAGCTCTTAAAATACTGTATATGTTTGTTTCTATTGCTTGTTTAATTGCTTTGTGAACCTATGTTTCCTAGCACTGTACAGTTTGCATTCTGAGTTTCTAAATTAAGTTCCTAGGAATGGGTACAAAGCAAAAAAGGAGGAAGCTATGGTACCTAGGGATTCCAGTTCCCCAGATGTAAAAGACTTCATCCTAATTACCACAAGACAACATGGATCAAAATCTTAACTACACTCAGGTTTTTCCATTTCCAGAGCTATTTCATTATAACAATATGATTTGGGGAATTCCGCAAAAGCGGAAAATCAATGGCCATTCATTGTTGATGTTATTGTTGTATTCATTGATGTTTGTTGTAAAGCACCAAAGGTTCATTATCATTGATATAAAGCCTGATCATCTGTATCTTGACTGCAATTAGCTGAACTACCCAACAGTTTGCTGAAATCAGGGGATTATTCCAGGCTTTAATATCCATTCCTTTAGAGAGGAGAATTACCTTTTTAATGCCATCCAGACTGGCTGAAGATCAACTTTCTATTAGAAAATGAAGTACAACTCAGGATCTGTTCAGATTGGGTGGGTTATAAATATTAAAAAAATAAACTTTGTTTTCTGTTCCTCGGGATATCATAGAACTGAAATGGGTCATTGATGCTATTGACTCCCAAATCTACTCAATGCTCATATCTTAAAGCAAAGCATTTCTGACTAATGTCTGTCTAAATTCAACTTGAACATAGCCAATAAAGAGCAGTCCACCCATCTGGCTAATTAGTTTTGCTGTTGAATTGCTCTATGGAGTAGTTGTTTTTATTCCACTGTTTCATGTTCCATACTATGGAACAATAGAGATTTGTGTACAGTATGAGATCCAGTATTTGAAGAGTGTTATATATCCCCCAGAATTTTCTCAGGGCTAAACATTTCCTAGTTCCTTCAGTCATTACATACGATTCGTTTATTAGTTCCTGATCATCCCGTGTTGCAGTTGGGCAGAATATTTTCTAAGGTATTTTAATGTCCACTATAAGCTCCTGTTTCGTTTTGCTAGCGTTCATTTAAATTAATAGACACAAATATGAAATTACTGCATATCTGTGAGTACCTTAGCAGATGCTGGGATTACCTTGACTTTTTCAGCTAGTTTTGTGAACCACAATTCATCCCCAGTGTAAAATCAGACTTAGAGCCTCCATAATAGAAAACTCAGCCAGACCAGATCTTCTGGTAAACAAGGGAACAAATCCCTTTGTGCTCCACCTCCTACATCTTTGACTTCATAATGTTTTAAACTGAATAAATCTGTGGCCTACTTATACTCCCAAGACCGATTGCTGTCTTGCTTGCCAATTGCTAAGATCTTCTGTGGGTTGGAGTTTCTTGCCACTCAAATATAATTTCTTGGCCTGCGTCGTCACAAAAGACATTACAGCAGACATGTCAAACACAAGGCCCGGGGGCCAGATCCGGCCCGCGAAGTGGTTTCATGCGGCCCGCGAAGCCATCCTGGAAACAGTGAGGGAACGGCCCCCCACTGCCTTGGCCCTGGCCCAGAGACCCTCCTTCTGCCAGAGACCCTCAGATCTGTCCCACTCCTGCCCAGGCCCCCATAGGCACCCTTGATGCGAACGATGTAGAGCTGGCCATGCCCACCCAGTAGGCCATACGCACTCTAGCCACGCCCACCCTGGCCATACCCACCCGGCCCCCTAAGGGCAACCGCAATGCTGATGCGGCCCTCAATGAAATTTGAGTTTGACACCCCTGGATTACAGTGTCATGCAGTACACCCCTTTCTCCCCTTTAGAGTAAAGCCTGAGTCATTTATACTATCCCTTGCCCCCAAAACAGCACCATGAGCACCGTATAACTATGGCAGCCAAAATACTGCAACAGCCAGTACAGATTTATTTATTTGTCCATTTTATATAGCCGCCTTCTCTCACATAAAAGAGAGTTGGAATATTTATTGACATCACAGCTAAAACTTAACAGTTTTATTAAAAGATCAGGGGAATTGGTACTGGGTAAATATTGGAATTAGAATTATCTCCCGCCCCCCATGAGTTAAATATTCATACACAGGATACATGCAACCAGCCTTGTGTTTTCTTATGGCTCTTGCATTCATTACTCTTTCACTTGCTTCCTATCAACCCACATAATTTTATTCCTTATTATGACAGTCTTCTGTGGCAACACAACAATACTTCTCCTGTATCCAAGGAGCCAGTGTTAAAAAAAAAACCTGAGATGGGCAGATTTATATGACTAGGTCTCCTGAGGCTCATGTTCTATTTGTCATTTTCCAAAAAAAAACAACACCACCACGATATAATGCAGTAATAGTAGTCTTTAGATGATAAAACATATGAAAGGTGCATTTGCCAGCGTCTCCAGAAATAAATTAGACACCCCGCCCCTCATACTGAAGAAAATCAATCACCTATTTGGAAGCATTTCATTGACGTTGTTTTAGCTGTTAATTTGAAAAGACGTTGCCTCAAAGGGTGTGGACCATAAAGTACCATGCTGATCCAGCATGGGTTGATAGATGTTTTTGAACTTCCCGTCACACAAACACACACTGGCACTTACAATTACCCACCCAGGGTGGGGCAGTAGAGAATTTCAGTAATATAAATGAATAATTTCCCTTTTGGATACTCAAGGAAATTAAGGATTTGTTTCAATGTATTCCTACGGTAGTTCTGAAGCTTGACAGGTTACGATTCTGGCCAATATCACAAAGAGAACAAATCTTTTTTCATCCACTGCAGACCAAGATTTTGTTCAACATCCAATATAAAGCTAATGTATTCTGACTTAACTACTGTATTCATAATTTTATGCCCAATTCCTATAGAATGCTTAACAAGGCCAATACAGGGCAGGATTTAGTGTATTATGAGAAATCTCTGTTCTACCCAAGTGTTAATTTATCTAGTCATTTGGGTTAAATTTAGCCCCAAATCCAGTCTTGCATGAAGTTAGGCTAACTCTGGGCAGTTGTAGCCTAAGAGTATCCTTTGGTTTTTCATTTTCTCCTTTGGTTCTTCCCAGTGACTCAGACTAGTTCTGGGTGTTGTGTTCATTACGGAAGACTGAAGATGGGAACTTGTGTGTGTAAGTTTCTCCAACAAAGCTGTAGTTTAGCTTTGGAAACTTGTCAGTGTTTCCTAACACATACTGCCAGAGAAGAGGATGCCAGTCCTAGCCTAATTTAATTCTTTTTCTGGGACCAAGAACAAGGAAAAGAGAGACAAATGGTTTTCATTTGCTCTAGGAAACTGTGTTTCCGTAGTGTTTGGGTTGGGAGCATCAGGACCAGCTAGTTAGGCAAACAGGAGTGCTTTGACCCATTTGCTATATGCTTGGCAGAAAAAAATTGAAAATATTTAGTAAGAACTTCATGGGAGAAATACATTTCTTTCCACGAAGAAAGATTCAGGACTGAACATCTGCTTTCATGGTTTGTGCCAATGCTTCTCTCACCGATGACATCTCTAAGGTCACAATGATGCCTGGAAGGATAGTTCAGTGTTTCAGAGAAGATGCATTTCCAAACCTGGAATGGCTTTTGGCCAGCCATAGCTGGACAGGGCCAGGCAACTGTATCTTCACCAGAATACTCCATGAAGCATATCTCCAGGAAAAGATTTATGTTGGGAGAAGTGGAAAAATACGACTTGTGCACTGGAACTAAAAGGAGTACAAGAGGATGAGTGCATAGAATGGGTCATTATGGTAAAAAGTGTTCTTTGGGTTGTGCTTTGGAAAATTTATTTATTTATTTATTTATTTATTTATTTATTTATTTATTTATTTATTTATTTATTTATTTAATTTTTATACCGCCCTTCTCCCGAAGGACTCAGGGTGGTGAACAGGGCATATAAATAGAAATACAAAAGTTTAAAAAAGGATTAAATAATTGCCCAATTAAAACAAAATTAAATTAAAACCCTAACACTCCCCCATCAGGCCAGGCCAGCTTGTTTGAATAAATGGGTCTTTAACCCGCGCCGGAAGGAGCGGAGATCCGGTGCCGTCCAGAGCTCAACTGGCAGTTGATTCCATAAAGCCGGGGCGCCCACAGAGAAGGCCCTCCCCCTGGGGGCCACCAGCCGGCATTCTCTGACCGGAGGCACCCTGAGGAGGCCCTCTCTGTGGAAACGCACAGGGCAGAGGGGAGTCGATGCCGGCAGCAGGTGGTCCCCGAGGTATTCCGGTTTCACACCAGTCTTGTGACCTGATAGACTTGCCAAATTTAGCTGGTTTAGCTACAGTGTTTTCAGCAGTTTGGGTAGCAATGTGAGTGTTCCCAATTTCCCCCCATTATTGGCAAATTCAAAGATAACTGCTGATGCTGAAGATGTTCAACTAGAAATGGTATACCTGAGTAACTCTGTGCTTGTTCTGGGTGCTGTATCAATAAGTGGTCCACAAGGTATTTAATTTAGCAAATCTGCTGTAGATTGTAACAGAATAACAGAATGGAATAGGCTAACAGAGTTAGAAGGGATCTTGGAGGTCTTTGAGAAACCCTATACCATGATGTGTCATGACATATGACTTTTTTTTGCATGGCCGGAGCTGGGATGGGCGCAGTTTCTGCATGATGCAACTGGCCCATGGGCCAGCAGTTTGACACCCCTGCCCTATACCATTTCAGACAAATAGTTGTCCAATCTCTTTTAAAAAACTTCCACTGTTGGAGTACCCACAACTTCCACTGATTAATTGTTCTAATTGTCAGGAAATGTATTCTTAGTTCTAGTTTGCTTCTCTTCTTGATTAGTTTCCATCTTTCCAGCTTCTTATTCTGCCTTCAGGTCCTTTGGAAAATAGGTAGACTTCTTCTTTGTGGCAACCCCTGAGATTTTGGAACACTGCTATCATGTCACCCTTTGTCTTTCTTTTCATTAAAGTAGACATACCCAATTCTAGCAACCACTCTTTATATGTTTTAGCCTCCAGTCCCCTAATCATCTTTGTTGCTCTCCTCTGCACCATTTCTAGAGTCTCAACATCATTTTTTACATTGTAGCAACCAAAACTGGAGGCAGTATTCCAAGTGTGGCCTTAACCAAGGCATTATACAGTGGTAGTAACACTTCACGTGATCTTGATTCTATCCCTCTGTTAATGCAGCCTAGGACTGTGTTGGCTTTTTTGCAGCTGCAGCATACCGCTGGCTCATATTTAAGTGATTGTCTACTAGGACTCCAAGATCCTCTCACAATTACTGCTATTGAGCCAGGTTACACCTATTCTATACCTGTGCATTTGGTTTTCTTGCCTAAATGTAGAACCTTACTTTTTTCACCATTGAATTTCATTTTAGATAAGATAAGATAACCTTTATTGTCATTTCTTTACTGTGGGCACAATGGCACACATCAAAAATGAAATTTAGTTGCCTGCTCTCAGAGTGGAACATATACATGACACACACCTAACCATACTATATACACATATGTATAGACCCACACCCCTACATATACATAACAAATATTAAATATTAAATACTGTCCATCTTAAATATATAACGGAAGGAGGAAGCTTGAGAGTTCACAAAGTTAATGCTGTATAGAATGAAACTGTGGCTGAATCTGGATGTTCTGCTGCAGATACCACGAAGCCTCCTCCCAGAAGGTAACAAGGAAAACAGGTCGTGAAGAGGATGTGTAGTGTCCCAGATAATCTTACAGACCCTGCTCAAGCAACGCTTCTGTGCTATGTCCTGGTTGGAGGGGAGGGAACTGCCAATGATCTTTTTGGCCATCCTCACCACACTCTGCACTGCCTTCCTGTCTGAAGCAGTGATGCTTCCAAACCAGACTGTATGGTGTATGACAGGATGCTCTCGATCGTTCCCCTGTAGAAGGTGGTCAGGATGGGAAGGAAGATGTGCTTTTCTCATGCGACACAGAAAATGCAGGTGCTGTTGTGCCTGCTTCACCAGTTTCTCACTGTTGAGCGACCAAGTCAGTCTACTCGTTAGCTGCACACCCAGGAATTTGATGCTGGTAACCATCTCCACAGGTGAATCATTAATGCACAGAGAAGTGTGGCTGTGCCTGCCTTTTCTGAAATCAACAATGATCTCTGGTTTTTCCGGTATTTAAAACTAGGTTGTTTTCCTTACACCAGTTCACCAACCCCTCAACCTCCTTGCTGCAAGCTTCCACGTCATCATAAATAAGGCTCACTACTGTTGTATCATCTGCAAACTTCACAATAAGGTTGGTGGCAAACCTAGCACAACAATCTTTGGTCAACAGGGTGAATAGCAGCAGACTTAGGACGCAGCCCTGAGGAGAACCTGTGCTTAAGAAAATGGTATTAGAGGTATTTGTTCCAACTCGCACATTATTAAAGAGGGCCCAGTGTTCAAGTCAGTTGAGATCCTTCTGTATCTTAAGCCTATCTTCAGGAGTGCTGGCTATTCCTGCCAGCTTGGTGTCAACTGCAAATTTGATGAGTTCCTCGTCTATCCCTTCATCCAAATCATTGGTTTTGGGCCATTCACTTTCTCTCAGCCCAACTTCCCTCACAAGGTTGTTGTGGGGAAAATAGGAGAAGGACTACTAGGTATCTTTGCCACCTTGATTTATTTATAAAAAATAATAAAGGAGGGATAAAAATAAATAAATAAAAATATTGTTGCCAAGAAAATTTAATGGATGAATCTATGAAGTCACTGTGAATCATGCTGAAGTAAAAAAAAAATGAATTTACTACTATTATTCAGGGCTTTTTTTCTCATAGAATGCTCAGAAAAGCGTTCTGGCACCTTTTTTTGCACACAAAAAAAAGCTCCCTCTGAAAGCCTATTGCAGGGCTAAGCAATCTTGGCCCTTTTTTATGACTCGTGGACTTCAACTCCCAGAAATCCTGAGCCAGCCATGCTGAGGGGAAAGGGAGAGGTTTCTAAGCTGAGCCAGGAATTCTGGGAGTTGAAATCCTTGAGTCATAAAAGAGCCTGCACTAGAGGAGGACATTAAAATTATTTACAGGGTTACTTCTTTAGGAACTAAACTTTTAGAATCTATAATAGCTAATTCAAAAAAGCCAACAGGAAAGAACCTCACATTTTTCATCTGCTTCTGTCTTTTGGAAGGTAAAATTAGATAACAAAATAATCTATTTCCTATGTTAACATATCTGCAATGAAATCAACAAAGGTAACAGGAAAGAAATGAGAAACATTTTTCTCAATGTAATATGTCTAATTTAACTGATGCTAGAAAAAAATAGTATCTTTTGTACATACTCTTGAAAACTATTTTGAATCTATAACCATCTATTACAACTAAACCACTTTAAATTAAACAATTCTGAAGAATGAAATATTCTTAATTTGGACTTTACTTTTACTGTTTGGACTGTTGTGTGTTTTGAAAAATAGATTATTTAGAATCTAGTTATGTTGCACTGCAGTCTTTAAATAATTAACCTAGTATATACATAACAATATATGATGTTTTCCATGGTGAGCTTAACATCAATAACAACATTTATTAAAAAGGCTAAAATAATTTCTGGTGGTATTATCTGTACATTAAAATTTTGTTTAGTCACAATCTTTCACTTTTCACATTCTGGACAAGCAGTGGTCATGTATCCTAGCAAAAGATATTACATATATGCATAAGCGTAGTCAGTAGCATATCCCTTTTTTAAAATATCAAACATGCAAAGAAACAAAAATAAGTCCAAAATATCTGTATTACATCCAGAAATGCCAACTTTGCAGCCAATATTTGATACCTGCATACATGCAAATGCTTCTCTGGGATCAGTAATGCAGCAGGGATTGCTTTTTCCTTCCAGTAACAGATTGCTGGGATGGCCTTAAGAATTCCAGTGTTTGTTACAAATTTTCTGGATGTGGTTGGAAAGAGGCCTAGAAATGCCAGCACAAATACATCACACTTGCTGAACGTGCACATGCAACTAATTACAATCTTCAATTATACGTGATATATCCAGAGCTTTTTTCCCCATAGAACTCTCAGAACGGCGGTCCGGCACCTTCTTTTGCACACACACACACACACACACACAAAAGCTGAAGGAAACTGTTCCGGAGAGCCAAATTCTCCTCAGGCAGCCAGGTTGCAGAGCAGCAGAATGCATCACAGCGACAGGCCTTCAGATGGCTCAAATTGAAGGAAATGCGATCCATACAGGCTAATTTAAAAGTGGGAGGGTAAGAGGGCCGAGTGTGAATGTGTTTTAATGCCATGGTGATACACAGTTAAATGTAGTCAGTCTTTTTTTTTTAATCCCAAAGCATCTGTTCGTTAAATACAGTATAACAAAGTTTTGGATGATGGAATTATTTTTTATCTAAGGATAACTAATGATAGCAGCTCTTAAATCTGTTATTTTGTTTTATTTTTGCAAAAAAAATTGTATAATTTGCATTTGCATTCATTTACAAATAGAATATGTTGTTAAAATGTATTGGTGTTGAAATAATTAGTGCACACATATACCTAAAACCAGTTTATTGCATTTGGCAATTGTATTAAAAAAAATCTCATTGTCAACCAATATAATTCATTTAATTTGAAATCAAGTGAAAAATTGATTTAAATTATTTTATTAAAACAAATTAATGGCAATTCTTTTATAAGAAGTTGCCTCAAACAAAATGAGTTTGATATACCTGCTCTAGATAGTTGATTGCTCCAAAATAAATTCTAGACTAGGCCTGTACATGCAGCCTACCAAGCACCCTTGGACAGAGCACAGACTTTGTTTTTTTTAAAAAAGTAATAAAATCACCACCACTGCCCTGAAAGTCATGTTGCCTAGTGCCTCCATGGCTTACCATGACCACGAACTCCAACACTGTAGATGCTCCTCTAGTCACCAAATCATTGATTAGCCCACCAGCACTCCTTTGCAGACCACAAAGATTTTTAATTTATCAGTGTGGGCCTTTCCCTTCTACAGGTTGCACAGACCTCTTCTAGATTTTCCTCTTGCCTTTCCAAGTTAACTCTTTGGTCTGTCATTGAGCAAGAATTGACTTTGTAGGGAAGCATATTATCATTTGATGTATATTTAACATATGTTCTACCTTTATTTACCGATTATATAATATTTGTATGCAATCCACATAGTGAGGTTTGGGGCAACTTACAATATTTTTAAAATCATAAGATTAAAACATAAAAGCAGGGCTTTTTTTCTCATAGAACACTCAGAATGGCGTTCCGGCACCCTTTTTTGCACACAAAAAAGCTTTTGCACAAGCTATCCTACTCCCTCTATTGGCTTTCGAAAGCCAATAGGAATTGATGCTGAGCATGCCAAAAGACCTGGCCGGCAAACGTTGCACCGGCATGTTGTCTGCAGCGAAGGTAAGTTGGCAGGAACTTTGCATCCCTCCCTTCTGCCCAACTACACCATCTCAACTAGGTAAGTAAGAGAGGACAAGGAGTGGGAGGTGGGTTCTGCAGAGTCCATGTGCATTCCTTCCTTGTGCTCACCCGTGTCAGCCAGGCTAGTGGCCTATTTGGTGCTGGATCTGTGCCACCGTCGCCTCACCCTGCATGCCTAAGTGGCTGCAGTGCATTGCCTGGCATGCCCCAACTCTGCCACCTGCCCCGCGCAGCCCTGCCATATAGAGCGGGCCCTGCTGCTCCCACAGCAGCAGCCATGCTGCCTCTGGCCCCGGGGGGCAGCCCGCCACCAACACCCCTCGCACCCCTGACTGCAGCAGTGCCACCCTCCACACCCACCCCGCCTCCTGCGCCCACCAAGATGAGAGTTCCGGCACTTTTTTTTTTTAGAAAAAAAAGCACTGCTATTATTATTGAACATTCTACAAGAATGTGGGCCTTTTTCTTGCAATACACAAGGGAGACCTCGCCTTAAAATGGAATTAAGTGGTGCTTTCATTTTGGGCTGGATGAAAATCAGACTTTTTCTTCTGTAGATGTATCCGGCTCATCAAGACAATTGTCCCCAATAGAAATGATCTTATGTTTGTACTCTTGGAAAACTACTATGGGAATTTTTATTTTGCACCTAGTACTGTACAGAACAAGCACACATGCCAACCTGTGTCTCTCTGTCTGTCTGTGTCTCTGTGTAGAAGGAGAGAGGGAGATACAGGAACAAGATGCAACAATAAATATTATCTATATATCACTATATGTCCAAAGGCTCGGAGCTTTCCAAAATCACTGGAAACAATACAGTAGGTAATTATCATGGATAGTCTGAAAGGGTGTGGCCATTGGTTATTCCATCTTACGTACCCAGTAGAGCAGATCAGAGAAGGAAAGTAGGATCCTAGGTGATCTTTCCTCTGTTCTGCAGTATGAAGAAAACAATTGGTGGATGGGGGTGACACATCCAACATTTTCCTCCTTATTAGTTCTCAAATTGTGCACCACCAGCGGGTCAGATCATCCTGTATTGTTTCAGGCACTGAATGCTTATGCTGACTATCTTTACCTGAGAAAGTGGTCTCCCAAGAAATGGCTTGCTAAGTGCATCTCCCCTATATTGTTAATTGAGCAATCTATCCATTTTTCTTGCCCCTTTTCATGTTTCCTTCTCATAGTGCAGATTATTGTCTGAAGGCTTCATATTAGGTCTGGACCGGTTTGTGTCTGCAGTTCTTAAATAAGCCATGTTATCTTTCAATAATGTAGTTGGGATTGGATATTTTATTTAGAATCTAATAATAGCTCCCTTCATGCTGGTTCTGCCAGGCAATATTTAGTCTTTGTAGATAATAAGACTACCATGCTTTGTTTCTTGCTGTACCAGGCAAAGGGTGCAATTCAATAAAATAATTTTTCACCATAGTATATCTAAAATGTTTTGGAGGATTAGTTACAGACAGTTTTAAATTAAAGTCCATAGTTCCTGTTAACCATCTGCCTAATCTTTTTACACCTGTCCAGTCCTCTTGTGTTAATTTACTGACCTTTCTATCTAGCACCCCAACTGCATTCACTATGTCACACCTACTCACAGTTACAATATATAATAGTTTTTCTACTCATATCTGCTGACTTGTTTTGATATCCTCCTGTGTTTAAATATCCAATTTCTACAGGATCCTTTGATTTCCCTTTGATTCCTTTGGCTAGAAGCTACCTCTGCAGACTTTATTAAGACTATTAATTTTTTGGGTTTGACTGAATAAACTTTCTCTTTAAAAAAAATCAGTTCCAAGATTAATATTTCCAAGATGTTTTACTTCCATTTCTTTATTTGATTGTTCATTATTTTTAAGCTATCTTTTTTGTCTTCTGTACAGTTAAATCAACAAAGTAACAGAGGCTGTACAATCAACTTCCATTATTTTTGTTTTTATTATGAATGTGGCTCAGGCTTTCCTGTTCAAAACGCATATTTACAACATTTGATTTGGTTTATCAATCCATGCTTTGGCTGCTTGTTTTAGCCATATATCAATTTACACCACATTTCCTTTCCCTAGCTTTTTAAAATCTAGTAGTTGGTGCACTGAAGTCTGTCTTTTTCAGCTTATTATACAAAAAAGCTGTCAAGATCTATGTGTTCCACATGCAATTTTCAAAATGCTGTTACACTTAGTAATACAGTTTACATGTTTAACCACGGGTACCAATATTTTATATATTTTATATACCAATATTTTATATATTTTATATACCAATACTTTATATATAGAAAAAGATTATAAAAGGGTGGAAAAGTGATTAATAATAAAGAAGCAAGTAAAAGAAAGCTATGTAAAGAAGTGACTTCCAGTCTTATTTGCAACAGTTAAAAACAATAATTACCATTTCATCCTCACCCTATTGCATACTGTATCATAGTTCCATTCTTCCCATAATCAAAACTTTTTAAACAATGAACCCTGAAATCAGCATCTCAGTTTTAATCACTTTTAGCAAAACAACTATAAAGTATTTCCAATCTTTTGTAATAGTAATTACAGCTCCCTTCTTGATAAAACAAATCTGTACAATTTTTGCCTGGTCTCCAACCTTCTCTTTTTTAGAGAATGTGATTGAGGAAGGAGTTGGCATCCAGCTCTAGAGGGCCCTGGAAGAAGCAAATTGCCTTGGACCCTCCTCAGTCAGGATTCAGGCATGGTTATAATAACACATCAAGAGTATTGATCCTGCTTCGTAATGACTTCTGGTGGGCTTGAGATGGAGGTACAGCATCTTTCCTGGTCCTCCTTGATCTCTCAGCAAGTTTTAACAGCACCAGTTATGGTCTTCTGGGGTAGTTCAGGGATTGGGAGCTGGTACTGAGGTACTGAGTTATGATGATTCTCCTCCTTCCTCCAGGCATAGTTCCAGACAGTGCTGTGGAGTATCTCAGGCCTTGATTCCCTCCCTGCTTCTATTTAACATCTACATCTGGGATGGGCAACTATGGCCCCTTTATGACCTTGCTGGGTGGGAATTCTGGGAGTTGAAGTCCAGAGGTCATAAAGGGGACATAGTTGGCCACCCTTTATCTATATGAAGCTATTGAGGGGACATCACCTGTGACATGAGGTGAGTATCACCAGTACATTGATGATACCCAATTGCACTTGAGCCAAACAAATAACGCTTTGCCAGTGCCTTTCTCAGTGCCTGGAGTTTGTGAGAGTCTAAATGAGGGAGAGCAAGCGCTTTGCTTCTGAAACTTTGCTTCATTGTGTTTTTCTTTCAACATTGCCTAGTGGTCATTTATAACCATGCAAAGTCGACTTTCAGAATATTTTTCCTGCACTTTACCTAAAACAACATAGACTTATGTAATTTCCTTTCAGTACAGATATATAGCATGCATCTTGAAATTAATATAATCCTGCTTTTATTATGATTTATTGGACATTTCAGATTAAAACAAGCCGGCCTGGTCTGATGGGTTTAGGGGTATTTTAATGTTATTGTATTAACGTATTGAATTGGGCTGTAATATTTAATATTTTTTAACTTTTATATGTTATATTTTATTGTATTGCCCTGTACACCGCCCTGAGTCCTTCGGGAGAAGGGCGGTATAGAAATTAAATAATAATAATAATAATAATAATAATAATAATAATAATAATAATAATAATAATAATAATAATTAAAACTACCTTATTCTTCTGTCCTGAACAAAATTCTGCTCATGCAACTATCCTTCCCAGCACAATGCAAACTCTGAAAAAAGACTTAGAGGTTTGTAAGATGCAATATAACAGTAATAAGGCAACTTGTGATTTGGATATGTATTCTGTATCCCTGCCAGCACTCACCAGTAAACTATAGCTATGGAAACTGAAATGTTTTGCTTGTGCAAAAATAGGAGAGGCTGGAATAGTAGCAGGCCTAGCTGTGCAGTACACTCATCTCCAACCTGGTGTTCCATTGGATGTTTGTATATAGAAAACAACTGGCTGGGTTAAATATAAGGTGCATTTTGACTACTGTATTTATCACAACTTGACTTGTTAAAAATACTTGTACCCTGCAGGGAGGACATAGCCTGACATAAACAATTTCAGGCCAGGTGTAGAATGTTCCATTTGAGACATTTTATTTACATGCTGTTGGGACTGATCCATGGAATTCCCTGCATGGGATGAAGCTTAATCAGAAATCTCTGTATCAAATAACTGCTTATGAAAGCTAAACTTTAACCTATTTGGTCCGTCTTCCTGGGGATATTTGACCTGTTTCCCTTTGTTGCAGTCACATCTTTTGGACAACAACCCATTGGATCTCAGTCATTTAATCTCTGCAACTTTAAGATGGGTAGATTTCAATGCTCAGAATTCCCTAGGCAGCATATGGTCCTCTCATTTTGAACTTGCTGAGGTTGGAAAATGTCAGTCTAACCAGCTTGCTGGTGTCTGTTCATAAAGCAGTTCACTGCAGAATACAATATACCTGGTACAGTACTTCAGACCCACCTACCGCTGTTCAGATCCAATCACTGGTTGGCCTCATGGATTGCAACTGCTTTGCTAGTTCTGGAATATGTAAGAGATGGGTGTTTGCTTGCAAAAAAGGGGTTTGGAGTTGCTTGGCGGAGCTAATACTCTACTTTAAGCTCTTTTTCTAATTTGCCAAAGAACAGATAATAGCCTTGGATCAGTTACAGCACTAGATTAAAGGAAGACGGGAGAAAGAACAACCAAAGAGAGAATGTTTATAATAGGACAAAATTTGGAACCATGTTCAGACATGAGGAACCAACTGTTCAGAGATTTATGGCTGGTTGTTGGACCTGGCTTATTTTCCTCAGGCTATTTCTACCTTAAACGTTAGTATCGTTACCAGGTTCTTCTGGAGGGAAACTCACCACAGGCTCCATCCCTGGCAGCAAGAAAACTTAGTAGAAGTAAGGAGGGGGGAGAGAAATCCCACTGGAACTATTGGATCCATGCCTTCTTCTCTGCAGTTATAGGTGCCAAAATTACTGCATGTCTGAATCGTCTTCGTAGGTTCTTCTCCTGTAGAGAAAAAAGGACATTTAAAACAGACAGACCAGAAGTTCACGTAGTTATTCCTATTCTCTGCCAATTTTCCTCATGGTTGTTCAAGTTGATCCCCAGTGGAAATCAGAATTGCATGCAGCTCCCAACAGAATCAGAATGGTTGGCTTTCCTACTTTGAGAGAAGTTACAGCCTGGCTGGGAATTTGTTACTGCTATGGAGACACAAATTAATTACTGTACCAATGAAGTAGGTCACTAGGCTGTAGAGGGCCATTGGGAAGCTGGCATTTAGGAAAGACCTTTAATCTTTGGGTACGATGTCATATCATGAAAATTAGGCTTGCTATAATTTGTACAGTGTTGGCTCCTGGGAGAATTTAGCAGATGGGAAGATGGGAAATCTGGACATAGCCTACCAAGCTGTTGCCCTCAGATATTTTAACACAATCTTGCTTGTGTTGTTCTAAATCTAAGACATACACATTATATTACTTGTGTTGTAGGATGATAGCACAAATATATGGCTTCCACACTGAGAAGCGAATAGACAAAATTGTCACATCTGTGAGGTGTAGCAAGATAATCAGAACTGATGTTATTCAATACATCTATAAAGGCTCTAATATTATTTTTCAAACCATGTTTTGTTTGTTTTCTGAATCAAGCATTAGAGCTTGAGTTGTTGAGGAATTTCCCTGAGTCTTGGATGAGATAGTCTCATCCAAGACTCAGGGAAATTGTAGTCTCAGCATGCATTTTCTGTTTATTTGACTACAAAGAGGACTCTTTTAGCACTTTTGAATGTTAAGTTACATTTCTATTTAGAATTGTAACTTGGCTTTTTCTGTTTATTTAGTCATTCTAAATAGGCACCACACCCATGTCAACTCAGTTAAGTTAAAACCTTGGAACTACTGAAGGACAAGGGGAAGAAAAATTACTGGTTAGAAATGGTGGGGAATTACTAGTGTTTAGTTAGTTCTTCATAAGTGAATGAAATTATTAATTTCATATCAGCTTCATACTCCTTATTGATAATGTCTCAATTCACTACTCAATTCATTTGAAAAGACTGGGGATCTGATGAAAATTCTCCTATGGCTTCAATAGAATAATGATTACTTGTATCTCCCAAAACTGTTTGGCTAATCAGGCTACAAATTTTGCTGTAAATGTCTGCAAATTCACTACAATATTTTTAACATATACTATTCGATGTAACTACAAGTCAACCAACCAATCAAGCAAACAATGGGATGAGATGTGCAGTATACGTATTTTTACAAGTTCTGTTTTAATGGATATCTAAAATATATAAGAACTGTAATAATAAATGAGATTGAAATATCTGTTGTTTTTTTCTTTTCTTTCCACCCCAAACTGACCAGTTCTTTAACAATTTCTGAAGAACCTTAAGTTCTCAAAGCTTATTTGTTTTGCTAGAATGTGGTTGTGTTGTGATTCAGGGTCAGCCTGTGGGTTCGGCAGTTGGGTCGGACAACTCAGAGGAGGAGGAGGGGGGTGTTGAAGACCTTGCTGAGGGGGTTGAAGATCTTGCTGATGAGAGCCCTCAGCCAGGCCCCTCCCACTTGGTCACCACAGTGACCCAGCTGTGTGAGCCTGACAGCGTGGATGAAGATGACCCACAGCTGGCCCTGTTCAAGGATGCCCGACGCAGGAGGCAGTCAATTAGGAGTAAACAGAGGAAGGCAATGGGGCTTCTCGGAAGGAGGCAGAGAGAAGCCACGCCCTGAACTCTATATAAGGGGAATGTGTGGGGCGGGCTGGTTTGCTGAAGGCAACCGCTTGGATAGTTCGTGTTTCTTAAAGCTCCTGTTCTTGGTTCGTGTCTTGTTTGTTTTTGTAGCTATAAATTTGGCAGGCGTAATTCCAGCCTCATGCCATTTGTAAAGGGGTTGTCCCTGCCTTTTCTGCAGGGCCGGTAGCAGGCTGGTACAGAACAGGTTGCATGTTGCCAGAAGGCTTATTACTCATAGCTGTTTGATGAGGTGTTCCTCAACCCAGAGTCTTTTACATGTGTTGGGTTTGCAACTCCAATAATCCTCAGCCAGCATATTTGCTGCTGCTGGAATGGGAGGAAATATAACAAGAAAATCAAAGTTCTAAAAAGCAAACAGTCTCAAACAATGAGAATGTTCCAGTACAAAATAATACTTTTCTTATCAGTTGCATCCATCATCTACAAACATTTAATCAAGTTCCTTTCGTCCAGTGCGCTCACACAGGGAGGGTCTTCTCAGGGTGCCACCGGTAAAAGATTGCTGGTGGATAACACCCAGGGGGAGGGCCTTCTCTGTGGGTGCACCTGCCCTCTGGAACCAGCTGCCCGTGGAGCTCAGGACTGCCCCTGACCTGCGTTCATTCCGCCGGGACCTGAAGACTTGGCTCTTTGAGCTCTCTGGCCCAGGCTGAGAATTTTTAACTGGGGTTTTTATTTTCAGGGATAATTTAATCTTTTTAATTGTTTTTTAACTTTTGTATTTTGTATTGGTGTGATTTTAAAATGCCCTGTAAACCGCCCTGAGTCCTTCGGGAAAGGGCGGTATATAAATCTAATAAAATTAAAAATTAAATTAAAAATTAATTATTATGTGCAGAACATTTTGCCATTACTGTAGTAACTGGTACATTGAAGAGAAGAAGAATGATTGGCACACAGCCCAGTGAGACATAAAGTTAAGGGACAGCATTGAATGGTTAAGCTGCAGGGGTCTTCAAACCTGGCAAGTTTAAGCCCTGGCTGGCTGAGGAATTCTGGGAGTTGAAGTCCACAAGTCTTAAAGTTGCCAAGTTTGAAGACCCCTGTGTTAAGGGAACCACATTAGATGGCTAACAAATATGGAATTTTCTTGGACTGATCAAAAGAGTAGCATGGTCATAGTGACATATCCTTTAGCTCAGGGGTCCCCAACCCTGGTCCAGGGACCAGTATCAGTCTGTGGCATGTTAAGAACTGAGCTGTGTAAGTGGCAAATGACTGTACAAAGCTCCATTTTGCGTGCCCGAAACCATCCCCTCCTCCCCGCCACCACAGCCACTGCTGGTCCACAGAGCTGGAAAGGTTGGGGACGGCTGCTTTAGCTTTATCACATAAGGATCATTACATCACTAGTGTAGGATAGAGCAGTAGATGCAAGGAACCCAAACTGCCTGAGTTTGTTTTTTTAATTCCATTTATATCCCGCCCTTCTCCGAAGACTCAGGGCGACTTACAAGCTTAGCAGTAGCCTTCATTCTATGTATATGCCTGCTTATTAGGGCTTTCACACACCCCCAAGCGGCATTATTACAAAGTCAGCTTAATTGCCCCCAACAATCTGGGTCCTCATTTTACCTACCTCGGAAGGATGGAAGGCTGAGTCAACCTTGAGCCTGGTGGGATGCGAACCTGCACTAATTGCAGGCAGCTGGTGTTACTTAAGGAGGCATTAGCCCACTGCTCCACCAAGTTATGCTTGTGCTTCTAAGTTTGCCACTGTAAAAAAACAGTCATTGGATGTGTGCTACTCCATTGCTGAAACTACTGTTTGTACTCTCAGTTTGTCAGTCTTCTGTACACATATTTTTTTCAACTGAATATTGACTTGAGAAAGCTCTTTCATTGACAGGAAAGAAAAATGTATTTCCTCTTCTTTACATCACTTACTGCTCAAACTGATAGCATTTAGTGACTGATTTCCTTTCATTAAAAATAGGACATCCGCTCCCCCCAAAAAACCCCTCAATCCCATAAAGCAGACATGTCAAACACAAGGCCCGGGGGCCGGATCCGGCCCGCGAAGTGGTTTCATGTGGCCCGCGAAGCCATCCTGGAAACAGTGAGGGAACGGCCCCTGCTGCCTTGGCCGAGGCCCAGAAACCCTCCTTCTGCCAGAGACCCTCAGATCTCTCCCACTCCTGCCCAGGCCCCCATAGGCGCCCTTGATGCCAATGATGTAGAGCTGGCCACGCCCACCCAGTAGGCCACGCCCACCCTGGCCATACCCACCTGGCCCCTTGAGGGCAACCGCAATGCTGATGCGGCCCTCAATGAAATTGAGTTTGACACCCCTGCCATAAAGTCTATGAAAAATATACCTGTATTGAATGTATTTTTAGATAACACTTAGGATTGCATTCAACATAACTTTACTTACAATCCTATGTATTACCTAAAATCTTCTGTAATGCGTAGTTGGGCTCTTATTCTGTAGACTTTGCTATTCTGTGTTATCATGGCTTCCTAGACAAGTTCTCCTCTTGGATGGAGTAGGATGTGCGAGAAATGAAGCAACAGCAGAAAAAGCTAAATCCGTGGTGCCGGGACCTAACACTCAGAACCTGAAGGTTCCATCCTCCACTATGCTAACTCTCTAACTCTGCACATGGTTACATAAAAAGACATTCTCCAAGTTGACCTCACAATTGAAAGCCAAGAGAAAGAAAGATTAGGGAATGCAAAGTTGTCTGGAAAGGCATTTTAGGAAAATGGCCTATTCTGAAATTACAGTTTATCCAGGAGTAGATTACTCCTCAAAGTAGGCTAATTTTTGCAATCAGCTCTGATTAGTACCATCTGTATTTAAGTATAGAGCTTCCAATATATAAGCTTCTACTGGAAAGCAGTCAAATGTAAAAAAAAAATTGTATGCTTTACTGCCGTACCTTGTAAAATCTTGGAAAACTGAATATTTAATAAGACGATGATAATTTACTATTGATACTGAACCTTATTGTTTTGAACACTGGATCAGAGTTTGGCTGCACTATTGTTTGCTGTCATTACTCTCTGCTGATTTTTGATTCTTAACTTAGTATAGTTCTTGTCCTATTGTGTCAACTTGAAATAGGACAATTTTAATCAGGTTTATTGTTTGCCATTTTCTCCATGTCAGTGATTGCATTTAACTTTGTTTACACTCCCATATTGGATCTTGTCCTAAATAAATATAATAAACTGGTATTAAAGGGATATGGAAACAAGATTGGAATCTCAGTTAAATGCTCAGCCCTATTACTTCAACTCATAAAAGTGATCTTGCAGATCCAATGGACACAATCAACTTAGATTGTTCTGGGGAATTTCAGGATCTATGCCAAGGCTTTGTCATCTTCAGGACATCAGTATTTAATGAGTTTCAAGATAATTGCAGAACTGAATACACAGATCAGTCCATATCTGGTCAGTATCTATATCACAACTCTTTCATTTTATCATAGTTTCACATCATTCTATGCTTTTTTAAAAAGCCTACAATTTAACCCATGTAGTTTGGATACCACATCTGGAAAGCAACATTGCTCAAATATAAACATTTTTGAGCCAATAAATATTTCAACAATACTAGTAGTCTGTGTACCATTCATGTAGTGAATGATATGTACCATTCATATAGTGATATTCCAATGTAGCAGATTATAACATTTTGATTGAAAAGAAATACGTGAACTCAATGTACAAATTTTAAAAAGGATCTATGTCCTAGAGTTTATGGAACTATATAATCTGATGTTTATTTAATTTGGGAGATTTGAATTGACTGACCCATGTTTAATTTTATTTATTTCACAATATTTATATAGTGCCCCAATCCATATGGAAAGGAGCGTGGCAGTCCACTTGGTTAGAACGTTGGCTTGACAATCAGCAAGCTTGTGTTTGAGACCCAAAAGCTGCTATGTGATGGGATGAGTTCCCATCATTTGCTCCAGCTCCTCCCCACTTAGCTCAAATGTGAATGCAAATGTGAGTAGATAAATAAGTACTACTTCAGTGGGAACATTAACAGAGACATGAAAGGAGCCTCCAACCAGGCTTCCCCCAGGCAGTGGTGATGTCACCAGCTAATCCTTTCAACCCAGAAGCACCTTGGCACTTCCAACACAAACAGGATTGAATCCATATGGATTCTGGGTGATAGACAGTAAGATGCAGAAACAACATAGATATAATAATAATAAGGAATAAATATATTTTTTTTTAAAAAAAGTGCATTAGCAACAGAAGATACTATAGGTAGCTCAGGGTTGAACCCTTCATGTTCTCTGAACTTGTTTTTTTTGGCTTACTTAAACAAAAAATAAAGCTTACTTGTTTTGTTATCCAACAAGTTAATATCATCAGTGCCAGTGAGTGTGGTGTTTGCATCCTGTTTATATACAGTAGCCTTGCCCTGCCAGTTTTGATGGAAGTGTGATTTTCTCCTTGTTGGTTCCTTAATTAGGATATTATTTTCTGCTTGATTGTTTGTCTGGATTTAATCAGAGCCTAAATGGGTGTTGGCTGCTGGAGAGGATGTGTTCTGGTCTTCTTTTGTTTTGTTTCCGTCTTAGATTTATGCTGTCTCTTTTAAATGGTGTATTAAGGTAATATAGTTTATTTCTGTGTGTCTATTGATGGCTGGATTTTTTTCTGAATGCCAAGCTTCCAAGAATTTCCCAGCATTTTTGGTCCAACATGTGCTCAGTTTCCCAGATGAAATTGTTGTTGAGTCTGTCCATGTGTCATGTGATTAAGGAGCTTTCATGGTGTCTTCTGGTTGCATAGTGGTTGTTACAGTCCTCACATTATAAGTTGTAAATAAATTCTTCTTCTTCTTCTTCTTCTTCTTCTTCTTCTTCTTCTTCTTCTTCTTCTTCTTCTTCTTCTTCTTCTTCTTCTTCTTCGTCTATTGGTTTACTTAAGATGCTTTGGAGGGCTTTAGTTGGTTTGTGTCTCACAATGATGTCAATGATGTGATTGTAATGGATTGTTTATTATTTCTGAGATGTTTGTGATGTATGGCAGTCTATCCTTTCAATAGTTTGTGCTGATTGTGGGTTAAATGATCAGGCATTTTTTTTGACAAAGTTGCATGGGTATCCGTTTTGCTGGAAGATGAATAGGCAGTCTATTTCCTTTTCTATAAAATAAAATTTCATTTCTTGTCCTCAAATACATCTTTATGCGATAGCAAAAAAAGAATAAGGCCTATGCTTCACAGATACACATACACCCATCACTGGTATTTGTTGATTATTTTAAGTTTACATAAATGTCTGCAGCAAACTGAAATTGCAGTATGTCAAAAAGATGAGATACATGCAAAGTAACGCAATGGTGCAAATCCCACCTTAGGTATTTGTGTCCCAAGGCTGACAAAAGTACATAAGTCACAATTTTTCTGTCATAATATCATGACATGCATTTTGCTACTTACCCCCAGATACATGGGGCTGCCCTTGAGGATCACTCGGAGGCTTCAACTGGTGCAGAATGCGGCTGCGCGAGTTGTGATGGGGGTTTCCCGATACTCCCATGTAACACCTCTCCTCCGCAAGCTGCATTGGCTTCCAGTTGCCCTCCGGGTGAGATTCAAGGTGCTGGTGATGACCTATAAAGCCCTAAATGGCATGGGTCCGGATTACCTACGGGAGTACCTGCTGCTGGCGTCAACTTCCTTTCGTCCTGTGCGCTCCCACAGAGAAGGCCTCCTCAGGGTGCCGTTGGTCAGGGATTGCCGGCTGGCGGCCCCCAGGGGGAGAGCATTCTCTGTGGGCGTGCCAGCCCTTTGGAATCAACTGCCTGTTGAGCTCCGGATGGCTCCCGACCTTCGCTCTTTCCGCTGTGACCTGAAGACTTGGTTGTTTGAACAGGCCGGCCTGGACTAAGGGTTTGGGTTTATTTTTAACTATTTATTGTTAGGGCTAAATTAATTTAATTTTACTTTTAATTTTTGTATGTAGTATTTTATTGCCCTGTACACCACCCTGAGTCCTTTGGGAGAAGGGCGGTATAGAAATTTAATAAATAAATAAATAATAAATAAATAAATTTATAATACATATAATACTTATGCTGGACACTGTAATCTAATAGTTACGTACTTCTTTTTCTGAACCTTACTGTATCTGCAAATGTAAGACCAAACCCCTGACTTCTTTATTTATCGGTTATGCAACTAGAAGCCAGAAATAACTGAGATATAAATACAGATCTTTTGAATGCTTTCTATTTTGACAGGGATTATGGCTCTTCAAAGATATTAGACTGGAAGTACTTACATTTTGCTCTATCTTGATGTAGTGCAATCGTTTTTAAAAATAAAATAAAACTTCAAATACCAATGAGGTATTGGGACTATTTACTTTTTTCTCTGTAGCTTTTCTCTATATTCACAGCTGTTCTGCTTTTTATATACAACAGTTTGGCCAGGAGGCAAACAGGTCCTGATTAATGTATCTGTTAATAGAAAATCTGAGGCCCACCACCCTGTTTTTTCATACTGGAAAACAGTTGCCCTTCCTCTTTTTGTGTCTCTCCTAGAATCTTTTGTTCATTTGAAACAACTGAAATGTATCCTAGCCTAGGCCACCAGTGTAATATTGCTGGATCTTTCAATTCCAATAAATAGTATGTCTTGTTAATCTTTGGCCTTGCATAGCCACTGGGATTCAAGTTTCTATGTTATGAGAGAAAGACAGTGTTTATTCTCTGATGGAAAATAGTTTTACTGGCAAGAAATTAGAAAAATAGCTTGGCTGCTTGCAGGTTCCATAACTTACTAGAGATCTGAAGAATTTCTGGTTTAAACCATATGCATTTATTTATGATATTCCTACTCCCTCATTTCTTTATGAAACTGGGTTGGACATGTCTGATTCTCATTTTCATCCTCTGTTTTATTCAAAACAACCTCATGCATCAACAACATCAAGGTAGGCTAAAGCAGAATGACTGACACACAGTTCAGTCGTTCCAATATAGAGTGTAACAAGCTAGCTTTGCAACCAATCATGTTTCTTTCATGTAAACACGAGTAATATTTTTATTCTTCATTCATTAGTTATAACCTGTCTTTCCGTAAAGGATGTAACTTAAAGAAGAGCTAGGTTAAATTCACTTAAAATTATATAATAAATCAAAAAATACACTTTTAAAAAGAAAAATAAATTCTGAATCATCAGTAAAGGAGATGTAAAATATTAAAATGAATTGCAACCAACTATGGGATATACTTAGACACAGGAAATATTGATATAAATACAAAAAGCAGGCTAGTTCTTCCCTATAATGACGTGTGAGCGTGAAAGTTGGACATTACAAATGGCTGATCCAAAAAGAATTGATGCATTTGGTGCTAGTGTAAATTGCTGTTTATGCCATGCACACCCAGAATAATTGACAGAGAGGTGTTAAATCATATAAAACCTGACACATCACTAGAAGCTAAAATCATAAAACTTGGTCTGATTTACTTTGGCCATGTTATGCGTGCAAATTCATTGGAAAAGGCAGTGAGCTAGGAATGTTCAGTGGTCAAAGAAGAAGGGGGCAAGCAAAAAACATGGTGGCTTGATAACATCAAATCTGATACAAAGTTGAACATACAACAATTGAAAGAAGCTGTGTTTGACAAAGTATCATGGAGAGTCCTTGCTTATAAAGTCATCAAGAATCGGACACAACTGAATGGTTAAAAACAACAAGCAACAGACACAGATTTAAGTCTATTTCAGTCATGGAAGCTCCAGTGGCTCTTTGGGCCATTGAAAGGACAAATGTATGCTATCTTGAACTTTTTGAGCTCTTTCTTTTAGGGATACAAATATAAGAAAACGTCACCCAGATTCCTATTAAACATCTCCATCATAACCAGACAGAGTCATCATAAGGTCCTGGTGTTGCATGGAGCAGCATGGAAGGCTCTCTATGCTTCCATGAGGTGGTAAAATAGGATGCGCATCCAAGTAAAATAAATATTCAGGTAGATGGTTCTTAATAAAATTTTAGCACATTATCTGATATATTATTTCCAAGCTTTACTCTGATTACTGTATTGTTTTAAATAATGACATCTTACTTCTTTTCTCATGTACTGGTATACAACATCCTTATCATGAATGAATGCAAATCTATCAAGTCAGTGCTGTTATTTTTACTGAATATCTAAAAAAGACCTTAAAAAGGTCACTTGCTACAGTACTCTCCTAGCCTTAGATGGTCAGAACATATGTTCAGACTTCCAAAAAGGAAAAAGAAAAGGGGGTGGGTAGGTGGGTGGAGAGGCAACTGTATCAATTTTGGGCATCATGCTTATCCAGGATTGCTGATATGTCTTTTGAAAATTGGAATAGCAACGGCACAGCTGCCTGTTTTGGTGAAGCATCAACGATTGATAGTAAATTAAACTGGATGTTTTGATGCTAGCACTGTAACATCACTGACAAGCAACATCCATGTTCTTTGTTACTTTGTTCACAATGTTAAAATGCTAAAACTGGTAAAATGTAAGATATTTTGGAACCAAGTCTATCTGGTGTTTTTTTTAACACGATCATTTACACCAGCGTTTCCCAACCTTAGGAACTTGAAGATGCGTGGACTTCAACTCCCAGAATTCCCCAGCCAGCATAGCTGGCTGGGGAATTCTGGGAGTTGAAGTCCACGCATCTTCAAGTTCCTAAGGTTGGGAAACGCTGATTTACACTACTGTGCATGATATTGTCTTAAATAAGAAACAAACATATGGATGCAGTTCTATGGAGCAATCGTGGGCCATGTCTTAACCTCACTAGCAAGCGTCCTTTCCCATAAGAAATCATGCAGACGGGGCAACTGAAACAATGCAGTAAGGCTTCCATGATGGGTAATCGGTTAAAAAAAAAAACCCTTTATACAACATTTTTTTTTCTCATAAGAAGTATCCTGGAATCTAAACATTCTTCTATAACTGTTCTTTCCCCCCCCTGCTCTCTTTCCTGGACAGGTAGGCTCACCTCCATCAAGATACAGGATTGTAGCCACCCTTTTATTTTCTAAGAGTAACTAGGGGCTTGTGGACATCTAGAAGCATTTGTGTAAGAAGATTCTAGACGGCATAATTTGCAACATGCCAGGTTTTCCATTTAACAAAGCTAAAGTTAAGTGGGAGGAAAACCTACATACTAGACTCCAGAAAAAAAATCCACTCTAAGAATAACATTGAAATTATTATTTAACTCAGCTCATGTTCCAAATGAAAAAAAAATTATGGTTCAAATGGAGATGAATTGTTATGGAAAGTGTATGTGGGCATCTCTTAGAAAAAAGAGCTACAATAGAATACAATAATTTTATATTTGTCAGGAAGGAGCAAATAATAGATGCAATTATCTGTTCTAAATATCTACAACAGAATAGCCCCTTGGGACCAGCCAAGAATTTTGAAACAACGGAAGGTTCTGAATCGCAAAAATATTTCTGAAACTTTCTTTTGAATATCTGATCCCTTGTTCATCATCGGAGAATTTTTAAAACATGACAATCAATATTCGAATCATCATAGTAAGCATCATTGCTTGGAGAATGTAACAAAACATCCTTTGTTCATATTACGTGTTTCCAAAAGCAAATTAAACAGTCCTTGTTTTGCAGGTATTAGAAATCCATTTGCAAGTTGGTGAAGTATTTCTCATAAAGAAACAGTGATTGGCCCTATAAATATTTGTTTATAGTATGCAGTGTGTGCCAACATGCCACAAAACCATCTGAGCTTGAAAAATAAAAATTGTGCCAAAGAAACCTGATCATAACTGTGCTGTATTTGTACACAGAGAGAATTATCTATGCAAAGTGGGCAGTTTGGTACCACCTATTGCTTAGCTAACAATGCAGGTGGCCATGTGTGGTATTTTGAGTGCTATTTTAATATTTGGTAAAAGCTGAGAGTCAGTAATATATTCCTATAGCTTTATGCTGTTTTAATCATGCAAATGTGATTCTCAGATCTAGCATAATCACAGCACTTCATGCCCTCAAGTGCTATTATAACTTTTCCTTTCCCCTCTCCAAAACATTAGAGGCCAATGGTATCCTTAAAGGCAGTCCTTCTGAACTGCACACTTCCACCATTTGAGATTGATGTATTAAAAAGCACAGTAGTTCTGCAGTGTTTGGATGTTTGGAAACAAGCTTGAAGGAATTTTATTGAATTAGGCCAACTCCTTGCTCTGAGAATTGAGACTCCAGCTTGAAAATGTTGTGGCAATCAATCTGTTTTTAATTTTGTTTCATTCCAGTGGTTTTTAACTTTCATTTTTTTTAATGCTGTTTAGGGAAACTGTCGAAGAACAGAACACCAGTAACCCTAATTTTTCACCAAAATAACAAAAAGACAGATTGCATAAACTTTTGGATCAGAGTTTGCTTTATCTGTTGCTTAAAAGCATAATCCCAAAATTTATATAAACACAAAGAGATGTTGATATTGTGGGAAAAGGAAGAGAAGATTAGTAAATATGGGGGAAATTGAGAATTACAGTATCCTTCAACAAAATAGGAGTTAAAAGTATTAAATTGTAGATAGAGAAATTATTTACTCTTTTCTGACAAATATTGTATGCTATTAATATTATGTAGTATGTCATAATCTTGGTAGTATGTGATAATATTTTGGTAGTATGTTGCTGTTTGTTTTTTTTAAAATTTATTAATTGCACATAAATAATGTGGTACACTTAAATCTGATTTTTAAAGATGCGGCCTCTAAATCACCTAAATAACTTTGCTATTTTTTTCTGATGAAATCAGTCTTCATTTTCTAAAGAATGGGTGAGGTCTGTGATAGTATTCCCTGGAGAGTTGAAATATCTCTATCTAAATTCCCTACTGCTTCTGAATGTTAACATTTCTGTTGTCGTGTCTGTATCCATTTATTCTTTTGCCTATAAATTGACCAGCTTACTGATTGTCAAGCATAATAGAAAATTACTAAGAGATGACAGCAAACTTTGCTCAGATGTTCTGGCTAATAACTGGAACTCTAGAAGGACTAGAATTCCTGAAAGATTTGACTACTGTGTTTGTGTCACTGGGGCAAATCTGTTGCTGCTACTTGGCTGGCTATAAGCAAGTGCAAATCTATCATCCAGTTTTTGTAAGCGGGAAATATTATACATCTACACAGTAGTGTGGAGAAGGAACAGTTGCTTCAGTATTGTGGAAGCCTGATAGAATTTTGAGGTGCTTCAGGTCTATGCATCTAGATAATAAAACTTCTATAAATGCATTTTACGCAGAGAAGAGGCTTCTGGGAGGATCAAATGTTTTTGGTATGATGAATACTACCTGAAAATCTCTGTATCTGGCCAACAGAGAGAGATATGCTCAAATAAAAGTTTTATTCCATTTGTATTGCACACATGTTTATTATTTCCCCATCTGACAAATACCCTGGTACAAGACTCACTGGAGAAGAGCCTAATGCTGGGAAAGATCGAGGGCAATTGAAGAAGGGGATGACAGAGAATGAGGTGGCTGGATGGAGTCACTGAAGCAGTAGGCGTGAGCCTAGATGGACTCCAGAAGATGGTAGAGGACAGGAAGGCCTGGAGGAATGTTGTCCATAGGGTCGTGATGGGTCGGACACGACTTCGCAGCTAACAACAACAACAAGTCCTCCCAAATTATCTCAATGAGCAACACCTCTGGAAGCAAATTCGTTTTTTAGTCCTCCTATACTTTCCCCTCCTGCTAATCTCAAACATCTGAGAATACCATCACAATTTTTTTGTAGCACCAGACATCCATGCTGTGTTTTAAAACAAATCAGATCTATGTCAGAGAAAGCATCTATGTCAGAGAGGTTCCTTCCTCTCCTTCTAAATGTTTAAAGCATTAAAACAGAAAAATGTCAAAACTTTTTAAATAAAAAAACTAAGACTTCTAAAAAAGCAGAAATAGGTTAGGTTTGTATGGGGTAGCTCCATTTTGCCACTGAAGAAATGGCCCTGTGATGACCCAGGGCACAACACAGAGGCAATGCAGTCAGCTGGCAATTCAAACCACCCTTTAATTGCTCCAAATTTTCCTCTCGCCTCTGGGTGAGATCATTCGTGGTTTTGGAGTTGGGTATCATCAGTATGCTGATGATACCCAGCTTTTCATTTCAACCCCAAACTACCCCAGTGATGCCCTTGACGTGATGTCCCGTTGCCTGGAGGCGGTCCGGGTCTGGATGGGGAGGAACAGGCTTCAGCTCAACCCTGACAAGACTGAGTGGCTGTACGTGCCGGCATCTCGGGAAATTCAGATTATTCCATCTCTTACTATGGGGGGTGAGTTATTACCCCCCGTAGATAGGGCTCACAACTTGGGGGTCCTCCTAGATTAACAGCTCTCCTTAGAAGATCATATAGGAGCTGTGACTAGGGGGGCCTTCACCCAGGTTCGCCTGGTGCGCCAGTTGCGGCCCTATCTGGACCAGGATGCCTTGCGTACTCATGCGCTCGTGACCTCTCATTTGGACTACTGCAATGCTCTCTACATGGGGCTGCCCTTGAGGACCACTCGGAGGCTTCAACTGGTGCAGAATGTGGCCATGCAAGTTGTGTTGGGGGTCTCCCGATACTCCCATGTTACACTTCTGCTCTGCGAGCTGCATTGGCTTCCAGTTGCCCTCCGGGTGAGATTCAAAGTGCTGGTGATGACCTACAAAGCCCTACATGGCATGGGTCTGGATTACCTACGGCAGCACCTGCTGCCGGCGTCAACCTCCCTCCGTCCAGTGTGCTCCTACAGAGAGGGCCTCCTCAGGGTGCCTCCGATCAGAGACTGTCAACTGGTGGCCCCCAGGGGGCGTTCTTTGTGGGTGCACCAGACCTGTGGAACCGCTTGCCGGTTGAGCTCCGGATGGCCCCTGACCTTTGCTCCTTCCGACGCGATCTAAAAACCTATTTATTTGAACAAGCTGGCCTGGTCTGATGGGTTTGGGGTTTGGGGTTTGGGTTTGGGTTTTAACATAGTTTTTAACTATTGGGCATAATTATTTAATCTTTTTTAACTTTTGTATTTTGTATTTTGATATTCATTGCCCTGTACACCGCCCTGAGTCCCTCGGGAGAAGGGCGGTATACAAATTTAATAAATATAAGTACAAATATAAATGCTCCCATGTTTCTGGCAAGCCTCCAAACAAAGGAAGACATACACACCTTCTGCCGCCTCTGGTTGCAAGTAGTTTCACATACAGTCTGATTAGAAGGGGAATTTACTTAAGACCACGGAGATAACAAGGAATGACACATACATCATAAACCTAACGAGTCTGTGTGAATACAAGTTTGCCTGAGCAGTTTCAGAAGAGAAGCCAAAATAGTCAGAGGTCTTTGAACATCCAAGCAACATTGTCAGTCAGTACAATGGTCAGAGTTTCCAAGTTTCAAAGCAGAAGTCACAGAACAAGTGATCAGCAAAAAACACACACAAAACTCTAAGGAATCAGCATTTGTTCCTGACAAAGGCCTCTCCCCAAAGCATCTCCTTAAATCTCAGTCTCCAGGTGTGCCTTGTGGAGAGGGGTGGGATGCTCTCCTCCCAAGTAGTTGAGCCTGCCTGCGTTGTTCCCTCCTTCTTTCCACTCTCTGTGTTCTAGGATCAGGTGGAGGTGGCCTTTGCTCATCGCCTGAACTCTATCTCTCCTGTTCATCCTGTCCCGATCCTGAAGGGCCCTGGCCTGCCTCAGCCTGCTCTTCCCCACATTCCGCTGAAGCCACAGACACCTCTCCCTTGACCTCAATAGGGTCCCATTCCAGCTCATTTTCTGCAGATTCAGGCTCTGACAGAGGCATGACAGGCCCTGAGATGCAGCAATGAAGCATTTCTCGGTTGAAAACACCAAAATACTCTAAGGAGGTTCCTTCAGAACTGTTGCTTGGATGGTTTAGAAGAGACTCTTGGATGGGGGAGAAGTTTTGCCCCTACACTTTACTTTACAGATGTCACATAGACACAGCTCAGCTACCAAGGGGCATCTTCAGGGTATGATTAAAAAAAAGTCAGGATGGTGATCACAGTGGTGTGAACTAACCTCTGGATGTTTCATATATGTGCTGTATTTAATTTTAATTTATTAATATTTCTATACCGCCCTTCTCCCTGAGGACTCAGGGCGGTGTACAGGGCAAGAATAAAACACAGAAATGTACAAAAATTAAAAGATAATTAAATACATGCCCGATTAAAATACAGTTAATACATAATAAAAACCCAATAAAAATGATAAAAAACCCCCACCAATCCCCCTCATGCCAGGCCGGCTTGCTCAAACAAGTATGTTTTCAGATCGCGGCGAAAGGAGCGCAGATCGGGCGCCGTCCGGAGCTCAACCGGTAACTGGTTCCATAGCTCCGGGGCGCCCACAGAGAAGGATCTCCCCCTGGGGGCCACAAGACGGCATTCTCTGACCGGTGGCACCCTGAGGAGGCCCTCTCTGTGGGAACGCACAGGGCGCAGGGAGCTTGATGCCGGCAGCAGATGTTCCCTGAGGTACTCCGGCCCCATGCCATGAAGGGCTTTAAACACCATTACTAGCACCTTGAATCTCACCCGGAAGACAACTGGCAACCAATGCAGCTCACGGAGCAGAGGTGTCACATGGGAGTATCGGGAGACTCCCAACACAACTCTCGCGGCTGCATTCTGTACCAGTTGGAGCCTCCGGGTGGTCCTCAAGGGAAGCCCCATGTAGAGAGCGTTGCAGTAGTCTAGACGAGAGGTCACGAGCGCGTGAGTGACCGTGCACAAATCATCCCGGCTTAGATAGGGCCGCAACTGGCGCACCAGGCGAACCTGGGCGAAAGCCCCCCTAGTCACGGCCACCATGTGATCTTCCAAGGTAAGCCGTGAATCTAGGAGGACTCCCAAGTTGCGAGCCCTATCTACGGGGGGTAATAATTCACCCCCCATCGAAAGAGATGGAATATCCGAATAGACCCGGGATGAAGGTATGCAAAGCCACTCGGTCTTGTCGGGGTTGAGTCGAAGTCTGTTCCTCCCCATCCAGACCCGAACCGCCTCCAGGCAACGGGACATCACGTTGAGGGCATCACTGGGGTGGTTTGGGGTAGAAAGAAAAAGCTGGGTATCATCAGGATACTGATGATACCCAACTCCAAAGCCACGAATGATCTCACCCAGCGGTTTCATATAGATGTTGAACAGGAGAGGCGAGAGGACCGACCCCTGAGGAACTCCACAAACGAGAGACCTCGCGGTCGACCTCTGCCCTCCTGTCAACACCGACTGCGAGCGTCCCTGGAGATAGGAGGAGAACCACTGTAATACCGTGCCTCCCACTCCCAATCCCCTGAGACGCCGCAGCAAGATACCATGGTCGATGGTATCGAAAGCCTCTGAGAGGTCTAATAGGACTAGAACAGAGGAATGACCCCTGTCCCGAGCCCTCCAGAGATCATTCACCAGCGCGACCAATGCCGTCTCCGTGCTGTGCCCGGGCCTGAAACCCGATTGGTACGGGTCTAGATAATCCGCTTCATCCAGGACCAAGGGGAGCTGATGCGCCACCAAACTCTCAACAACCTTCGCAAGAAAGCGAAGGTTGGAGACCGGACGAAAGTTGTTCAATACATCTGGGTCCAAGGTAGGCTTCTTGAGGAGGGGCCTCACCACCGCCTCTTTCAAGACGGCAGGGAAGCTACCCTCACTCAAAGAAGCTGATATAACTGCCTGGAACCAGGTGCGTGTCCTCTCCCGGGCTGCATAAACCAGCCAGGAAGGGCACGGGTCCAATAAACATGTGGTGGAGCTCAGTCTCCCCATAATCCTGTCCACTTCCTCCGGAGTCACAGAATCAAACTCTTCCCAAATGATATCGACAAGACCACCCGCATCCTGATCGCCAGACTCTGCCCAGTCGGAGTCCAAACCGGTCCGAATCCGAGTGATTTTGTCCGACAGATAATTGTTAAACTCCTCGGCACGACCCTGCAAGGGTTCCTCCCTCACCTCCTGATTAAGGAGGGAGCGAGTCACCCTAAACAGAGCGGCCGGGCGATTATCTGCGGACGCAATAAGGGTAGCGAAGTGATTGGACCTCGCCACCCTTATTGCAGTGAGATAAGACCTAATATGGGTTCTTAGTCGCAATCGGTCGGATTCGGATCGGCTGGACCTCCAACCGCTCTCTAGGCCCCGTCTCCGGCGCTTCATCTCCCGGAGCTCCGCGGAGAACCATGGAGCTCGACGGGATCTGCATCGGGTCAGGGGCCGCAAGGGTACAACTCGGTCAAGAGCCTCAGTGGCCGCCCTTTCCCAAGCTTCCACTAAGGCATCTGCCGAGCTGTGAGTGGGGGAGGCAGGTGGGGACCCCAGCGCTGCCTGGAATCTCGCGGAATCCATTAAGCGTCTGGGGCGGTACCATCTAACTGGTTCCACACACCCACGGCGGGGGGAGGCAAAACGGAAGACCAGCCGCAGGAGATGATGATCGGTCCATGACAGGGGCATAATAATTGGAGAGCCCCCACCAAGATCATCTAACCACCGACCAGATAAGAAAACTAGGTCAAAAAACTAGGTTTTTTAGTGTATGTGAAACACACTAAAAAACATGCTGAGCTTCAATCACAAGGTCGTAGCTGCCATCTTGACTTTTTTTTTAAAAAAAAAAACAGACCTGAAACAATCCTGTCAACTAGAGGAGAATCTTTTCTGCAGACAAGAATGAATGCTTATGACCCATGAAAGAGGATGCAAGTGATGTAGAGGTTTATCTCTTCAGAAGTTTGCTAATTGCAAAGTTCTTCTGCTTTTCATTCAATTTAGCAACCTTTTGGTGCAGGGTTTAATGGCCTTGAAACCAAGGTCTCTTGGAAACTCCCAGTTCAACACTTATAAAACACAATTCTACTTTGGGATAGTTTTTATCAACAAAAAAGAATAGATATGTTCTTACTAATGTTACTTCAGGGATGTGGTGGCTCAGTGGGTTAGGACGCTGAGCTTGTTGATCAGAAGGTTGGCAGTTTGGCGGGTTGAATACCGAGTGCTGTGTAGCAGAGTGAGCGCCTGTTGCTCGTCCCAGCTTCTGCCAACCTAGCAGTTCGAAAGCACATAAAAATGCAAGTAGAAAAATAGGGACCACTATGGTGGGAAGGTAACAACGTTCCATGCGCCTTTGGTGTCTAGTCATGCCGGCCACATGACCACGGAGACTTCCTCAGACAAGCGCTGGCTCTTCGGCTTTGAAATGGAGATGAGCACCGGCCCCTAGAGTTGGAAACGACTAGCACACATGGGCAGGGGAACCTTTACCTTTTTAAAATGTTACTTCCATTAACATCTTCGAATGTGTCAGAAATCAAACTGGACTTGCAAAAGTACTTGTGGTGGGTGGGGGGAGGAGGTGATGTACCTTTGGGGTGAGACTACTTGAGTTCTGTTCCTTGGCACAGCATGTTCTCATGTACAAGATATCAAAGCATGATGATACTAAGCTGATACTTGCTAGCAACCCACTTTTCAAAAGTCTATCAGTTTTTAAGAACATTGAAAATTTTGGTGCCATAACTTTTCAACATAATGCCAACTTCTAGTTCCTAGAGTTGACAAATCAGTAAAATAAAACTTTACCAGTCAAAGGATTAATAGGTTAGCCTCGAGCATCATAACCCTTTAAAAAAAGTAGCAATATTCCAGACAGATCCAAATATTAAACTAAGAATAAATTGTGAATCCTATTCAGCATTAGATTAAATGTTCTTATCCATTACTTGCTTTTTTTTGGTCTAAATTACATTTCAGTGTATTAGCTCTAAATCAATCCAGTAACAAAAGATGCTGTTTTAGTAATTAAACAGCTTCTTTGGATTTTGATGGGGAGAAATATAATTGGATATTATCAGCATACAAAGCAAACAAAATCTCACCTTCTTTCCAAAAATATGAACAAATGCCTGTCCGGCTCAGTAGACATACAAATTACTGTTAACTCTTAGTATTTGCCTCAAAAATTAATGCAACCATTTAAGGACAATGCCTATCTGAAATACATCTCTAATTATTATGCAACTGCCCATTCAGAACAGATGGTGCTTGGTAGCAATACTGTGATTGCTTAGGACAAATAACGTGGAACTAAAAGGCATGTTTTGTTTTAAAAGGAATGTGTTTTTGCATGGTGTAGGGAAACGTGGATGCAAATACCTCTCCTTAGGACACATTCTTGTTAAATGATTTACTATCCCAGCTGGGATTTGACTCCTAAAGAGAATTCCAGATTTGCCCCTTGTTGGCATTGGCTCCATTTCAGTGAAGATTGCTGCCTTCTGAGAAAAGACAGATGTGCATGAAGAAGGCAAGGAATGGAAGCTGGGAAGAATATGCTTGATCAGCATGTCACACGTGATAGCTGTCTTTCTCATATACTGGTATCTGTGCTATTAGAACTATGGGGAAAGAAGTTTCAAACAAGGAACTTCATTTGATCCTTAGGACTTACTATGAGTCAGACCTCAGCCTGGGCAGTTTTTGGTGTCAGAACACGTACTGGAATGTGAAGTAATAAGAAAAGTGTGTCTCCGAGCAAGTTTCCCTGTGAAACAGCAAATGTCAGGGCATACATCTGAGATGTATGGATCAAGTCTGCCTGGGGAAAGATTTAATTAATTTCCCCTGTAAGGCAAGCTCATTGCTGGCAATTTTTATTTTCAAAATGAAACTCTGTGTATATGGACACCTCTACCATTCCAAGATTTTAAAGAAGACAAGGATGTGTAAAGTTCCATTAGTTGTTTAAGGTATTTACAGATGCCTATAGTAATATTTTAAGTCTCTTAATTGGGGACATGAATGTACATGTTGTTCTGTGTCCAGACAGAATTGTTTCCTAAAGGTAGGGAAAAAGCTGAAGAAATTTCAAGATGTGAAAATTCTGTTAAAAAATGGAGGGTAATATATATACTGTGTGTGTGTGTGTTTGTGTGTATGTGTGTGTTGCATATGAATGTTGAAATAAGTAAAAACAGCTATGTAATTAGCTATGTGCATCTCAAATTTTATATGAAAGAGTTTAGTATGTTAAGAGAAGGCATTAAACTGAATGCAATGGAAATGGGTTATTTAATAAGTAAAACAAGAAGAGATAGGATCAAGAATGAAGGGGTGATGAATGAATATTTGCTAAATATGAAACTGAGTGACTCGTATAAAAGAAGTACATTGAAGTGGCTTGGTCGTACAGGGAGAATGAATGGGATTCAAATAAAGGAAGAAATATGTGATAAAACAGTGGATGGATTATGAAGAGGAAGGAAGGGAAAGACCAACAAAGTCATTGATGAACGAACTTGATGAAATCCTCCAAAAGAAAAATGGGAGAAACCTAATGAACAAGAGGCAATGTGTGAATGACTGTATGGAGGTGATGAAAAAAAATGATTTGCAAGGCTAGAAAAGTATGAATAGATATAGTAAATTGTCGCTTATTTTCTTTCCCTTCCTTTTCTTATCTGATGCCTTTAGTTGATTGGCTTTCTTTTTCTTATTCTCTTTCTGCACTTTGCATAATGTTGCTTGTCCCCAAAGGGAATAGTGTGATAGGTATGTATGATTGCAAAGACTGTACTCACAATGTGAACCCGACAGGATAAAGTAAAGAAAATGTTGCAGGCAAAGATTGATGACTTAGCTTCCAAGTCCTGCTGTATTTATCCGGTTTCTGAATAGACATGTACAGAATTATCAGCTAATGCCATGTGAGTTCAAAACAGAAATCTTGATGCTTATTCCACCTCTACTCATTTTTTTTAGTACTTAAACATCTAATTTCATCTTATGGCTGAACAGGATATGAGGGTCTGCCTCACCTCAATTAGTTTGATTAAATAAACTTATTTTTTCAGTCTCTGAAATTGATTGGAGCTTCCTAAAATGGAATGCATGTGGGTCTTTGTGTGACTTCATAGTGTAGCTTAGTTATAGCAAATGCCAAAAGGGAAAAAGTCAGGAAACAAACCATGATTTCATCTTGCACAGCTGTGAGTTAAATTTAAGCAAGCACATATGAGTGTTAGTGGCAGTACTGAAATATGAGCAAAGGAAATTGTGGTATTTCAGAATCAGGAAAATGGAAACAGTTTGTTTTGTTCTTATAGCAAAAAACAAGAATACAGATTAAAAAATGGGTACGCTTACAAAAGCCATTCATATCACATAGAGAATTGTATTTATTTCCTCTGGTCCAAAAGACATTTTATCCCATTATGATTCCAGACCTTGGAAATATCCTCACTGCACTCAGTCTGAATATATCTTTCTTCTCTGGGAGTAAGGTTTGAGAATGCATAAATTTCAATTAGAAGCTGGCTGTGCCTGGTGCTTAAAATGTTCTTAAGCTAAAAAATAGCATAACTGAAATACTCTAATCTTTATATTTTGTCACGGCTTCCCTAAATCTTATCTATTATTTTTATTAACTGTATTAAAAATAAATAAATATTTGTAGATTTAGAAATACTTAAACATTTTTTCCTGCCTGCTTCACTAAAAACATGTCTCCTTCACTAAAACTGCTTTGCAGGATGCAGTGACCCTCTAGTTTAGCATCTCATTGAAAATCAAAGGGTAGGTTCTCAAATTGTGGCCGAGAGACTACCAGTTGTCCACAGATATCCACCAGAATCTGGAGACCCCTTGTTACTTCGGCCCTTGCACCCCATTTATCGCCAGACAGCTGGTTTGCAAAAATGGATCACTGGCTGAAAACTGGCTCACTGAGTACACAAATGGTAATACAAGCAGCAAGAAGAGTAAATAAGTAAAGAGAATTGGACAATGCCAAGTGGATGTTAAGTGCTGCTCCTGACTCTACATGGGCTGCCATAAGTAGAACTATGAATCTCATGTAAGCAACCCCTGCAAAAAAAAAAGTGGAATTTCATTGGCCTGAAAATCACTTGCTCTGTTCCTTAGGATTTCTACTGTCCAGCTTGTAGAATTCAAGTAGTAAATAATCACTAAATTTTGGATCAAATACTTGGGAAATGGAGTGGAAGGAGAACAACTATGATATAATCATAGTCTAATTTTCCAAAAACTTCATGAACTCCCATGCTTTTAAAGAAAAAAAAACATAGCTAGGAGTTTGTTTATAATTGAGCAGTTCCTGCATTTTCTGAACACTTATTTAATGGTAGAGAATTGGAGGAAATTTGAGAACACTGTTCCAGGTGCTGAAAGGTAGGTGCAATTGGAACACCTGTCTACCACTGCTTGTTCACTGTAACTGAACTGTACTGCTACTGATATGGAGATTTCCACTGTAGCTATGCCAGTCAATGGCATTTCTTTGTTTATTTATTACATTGATATAGCTGGCCATCTTACAACAAACAGTCGGTTCCCAATGATAAATTAAAACAACATAAAAATCATAATAAAACTATAAAAACCAAACACATTAAAAACAAAAACCTAGTGCCACGTCAAGCTTCCAATATGCGGTCAGCTCATCTTATCCCAGTGATTCAGGGAGAAACCTGGTCTATTATTCTTCTACTCACATCTTAAAGAAGAGAAGGTCAACATCATGGAGCAGCATACAGTTCAAGTCCTGCCTTAGCCATGAAAACCTGCTCAATGACCTTGAATGGCAGTCACTCTCTTTTAGCCCTACTCACCTCAGGATTGTTGTTGTGGGGAAAATAGGAGGAAGTGTGTTGGATATGTTTTCTGCCTTGAGTTATTTGTAAAAAAAAATAAAGGCAGGAAGAGATAGATAGATAGATAGATAGATAGATAGATAGATAGATAGATAGATAGATAGATAGATAGATATAAATAGGGGTGTAACCATCATTCTACTCAATTGCAGAATAAATTTTAAACAATACAAAGGCAGACATACAACTTTTACAATATTAGCCAAGTGCTTCTGGTTTATCTATACTAGGAACCTGTTGCATATATTACAGCATCTTTGTGAGATTCCCACCATGCCGAAATATTGCTAAGGAAAAGCATTGCTGGTACCTTAATATATTTGAAGCTGGAGGCCTTCCCGGGGACAGTGCCACAGAAATAATGTCTTACTTTAGTAATCCTGAGATAAATACTCATTTATTTGCTAGTATAGGAATTTGAGGAAGGGAATTACACATCTCCATAATGTAATTCCGCCTCTTAATTCTTTTGAGCTAAATTTGGAATGTATAGAAGTGATATTGCTAGGAACTGCCACATTTTGTTGGTTCTGAAATCCTTCTGTGTAACACTGGACAATTAAAATGGTCTTTCAAGTGTAATCAAGCGAATAATTGAATAAAACTGAAGGAAGGCTGCAGCAGGGCCACCCACAATTACTGTGGCTTTTCATAGCTGTTACATAGAGGTTAAAAGCCCAGGATGGGAGAAGGCAATTTGCTCCATAGAGACAATACTTTTGTGAATATTATGGAGAGAACATGAGAGCGGGCCTTCTGTTTAAATATTCCTAAACAAGGCCTGAACTTTCTTTTTTTAAGAACTGCATAGAGGATTACTAAAAGCCAAACAATAAATGCAGCCTATGATACAAGGATGCTAGAAGCTGCAGATGAGCAAGCTCTAGATAGTTAAAGACCACATTGTGGTCTATGTATAAAATTGTACATTGAAGTTCAACTCTCCATACACTCATGAACTCCACACAGGATGCATTCATGCAACATATTGAACTAAACCAGTCAACCGCATTTTAGTGTAGCTAACAAATCCAATGAATCTAGAAAATTATATTACTTTAGCAAATCATTGTTGATTTATAAATGAGATCATAGCCTGACCAATCTTGGGCCTAGCAACCTAAAGTTTCTCCTCACAGTTTTCATGAGGAAGACATAAAGAGGGAGTCCTGATGCTGTTCTGGGTTCATTGAAGAGTAAGATAAAAATATAAAAATATAATGGTACAACAGAAGCTTTTGCTACTTGAATAGAACAGGTAAGCAGAATTTGTGGTGTTTCAGGACAAGAACAGAAGGTTCAGAACCAGTTTTAGGATAGAAACAGTTCTATCTGCTGCCTCAGTATCACATTGCTTACTAAACAGATCTCACGAAACAAGGAATGATGTCACTTTTCACTTAAATGTGATTAGATACGGGACAACATTTAATTATATATTTGCCACTGCAGAAGCATATGTTGATGACAAAAAAGACAACTATCCGTGGTTTGGTACGGCTTTTTGTGTCCATCTCACACTTTAAACATGTAAAATAATTGTTCCATTTTCAATGTCTATGGAGATTCTCAGTCATCCAGGTCACGGTTGAGTCTCAAAGGTGCTTTTTAAAAAGACAACTGGACTATGTTTTTTTTTCCTTGAGGAAGAAGAAGATGTTTTGCTTCTCATCCAAGAAGCTTCATCAGTTCTGACAGGATGTGGGGGAAACGGAAGGATTATATTTCTTTGCAGTCATCTTTCTCTGAGAGCCATGGAGGCCACTTGTTCCATTTTCAGTTCTGTGTAGCAGTCCTGGGAGAAGTAGTTCCCTCCCAAACTACTATTCTATATGGAAGAGAACTCCAGTTTTAGCTGAGACTTGGTGGAAGTGTAAACTAACCATTCATCTTTATTAAGGAAAAAATAGAAAATTTACATTTGATAATGTGGTTTAGAACTTTTCCCCCATCTTTCTTGGATGAAAACAATATGGGCATCTTGCCAGGACTATCCGGATATCTAAAACACTGACCCAGCCAAATGATCTTGGCTCATGAGGCAGAAAAATCCCACGTGGATCTCTTTCCAACCCAACAGTAAAAGTAAAATATTAACAGAATACATAATAACAAGAGACCCCAAATCTTCCATCCAAGACAACCGAATTACACTATTTAATAGTAGAACGTGCCCTGAAACCAGCCAAAATCAGCTTTCGCCTTTTTATAGAAATGCATTCTCATTTGGTTAAAACTAATAGAATGATCCTGTTGAGTTGAAATTAAATACAATGACAAGTGATTTCACAAATAATGAAAGCACTGAATGTGGTTGTCATCTGGACAAGAAAGCTGCATTTCAGTGCTTTGAATTTTTTATTTTCTTTTTAGCTTCCAACAATTGCAGCTGAAACATCTAACACTGTGAAATGTGACCTTCCTAGTCAATGATACTATTCTTAATAGATATAATCAAACACAACTGAAAAGTTTTTCACTTTTGACTTCTCCCTTCCTTTCTTGATTTTTCCGGTTTGTGTTAGAAAGCTGGTTGGAATATAATATGTCATCTTACTATACTCATTTTAAAATGGGATTTCCTTAGAATAAGATTAAAAGGGCTGTAACTTTCCCGGTACTCCCATGTTACACCTTTGCTCCGCGAGCTGCATTGGCTACCAGTTGTCTTCCGGGTGAGGTTCAAGGTCCTAGTCATGATCTTTAAGTCCTTACATGGCATGGGTCCGGGTTACCTCGGGGACCACCTGCTGCCGGCGTCAACTTCCCTCCGCCCAGTACGTGCCCACAGAGAGGGCCTCCTCAGGGTGCCTCCGGTCAGGGAATGTCGACTGGTGGCCCCCAGGGGGAGGGCCTTCTCTGTGGGCGCTCCGGCATTATGGAACCAACTGCCGGTTGAGCTCCGGATGGCATCAGACCTCCGATCCTTCCGTCGCGGGTTGAAGACCCACTTATTTGAATTAGCTGGTCTGGCCTGATGGGGGAATATGGGTTTTTAAATTGATTTTTAGTATTTATTATTGTTGTTTTTAACTGGGCACTGGTTTAATTTCCTTTTAACTTTTGTATTGTTATTTATATATGCCCTGTGAACCGCCCTGAGTCCCTAGGGAGAAGGGCGGTATAGAAATCAAATAAAACTAAACTAAACTAAACTAACTTGTAGGGAGTAAAAATTTTGTTGGTTCCTCACCAGACTAATAATTTGTTTTGTCGATTATAAGACCACTGTGGAAAATGAATGCATTTGGGCCAGCTTGTCATACAATTTATTTTACACAAGGCCACTGTAATTTATTTTAATCTTAATACTGTAAATAAAAAAACACACACTTTTTCTCTGAGGACATAGAGCCTGAACTTTTATACTGTACTGAACCTAATGTGGTTTTTCTCTAGTGTTGCATTAGAGCGTTGTGTGAAATTTATTCAACAAACCATGGCTAAACCATTGCTTATTGTGAAGTAAAGCTAGTAATATATTCACTTGCTACACCTTCCATTACAAATACATATCAAGAAAAGGCACAGATGAATGCATTTATTAAATGAATCTGAATAAATGTGCATTAGATTAGGGTTGAGGGTCCTTTTCGTATAGTGGTTAAAGGCATCTGGCTAGAAACCATGGAAACTGAATTTTAGTCCTGCCTTAGGCATGAAGCTAGTTGGGTGACCTTGGACCAGCCATTCCCTCTCATTCCTAGGAAGCAGGGATTGGCAAGCTGCTTCTGAAAATCTTGCAAGAAAACTGTAGGGATTAGTTCAGGCAGTCTCTATGACTCAAGACTGACTCCAACGTGCAACAAGCATATATACAGATTGGGATTGCATCCATGTTCTTTTCCAGCCACTTCTTCCTATTCATTGGAATAAATAATAATAGAGTTGGAAGGGATCTTGGAGATCTTCTACTCCACCCACCCCCCCACCGCCCTGCTAAGACAGAAGACCTTGCACCATTTCAGATAAGTGGCTGTCCAGTCTCTTGTTAAAAGTCTCCAGTGATGAAGCACCCACAACTGCTGAAGGCAAGCCATTCCACTGGTTAATTTTTGTCACTATTAGAGCTTTTTTCCTTAGTTCTAGGTTGCTTCTCTCCTTCATTAGTTTCCACCCTTTGTTTCTTGTTTTGCCTTCTGGATTGCCAGCCTTTCTTATTTCTTATTAACCAGTTTCAGAATTCACAGTATGCTGTGCTAAAATTCTGAGAGTTGTAGACCCAGCCCATCTAGAAACCTGCCATTCATTTGGGGAAAGCAGCAGGTAATTTTTCCAAGCAACTTAGTATTTCGAATAATGAAGAATATATATATATATCCCAGAGAGAACGTGCATGCCTACAATTTATACACAACCTCTGTGCAATATTGTAGTCCCTCTTAGATTACTGAAAGTTTCATACGGTTTAGTGATGAAGAATACCATACTGTATGCTGTCTTTTCCCCCCCTCTTAATTCCTTGTTCCCCAAAAACCTTCAAGGAGCTGACATTTTCGAGATTGCCATATATTGAGATTTATGCTTCTTTAGGAAATTGAATCCAGTTGGTTCCATTGCTAATTCACAAATTTTCACCCATTCAATTTTATGAAGAAAACAAGTTTGAGAATTGAGCCCATGCAGTCACAAAACTTTATACATAATTAAAATGAACAGCTGGAGCATGAGTGAAGCTCATGTTTTGGCAGCACAGTACTAAACTCCCCCATTCAAATAAATTGGAACCTCTTGTGCTGACGTCAGTGAAATGTTACCATTCATAAAAGCTTCCTATTTTATATTAACAGGAAGAATAGTATCTCTTGCTCTCAGAATTATAATCCCAAGGCATGGATTTAATCTGTATGGTTCAAAAAAGGAGGGCAACTTTCTGAATTTGCCTTTCTTTTGAAATGCTCATCATAAGATACAGCTTTAAACCAAATGCTGTATTAAAACTAGTAGCATCTGTTTTGTAAATAGGTTTCATTGGATGCCATGTGAAACTGGAATCTGTTGAATTAAGCACATACAGTATGCAAATGGAAGGATAAAAGTGTAGGGTGGATTTAAAGAGATTCTAAAAATCAGCCATAATAATTAGCTGAAGCTTGTCTGAACATATTCAGAATATCCTCTTGAGAAGATGTAAATAAATACATACATAAAAATTGTTAGGCAAATAAACCAGAGTTTGCAGCCAGGATGTCCGAGAACAGAGTGGTCCCGATGTCAAGTTTCCGACATGGGCTTTTCAAGTGACTCTGAGGCATTGTTTACCTTAAAAGTCCTTTATTAGCCTAATACACCGGCAAATGCTTGCTCGAAGGAAGCTGGAATCTGAAATCTCCCCCCCCCCTTGCACAATATATTAAAACACAATTCTCCACCTTTCTAATTTTGTCATTAATCATATTCTCCAATTAATTTAAAGAATCAGTTTCCCTTCCCTTAGAAGAACCGCCAAAATCTTATCTTCTTTAGAGAGACAAATGGCCTTGAAAGTGCATGCCTACTCTTCCCTCCTCCCAATTTTAAACTAAAGCAATACACAAGTTTAACATATGAAATAGCTACTTCTTCATCTCTTGTCAAGCAATAACATTCGATGTTAGCAGCGTTGGCACCCAGTTAGTTTGCCATTCTTGCCACCAGTATCTATTCATCAGGAGCGTATTCTGTGCCAACTAATGAAATGAACCAAACAGGGCAGGTACAGACTTCAACAGACAGAACTGCAGAAAAAACAGTTGCAACCAGCCTGCCTTCCATTGAGGATCTGTATACTGCATGAACCAGAAAGAGGGCTGAAAAAATAAATACAGACCCCTCACATCCTGGATATAAACTGTTATGTACTGGGTTTTGGTGATACACCACGTGGGTTGCTGGAGCAGCTAACGGCTCTCCAGCAACCCAGACTAACTGTCTCCTGTCCTGCAATTGGCTAGCCCCAGGCGGCAAGAGTTGGTTCAAACCTATTGGCTGCCACCTAGGGGCTAGACTATATATTGCAGCTGGTTGCAGCCCATGCTTCAGTAGAGTTCTAGCAAGAAATAAAGTATGAGTTATTCTGTACTCAGCCTCATGTCGTCATTACTGCACCGAAGAGCCCACTATTTAACATAAACTGTTTTAACTTTCTTCCTCTGGACACCTTTATAGGGCATTAAGAGCCATGGTGGTGCAGTGGTTAGAATGCAGTATTGCAGTCTACTTCTGCTGACTGCCAGCTACTAGCAGTTTGGCAGTTCAAGTCTCACCAGCTGAAGGTTGACAGCTTTCCATTCTTCCGACGTCGGTAAAATGAGAACCCAGATTTTGGGGGGCAATATACCCTGTAAACCACTTAGAGAGGACTGTAAAGTACTGTGAAGCACTATATAAGTCTAAGTGCTATTGCTATTGCATTCCAAAAAAATTAGACACAAAGATAGTCTTTTCCCCTGTGCCATTACTCTGCTGAACACCTAATTCAGTGCTTTTCAACCAGTGGTATGGGTACCACCTGTGGTACATTGGCACCTAGCAGGTGGTATGCGACCAACCTAGAAAAGTGGTAGCGGGGGAAGGGAATGAGCTGAACCGGTGGCAGCACCGCACAAGCCTGAGCAACAGACAGCTGGAGCTGCATGGCTATCAGGGCTCAGCAGAAGCACCAGGATCAGTGCCAGGCTCCAGCTGGAGCTCGGTGCTGATCCTGGTGCTTCTGAGCCCAGAAGAAGCATCGATCAGCTGGAATGTTGCAGCATCTCCAGGGTCTTGGGATTTACATTCAGATGCTTGGCAACTGATTCATATTTATGATGGTCACAATGTCCCAGGATCATGTGAAGTGACCAAAACCTGCTGCAACCACCCAGCAGATGGGGGGAATAAAAACCAAACACCTTCCCCACCCCCGCTGCCAATCCTCAACAGAAATGCTCACAACAATGAAAACCTCGGACAGGAGGAAGAGTGCTGCCAGGCGGGCAGGCAGGTGTCTTGCTCGGCTGTGGCTTGGGGGGCACTTTTTTCAGTGCCATTGTAACTTCGAACAGTCACTAAGCGAACTGTTGAGGACTACCTGAACTTCATCACTTTTTTCCTTTTTTTTTTGGTCATCAAGTTTTTGACACCTTGCTAGGTGACTGGTGGTACTCGGATGTTGACATATCCTAAAAGTGGTACAATGGGTGAAAAGGTTGAAAAGCCCTGACCTAATTCACACAGCACTATCTTAGGCCTAAAGATATTTACCCATGTAGTAGGGTTTTATTATCTTTCTCATCTTCTCATCTGTTTCATCTCATCTGTCTCATCTTCTCATCTTTCCTACTACCTTGTCCTATTGATATTTATGATTTATCACTTGTCAATTATGATTAATGATTGTAACTATGATCTATGACCAATTACTTTGTTGTTCTATGTATATTGAGAGCTTATGCACTGGAGAAAAATTCCTTGTGTGTCCAATCATACTTGGCCAATAAAGAATTCTATTCTATTCTATTCTATTCTATTCTATTCTATTCTATTCTATTCTATTCTATTCTATTCTATTCTATTCTATTCTATTCTATTCTATTCTATTCTATTCTATTCTATTCTATTCTATTCTACTCTACTCTACTCTACTCTACTCTACTCTACTCTACTCTACTCTACTCTGTTCTATTCTATTCTATTCTATTCTATTCTATTCTATTCTATTCTATTCTATTCTATTCTATTCTATTCTATTCTATTCTATTCTATTCTATTCTATGTATGCTTAGACCACACTCAGCTGTGTATGTGTAGACAATTATATGTTCCTTATTCTTTTCCTTCATTCAGAGCCATTATTAAAATGTTTGCGTACAACATTAAATTTGATATTAAAAGCACTGTATTTTAATATATATTTCATTATTCGTTATCTCTGTTCAGTTCCCCCCAAAAAATAGACAGAATAAAAAAAATGCTACAATTAACTAAACATTTCCCTCATTATCCATTTTGTCTATCTCTCTATTTTTATAACTATGGAGAGAGCAGTTTTCAAACAATTTCACTGAGTAAAACAGGGCCTTATAGTCACTGGTTATTTAAAGCCATAATACTGGATTTTAAAGATGAATTTAATTTGATGCTGGAAATAACTATAGATCTTGGTAACATTGTAATGGCATGGAGAAAAATACAGAAATATAATTATTATATTATAATTCTAGTCATAAACTAATGCTTAAAATATTGCATACATTTTATTGGCTTTTCCTAATCTTCCACTATAATCCTTATTTGCATTTTATATATAGAGAAATTTGCATATGCTGGTTTATATCCCTGTTGTCTGAATAGCTAGACTTTTTTTTAAAAAAAGACACTATAAAACACCAAAACATATTGCTCTAAGCCAAACATGTCAAACTCGTGTTGTCACATGATGTCATGCAACGTATCAGGATGGTTTTGCAATGGGGTGGGCGCAGCTTCCGGATGATGCGTCTGGCCCGCAGGCCGGCAGTTTGACACCCCTGCTCTAAGCATTGTAGACAACTTTTTCCAGGCAGGAAAAGCCAGAATGTTTATGTGTCCACTTTATGTCTGAGGAAAACAGAATTTCCCATGGGCTGTTTTGCATCTCCGCACACACACACATCTCCCTTTAGAATTCTCCCAAAATGTATTACTGATACTACTGTTGTGGACACTAAGTTGATGTTGAATTTAATTACGGCAGCAAGACTTTTAGTAGGGCCATATTGGAAGAAGGAAGAACTGCCGACTATAGAAGAATGGACTTTAAAAGTTTCCAACCTGGCGGAAATGGCAAAGATCTCAGCGTACTTGAAAGACCATTCGCAACAGAGATATATTGTGGAGTGGAAAAAATGGATTGATTATATCCAGAATAAATATGGGACTAAAAAGTTTCATCTAGCATTTGAATAAGTATTGATGTGATATTTATATTGCTTGTAGTTATTTTATAAGAGTTAAAGTGCGATAGATTTAATAGTTTATTGTTGTTTGCATGAGGTAGATTATGATTGTTTGTATTTTTATACCCTGTATTTAGCTCTGGAAAGTTGGGAAGGGGGGAGGGGGAAGGGAGGGAGGTGTTGGGGAGGGTTGGGGAGAGGGGAGGGGGTTGGGAGGGGTTTTGTTTTGTTAAAAATAAAATGTATTGTAAAACTTTTCAATAAATAAAAAAAAAGAATTCTCCCAAAATGTTTTACTTGCTAATTTACTCAGGAGCACATTTATAGCTTTTTATTTTTAGGATTGTGTGTACACATAAGACAGACTGCTGAACTGCCTTTTGTCTTTCCTGTCTAGAGGTTTTGGGTTAGTCTCTTGTGTGGAATTGTGGTTTATGATGCATATTGTCTTAAAATGGCTAGTGTGGGATTTCCCCCTGCTACTAAGCCAGGCTGAACTGGTTGTGATGATTAGTTTCCAATTATCCCTTTATCAGTGCTGTGGAAAGATTAGACATATGTTTTTTTTCAGATAATAAATTCTGAAATTGCTCCCTCTCTGAAAAATCTATTTCATTTAATATTCCCATTACACTCTTGTTCTGATCCGCAGTGATGAAAGCCTTGTAGCTGCCAAACATATCCGTATTCTCCTTTTTGTGTGTGCTGAATTTATAGAGCGTAGAAGAATAGGGAGAATTGGATTGTGTCTATTGAGAAATAAGCTATATATAAGTACTTATAGGACAACAGATCCCCATGAGTTGGAAGCACAGAACACAGGAAGAGGGGGAACATGATAGCTACTGCTGTCCAGAAGAAATTAGTTAAAACCAGGACTTTTTTTCTCATAGAATGCTCAGAATGGAGTTCCGGCACCTTTTTTGGATGGAGCCTTGTAGGGTAGGGAAGGCAGGTTGTATGACATGTGTGAGTTCCGGCACCTTTTTCTTTTACAAAAAAAGCACTGGTTAAAACTGTCCCAGGAAAGTTTCCATTGTCAATAATTGATATTTCCTCCAGGGGTAAATAGTAGCTCCTGGTGTTTGGGTATATATTTTCAAGAACACAAAGTGCTGAAAATAGACAATCTCATTTAATTTATACCACATATCAACACTGATTTCCTCCCCCCACCTAACCTATGATTTGCTTTTTTATATAAAAAAGTGTAAGTTGAATAATTGTAATCCCATTATTTATTTAACACATTTGTGTTCTACTTCTTGCTTCAAAAAAACCTTGAAGGGGTTTACAAGGACTAAATGCCTCCCTATAGTCTAAGCCAGGGGTAGGCAACCTCGGCTCTTTTATGACTCATGGACTTCAACTCATCTGACTCAGGAATTCTGGGAGTTGAAGTCCATGAGTCATAAAAGAGCCGTAGTTGCCTACCCCTGGTTTAAGCGTTCTGGTTTGCTTCCTATATAGCTTCAAGGCAGGATGGGAACTGTTTCCATCCAATGGGCCTCCCTTGGTCTCTTCAAAAGGCAAGCATCCAGCATCTATGAGATTTTGCCTGATCTAATTATGGTGTGTCCATGCATGGCAAACAGGGGTTAAATTTCCTTGTTTAATAATTCTGCATTAAAATGTTGGAGTTTAGTCTTTTGGTTTGTATGTTGATGCAACTGAAGTGGTTTTTGAGACTAAGCAAGATTTTGAGGATGGGGAGCATCCAATTCTTTCAGAAATTCTTTTCAAATCTTTTCAAACCAAATTTCAAAACCTTTCAAATATTCTTTTACCTTGAAAAGAATAAATAGCATCATAGAAAAGGAATCTTACATTTCTCTTGGATCCCTTTGGTGGTAATGAATTAATTGTGGCCAGAGATCACTAGCCATGTGTTTGGTTGAAAAAGATTAAAGACATTAAGAATTACACTACACTCACAAATTCCCATCAGCCAGGGAACAGAAACAAGTTCCTGATTTTCTGTCTAGATATGGAACTGATCCCAAACCTGCTACATGCAAAACAGATATCATTAAACCAATGGGAATCTTAGGGAATTCTTCAGTAAAAGGCGGAATTTTGTGACAGAAAGTAACAATTAAGCACTGCCTGCTATGCTGTCATGACAGCTCCCAGACACACAATCTGTACTTCGAAGTTGATAAACTCATCTGGGAAAATGTTGAGCTGGAGCAGATAAGGATTTTTCACATGTACTGAACTATGATGGGAGAAGGCAGAAGAAGTTGAAATGGGCTAACAAACTGGCAAAAAAATAATTTCTGAAGTTGGGGAAAAGGAATTATGAGTGGCAAATTTAAATTGGATCTTGGGTGGATTTATCTGCCCAAGAAACGCACGTTCCAGGATGAACTGAAAATCATTGGAGATCATTCTAGAGAGTCCTGGGTGAAGGGAAGATCATTAAAGATAAAGGAGGAAGAGACTTTAAAGGATCATCTTTATAAGCACAGAATTGCAAAAAGAATAAAATCAAGATTCTGTTAGCCCTCAGGGATGGCCAACGAAGTTTATCTGACACCCATGATTAACTCTAAAGGGGACCTTACAGGTAGTCCTCAACTTACGACTATTACGGAGCCCAAAATTTCGGTTGCTAAGCAAGACAATTGATAAGTCAATTTTGCCCCATTTTACTATCTTTCTTGCCACAGTAGTTAAATGAATCACTGCAGTTGTTAATTTAATAACATGGTTGTTAAGTGATTCTGGCTTTCCCATTGACTTTCCTTGTCAGAAGGTCGCAAAAGGTGATCACATGACCTCAGGACACTGCAAACATCATAAACATGAACCAGTTGCCAATCATCTGAATTTTGATCACATGGCCATAGGGATGCTGCAATGGTTGTGTGAAAAACAGTCATAAGTCACTTTATTCAGTGCCGTTATAACTTTGAACGGTGACTAAATGAATGGTTGTAAGTCAAGGACTATATGTATTCATTCCTACATACAAAATTACCTTCTAAATTAGCCACACTCACTATAATAGTAGCAGAAGGGTTACATTTACAGACAGGGGTATAACTAAGTTTGAAAGAGCATAGGGATACATTGAGCTGTCGCATTCCAACTTCTCTTCTGATCCTTTTGCAGACTGCCACTCTGCAGTCTTCAGTAGGAGGGAAAAACAGGGTCTGCTTAAGCTGAGTGCGATCTATATGATTCAACTTACATAGTAGAAAAAGAAACGAAGACTTTCCTCTCTTGAGCTGGGTCAAGAGTAAAGAAAAAAATGGTTTACAAGGTCTTTGCCAACTGAGGTTTGTCTGGGTTGAATCCTAAAAAGCCTCACTGCTATTTGTGACAAAAAGGAATGGGAGAAATCACTTTGAATTGAAGCTTAGGGCTAATGGAAATATGGTCAGAAAATACCTCTTTATTTTGAATTTAATTTAAATTTCAGGGCTAGAATTGCTTTGGAGAATACTTAGTTTCTTGGTGATGTCACATACCTTTATATGTTATGATATGATATTGTTGCCATTATGGAAACATGGTGGGATGAAACCCACAAATGGAACACACAGCTAGAGGGATTTAAATTATTTAAAAGAAACAGACTAAACAAAAGAGGAGGTGGAGTTGCTCTATATATAAGAAATAACTTTATCTCTACAGAAATAGAGCACAACAATGATGAAAACTGTAAACTTGAATGTATTTGGGTCAATATAAAAGGGGAAAAAATGACATTGCCATAGGTGTATACTATAGGCCGCCCAACCAAGCAGAGGAAATAGATGAACTTTTTGCTAGTCAGTTAACTAAGGTATGTAGGAAGCGCATCACAATAGTAATGGGGGACTTTAATTACCCTGATATCAACTGGGAGACAAATTCTGCACCAAGTGGAAGAGATTCCTGACAAACCTAGCAGACAACTTTGTCTCCCAAAAAGTAGAGAAGGGAACTAGGGGATTAGCCATATTGGATTTCATTCTCACTAACAGAGATGAAATGATAGAAAGTGTCAAAGCCACAGGAATCTTGGGGGAAGTGATCATGCAATATTGGAATTCAACATTATGGAAGCACAAGTAATAGAATACAGCCAAACTAGAGTCTTGGACTTTAAAAGAGCTACCAGTGCTCCAGGAAGAGAGCTGATGTAGTTCCCATCTTCAAAAAAGGGAAAAAAATAGATCCAGGAAACTACAGACCTATCAGCCTGACCTCAATACCTGGGAAGATTCTGGAAAAGATAATCAAACAACAAATCAGCGAAAACCTTGATGCGAACAAAGTTATCACTAAAAGCCAACATGGGTTTGTCAAAAACAGATCATGCCAGACAAATCTTATTTCATTCTTTGACCAAGTGACAAAACTAGTGGACCAGAAAAATGCTGTGGATATAATTTACTTGGACTTCAGTAAGGCATTTGATAAAGTAGATCACAACCTACTACTTGATAAGATAGAAAAATGTGGGTTAGATAGCATCACCACCAGATGGATTCGTAGCTGGCTGACAGGCCGTACTCAGCGTGTGGTCCTCAATGGAACTGCATCTACATGGAAGGAAGTGTGTAGTGGGGTGCCCCAGGGCTCTGTTCTGGGCCCAGTGCTCTTCAACATCTTCATCAATGATTTGGATGAGGGGATAGATGGGGAACTCATCAAATTTGCAGATGACACCAAGCTGGCAGGAATAGCCAATACTCCAGAAGATAGGCTTAAAATACAGGAGGATCTGGACAGACTCGAACACTGGGCACTATCTAACAAAATAAAATTCAATTGTGAAAAAAGTAAGGTTCTACATTTAGGCAGGAAAAATCAAATGCACAGGTATAGTATAGGTGGTACCTTGCTCAATAGTAGTAACTGTGAGAGAGATCTCAGAGTCCTAGTGAACAATCACTTAAATATGAGCCAGCAGTGTGCTGCAGCTGCCAAAAAAGCCAACACAGTGCTAGGCTGCATTAACAGAGGGATAGAATCAAGATCACATGAAATACTAATACCACTTTACAATGCCTTGGTAAGGCCACACCTGGAATACTGCATCCAGTTTTGGTCACCACGATGTAAAAAAGATGTCGAGACTCCAGAAAGAGTACAGAGAAGAGCAACAAAGATGATTGGGGGACTGGAGGCTAAAACATATAGGGAACGGTTGCTGGAATTGGGTATGTGTAGTTTAATGAAGAGAAGGGTGACGGGTGACATGATAGCAGTGTTCCAATATCTCAGGGTCTGCCACAAAGAAGAGGGAGTCAAGCTATTCTCCAAAGCACCTGACAGCAGGACAAGAAGCAACGGATGGAAACTAGTCAAGGAGAGAAGCCACCTAAAACTAAGGAGAAACTTCCTGACAGTTAGAACAATTAATCAGTGGAACAACCTGCCTCCAGAGGTGGCGAATGCTCCAACACTGGAGGTTTTTAAGAAGAGACTGGCCAGCCATTTGTCTGAAATGGTATAGGGTTTCCTGCCTCAGCAGGGGGTTGGACTAGATGACCTCCAAGGTCCCTTCCTTCTTCTTCTTCTTCTTCTTCTTCTTCTTCTTCTTCTTCTTCTTCTTCTTCTTCTTCTTCTTCTTCTTCTTCTTCTTCTTCTTCTTCTCCTTCTTCTTCTCCTTCTTCTTCTTCTCCTTCTCCTTATTATTATTTATTATTATTAATAATAATAATAAGGAGAAGGAGAAGAAGAAGAAGAAGAAGAAGAAGAAGAAGAAGAAGAAGAAGAAGAAGAAGAAGAAGAAGAAGAAGAAGGAAGGGACCTTGGAGGTCATCTAGTCCAACCCCCTGCTGAGGCAGGAATTAATTATTAATATTAATTATAATATTAATATTAATAATAATAATAATAATAATAATAATAATAATAATAATAATAATAATAATAATAATAAAATAAAAATAAAAATACCGTAATAAAAATAAAAAATCCGGAAAAATGGATGAAATGCCAGGCAATTGGAAGAAGGTGAAAGTCATTCCTGTCAGTAAACAGGATGAAAGCAAACTCCAGGGAACTTTGCACAGGCCAGATACTATATAATCTACAGCTGATAATCAACAACCTTGAAAACAATTCCCATTACTTGATTAATCTTCCATTTTTGGCTGGATCAATTTTTAGTAGATTGTGGGAATGTTGTAGATGTGATACTTTGACTTAAGCAAAGCTTTTGACAAAGTAGCACACAAAATAATTGCTAAATAAATTATGTATGCATGTATTAGATGGCATGACTTTTAAAATAGATGGTTCAAAACTTTACAGAAAAAAATACTGGTCAGTGGCATCTAATGAAACTGACATGAGATATCAAGTTGGAAATCACTCAGTTCAGTGTTATATTATCTTATTGTTAAAAATAGAGATGCAGAGGATGCTTATAAGATCTGGATATGACACAAAATGAGTGTAATAGTTAATAGGCCAAAGAGTAGAAAAAGGATTGAAAATCGTGTTAAAGAAATGAACAAAAAATAACATAATTGGGATGTGGTGGCTCAGTGGGTTAGGACGCTGAGCTTGTCGATCAGAAGGTCGGCAGCTTGGCGGGTCAAATCCCAAGTGCCATATAACAGAGTGAGCGCCTTCTATTCATCCCAGCTTCTGCCAACCTAGCAGTTCAAAAGCACGTAAAAATGTAAGTAGAAAAATAGGGACCACGGTGGGAAGGTAACAGCGTTCCGTGCGCCTTTGGTGTCTAGTCATGCCGGCCACATGACCACGGAGACGTCCTCAGACAAGCGCTGGATCTTCGGCTTTGAAACGGAGATGAGCACCGGCCTCTAGAGTTGGAAATGACTAGCACGCATGTGCAGGGCAACCTTTACCTTATTTAATAGATAAATACAAAGATATTAATTTAGGAAACAGTAATCAAACACACAAAAATAGAATGGAAGATATCTGACAATAGTTATGAAGATCTTGGAATTATAGTTGATTGTAAATAAAATATGAATCTGCAGTGTGATGTGACTGCAAAAAAAAGACAAATGCAGTTTGCATTTATTTCTGTTAAGCAGCAGAAATATAATGCACAAATCACAGGAAATAATAGTTCAACTTTACTCTCTGTTGGACAAACCTAATTATTAATATTGGGTCCCATTTTAGAATGAGAACTATAAGTAGGTTTCTTTTCCCACCCTCTAAAGTCTTTATTTATTTATTTAACATATAAAATACCAAAAAAAGAGAAAAGAAATAGGAAATTAAGGGAAGGAAAAGGAAAGGGGAAAAGAAGGGGTGAGGTTCAAGGGGGTGGGTGGGAAGGCATTGACTTTTGACTTTTTTATAGCACAGTACAAGATAAAAACACTCCAGAACTGTAAGTAGGGTTTCAAACAAACTGGAACAAGGTCGGAGAAGGGCAGTGAGAATGATCAGCAGACTAGCAACTATGGAGAGAGATAGAAGGATCTGGAAACATTTAGCCTTGAGAAGAAAAGCCTGAAAGAGGTGGGTGGGGGTAGATATGATAGCACATTAAAATGTGTGAGAGGATGTCACACAAAAGAACAGGTCCTGACCTTCATTGTATCAAGTGCAGGATATGCAGTAATGGATTGACATTACAGGAAAGCAGACTCCAATTGAATGTGAAGAGACAAAAAAAAAAACTCCGCAAGTTCAATAAGGGCAATTTCATGGTGGAAACAATTAGCCAAAGAAAACAGTGGGCTCCCCCATCTATCAGCCTGGGAAACTATGCTTTAATTTGGATTCCTGCACCAAGAGAGGAATTTTATGGTTTTATGGTCTAAATGGCCCCTTCCAACTCTAGAATTTTACCACTATAAATATATCATAAACTTGTGGAAGATTCTGCTAGTTCTGAAAAAAACGCACCCTGATATGTTTAGTATGTTTAGTATATATGTATTAGTTTAAGTTTAGAAAAAGCTTTCTAGCTTAACTGCATTCTTAACATCCTTGCAAATATTCTACTGCTTTCGTACTATGATATTGTGGGCATCCATGTATTTAACAAGTTTATTCCTACCATCATGACTGTTAGACATAACTGCCATGGTTTTGTAAAATCAGTCGCACACTAAAATTAATTTGCACATTATATAGTTGTGTTTTTTTTTAAAAAAAAAATCAGAAACTGCTTTCAGATTCTCTCCATTTGCAATCTAATTTAGATTCTTGTGTAATAGCATGTTAATTAACATAATAAAAGCTCACATGGCCCAAATTCAGTTGACCAAACATTTCTGGAATCATTGTACTCCTGCCTGGTTCAAGATCCATAGAATAAGACACTCCTAATTTATGCTGAGCTATAGCAAAGGTCCTGCATTAAAGATCCTTCCGTGGAAAGCTCCTGGTGCTTTCACCGCTCAAAGAAAATGACCGTGTTTATGCATCATTTTATGGCTTTTATTTTCTTTCTTTTATTTGTGCCCAGTTCTCAGAGATTCCCTGGACAAGCCCAGGCAGTATTCGAGGCCTGTCTTTTTCTGAAGTGATTTGCCATTAACTTCTTCCTAGGGTTGAAAGACAGTGATGGGCCCAAGGTCACCAGCTTGTGCCTAAGGCAGAATTAGAACTCACAGTCTCCTGGTTTGTAGCCTGATGCCTTAGTCATTAATGCACAGGTATCAAACTCACCACATCACGTGACGTGTCACGACGTATCGTGACTCTTTTTACATTGCCAGCAATCATTTGGGCGTGGCTTAGGTATGATGAAACTGGCCCATGGGCCGGCAGTTTGACACCCCTGCATTAAGGGAAATTATTTCTCATGTTATGCCATAGTTGGTTTTAATTATAATTTCTTGAATGACCCACTATAACTGGGTCCACAATTATGTTGAGCTTTTGATGCACAACATACCAAGCCAGAAATAGACAAACCACATGGTGAACTGGTGCCACATGTGAACCTAGCCAATATATAGCACTTGTTCAGTTCTCCTACACACTTTTTGTAAAAAGATGAAAGAAGCAGTGGGTTATAACTGAACTACCAAGAATATCTAGTGAGTGAAGGCACATTGGCTGGGTTGTATGATATACAGTATTAGGCTAGATAGAATGTTGGTTGTTTACATATGTTGTTGATTTATGATTCAATATGTTACATGAATCCAAGCATTTGGTTTAATCAAATAGATTGTATAATTGCATATGGGTTGGTACATTGTGTAAACATAGTTGTAATATGCTTTTTCTGAAAACCGCCTAACTCTCTAAAATACTTTGTGGCAACTCAGATGCTCTTGTATCTTTGTAAAATGACAGAGTTGTCATCTATTAACCATTCTGCATTTTCTCAGAACCAGCTGCTTGTTACTCGGTGAATACCAATCTCAATGTTTTCACAGCACCACTTCAAGTATTCATTTTGTGTTTATCAAGAGACTTGGTTCTATGAAATGTCCATATACTGCATATCTGTTCATCAAACCATTAACATAAGCTGGTTTTGTGTTAAGCAACGATTCTGTAGAGCCAAAGAGAAATGAATACGTTTTAGAGGTTGTTTTTTTAATCCTAGTGGGGCAACATGAAAATGTCCCTTTCTCAATTGTTGAGGGTTATGGCTGTACAGGGCATATATTAAGGGTGATGATAGATAAGAAAAAGTAGGCTGGCACCTGATTAATAGAATGGTGTTCCTTGAAAGTAGGCATAACTATTGGATTAGCTATAAACCACTAATTAGAGATAAAATTATGATTTAAATCTTACGTTTTCATTAGCACTCAATGTAGCATACAGTGGGAGGGACTATCACCTCTATTGTTGTTTCTATAAAAAATAGCCGTTTGGTGATTAGATTACAAGAGAAGGATTGTCCCAAAGTCACTCAATGAGCTTTATGCTCAAGTAGGAACTTGAATCTGGGTCTCCCCAGCCCAAATACAATACCTTAACTAATACCTTATATTTTCTCTCTTACTTTCAGACAGTTCCCCCACCAAACTAATTTACAAATCCTTGAAATCACCACCTGGCCAGTTAAGCTATTAAACCTTAGCTCCATCAAGATCCCATAAGATATGTAACTTTTGGCTTAGACTTTTCCCCTAAAGCTCAACATTATATTTTTTGGTCTGTCACAACTGACTAGACTTCAAAATTAATACTCACAATAACGTTCTGGAAACTTAAACTACAAATACACTTTTTAAAAGTCTTGGGATTATATTCTCTATTGGAATCCAATCTTGACATTACATCAAACAGAGTTAATAAAAATAAATAAATTGTCCCAAGTGGCTTCTACTATCATGTGTATTTATACTGAATGAGGTCCATTCCTTACATTTAAGGAAATTCCAGAGCAGCATATATTCTCTACCTAAGAGTTCAGAGGCTTTTCCCAATGTAAAGCCTTCTGATATGCTAACTGGGAGTTATGATATTAGAAGGGTTAGACACAATTCTAGAACATCATCTGGCAACATTTGGTGGCCAAGAATTCATGCAAAGGGCAAAGAGGCAATAGCTGAACATATGTCATCATCTTTAAGGGTTACTCCCATTTAAAGTATTTATTTTCTCTCTTCTGTCACTAATTCAGTGGCAAAAAAATTAATTGAGCAGTTTAATTGAGGAAAAATGCTATTTAACTAAAAAAATGTTGAGATTTTTAAAAAAATGTCTAGGATGTCTCTTAGATGCCCTGAATTGAATTTTCAGTCCATTAAAAAGGGATTTTTTAATGCAAATATTCTCATTCTCTGGAACATTATAAAAGAAAAATTACAAAGCCACAATATATTGTCTAGTGTTTGCATTCATTTGGATCAGATTTAAATAAAAACAAGGGCATATACTTTCAAGTGGAACAACAGATGTCAGCCGATTTTATTTTCTAATCTTTCTTTTTAATCAGTTCTGCTTAAAGTACACTCTCCTCAATTTGCCAGTTGATTGTCTTATAAGAAATTCCTGATATCTCAGCCAATTACCTGCTCAAATTTAGGAGCCAGATCTATAAAAAATAGGTCAAAATCTAAAAGCTCAGGCTTTGTGAAGCTTATTGCCATAAAGATTATTGCCATAAAGAAAAAGCAACAGAGCTTTCTTGACAAATATATGGTTTGATCTATCAACGTGAAAGTTGGTGATACTTACAGTATCTTTTTAAATTCCAATAAAATGGCTTGGGAAACTTGCCAAGATGAAGTTGATCTTCAGATTGAAAACCTGATCAAGTAAAAGGCAATACTGGAAGATCATGTTTAAAAACTAGAAAGAGATCCATTTTATAGCTGTGTTTTCTCCAACTTACAGTGGCTGGGTGGGTGTTTTCTCTATTATAGTTATAGCAGAATAATCAAACATGTAGATTGAAAGTATGATTCTAATATACATCACTCCTGCTCTTTATTGTGAAATATTTTTGTGGTTTGCTCTTTTCTAGGATTGCTGGAGGATCAGCATAAGGGTAGACATTTTAAAGAAAAGCATTATTGTTACAACTTTTTCTCTGTAGTATTGGCATTAATCACTAATGTAATTGTATAAAATTGTTTACAGTTACATAGCCCATGTAACTACATAATCCTTCTATGGAATATATATATATATATATATGGTTGAGACTTTAACTTTAGATATTAAATTTGAGAGTGTTTTCTCATTTATTAATTTTGGATGTAATCGAAGACCTTTCTCTTCAAAGTCACAAACATGTTAAATATTTTCTTCTTCTGTTGCATTTACCATCACAGGCCTCCAAAGACACATCCAAAACTATATGAACCAGAATATTTATAGGGTTGGGTTGGGTTGGGTTTTTTGGAAAATGTGATAATACAAGTCAACTTGGTCTCCTTTAAACCTGAACCTGGAGGCTATTTTTGCTGTTTCTTAGAAGTTGTCTGTATGTGGTACACAACATAAATATCAGAAGTGGCCCAGTTGCTATTGATCATGAAAGTTGCATTTTTGGATAAATGATGCATTTGTGGTTATGATATATCATTTCTTCTAAAAATGGTATTCTAAAAGAGCCTGGCATGTGAAGTATTAAATATATTGTTCTTTGGTTTGGAAAATTATTTTCCTGAAATAGATGGAGACAGTAGCTCAGACATTGTTATGATACTCTATTTGGCAGAGACTTAACTAGAGATGCTACTTAAGGCCAACCTCTCAGACTTGGCTCTCCCACAATGGTGAGAGAACTCAGGCACTGTCCATCCATCGGGCTGAGGCAGTTGAAGAAAAGTGGAGAGGAGACAGTTCCTACACCCCTTCCTTTCTATTTTAGCATCAGATCTGAGGAATGTAAAGATCTTCACTTAGCTCCTCTGTCAACTAAAGTTCTCTTTCCTTCTCTTTGGACAGGTTGCACAGGTGACTACACTCACATTCCTTCTTCTCTGAAAATTTCACTCCACTCGAATGTTTGAAAATCTTTCGCTTTCAGACATACCACATTTGGGCTCCAAATATTGGGATAACGATGAGATGCCTTTGAAGGGATATCGTAACCTTTTTGCTGTCAACTAATGATCAGTGGCTCAGTGGGTTAGGACACTGAGCTTGTCGATCAGAAGGTCGGCAGTTTGGCGGGTCGAATCCTGAGTGCCGCGTAACAGAGTGAGTGCCTGTTACTCGTCCCAGCTTCTGCCAACCTAGCAGTTCGAAAGCACATAAAAATGCAAGTAGAAAAATAGGGACCACTCCGGTGGGAAGGTAACAGCGTTCCGTGCGCCTTTGGCGTCTAGTCATGCCAGCCACATGACCACGGAGACGTCCTCGGACAAACGCTGGCTCTTCGGCTTTGAAACGGAGATGAGCACCGGCCCCTAGAGTCAGAAACGACTAGCACACATGTGCGGGGGAACCTTTACCTTTAATGATCATTCAGCATTTTGCAGCTAAGAAATGGTACTATTTTCTCTCTCCTTTTTTCTATCTCCATAAGAAAGAGGCTGCAAGAAGAGAAAGAAAAGAATAGGAGGGGCAAAGGGCTCTGCAGACTCTGCTTCCCTTGCCTCTTGTACTGTTGAAGTGATGGATGACTTGGAGAGCAGAAGAGGAAGTAGCAACAGCAGTGGAGCTCCTGGTTTGGCCTACTGTACTTGTCTAAGCTGCAAAAATCTATATCACCACTGGATGACAGCAAAGAGATGCATAAACTGTAGCTGCTGCCACCCAAAGGTCACCTGGATTTTTGCAGCCCAAATATAATAGGCCTACCTTCATTCAAGATGGTTGCTTAAAGCTTGAACCAAGGACCGGTATAACAAAGTACAGGTAGTCCTCGACTTACAACAGTTTGTTTAGTTCAGTTACAATGGCCCTGAAAAAGGTGACTTATGACGATTTTTCACAGTTGCGACCTGTGTAGTATCACTATGGTCATGTGATCAAAATGCAGACACGTGGCAACTGGCTCATGTTTATGACGGTTGCTGTGTCCCAAGGTCATGCGATTCCCCTTTTCCGACCTTCTGACAAGCAAAGTTAATGGGGAAGCCAGATTCACTTAACAACCAGGTTGCTAACTTATCAACTGCAGTGATTCACTTAACAACTGTGGCAAGAAATGTTGTAAAATGGGGCAAAATGTACTTAACAAATGTCTCACTTAACAACAGAAATTTGGGGCTCAATTATGGTAGTAAATCAAGGATTACCTGTACTCTTTGTGCCTCCATGCCTTCAAGCTTCTCCTATTGTCAGTATGTATGTATGTATGTACTTCCTGCCTTTATTATTTTTATAAATAAGTAAAGGCAAATGTACTGGATTTCTTTTCTTCCTCCTATTTTCCCCACAACAACAACAATCCTGTGAGTTGGGTTGAGCTGAGACAGAATAGCTGACCCAAAATTACCCAGCCCATTTTCATGCCTAAGTCAGGACTAGAACCCACACCCTTCTGGTTTCTAGCCTCTGTTCTAGCTTTCCTCTTTGAAGGAGACAGGCAGTTCAGAAATGTGAAAATAAATAAATAAAAATAAAACCACTAGGCCAAACCGACGTTACTGCTTCTTTACAGATAAGTGGAAAAAGTATAGATATTTAAGAGGATTAACTATAACAGAAGACATCAGTGAATCAGGGAACAGATCCTACAGGTGGTCTTTCCTTGGGATGGCTTAGATTAAGAATTGACAGTGGGAAAAGTGAATCACTGTGTAGTAGTGAGAGCAATGTGTGAGCACAGGAAGATGTCATTCCCTACACCACAAACAGCCTAGTGTTTGGAGTTGTTGGCCTAGGTAACCACAGCAAAATTGCTATGGCAATATTTGAAGAGGAGGAAAAACTTATAGTTGGCAGTTAGGGATATTTAATTTAGGGCAGACTGTCTAAGACAAGATGAAAATTCAAAAAGCATCTCTTCTTTCCAAAGCAATCACACCTCTGGGAGTCTGTCTAGCTAAACAAAAAACAAACAGACTTTCTCTATTAGCAATATTACTTTCTTATTTAATTCAGCCTCCCAAGCCAACATAAAAGGTCTCCCCAATTACCAACCTGGCATCATCCAGATGTTTTGAACAGGAACTCCCATCTTTTCTAGCCAATAGTCAATTAAATCCAGCTCAGCTACACAACGGTTGGGAAAGGTTTCTCTAACATGAAGCTGGTTTAAATGCCACTTTGACTGGGGGAAGCATAATTTTCCGCATGTGTATTTGCTGGTAAAAGTCTGCACATCTAATTCAAATGTGCAAGTCTGCTGTAAGAAATCCCAGTTTATTTAAAATATGGAGGTTAGGTTACATAGGGCAGAATTTACACTAATCCTCAGTTTGCCTGGTTAAAATGCTTCACTGAAGCCTGTACTGAATTTTCAGGGAGGGCTGCAACAGAAGAAGGAGCAAGAAAAACTCTTTATCAGCCAGTTTCCACTCAGGCAAATCCTGAATTCAAGGTCATATTTCACCATCTTAAACTAATATCTGATATTCCATAAAAGAGGAAATATTAAGAGTCTGGCACAGTATAAGCAAAAATGGTAGTGAGGTCCTAAGGCAAAATATCACAAGTATTCTGACTTGACAGTTGTCACAAGCCTAAACATGTTTTCTTGGATACACCTGCTTGACGTAGCTTCCACTGACTTTAATGTGTCTAATCTAATGTGTTAGAAATGCAACCTTAGCTCTGTCGACTTTGATGAACTTTGTTCTATTAGCAATTGTTATTATTTATTTATTTATTTATTTATTTATTTATTTATTTATTTATTTAATGGGATTTGTATGCCGCCCTATCTCCCAAAGGACTCAGGGCAGCTAACAATAAAAACACAAAATACAAACATTTAAAAGTATTAAATCAAATTATCCCATAAATAGTCCAATTAAAAACATAATAAAACAAAATTAAGAAAACCTCCCTTCCATCAGTCCAGGTCGCCCTGTTGAAAAAGCCATGTTTTAAGGTTGCGACGAAAGGAACGGAGATCCGGGGCCATCCGGAGTTCCAAGGGGAGTTGATTCCAAAGGACAGGTGCCCCCACAGAGAAGGCCCTCCCCCTGGGGGTCACCAGTCGACACTGTCTGGCCGACGGCACCCTGAGGAGGCCCTCCCTGTGTGAGCGCACAGGGCGATGGGCAGTCGTTCCTGGCAGTAGACAGTCCTGCAAATATCCTGGACCTAAGCCATGTAGGGCTTTATAGGTAAGAACCAGCACCTTAAATCTCACCCGGAGGACAACCGGTAACCAATGCAGCTCACACAGGTGGGGTGTAATATGGGATTATCGGGACGCTCCCATCACAACCCGTGCAGCCGCATTCTGCACTATTATTATGGTTATTAATAGGTTCAGAGAGGCACTTTAAGGAAACTTCAGGAGGATTGTGGCCACAGCAAGAGAAAAAAGTCTGGGTTGGAAGGAAAAAATCTCATTGCTGGTAGAAGAGGTTGCACTTACTGGGCACTTCTTGGGTTTGCTCCTTGTCACTCTCTTCATCCTGTCTTCTCCCTTCTTCAAAGGACAGAACAAGCGGTAAGGAAGAATGGTGTCTTTTTTTCTTCTTCAAGGGCCATCAAAACCATTTGACTGAATCTTAGGCTGAATACAGCAATGGGAAAGATTCTTTCTCTTGCATTTTCAGGTATGAAAATCCAGACTTCTGGTATCAATACATAACTTAACTAATTCAGATATTATTCTCTCCCTGGCTCCTAGAAGTGCTAGGTATTAATACAGATAGTTCTTTGTAGCTTCACAATATGTGTCCCAACTATCAGTACAATGGTTTCTGATGGGTGCAAAGGTTGATTTTCAGTTTTAAAAAGTTGCCAGCTTGTCCTCAAGTAGTTTTGGGATGAACCTTGTCACCGATGTTCCATCACTGTATTATATATCCTTATTGCATATACTTATATGTAGTTCTAATTAAATATTATATTTTATAACTTTTGTAAAGGGAATTGGTATGTTTGAAAAATTCTGAAAGCAATCTCTCAGTTTCTTTCCTATGATATTTCTTCTTGCCCTATATATATATATATATATATATATATATATATATATATATATATATATATATATATATATATATATATACATATACATATACATATACACACACACACACACACACATATATATACTGCTCAAAAAAATAAAGGGAACACTTAAACAACACAATGTACTGTATTTAATAGTAGGATGTCTTATCTTGTGTTCCCTTTATTTTTTTGAGCTATATATATATATATATATATATATATATATATATATATATATATATATATATATACCCATGGAAACAGGAAACAAAATATTTCATTTTTATAGTTCAATGGCTATTCCAATAGGCAAATGTCCATGTCAATCTTTTTTGTGTACAAGTAGAATGTAACATACCATGGCTCCTGTATAATTCCTTTTAAAATTACTGGTTAGGATAGAGTTTCAAAGAAGCTGAAAATGCATACAACCTTCTTTTGCTCTGACAGCAAAGCACCACTTCACAGAAGGTAGCTCAATCCAGCTGGCTTGAGGCAAGCAGCTTCATTGTATCTGGCAGCAAACGTCAACGATGGATGAAACAATTAGACGTTGGCCAAAGAACTTTAATTCTTCTAAAAATCAAATAGTAAACAATGTAGTTCCTAAAGGTCACCTCTTCTGGCAGCAGAAAAGGAGAAAGGGACAACCACCTCAACCTGTCACCGTTGGTTTCTCTTTCAGGAGTCAGCTTTTGAGCAGTTTAATTCTGAATTAATCTGCTTGAGAGAATTCTTAATGTTGTCATGTTGCTCCAAGGTTTTCATTTTCATGCAATGTATGAAAGACCTGGGTCATGATTGATCACAACAGTCTGGGGAAGCAAAATTAGCTCAGAACCCAGGTCTTTAATATGTGTGTGTATGCTTTCAAGTCATGGTTGATTCCTGGCAACTGCTTGATTAAATCCCTGCAATTTTCTTGGCAAAATTTTTCAGGAATAGTTTGCCATTGCCTTCTGAGAGACTGACTTGCCCAAGGTTGACCAGGTGGCTTTCATGCCTGAAGTGGAACTAGAATTCACGGGCTCCTGGTTTCTAGCCTAGTGCCTTAAACCATTAGACTGAACAGGATCTCTAGGGTTTTTTTTAATTATCTCTTTCTAAAGATCAATATATGTAATTATATGTGCTTAACATAGTCTTTCAAATAGTGTGTATTTAAACCTCACGAAGAAATGGCAGCATAAAATTCTTGGAGATTTTTCCAATTTATGTAGTTATCTATACAATATTCTTCACCGATTCATCCTATTGGGATTGCTCATTCTGTTACTTCAGATCTGGGTCTGGGGGATATTTTGTCTAGGATGAAAAAATGAGACATAGAGAGTGCACAAAATTACAGCAAAAATTATTCTGACTTATGTGCACTTACAGGGTTCAAATCAGGCCGAAATCAAAACCAGGCTTGGCAACAATAATCCAGTTCCATTTTTATTGCATATCTATTCCATACAGAATGGGAAAAAGTAAAAAAAAATCCCCTGTCTTATGCTAAAGCAGGGGTGTCAAACTGTCAGCCCGTGGGCCGGTTGCATCATACGGATGCCACACCCACCCCAGCTCCGGCAATGCCAAAAAAAGTCGCGATACATCACGTGACACGCCAAGTTTGACACCCGTGAGCTAAAGTGTAATATACAACTTCTTCTGGATTTTAGAACAATTAATACTAGGCACAGGAGGCTTTGTATTTTGCTGAACTGTGCATGCAAGCAGGAGGGGAAAAAACATTTTATCTCTTTCATGTACAGTAGTTTCCATAAAAATAATTTCTCCTATGAAGCTTTAGAAAAGAGAGACGTTCCCTTTGGCAACAGTAACAGCATTTTTCCTATGGCCTGTTGCAACATGGACAAATGCCAAGTGCATTCCCCAATTCCCACTGGACTGCCCCACCCTCTACCAGGTCCATTTCTACCAAGAACTATTTTGTGTAGGAAGGGCCCCAAGAGAGCAAGCAAAGAAAACATATAAGGGCCAGCATTAACATGACTCTCTCTCTTCTCCAATAGACCTGTGTTCAGCTAGTTGCTCTATGAGAAGGAGTTCAGTATAATGAGAGATCTAGATGAACAAAATAGGAGATACTGGTGTTGTTCAGATGAACTATATTATCCCATGACTTTAGCCTTATGAGTCCTAATACATTTTATACTTAAATCTTGCTTCTTGGAGTTTTTCTGGAGTTTTTAAAGCTACTTGCAAGATGCTTTGTTGTCTGGAATGCAAGAAGCAAATAAAATATTTTATAATAAATAATATAAGCAGGTTTGTCTTTTAACTGACATTTTTATTTGATACGACGTAACTTGTTGCATCTACTTAAAAATAACTAATTCTGCTGGAGGAGGAAGGCTCAGTTGTTACTACTTACGGAATAGATGCAGCTAAAAAATAGATATGATCTCATTCTGACAAAGTTCAGAACAGTGAAACCATCCCAAACATGCATATGTGTTCTTTTGGAGTGTTCTGCTACAACCGAACAGGAGATATTTAGAACTTTTTGTTCTTGGAATTTTGCTAGAATGTAAGCTGTAGACATTTGGACAGACATATAGTTGCATCTCATTACCACAGATTTACTATAAACAAAAAAAAGTTCCCAATAATTAGCTCATGTAACAATGCCAGAAAACAATAACCATATGCTTTTGTAGTTGAACTGTGTAGACTGTCTCCTCTGCAGCTGAACTCTTAACTCTATTGGTAATTTCAAATTATAAACCTGCTGAATTTACAAAAATTCAACATATATGACATCAGAGAAGAGAATAAAAATGCAATACTGTAATACATCAGTATCAGTGAGATGTTCACGTATGCGCTTTGCTCAGAAGGTGATTTATGAGTACATGCTACTGCTACTGCTAATATTTAAAATTATAAGAAGAGGAAGAGGCAATTTAAACCACTGAATTCAACAGTTTGCTGAATGCAAGAATTTAAAATACAGCAGTGCAATCAGATGCCTATGTTTGCTGAAACAGAAGGCAAGCCTACCAACTCTGAGTAACTGATCCACTGTTGAACTATTCTTAAGAGTTTAATTTAATTTAATTTATTAACATTTCTATACCGCCCTTCTCCCGAAGGACTCAGGGCGGTGTACAGGGCAAGAATAAAACACAGAGTTACAAAAATTAAAAAGTAATTAAATACATGCCCATAAAAACAGTTGGTACATTCATAAAAAACCCTAATAAAATAATAATAAAAAACCCCACCAATCCCCCCTCAGGCCAGGCCGGCTTGTTCAAACAGGTATGTTTTCAGATCGCGGCGAAAGGAGCGAAGATCGGGCGCCATCCGGAGCTCAACCGGTAACTGGTTCCATAGCTCCGGGGCGCCCACAGAGAAAGATCTCCCCCTGGGGGCCACCAATCTACATTCTCTGACCGGTGGCACCCTGAGGAGTCCCTCTCTGTGGGAACGCACAGGGCGGAGGGAAGTTGACGCCGGCAGCAGGTGTTCCCTAAGGTACTCCGGACCCCTGCCATGTAGGGCTTTAAACACCATTACTAGTACCTTGAATCTCACCCGGAAGACAACTGGCAACCAATGCAGCTCACGGAGCAGAGGTGTGACATGGGAGTATCGGGAAACTCCCAACACAACTCTCGCGGCTGCATTCTGTGCCAGTTGGAGCTTCCGGGTGGTCCTCAAGGGCAGCCCCATGTAGAGAGCGTTGCAGTAGTCTAGTCGAGAGGTCACGAGCGCGTGAGTGACCGTGCATAGATCATCCCGGCTTAGATAGGGCCGCAACTGGCGCACCAGGCGAACCTGGGCGAAAGCCCCCCTAGTCACAGCTCCTATATGGTCTTCCAGGGTGAGCCGTGAATCTAGGAGGACTCCCAAGTTGCGAGCCCTATCTACGGGGGGTAATAATTCGCCCCCCATAGTGAGAGGTGGAATGTCTGAATAAACCTGGGATGAAGGTATGCAAAGCCACTCGGTCTTGTCGGGGTTGAGTTGAAGTCTGTTCCTCCCCATCCAGGCCCGAACCGCCTCCAGGCAATGGGACATCACGGTGAGGGCATCACTGGGGTGGTTTGGGGTCGAAAAGAAAAGCTGGGTATCATCAGCATACTGATGATACCCAACTCCAAAACCACGAATGATCTCACCCAGCGGTTTCATATAGATGTTGAACAGGAGAGGCGAGAGGACCGACCCCTGAGGAACTCCACAAATGAGAGACCTCGCGGTCGACCTCTGCCCTCCTGCCAACTCCGACTGCGAGCGTCCCTGGAGATAGGAGGAGAACCACTGTAAAACCGTGCCTCCCACTCCCAATCCCCTGAGACGCCGCAGCAAGATACCATGGTCGATGGTATCGAAAGCTGCTGAGAGGTCTAATAGGACCAGAACAGAGGAATGCCCCCTGTCCCGAGCCCTCCAGAGATCATTCACCAGCGCGACCAATGCCGTCTCCGTGCTGTACCCGGGCCTGAAACCCGATTGGTACGGGTCTAGATAATCCGCTTCATCCAGGACCAGAGGGAGCTGATGCGCCACCACACTCTCAACAACCTTCGCAAGAAAGCAAAGGTTGGAGACAGGACGAAAGTTGTTCAATACAGCTGGGTCCAAGGCAGGCTTCTTGAGGAGAGGCCTCACCACCGCCTCTTTCAAGATGGCGGGGAAGCTGCCCTCACTCAAAGAAGCCGATATAACTACCTGGAACCAGCTGCGTGTCCTCTCCCGGGCTGCATAGACCAGCCAGGAAGGGCACGGGTCCAGTAAACATGTGGTGGTGCTCAGCCTCCCCATGATCCTGTCCACTTCCTCCGGAGTCACAGAATCAAACTCCTCCCAGGTGATATCGACAAGACCGCCCGTGTCCTGCTCGACAGACTCTGCCCAGAGTCCAGACCGGTCCGAATCCGAGCGATTTTGTCCAACAGATGCTGGTTAAACTCCTCGGCACGACCCTGCAAGGGTTCCTCCCTCACCTCCTGATTCAGGAGGGAGCGAGTCACCCTAAACAGGGCGGCCGGGCGATTATCTGCGGACGCGATAAGGGTGGCAAAGTGGTTAGACCTCGCCTCCCTTATTGCAGCGAGATAAGACCTAGTAAAGGTTCTTAGTAGCAATCGGTCGGATTCGGATCGGCTGGATCTCCAACCGCTCTCTAGGCCCCGTCTCCGACGCTTCATCTCCCGGAGCTCCGCGGAGAACCATGGAGCTCGACGGGATCTGCACCGGGTCAGGGGCCGCAGGGGTACAACTCGGTCAAGAGCCTCAGTGGCTGCCCTTTCCCAGGCTTCCACTAAGGCGTCTGCCGAGCTGTGAGCAAGTTATAGGTTATTTTTTTTAACTAACACTCATTCAGAATCTTGTTGTAACTTAAATCCATTATAAAGTCTGTCTTGCACTTTGGAAGGAAAAACAGGTCTTGACCTTCTTCTGTGTGACTTCCTTTTAGGTATTTGAAAAAGTGCTGTCCTATTGCCCTCGGCCATCTTTTCTGAAGGCTAAACATACCTTTCAGTCTATCTTCATATGGATGATCGTTAAGTCCATTGGTCATCTTTGTTGCCTTTGTTTGATCCTGTTTTGCATTTGTCTGAATCTTTGGTGTATGATGCCTAGAACTGGAGTACTCAAGGTGAAATTTAAGCAATAAACTAGAACAATTATTTTCCAGCACTTGGGACTTATACTTTGGCTGATGCAATGTAAAACTTCATTTGCTTTCTTCACAGCCACATTATAGTGCTGGCTCATGTTCAGCTTGCAATCAATTACTATTCCAAGATCTTTTTTGCAAGCACTTGTAATCTGTCTCACTTGTAACCTGTATCTGCATGTATACCCTGTCTTCACCCTGCATCACCCCAATTTAAATCCTACTTGAGTCTATGCATCTGATGAAGTGAGCGGCAGCTCGTGAATGCTTATGCCTTTTTAATTAAATGTGTTAGTTAAAAAAGGTATTACCATGCTTTTTATCTTTTACCAGTATAGAATAACACAGTCTCCTCCTAAAAAGGGATCTCTCTAGTGATGCCTGATCAGGTTTGTTTAATCACATGAACACCCCCTAAATATTGAACTGAGAGGGTTCATAAAATGCACATACTTTTTCCAGAAGTGGAAAAAGTTGATTATCTTCTGGAATGCAGTCAGTATTAAGTCCAATTAAAGGGCAAAAGAAGGGCTGTATTGGGAAATCAAGTTTTCAAGGGTGTTGTAATATCAAAATAAAAGGCTGGTAAAGAAGGGGCAAAAGTGGCTTTATTCAACACTATATTGAGAGATGACTGTTGATTGATGTATTGCAAACTGGTAGTGCTGTCAATTTTTTCTAGTCCGTAGGAGCAATATACTCATGTGGTACTGAATTTCTCTCTGCTTCTCCTGATTATCAGTTATGGGAACTGAAGTCCCAATACATCTGGAGGATACCATACTAGAAAAGGCCTGCCTAGATTGATGTCTTTTATTTTATTCTTTTTAGTGTTCAAAAAATAGGGGCATGTTCTAATTCTGTTCTGTGCATGGACTTCACAAATGCTAAAGCTGATAAAATTGCCAGCAAAGGTATTCTCCTTTAGCCAGCTATATGATGTAAAATAAACACTATTGACAATAATTTGGAGATTCTAAATGCATTATAAGACAACTTTCAGTGAGAAGCAACAGCATAAACAAAGGATCTTTATATGTTAGGAAGGTTGTAATATATTTTTTAATAGTTTTGAAGCATCAATATTTTGATATTTAATATATGAAAACGCGTGAGATATTACATTTGTATCATATGCTTTAAAACTTTTCAGTGGAACACATGTACATAAAATTGTATAGCATTAACTTCTGGTGTTCGGTACCATTTCAGGCATGTGATTCAGAAATAGTTTACTGAATTCAGTAATAAATTTAAATTTCTTTAGGGTTTAAACCTTATAAATGTCTGTATAACTATCTGGAAATACATTCATTAAATACAGGCAGGGCTTATTTTCCCATAAGCAATTCTAGGAGGATTGAAATAACTATAGTCTTCCAGATGTTGGAGTCCAATTGCCAACATCTAGCATGGCCAATAGTTAAGGATAACAAGATTTTTAATTTAACATCTGGATAGCCACAAATCTTCTAGCCTTATTGCACAGATTACCTGTGTGATTACCATTACTTTTGGTCTTAAATATAATGGTACATAATTGTCGAAGATGTGTTTTTATAACACACTTTTCTTTCCAACGGAACCTAGAACAGTTATAATTCCACAAGCCAATAAAATATGAAAACTAAAACATAGTTCTTTTAATAAAGCAATATAATAATAAAAACATGAATGCTGTTTAATCACGGGGAAAATACTTGATCCAACAGTTTTAAAGTTCAAGAAACAGAATTACCGTATACTGAATGTCCAGCTATATGAGCTGTTTGATAATGGAATAGGCTGCCTCAGAAGATTAATGTTTCTTTATGACAAATGCTTAAGCATCATGATCTATATCTATCTGGGATGCTGTGGGAATAGGTTTCTTGCTTTAACAGGAAGCTGGCCTCAATGAAGTTTCAGGTTCGAGTCTAAGCCATAGACTACTATGAACCATAACACATTGGCTTCTATTTGGTTTCTGCAGCTTACTTTTCAGTGCGAAGGAAACCTATAACAGGGTGTGGTTTGATAAAGGCAGATATTTGTAGCTCAGGGTTAAGATGAGGCTTCTTGGTGCTCTCTGAGCTTGGCCGTTTTCTTGCAGACATTTCATTACCCAAACTATGTAACATCATCAGTGCCAGTAAGGAGTGGGGTTTGCTCTCACTTCACATTCTAGTGGCTTGCCCTGTCAGTGTTGGTGGGGGTGGTCTTGGAGTATTTTTGATTGGACTGTTTACTGTTAGCTTGTTTGGCAGGTCCTTGATTGGGGTATTGTTTACTTCTTGACTATTGGTCTGATATTAATCTTGGTATTCATCTATGCTCATCTGAATGTTGATTGCTGGTGGGAAGGTGTTTTTGTCGTTTTACTCCCTTTTTGGCTTGCTGATCATCTCTTTTGCGTAGTGTGTAGATGTAGTTTATGTCTATGTGTCAATTGATGGCCAATTTGTAAACCTGCCAGGCTTCCAGGAATTCTCTAGTGTTTTTGGATTTGGCTTGGTCTAGAACGGTCACAGTTTCCCAGTTGAAACGATGGCTAAGTCTATCCATATGTTGTGAAATTGCAATCTTCATCATGTTCATGGATGCGCTCTGCTAGTCTCCTCCATGTTTGTCCTATGTAATGATGTTGCAGTCTTTACACTGTATTGTACATGACTCCTGTTTTTTCTTCTTCTGGGGCTGCTGGGTCCTTTGGTTGACTTAGGATGTTCTAAAGGTGGTTAGATGGTTTGTGTGCTATGCTGATTCCACATGATTGTAATAGTCTGCTGGTGGTTTCTGAGATGTTTTTGATGTATGGCAGCATTATCCTTTTTACAGCTTGTGTTGGTTGTGCTATATTGGCTTGGAGTGGTCAGGCACTTTTTGACGAAGTTGCACGGATATCCATTTTGTGGGAAGATGTTGTATAAATGATCTGTTTCCTTTTTCTTCTGTTCAGGGTTGCTGCAATAAACACCCCAAGAAGCTCCAAGACCACTCCCACCAACAATGACAGGTCAAGCCACTAGAATATACATTGAGACTAAACCCCATTGTTTACTAGCACTGATGATGTTACCTAGTTTGAATAATGAAACATCTGCAAGAAAACAACCCAAACTCAGAGAGCACCAAGGACCCTCAGGATGTGGTTTGTTTGGTACATAGGCTTAATCATTGGGAATTTATCCTCCTGAAGTTTATACAATAAGCCAGGGTTAAACACACCATGGTTGTAAAGCTCTAGTCTGCATTTCTATTATTTTTAGTCATAGCAATCTGTTCACATCATACACATGTGTAACTTCGCTGCTGTGAACAACTGTGTTGATTGCCAGGGATCTTTTCACACTTACCAAATGGCTTCCCCAATGTCTGAATAAAAGAATTAAAACCCTTTTTTTCAAATTCATCTTATTTAATAAATAACTCAAGGTAGCAAACGTATCACTCATTCCTCTCCCTATTTTATTTAACTAAATCAGAATAGGCAAGATAAACATAGCCAGCGTTCCCCTACTTGGAGCCCACCGGTGCATTACCACTCCCATTGTCCCCAACAGGTGTGCAGGCAAGGAATAATGGGGTTTGTAATCTCACACATCTGGACAGTGCCTGATAGAGAAGGCCATTCTTGAGTTCCCTATGAAAAGCAGCCCTTGAATATGTTTCAACACTAGAACTTTTCAGATCACTTCTTGACAGCAGCACCAAAGAATCTTGTGATACCTTAAAAGACTAATACATTTATGATGACATCAATTTTTATGGATGGCAGTGGAACCTTTCCTCAGAAGCTGCTCTTTGCAGAACCAGCTCTTGAAAGAGATGCCATCCTAATATTTTTCCCCAACTGTCTCGCTGGTGACTCCAAACCGACCAGAAAAAAGTTGCTTAAAACACAGCCTGGGAACCAGACAAGGAGAGCAAGCGCTACGGGAACAAGGGACAAAATTGAAGGAAATTCCCTATCTCTGGATCAGGAAAGCTCCTTTCTCACTTTCTGTTACAGTACCCAGCAGTTAGGGGGAAATGCAACGCATACCAGCGGGTGTGTGTGTGTGTGTGTGTGCACAAAAGTATCGCTAGGTAAGACTATCCCCTGAGGTCTTTGGTCTTGCCATCGGCGGAGGTAGGGAAGGCTGGCAGATGTGCATCAATTCTGGTTTTGAAACTGGGTTGTGACTTTGGAGCTCCAGCCCCCTTTATAGTTTTCCCAATTAGGAACGGCTGCCTGACGTCACGGCTCTCTGGGATTGGTCGTACGGATCCGACACTCAAGGGGAGCCACACAGCTAGAGAAACTTTTAAAAAGACCGATTTCACCCCCCTCCCCGCCAGTCTGAACTGCCTTAAAAAGGTTAGTTCTTAACCTATGGGTACTACCAGCTTCCTCAGCCTGCCTGATTTTTTTTTCCCCTTCTCCCAAGAGGGGAAAAACCCCTGAGCTAGAAAACCGCCCCCTTCTGCAAGCTCCCAGCTATCTTCTTCGCGCTCCTTCGCCTAGCGATGTTTTCTTATTCGGGGCAGAAACTTTTGGACTGAACTTGCCTCGCAGGCTGAAAGGCAACGCGGGAAGGCGGTGGATGAGACACCCCCCAACCTAGAGCACTTTGATTTTTGGTGGGGCGGGTGAGGTGAAGGAGCTGCCCTTTCTGAGCAACGCAAGCGGAGAAGGAGGGGTGTGTGCGTGTGTCTGTGTGTTTGTGTGTGTGTGTGTGTGTGGGGAGACTCGCGAAGCACCAAGGAGACTCCTGGCGTTTCTTTTGTCTGCGCCGAAAGTTGGTGTGAATTTGCCCGGCTGCGGAGGAAAAAAACCCCTGGAATTGGAGGCGATGGCTTGGATCAGGTGGGCTTTCCTGCTCTGCCTCTGTGCCTTTGGGTCCCCAACGCTTGACGCTTCCGAAAAGGCGAAGGTGAGGACGGTCACCTACGTGCTGCAGCCCGAGCAGCCCGGCGCGTCTCACAGCCGCCGGCAGAGCGGAAGGCAGCAGCAGCGCCTGTTCAACCTGGAGCTGGTGGATTCCTCTTACGGTAGTTCTCGGCGCAGCAGCAGTAGTAGCAGCACCTTGGAGCGAACTCGCCGGATGAGCAAACCGAGCAATGCCGGCGTGCAGCTCCGCGTGGGTCCCACCGTGCGTCTTCAGCACAAACCTGCCGGCATCCACACGGCGTCCTCCTCTTCCTCCTTCGCCAAAGCTGGAAAAGTCGTCTTGCGCTCCAAGAGCCAGCAGCGCCAGAGCAACAGCAGCGCCTCCAGCGCTAAGATCTACCCTAAAGCCCATCTGCGGCAGCTGCAAGGGTAAGGCGACAACCACGGTGCTTTTTCCCGCCTGGCCCAGGTGCTCTCGCCATTCGGGAGTCTCTCTCTACCCCCCCACCCCAAAAAATCGCGCATGCCTCTGGACTGGCCGACCCGTAATCCGATGCATGATGCTCACACTGCTTAGGGTTTTCCCACAATGCTGTTCTCTTCACGCCCATCCCCGATTTTGGGACTTTTTTTTCCCTCTCTTTCTCTTCTTTCTTTCCAGTTTTCCTTGATCTGTTGTCTTCCAGAGTGCATAGTCTGCAGTCCCTGTAATTCTCAAACAGAATGACCCAGCAGAGACTGAGGTGATTAGGAATTGTGAAAGTGGTAGCGTAATATCTTTGGACAGCATCACGCTATTCCTGTTCTTTAAGAGTCACTTCCAAAGCCAGGTGTTCTCCAAGAAGGAGTGAATAACCAGCCAGCGTTTGGGAGAATTCTAGGAGTTTTAAGGCCCAGAAGCAGTGCCTTTTTTTTGTAAAAGAAAAAGGTGCCGGAACTCACACATCATACAACCCGCCTTGCCTACCCTACAAGGTTCCATCCAAAAAAAGGTGCCGGAACTCCGTTCTGAGCGTTCTATGACAAAAAAAGCCCTGCCCAGAAGCATCTGGAAGATAGCAAGTTAAGAAAAGCTGCTTTGACTGTAACTTAAAGGCTTAAACACTGAAAAGGAGCAACGGCAGAATCTCCCTTCTAAAGTTTTGGCTTAGTTATCTTTCATGTAAATCAACCATAGCTATAGAAATGGAAAGAAGAATTTAAATACATGATGTTGTAAGTCATTTGAGTTCAAGGTTTTGGTAGAGAATACATGTTAACTGGAGCTATTTCTGAAGGTTCATATAAATCTCCACTCCTTTCTTGGGTAAAAGAGTTCATTATCAACACTATGCTTGATGTAAGTGCTGCTGTTGAATTTTGAAAAAAAAAAGGGGGCTTGGTAGTTCCATAGTTTATGCAAATATAGATAGTCCCCTACTTATGACTGGTCACTTAACCATTTAAAGTTACAACAGACCTCCCCAGATCTACTGGTTTTGGAGTTATGATGGCCACATAAACTCCTGCGATGATGTGATCGCACTCTGGGCACTTGGCAACTGGCTCACTTTGACAGCCATTTGCAGCATCCTGTATCAAGTGACCATGATTTAGAACCTTTTTTATGGGTTTCTGACATTTACTTCTGGTTTCCAGCAAAAAGGCCTATTTGGGAAAATGGATTCATTTAATGGCCTCCTGTTTACTTAACCATTTTACAAAATGCTCAGAACTTGAAATGCAATGACATGACACAACAACTTACAACTGTAATTACAGGCTCAGTTATGATCATCTGTTGAGAACTACCTATATTAGACATGTCAAACTTGTGACGTCGCTTGACGTATTGGAGCTTTCCCCCCATTGCCGGCAAAGAGGTGGGCGCGGTTTCCTCGTGATGCGTCCAGCCTGCGAGCCAGCAGTTTGACACCCCTGACCTATACTGTAGACCAGACATGTCAAACACGAGGCTTGGGGGACAGATCCGGCCTGCAAAGTGATTTCATGTGGTCCACAAAGCCACCCTGGAAACAGCGAGGGAACGGCCCCCGCTGCCTTGGTCCCAGCCCAGGCCAACCGGCAGCCAATGTACAATTTCATGGTGGTCATCTATGTTGAAATACATTCAGTCTTAGCTTTACAAGGCTGTCTGGAAACAGCGAGGGACCGGTCCCAGCTGCATCGGCACTGCCCCCTGGGCGCACGCTGGGGAGGTATCACCCTTTGTGAGGAATGAAGAAATGCACCATCGCCTGGAAGTGGCCAGCACATGGCCCTGCCTACTTCGGGCAGGCTAGGGACTGGGCAGCGTTGCATTTCTCTTCAGATTCGTGCCACCCAGCTCAGCCTCTCGGCACTGTGAGGAGAGCGCCCCGCTGCCTGCCAAAACCGGGCAGACTGGGGGCTGCACAGCACTGCACAGGTAACATCAACTCTCATGCTGCTCATGGCATCCCCTCCCCCAGAGCCCACCAAGTCGGATATGTGAAATAGGCAAGGGCCATGTGCTGGCCACTTCCAGGCGATGGTGCATTTCTTCATTCCTCATGAAGGATGACACTTCCCCAGCCTGTTTTTCTCCCTCCCTCATCTCAAATATTTTCCCACCACTCTGTTCTTGGAAGAAAGGAAGGAGAGGGAAGGTCTGAGGGAAGTCCTGCCTTATTCCTGCCCTGCTACCCTTTCACCATCCCCTTGCCCCCTCCTCCTGGCCTATCCTGGGGGGTCTCCCATCCTATTGCTAACAAAGCCAGGTCTCCTCACATGGAGAGGGAGTAATTACTTTGCCCTTGTACCCATCATGAGCAACCTGGCTAAGGAGAGCAAGCACAGCAGCAGTGCCACGGATGCTTGAGGGCTGGGCTGGGCATTTGACCTCCGTGTCACCGTCCAGCCCCCTCCCCCCGCATGGCCTGAGAGGAACAGTGAGTCTCCTCCAGTAGACCATGCCTTGGCACTTGTCCCGGTCCCATCTCCTACTGCCAGAGACCCTCAGATCTGTCCCATTCCTGCCCAGTCCCCCATAGGCACCCTTGACGCGAACGATGTAGAGCTGGCCATGCCCACCCAGTAGGCCACACCACTCCAGTCACGCCCACCCAGGTAGGCTGCGCCCATCCTGTCCCCCCCCCGAAGGCAACCGCAATGCTGATGTGGCCCTCAATGAAATTGAGTTTGATACCCCTGCTGTAGACTAAACTGTGTTTAGCTAGTTTCATATGATGTATAAACCCAGCTCATATGGTTAGTTTAAGAATGTTATAATAGAAAGCAGATTCTTCTTTGAAGCAATGTTCTAAGACAATGTTTCTTAAACTCTTTTCTCTTGAATCCCTTTCCATTTCAAAAATTATGAAGGACCCCCAAAGATCTTTTCTTTGCATGAATTAATAGATATTCACTGTATTAAAAATTAAAATTGATGCATTCACTGCCGCCTGTGTTTTTCACTGTTGTTTGATGGGGTTTTAATATTGTGATATTTTTCAACATAGCTTGGCAAATAATTTTGATTTAATTAATCTTTGAAAGAGCCTTGGGGAAATCTTAAGGGTCCTAGGACCACACTTTAAGAAGCACTTGCCTTGCTTAAGATCATGAATTCAAATACAGTAATGGTCCAGTTAAAGTTTTGGTTGATTATATTTTAAGTAATTAGTATGATTAAATATCTTTATTCTTTTCAGTAACCAACCATAGTTTTAAAGAGAAAAAGTCAACTTTATTTTTAGATGAAAAAAATCACACTGAGCCTATTTCAGTAGAAGCATGTTCTATGTGGGACAAACAGGGAATGTCTCTTATATAAATTAGCACACTTCTTACAATACGTTTTGAAAGTCTTTGTGTTAAAAATATGTTGCTTGAATTTGTATATGATTCTTATTTCTGTAAAAAATGTAACGGTTCATATAACATATTCAGTGTTATTAATATTTTACTATTTACTATTAATACCGTTTATAATGATCACTGATTAAATTTTTGAGGGAAAAATTCAGACATGCTTTAAGTCACTCACTATTTTATAATATAGGAACATTTGCAAGAGCATTCCATTTAAGCTTGGATAAGTACTCAAACTTTCATGGACGGAACCCATCGCAATATGGCCCATCTGCTATCTTAATGCAGAAAAGCCAAAAATCGTCCATAAGGATTGTAAAAACAGAATATGTTTGCTCCCAGCTGGCCCTTAGTGGTGCCCCTAAAACTGCCTGATGATATTGGTTTCTCACCTGGCATGAGGCGGACTAGCCAATTTGGTTTCAGGTTGGTTTTTTTTTTGCTTCCTTTTTCCTTTGGTTTGTGGGAGGTAGATTTAGCTAGAGACCTCCATCATATTGTGGTCAGAGACATCTAGCTTTGGGACCTTAATCTTAGAGAAGGTGGTGAGAATGTAAACAGCTGAGGCATTTGGATGCCTCTACTCCTTTTCATGCTTACACAGCCAAGAGAGATGTGCCTCTAGGTCACATACAATGAAAGTGAGGTAACCGCAGAAGAAAAAAGAAAGGCCTCTCACAGACAGTCAGGAAAGACCTATTGCCTTCTAAGTACCGAAGAATCTATTCTTATTTGGAACACTTATAATTACTTTCCTTCAGGCCTGAAATACTCCACCCCTCCTGCCTACTCCTAGCATTCCACTGAAGTGTCACCACAATCTCTCCTCCTCATTATTATTTTTTTCTTTTAGTCTCTTGTTATAGTTGCTAGCTTTTTTAGCTCATTCCCCCTCCCCCTCCCTGCTTTAAAGGGTCCCCAATGAGAGAAAAATAGTGAGCTATTGAAATGCAGCAGAATTTATTGGCGATGTCTGCACCTGGCAGTTGATCCCTACTGTCTTTTTTTCTTTTCTTTTTGGCAGGGTGAATGTCTGTGGTGGGCAATGCTGTCATGGCTGGAGCAAAGTTCCTGGGTCCCAGAGGTGCACCAAACGTAAGTAGCCATGTGGAAGGATAAGCTTTTAAACATGAAACAAAGGCCTCTCCTCTCCAAGTATAAAAATAGTTACTGGTCCTTGGATAGTCCTGCAGTATGCAATCAGTTGATGCCCTGAAGATACTTCTCATTAGAAATTTACCATGCTAGCGGCCTAACTTTATATTCAGACCTACTTAGATTTTTGTTTGTTTGTTTGTTTAACCATCCAGCTCACTGCAATTGAAATAATACCCCCTTTATGAATAATACAAATCTAGGAGACTTCCGTACTAGGTCACAAAATACTTTTGTGCTAGGAAATGTAACATTCCTCCCACCTCCCCTTTTCCTTTGGGATTTGACAGCATTATTTTGCGAGCATGACAGCCCAAATGGCTTTTATAGTCAATATTTTAAATTCTCATTTTCAAAGAAAATAAGAATTCAGGATATTGGATTGCTCTGCATGTAGATCGCTCCATCTTTAATGACCTGTAAGTGGCTTCCTATTTCTGGTTCAGATTTGCATAACTTGCTCAAAAATGAAGCAGGGTCTTTTTGGTGTGAACTTATCTCTCAAGAGGTTTAAATTTTGATGTCGCTTTTGAGTTGTAGGAGCTTTAATCTCACTGCTTTAATTCCTCCCCACTTTCCAAGTCACTGGGGTTCAAAATAGGAATGGCTGCTTCTCTTAAATTCAAGAGTGTGACTGTTCCTGAACGAAAAGCAGATATTATGCAGAACAGCAACTGTAGGCTATTAAAACATTTTGCAGTCAGAGGTTTCTCTACTGAACTTCTGTGTAGCAGATGTGGGATGGGGGGGGGTCTGTTTGGTCTGTCCTGCATGAAAGCCAAGAGAGGTAGTAGTTTTTTTCTGACCTGGGATGTGCAAAGCAAAGTTTCTTCCTCAGCACATAGTATATTGCCACAACAGTTGCTGGAGGTAAGGGGCAGGTACCTCATTCATTCACTTAGTCATCTTTGGGTAAGTGATAAAAACAAAACTATATTAAGATAAAGCAAGTTCAGCTTTCTAAAAAAAAAACCCCTCTGAAAATATGCAAATTCAAAGTCCTCTTTTCATTCCCTCCTTCCCATAATGGTAGAACTGATACAAGGAAAATATTTCAGCAAAAAGGACTGGAGTGGAAAGATTGGTTTATTGAGTCTTTTCTTTACATTTCAGATTTTGCAACAGCAAGAAACAATAACGCACAAAACATTTTGAATTTGAATAGTGGCACGTGTCAGACTGCAGTCAGACTGCAGTTAAATTGATATGTACTTCATGATGTCATCAGCCGATGTTGCAATTATGTATGTTGCTGCAAGTATGCAGCCATGGTACTCATGCTATGATGTCACTGCACACATGCTTCATTTGCCACCCCATGGGGTACTCATGAAGTAAAACCATTCTCAATTTGAAACACCTTATCTTAAGTGAGAAACAACTGTTTCAAACATGGAATAGGCTGTTTTGATTATTCTGAATATGTTTCACATTCCAAACAGATGATTTTGCATTCAAAACAGGTGTTCTGAGCTTGGAATACTTCCAAAACTATTAAAGCAGCCTTGGAAAGTTCATTTGGAACTCAAAATTAGGTGTTTTGAATTTTGACACAGTTTATATTCCAGAATTTTTTATCCACCCAGCAAGAAATCTACCTAGTGTCAGTGAAGAAAACCTTACTTCAGTCACTGGCTGGACCTATAATGGAATTGGAATAGATTATGGAATAACTGGTACACAAATATTGCAATTGTATGAAAGAAAGGAGGGGGTGTGCCCAGTATAGTTAGGAAAAACATCCAAATTGTCCCCCAAGTTATCTCAGGATTCTTAAAGGATTTTATTATGTACTGCCTTACCTTAGTCAGGAAATTTTATTGTAGGCATAAATGTTGTCATCTTCTACCTACAACCTTCTCCTCTGTTTCAATCACCTCCTTTCATTCTACAAAAATCCATTGTAGAAGATAAAGTAATAATGATAAATAATATAATATAATAATAAAAATAAAATAATTGCTCAGGTTCAGTTTTAAATCTTTAATATATCATGTAAGCACAAGGCATCCTCAGTGGCTACTTTCAGCTTCCCCTGGAAAGATCAATGAAGCAATTCTGCTGTATGCTTTGTGTGTGTGTGTGTGTATGTATATATGTATGTATAGGTAAAGGTAAAGGTTCCCCTGCACGTGCTAGTCGTTTCCGACTCTAGGGGCCGGTGCTCATCTCCATTTCAAAGCCGAAGAACCAGTGCTTGTCCGAGGACGTTTCCGTGGTCATGTGGCCAAAGGCGCATGGAACGCTGTTACCTTCCCACCGTAGTGGTCCCTATTTTTCTACTTGCATTTTTATGTGCTGTCGAACTGCTAGGTTGGCAGAAGCTGGGATGAGTAACAGGCGCTCACTCTGTTACACGGCACTCGGGATTCGACCCACCAAACTGCCAACCTTCTGATCAACAAGCTCAGTGTCCTAACCCACTGAGCCACCGCGTCCCTATATGTATGTATATATGTATGTATATATATGTATATGTGTGTGTGTGTGTATGTGTGTTTGTGTGTATGTATATATATATGTATGTATATATGTATGTATGTGTGTGTGTGTGTGTGTATCAGCTTAGTATAACCCTTGGGAGCCTCTAGTATCCTGGTTCTAATTTTAATAGGAATTTTATCATTTTTTCCAGCACTGACAGGAGACAAATCCATGTGTGTCTTACAATAGAAAATCAATGTTTTTATGCTGTGCACACAAGCATGGTATTTAGACAGTATGTTATGAGTTGTTATTCATTTGTAATACCTTTCATTGGCTAAAACATCAATGAAAAAATTTAAAAGAATACAGAGAAGGAAGCCCCATTCCTATCCCAGTGAAATCGATGACTTCCTTTCCTCTTTCCAACATCCTATCAATTAATGTTTATATTTATTAATATTAATTATATTAATAAGTTAATGAATAATTCACATATTCAGTTCAAAGGGATAGAAAAGTTTTTTAAAAATATCTGGTATGCTGTGATTTTCACAGTAATTGTGCTGTTAATGTTGAAGTCTCTATTCATGCGGTATTTTCATAGAATTAATCAACATTGTATCGCCGAGACCTGAAGACCTGGCTCTTTGAGCTTTCCGGCCCAGGCTGAGTTTTAATTGGGGTTTTAACTGGGGTTTTGTATTTTTTCAGGGATTTAGTTTAATCTTTTTTAATTGTTCTTAATTTTTGTATTGATGTTTTATATACCCTGTAAACCTCCCTGAGTCCTACGGGAAAGGGCGGTATATAAATTCAATAAAATTCAAAATTCAAATTCAAATTAAAGAAAGGAAAATGGTGGCAGGTGGGGAAAAGCTAATTGCCTCTGGCCCACCTGGTCTTCATAGGATGCTGTTTCCTTTGTTCCTACTACTGAAATGTTTTCATCAGTCTGCCTTGCAGATGTCCTGCAAAGACCTTGATTTTACATAGACAGAAATAAATGCTTCTGTTTCATTCCACATTTACATATGGAAACGCATCCAATACATTCCTGATGAGAATGTCTGTCTCCCAATATGCATGCAGAAGTAGCAATGCTTTATTGGGACACACTGTAATCTAGTACATTCCCATCCCAGACAGAAAATAATCTGTCTTTAATGTGCAACAAAGCAATGGCTCTATGTGTCTGAGCATCTGTTGCTGAAGCATATGTTATTACAACAATGCATTTGCATTTTGATATGCATTCCTTAAGGTCCCATGTTGGAAGCTTTCATCTCTCAGGGCCTGCCTTAATGGATCATTCTTCCTTCCTCTTCTTAAGAAGTGAAGCAGCTTATTTTTGTAGTTAACTGGTAGTGATCCCTCTCCCTACAGCTGCAAAAGCTCACTAGTGCTTTGTGTTGGTTTATTCACTGTTATAACTACTAGTATGGAACTTCTTTCTGCCATTTTTTGTGTTTGGAAATTTCATATATGTGTATGTTAATAGCAGGTCATTGGACACCTATTTATATTACTTTTAGTGCTATTGCTGATATGGTCTTATATTTTTTCATTTATTATATTGGCTTAGTGAGTGGTTGTGGTGGGTTTTGATTTTAACTGTATTTTCCTGAGTCCCTGGGAAATATTGTCACACTAAAATATAGCAAGTAAATAAAACTATCTTGCTTCATATTAGCTTGTTTTTATTAATTCTGTTAGCACTCAGAAAAAATAACTGGTTGAATTGGAGTTTTCCTTCTAAACACTGACAAAGCAGAATGGCAGCTTAAGTAGATGGCCAATCTATACATTATGTGGCAATCTGGAATCTTCACTCCAGGGGTGCATTCTCCCACATATACAAATAGATCATTGAGAAAAGAACATTGGAGTTCTTCCTATTGGTTTTATCTTTACTACCAGATACATTTAACAAGTGCAAGCATTTGACCTATTTTCAGATGTCAGACTGGAAGAGATGTGGCAGAGAATCCCCATAGTGATATTGATAAATTATACCTGTCCTGAAGAAATAGAGGCAGAGGTTTAGTTCAAGTCAAATAAACTGTTAAAGAAGAAAAGCATGCACTGACTGCTTTTGTAAGATGGCCAAAAACAACAAGTGATACAAGTTAAAAATTGGAATTTACTGAATGTGCAGGAAATAAAAATGTGTGTGTTTGTGTGTGTGTGTGTGTGTGTGTGTGTGTATAAATTTTAGATTGCTAACAAAGAATTAAAGGGAGACTCATATGCATTTCAAACTTATTTGTTTTCATCAGTCAGCCATACCCTTCTGAGATTCGAACCTGGGCTGATTGCACATTAGGCAGTTGTTTTAACCTCTAGTTAACAAGCATTTACACACACACACACACACACACACACACACACACACACACACACATATATATATATATATATATATATATATATATATATATATATATATATATATATATATATATATATATATATATATATATATACTGTATGTATGTGTGTGTGTGTGTGTCAAATATGGAGAAGCTCTATACAGTCAGTAAAAACAAGACCAGGAGCTGACTGTGGCTCAGACCATGAGCTTCTCGTTGCAAAGTTTAGACTTAAACTGAAGAAAGTAGGGGAAAGCACTAGGCCACTCAGGTATGAATTAAATCATATCCCTGTTGAATATACAGTAGAGGTGTCAAATAGATTTAAGGAATTAGATCTGATAGAGTGCCTGAAGAACTATGGACAGAGGTTTGCAACATTGTACAAGAGGTAGCAACCAAAACCATCCCAAAGAAAAAGAAATGCAAGAAAGTAAAATGGCTGTCTGAGGAACCTTTGCAAATAGCTGAGGAAAGGAGGGAAGTGAAAGGCAAGGGAGAAAAAGAAAGATACGCCCAATTGAATGCAGAATTCCAGAGAATAGCTAGAAGAGATAAGAATGCTTTCTTAAATGAACAGTGCAAAGAAATATAAGAAAACAATAGGGAGAATAGGGAGGACCAGAGATCTCTTCAAGAAAATTGGAGAGATGAAGGGAACGTTTCATGCAAAAATGGGCATGATAAAGGACCAAATTGGCAGGGACCTAACAGAGGCAGAAGAGATTAAGAAGAGGTGGCAAAATTACACAGAAGAACTATACAAGAATGACCTTAACGTCCCTGGTAACCACGATGAGGTGGTCACTGACCTCGAGCCAGACATCCTAGAATGTGAAGTGAAGTGGGCCTTAGAAAAACTGAGCAGCAACAAAGCTAGTGGAGGTGACCGTATTCCAGCTGAGCTATTCAAAATCTTAAAAGACGATGCAGTAAAAGTGCTGCACTCAATTTGCTAGCAAATTTGGAAAACTCAACAGTGGCCACAGGATTGGAAAAGATCAGTTTACATTCCAATTCCAAAGAAAGGCAGTGCCAAAGACTGTTCAAACTATCGCACCATTGCACTCATTTCACATGCTAGTAAAGTTATGCTTAAAATCCTACAAGCTAGACTCCAGCAATATGTGGATCGAGAATGACCAGAAGTACAGGCAGGATTTCGAAGAGGGAGAGGAACTAGAGATCAAATTGCCAACATACGCTGGATCATGGAGAAAGCTAGGGAGTTCCAGAAAAACATCTACTTCTGCTTCATTGACTGTACTAAAGCCTTTGATTGTGTGGATCACAACAAACTGTGGCAAGTTTTTAAAGAGATGGGAGTACCAGACCATCTTATTTGTCTCTTGAGAAACCTATATGCGGGTCAAGAAGCAACAGTGAGAACTGGACACAGAACCACTGATTGGTTTAAAATTGGGAAAGGAGTCAGGCAAGGCTATATACTGTCGCCCTGCCTGTTTAACTTATATGCAGAGCACATCATGAGAAAGGCAGGGCTAGATGAATCAAAAGTTGGAATTAAGATTGCCGGAAGAAATATCAACAACCTAAGATACGCAGATGATACCACTCTAATGGCAGAAAGTGAAGAAGAACTAAAGAGCCTCTTGTTGCGAGTGAAGAAGGAGAGTGCAAAAGTTGGGTTGAAACTTAACATTAAGAAAACCAAGATCATGGCATTCGGCCCTCTCAATTCCTGGCAAATAGATGGGGAAGAAATGGAGGTAGTGAAAGATTTTATTTTCCTGTGCTCTAAGATTACTGCAGATGGGGACTGTAGCCAATAAATTAAAAGATGCTTGCTCCTGGGGCGGAAAGCCATGGCAAATCTAGACAGCACACTAAAAAGCAGAGGCATCACCCTGCCAACAAAAGTGCGTATAGTCAAGGCTATGGTCTTCCCAATTGCAATGTATGGCAGTGAAAGTTGGACCATAAGAAAGGCTGAGTGCCAAAGAATTGAGGCCTTTGAACTATGGTGCTGGAGAAGACTCCTGCGAGTCCCTTGGACTGCAAGGTGATCAAAACGGTCAGTCCTAGAGGAGATCAACCCTGACTGCTCTTTAGAAGGCCAGATCCTGAAGCTAAAACTCAAATACTTTGGCCACCTAATGAGAAGGAAGGACTCACTGGAGAAGAGCCTAATGCTGGGAAAGATTGAGGGCAATAGAAGAAGGGGATGACAGAGAATGAGGTGGCTGGATGGAGTCACTGAAGCAGTAGGCGTGAGCTTAAATGGACTCCAGAAGATGGTAGAGGACAGGAAGGCCTGGAGGAACACTGTCCATGGGGTCGCGATGAGTCGGACACAACTTTGCAGCTAACAACAACAGTAGGTAGACAAAAATGTCAAATTCAGTCTCTATATCTGGCTGACTGATAATATATTAAATTTATATGCTGCCTGACTCCCAGTGACTCTGGGTGGATAGGATCAGTATGCCTCCCATGCATTGAGCTTGCATGTGGGAAAGGATGAACTGGTTGGGCCTCTAGATTGTGACATCAACATGACTTAAAATTTCTTTATCGTTTTCATGTGGTAAGGTTTTTTTTAAAAATAAGGTATGCTGTTCACCATATTTTAAAGAACCATTGGAAAGATAAACTTCTCCAGGATGTGGTAAATTCCTTGTGGCTATGCATTCCTAAGAATTACCACATGAAAATGACTCTGACACTTTAAATGTAAAGCAAACATTGGACCTTAAGCACTGAGTCCTGTTGGGGAACAGGAACTCTATACATGTTACATATATCGGATGTTGGTCAAATGAGAAGGCAGTCCACATGTTATCTTTATAATGCAGAAGCTATTAAAAACATCCTTTATGTTTTGAGTTCTTTATGCTGCTATAATATATAGACATAGTCACATGTGATTCTTTCAACAGCATGGAAATTTTCCACATGAATGAAACCTGTCCTTGGTAATAGAATGAAAATCCTCTCTAGTATAATAAGGCTAATTGTAAGCTAATCCATTCCGCATACACATTAACTGTAGAATCAGCCTTTTTATCAATGGACACGTTTGGAATTTTGAGAGCATTTTGAGTGTTCTCTATTTGTATCCTCATGAGATATGGATCCTGTCAGATATCATGCTGTGTTTTTTTTTAAAAATCAGTTTATTCAGTTATTATTTTCCAGCAAGTACAGGCTAAAAGGATTGACTTATAATATAGCAGAAATGCAAGAAAAGAACCTTTCAGTTCCAAGCAGATGCTGATTGCAGAGAGATAGAAAAGATGATGAAATGATTGAATGATTGAATTGATTATGTTAATCATATAAGAGTGGGTAAGGTAAAAAGAAATTTAGTATTGCTGGTACAGATACTTGTGGATCTCTGGCAATCCCATCTCAACAATGGACGAATCAGGGATATCTGGTAGACCCAGGGCATTCTGGAAATTCTTTGGATCAGATTGTATCCAGGCTTGGATCTAAGTACTGAAGGTTTTGGGGATTTAAGGTACTGTGTTGTAGATAGGACACAGTCATGACTGTACATGGGATCACGTTCGCTAGGTTACTATAATTTAGAGCAGCGTTTTTCAACCTCAGCAACTTTAAGATGTGTGAGCATCTACTCCAGAATCCCCCAGCCAACATCTTAAAGCTGCTGAGGCTGAGAAACAATATAATGTAGACTAACAGGTTCTAGGTGCTGATCATTATCTATTCTGGAGAAAATTGCCAGTTCGTAAAAGGTTTGCCACTGAAGATGTGGCCGGTCATACTCATTTGCTAGAAAATAAACTTGTTAAGAATGCTAACATATGGGGAGGGGCTTGAAGGCCCAAAAAGTGGGAGGCCTGCATGCACCATGTTGAGGCTTCATAGTTATCAAGTATTTGTTATGTGAAAAGGAAAATCGAGATCTGATAATTATGCTAATATCTCTTGAAAGTAGAAATCTGTGGTTAGGGGGATTTCCCAGATTTGGTCTGAAAATAAAAGGCTATCTTAAATCCTGTATGATATATCATATTGAAAAATATGGGTACATGCCAATAATTGAAAAGTCTGAACTGGTGTTTATGGAGAGAAGATGGAAGATTGCAGAATTCTGGTTTTGCAGCCTGCTTTCTTCATCCCTGTGAATTCCTATTCATTCCTTTTTTCTAAATGTGGTTCTTTGTCCCTGCAGTTGTAGGTTATGCTTTAAGCCTGAGGTTACTGAGGCAGAGTACCTATTATGGAAGCTATATGTTTCTGCAGTCTCTCTTCATTTCTTTCTTTCGTTTCCAGCAGCCGTATGTTTATTCAAAGCATCTCATCACCTAACTTCTTCTTGTGTGTTCCTGTTTCTAAAGACATGGAGACAAGCAGCTTTGGCTCCAGATACATAACTTGTGAAAGATGAAAACATTTGTATTACATGTTATGTCTTGGTACGAAGTACTCCAGACAACTCATTAAAGATTAACAAAACCTTTTAATAAACTCCCACAAAGTTAAAAACAAACAAACCAGCAAAGAGATAAACAAATCAGATTATAGCAGTCGATCAGCTTAAGTATTAGTATGCTGAAGAAAAACCCCAAATAAAATGCATATCTACTTAGATTTTTGGCAAAATGCCATTCAGAAGGAAGCTGCATTTATTTTTCCAAACCGAGGCCATTCAATAGACAGTTTATTGTCATGTAAATTTCATGTGTCCATGAATGATGTAGAAGGGCCTGCTGTCCTGATAATGTGAAGAACAAATCCACTGTGGTTAGCAGATAATCCTCAACTTTACAACCACTCGTTTACTGACTGAAGTCACAACAGTACTGAAAAAATGATTTACATCTGGTGCAACATCCCATGGTTACCTGATTAAAATTTGGGTGCTTGAAAACTGGTATATATTTATCATGGTTGCAGCAGCATCCTGGGGGTCATGCATGATGGCCATTTGCAACCTTGCCAGATGACTTTCAATAAGCAAAGTCAGCCGGGGGGGCGGGGGCGGCAGATTTGCTTAACAATGGTGTGATTCATTTAATATCTGCAGTGATTCACTTAACAATCGTAGCAAAAATTTGGGTTGTAAAATGGGGTAGGACTTACTTAATGACCAGCTTGCTTAGCAATGGAAATTTCTGGTCTGAACTGTGTTCATAAGTTGAGGGCTATCTTCATATATTTCTGGTAGGGCTACCAGGTTTGGTGTGCAGAAAGTTGGACAGCTGCTAGGTGGCAGCAAAAGGTTAGCGTTTTCTGCATGTCTTTGCTACTCCTTAGAGGTCAACTGGACTTTACCAATTCTGATACAATAGCCCTGGTTTTGATAATATTCCAATAGTTGATGCAGAATTGACCAAGATTCTATTTTCTTATGTAGTTTGGGGAAAGAGAAGAAGCAAGTTGCTGACTACACCTGTGACAATTTTATGCTATTTCTTTGCAAGTGTAAAACTTAGGCTTGTGGGTGAGCTAATTTCCACTTTCCTCTCCTGATATTCTAGACATTTTTAATCTGTTTGTATCACTGCATTTGAGTTCTGATTACATGGAAATGTACACTGCTTTCAGTGGTCACTGACTGTGACTGTCATGGTAAGCACTCATAGATGCTTTTGTCACCATAGATTTGCTTTCCACTGCTGCAAGGGGATGTTGGAGTAACCTGTCCCTCTACAATTTTCTATCATAAATTGTGTAGTATTGGGCAGATTTTTGCACTACAATATGCAAAACTCTGCAACAGCTTTGTGTGACACCAAGTAAGTTTAAAAATATGGCTTTTCTCCCAGGCTTTGATCTAGGTGGGTGGTGAGTCTCTAATGGGGCCCTGCATATTAGGTTGGATGTTTTATTGCTCTCCTGGATGTGCATTGTTGTTTCTCTTTGGTTGTTGTTTTTGGATTGTTTCTATGGATGTAAGCTGTCCAGAGACTCTGTGGAGTTGGTCGGCTTTATAAATCAGATGAATGGATATCGTGGAACTTTACATGCTCATTTGATTTTTTTTTTAAACAAGACTGTGAAGAGGTGTTTGTTCTGTTTCCCACTGCGACCGTGGTATGTCCCATATTCCAGTTTACAGTTCCTGCAATAGTGGTGGTATTTTAAAATATTTCTGGATGGAGAAAATGGAGAGGCCAGTCTGAACTGAGTGAACCAAGTCGAAATATAACAGCTGGCTAATAACGGTAGTATGGTTTTGCAAAAATATAGTTTGAATATATGTTTTTTAAATTAGAAACAAAATCAAGCTGGCTTCACAGAGCTTACCACTCAAGGTCAGAAGGGAGATGCTTTTATTGATTCACTGTTAGAATACACTTGGTCCAAGTACAAGTCTGCATAAATTATACCCCATCTGGCCAAATGTAGCTTCTAGTGATATAGGATAATTCATGAGACCCAAAAATCTTTTTTTTTCCTGTTTATCAACTGTCTGGATTTGCAAGACCCAAGAATTGGCGAGTCCTAAATTATTCTGCTCTGCCTTAATGTATTTCATTGCAAATGTGATAGGTTTACACAATGATGCTAAGAATGCAAACATTAACTGGGAAAAAAAACTATTTCATGATAGGAACATGAGATCATTTTTAGTATTCAGCTTAGTAAAGTCAGTTATTAGGTACCAGAAACATTCCAGAATACTACATTTGAAGTGGCTTAGATCGCAATTGCATTTCACTAACAAATTACAAAGAGGCAAGGATACCGTGATCTTTATGGGCTATGTTGCTCAAAGCTAAAATTTAAGATTTGATTAGGAGGGCAGGATTCAGACTGGCAAAGAGAAGGCATGGCTTCTGCTTTATTTCTAGAGGTCATGTTTACACAACTGTAGATGTCACTACAGGAATGCATCAGATGTTTTTAAATGGGCCAACCAAGAATTCCAGCAACGACACACACACTTTTATTAGAATTCCCAGTGCTTTCACAAATATGATAAAGTCATAGTCTCTATAGAAAAAACATAGCACTGCATATTTAACCCTCGGGTGCTGCCAAGAATTGTAGAAGAGCTCCCCCCTCCCAAATATGGTGCCAAAATACAGAAAATTGTATTGACAGACAGCAAGCTGTTATCATGTGAGAGCTGTAAGTCTGTGTTTGTGCAGAAGTCATTCATTTATCTCATCCTTAATGTTTGTAGCGGGGACAGATAAATGGAAAGATTGTGCAGCCAAAGCTGGCTTAGTCACATGAACAGAAGGAAACGGGGCAGAAGAAACCGAAAAGCAATCTTTTATTATGGCGATGAGTGAAAGAAATTCTGTTTTGAAAGCAGAAAAAGAAAGAGGTAAAGAAGTACCAGGGGAAACTGGGAGTTGTATGCAGTAGGTCAGGGGTCTCCAACCTTGGCAACTTTAAGAGTTGTGGACTTCAACTCTTAAAGTTGCCAAGGTTGGGGACCTCTGCAGTAGGTAACAAACAGGAGGTGATAGAGAATGGAGTGCTTTCAAAAATATGGTTGGAAAAAAGAAAAAATCAGTCCATACATTGATTTGAACTTACTATTAAGTGTATTTCCACAATTTGGTTACCCTTTTTTCAGAACTTAGCTGTCACCTTCATAGAGACTGTTCAGATAGTTATTCATGGTCTGGTCACCTCATGACTGATCATTGCAATGTGCTCTACTCAGGGTTGCTCTTGAAGAAGAGCTCTGGAAGCTATAGTTGATTCAAAATTCAGTGGCATGAGCAGTAATGATCACTTTACATTATGTCCAGGTATTTCCATTGCAAAACAAGCAGCCTTGGCTGCCAGTTGGCTGCCAGGTACGGTTCAAAGTACTGGTTGTCACCATAAAGCCCTTTATGGTATAGGGCCTGATTATTTGATGGATCACGGATTATGGTTTCTGCCAACTTGGTATGTTCTGACAGAATGGATGTGCTTCAGGACCCCTCTATTAAATGTTGTCATCTTACGGAACCAAGGAAACATACATTTTCTATTGTGTCCCCTCCCCTCTGAAACAGCATTCCCCCTACCAAAAAAAAATTCAAGTGGAGCGCACTCTCATTGGGATCCAGAAAGCCTTGACGATCTGGTTCTGGTAGTGGGCCTAGGGCAGTGATGGCGAACGTTTTAGAGACCGAGTGCCCCAAAATTGCCCCCCCCCGCCCCCCACCCTACCCTCAGGGCCATCCACCACCTCCATGGCCTGCTGCAGCAGATCACCCAGGCAGCCCAGCAGTGCATGGCAGCCAAGCCCTCTGCCCACAGCATCATCTGCATATGTCCCCGCTGCCCGGCTACCATGTTCTTGGCTGTGCTCCTCTGTGTGGGCCGTGCCCAGGGCCGAAGGTCCTCTGGGGGGCTGCTGGTGAGGGGGCCATAGGAGGAGGTGGGGCTGGGGCGATGGTGCACATGCCCACAGAGAAGGCTCCGAGTGCCACCTCTGGCACATGTGCCAGAGGTTCGCCACCACTGGCCTAGGGTTAGTGTGTTCATTAGGCCAATTGTTATGGCTAGCTCTAATCTAAGCTGAAAATGCATTTCTTTTTCCATAACTGTCCTGGACACATACAAAAGAACAGATATAGTACAAAGTTACTCACAACATGCTAGATAGCATGCCACAGCTTCACAGGATGATACATGGCCCCAGAGATTGTTCCATAAGTAAAAGCAGGGCTTTTTTTCTCATAAAACGCTCAGAACAGCGTTCCGGCACCTTTTTTTTGCAAAAAAAGAAGAAAAAAGCTCCCTCTATTGGCTTTAGGAGTAGGCAGTCTTGGCTCTTTTTTATGACTCGTGGACTTCAACTCCCAGAAATCCTGAGCCAGCCACGCTGTGGGGAAAGAGAGAGGTTTCCAAGCTGAGCCATGCTGGCTCAGGAATTCTGGGAGCTGAAGTCCTTGAGTCATAAAAGAGCCAAGGTTGCCTACCCTGCACTAGAGGAGGACATTAAAATTATTTACAATGTTACTTCTTTAGGAACTAAACTTTTATAATCTAAAACAGCTAATTCAAAAAAGCCAACAGGAAAGAACCTCACATTTTTCATCTGCTTCTGTCTTTTGGAAGGTAAAATTAAATAACAAAATAATCTATTTCCTTTAACATCTCTGCAATGAAATCAATAAAGGTAACAGGAAAGAAATGAGAAACATTTTTCTCAATGTAATATGTCTAATTTAGCTGATGCTAGAAAAAAATAGTATCTTTTGTACACTCTTGAAAACTATTTTGAATCTATAACCATCTATTACAACTAAACCACTTTAAATTAAACAATTCTTAAGAATGAAATATTCTTAATTTGGACTTTACTTTTACTGTTTGGACTATTGTGTGTTTTGAAAAATAGATTATTTAGAATCTAGTTATGTTGCACTTCAGTCTTTAAATAATTAACCTAGTATATACATAACAATATATGATGTTTTCCAAGGTGAGCTTAACATCAATAACAACATTTATTAAAAAGGCTAAAATAATTTCTGGTGGTATTATCTGTACATTAAAATTTTGTTTAGTCACAATCTTTCACTTTTCATATTCTGGACAAGCAGTGGTCATGTATCCTAGCAAAAGATGTTACATATGTGCATAAGCGTAGTCAGTAGCAGCGCCCGGCAAAGTAGCTCACATGCGAAACAAGCCCGGCAGAGGAACCGGAGCGGCTCCGCTGCTGGGGGCGTGTCTCGGCCGGGGTCTTGCAGGATCCGGGCCAGGCGCCTCTGCTCGCCGCTCTGGCTCCTCTGCCGGGCTTGTTTCGCGTGCGAGCTACTTTGCCGGGCACTGCTGAGGGCAAGCAGAGGTGCCTGGCCCGGATCTTGGAAGTCCCCGGCCGAGACGCGCCCCCAGCAGCATCATGCAAAGTAGCTCGCACACGAAAGAGGCCCAGCAGAGGAGCCCGTGCATGAAAGAAGCCCGGCAGAAGAGCCGGAGCAGCTCCGCTGCTGGGGGCGCGTCTCGACCGGGCCTTGCAGGATCCGGGCCGGCCGCCTCTGCTCACCCTCAGCAGCACCCGGCAAAGTAGCTTGCACGCGAAACAAGTCCGGCAGAGGAACCGGAGTGGCTCTGCTGCTGGGGGCGCGTCTCGGCCGGGGCCTTGCAGGATCCGGGCCGGGCGCCTCTGCTCGCCGCTCCAGCTCCTCTGCTGGGCTTGTTTCACGTGCGAGCTACTTTGCTGGGTGCTGCTGAGGGCAAGCAGAGGCGCCTGGCCCGGATCCTGCAAGGCCCTGGCCGAGACGCGCCCCCAGCAGCATCAGGCAAAGTAGCTCGCATGCAAAACAAGCCCGGCAGAGGAGCTGGAGCAGCTCCGCTGCTGGGGGCGCATCTTGGCCGGGCCTTGCAGGATCCGGGCTGGGCGCCTCTGCTCGCCCTCAGCAGCACCCAGCAAAGGAGTGGCTGTGGCTCTTTCTCTGGCCGCCTCAGGTCTGCCTTCCTCCCTGGGTACCTCTCCCCCTCACCGGCTGGGTGTTGCTCGTCCTCCCCCCAGCGTCCCACCTCACTCCCTCCTACCTCCTCCTCTTTTTTTTTGGAGCTTCAGGAGACTAATGAGCTGCAAATGGTGCTGGGCTCCACCAGCCCACCTGCACTTGCCTCCTACTGAGCAAGTGCTCACCCGGGCCGGCGCCAAGGTGGTGGGGGCCGGACCTTTGTAATTTCTGGGAGAGTTGTGCGGGCCGGATTCAATCATGTGGTGGGCCGTTTGTGGCCCACGGGCCTTGTGTTTGACATGTCTGAGTTAAGCATATAGTATATATTTAATCACATTCAAATCCTATTAGAAATGAGTATCAAGAACCATGTTAACATATCACTGAATAATGTTATATGTTATAATAAGCTTGATTCATATTACTAAGAAGCTATTCTGGATTAAGTAACTTGTATGCATAGATAAACTCAAATTTGGGATGTACTAATCCATGCATTAGGTTATAGTCTAGGAATAGTTTCCTGTTTGAGCTGAAATCTGTGTCAGATGTAGTTTTAAGGTACGAAGTGTTGTTTTTAAGATGTAGTGTAATTCTGTGTTATTGCATTCCTTCTCATGCACAAAAGGATTGAGATGTCATTCTGAGGCACGGAAACTCAGTGCTTGTTTTGTAACTGAGAACTTTGACCGCTAAGGATATTGGGGACCATAAGTTACTAATGGCTACATTAACTGTTTTGTAATGTGCATTACAGGATAGGTTCACGGAGGTTTTTAAGCTAGCATAACTCTTTGGAGTCACCCATATACCATTCAGGTTGTGGCATCCGAATGCCACTGAGAGCAACAGCTGTGATTTACAGTTCTTCAGGAGGTCATGCATAACTGCTTTAATCTTCGAGGGTGTGCTGCACAATTCCTAAGGAGCCACAAGTTACATAGTGACAGCGTTGTTGTTCTGAGGCAAACAGGAGGAAGAAGGGGAGTATTATATGTTTGCTGCCTCGTGTTATTTATAAAGTTAAAAAGGGGGGGTTAAAAATCAAATAAATAAACATGGTCAAATAACTTAGGGTGGGCCCTATTTTATCATTCACAAAGCCTCAATTTCTCCTCTGAATTGGGTCTCCTAGCTGGTTACCTTTCTTATACTGAAGAATTGCAAATCAGATTTATACTTTCTGGCTTGTTTGAGAAGAGAAAGCTAGAATCCTCATTCAGATAGCATATTAATTTTTAAAATGATCCCTTAGTTTAGTTGTTCCTGCTAATGGAAAATATTGAAATGAGAAATCAAATATTGCATGCATGTGTATGCAGTCTGAAAACAATAAACAGGATGCTATGCAAAGTAGCTTCCTTTCTTGTCTCCTCAGTATCTTGATAATTCCCATTATTTTTTTTAGAAGTGAAGGAGTTTGATCCCCTTTCTTGGGATTTACTCAAGGATAGATCTAGCTATATGTCATTTGAACAAAATAATGTGAGATCAATTCAAATAGATCACCTTCACCTGAGTTCAGTTTTCTAAATGCGGGATGTTCTAGAAAAAGTTCTGTTCATTGACCGCTGCTTTGTTTCATTAGGGAACTTGCATTCCTGTTGCTTAGAAATTTGTAATTATTTTAATGAATAATTACTGGCACTGCATCCTTCTTTATTTTATCATGAAAGAAGAATCACTTTAGATAATCTTAATCACAAGAAATAATTCATAACTGCAAGAAATGCACCAGCAGGCATTATACAAAATATGTTCCATTGACATGTTTCTTCTGTAAGCCCTAAATTGGAGTTAGGGGTAGGGGTAAGAGTGTTGCAACTCATTTAGTAGAATTCGCATGCTTAGCTTGAGCTAGTAAAATCCACATAAACTAGTCAATTCCTCTGATCAAACCTTATTTCTGATAACCACTCAGATATGGCATCCTTATCCTTCTCATCTTTCCTATTACCTAGTTCCTTAGCTTCTTATGACTATAATTTTGTTGTTTGTATCTTATGATTTGTGTTGTTTTTATTTAGTATCCTATTATGATTTATGTTGATTGCTTATTTAATATCCTATGGTTATCACTGAGTGTTGTATCTTATGATTTATGACGATTGTATTTTATGATTATGATCATGATTTATCACTTGTTGCTTGTATGTACACTGAGAACTTATGAACTGGAGACAGATTCCTTGTGTGTCCAATCACACTTGGCCAATAAAGAATTCTATTCTGTAATAAAACTGGGACAATCCCCATACTGGTCATTCAGCAGATAATTTAACTTGCAGAATGATTGTCAATGACCATGGAAGATAATGCTGGAAATTTTTCAGAGAGAATGCTAGAATCCTAGAATACCGTGATGATGCATTTGGCTAGCATAAATAATTTCCTCCAAATGCTGTAATTTGGGGATAGGAAACAATTTGGTCACAGCTGGAATTTTAGAAAACATGTTGCAGGAGTTCTACAACATGCTCTCACATGACGACAATTAGTTACAAAATACCCCTTTAACTAAAGTCAAACTGTTGATGTTATTCTTTTCATTTCCTCCAGGCAAGTAAGATGTTATCTGTCTCTCCCAGCTTATTTAGTTTTTTTCTAAGGAGGCAAAACCATTCTAATAAAGCAATGGACTTTCTAATGGGAGCATGTTGAGATTTTTACAAAGTAAAATAATGCTTAGAAGCCTGATGCCTTGCAGCATCTCAGCTTTTTATGTTTTAATTTAGAAAATAAACAAAATAATGAGGTCATCTAGGGTGGGAATCTATGGAGGCAATGTTATTCAGAACAACTGAAGGAAGCTTAACCAAAGGTTAAGAGTTAAAAAGGTTAATAAAGGTTAATTCATTATGTTTTCCCCTAACTCTGCAACTGTTAGTTACTTGTACTATGTCTGGGCCTTGTATGAAGTTGCATAGGGGCTTTTTGGAAGATGCAAGTGACAAAAAACAGCATACTGCATTTTAATTTGTCATGGTTCCAATAGATAGAGCCAAATAAATCAGAACTCCGAGGCTAGAGGGTTCCTCAAAGATCAAGTTTATTGGATACAGTATTAATACCACTTTACAATGCCTTGGTAAGGCCACACTTGGAATACTGCATCCAGTTTTGGTCACCACGATGTAAAAAAGATGTTGAGACTCTAGAAAGAGTGCAGAGAAGAGCAACAAAGATGATTAGAGGACTGCAGGCTAAAATATATGAGGAACGGTTGCTGGAATTGGGTTTGTCTAGTTTAATGAAGAGAAGGACGAGGGGGGACATGATGGCAGTGTTCCAGTATCTCAGGGGCTGCCACAAGGAAAAGGGAATCAAGCTATTCTCCAAAGCGCCTGAAGACAGGACAAGAAACAACAGATGGAAACTAACCAAGGAGAGAAGCAACCTAGAACTAAGGAGAAACTTCCTGACAGTTAGAACAATTAATCAGTGGAACAACCTGCCTCCAGAAGTGGTGAATGCTCCAACACTGGAAGTTTTTAAGAAGACACTGGACAGCCATTTGTCTGAAATGGTATAGGGTTTCCTGCCCAAGCAGGGTGTTGGACTAGATGACCTCCAAGGTCCCTTCCAACTTCATTATTATTATTATTATTATTATAAAATATCTGCACTGTCAAAAGTGAAATCAAGTCTGAGAGTCTCCCCAAAGAATTATACTATGATAAAGTTAAACTTCCCACCCCAGTACTATGTAGTCATCCTCGTTCCCAAATAGAATAGGTTGGTGGGCTTTCTAACAAAATGCCCAACCCTCCAACATAACCGATAGAATGACCTTGGTTCCCATGGGACACAGAATTGCTTAAACTAGCAAAATCCTCCGGACCCCTCCCATTCGTGTGGCAATGAGCAAGATGGCTTCAGCTAGGTTCATTGTAGAGTTGACATTGATATTAAAATATTTGGGGTTTAAAGAAAGTTGTGGGATTTGATGGCAGGTTTCAAGCCCCATGCATCTGGACAAGGCCAAGGAAATAAGAACAACATGTATTTCAGTAAGGAATATTTAATGTAGATCTGTGTTTTTCATACTCGGCAACTCTATGTGAACTTCAACTCCCAGAATTCCCCAGCCAGCCTGCTGGGTCTATACTAAGGTAAATAGTAAGTCTACACATCTTAAAGTTGCCAAGTTTGAAAAACACTAGCATAGACTAAGGTAAATACAGAATCCTGGAAACTTCAAGATTTCCTACTCTTGTTTATAGTGAGTTTCATAAAGAAAAGTCTCTATGAATGCCACATGGATTGAATTGCTGTTTATGACATAAGCTGCCAATGGACTTGCCTTCTGTTTCTTGACTACCTTACATTATTTTCCCAGCCTTCATACAACCTCTCACCTCCGTAATAGCAGTAGGATTCAATGCTTATTCTTTGCACATAATGCCTGCAACATTCAGGAGGATTTCATTCTTGGGGAACGGTAGATACAGAGCCCATTTGTAACATTGTTCTGGATATTTTTTAAAATAATTTTTTATGAAATGTTGTTGTTGTTAGTTGCGAAGTTGTGTCCGACCCATCGCGACCCTATGGACAATGTTCCTCCAGGCTTTCCTGTCCTCTACCATCTTCTGGAGTCCATTTAAGCTCACGCCTACTGCTTCAGTGACTCCATCCAGCCACCTCATTCTCTGTCGTCCCCTTCTTCTATTGCCCTCAATCTTTCCCAGCATTAGGCTCTTCTCCAGTGAGTCCTTCCTCCTCATTAGGTGGCCAAAGTATTTGAGTTTTAGCTTCAGGATCTGGCCTTCTAAAGAGCAGTCAGGGTTGATCTCCTCTAGGACTGACCGGTTTGATCGCCTTGCAGTCCAAGGGACTCGCAGGAGTCTTCTCCAGCACCAGAGTTCAAAGGCCTCAATTCTTTTGCGCTCAGCCTTTCTTATGGTCCAACTTTCACTGCCATACATTGCAACTGGGAAGACCATAGCCTTGACTATACGCACTTTTGTTGACAGGGTGATGTCTCTGCTTTTTAGTGTGCTGTCTAGATTTGCCATGGCTTTCCTCCCGAGGAGCAAGCGTCTTTTAATTTCTTGACTACAGTCCCCATCTGCAGTGATCTTGGAGCCCAGGAAAATAAAATCTGTCACTACCTCCATTTCTTCCCCATCTATTTGCCAGGAATTGAGAGGGCCGGATGCCATGATCTTGGTTTTCTTAATGTTTAGTTTCAACCCAACTTTTGCACTCTCCTTCTTCACTCGCAACAAGAGACTCTTCAGTTCCTCTTCACTTTCTGCCATTATGAAATGTTATTCAAAGGTAATTTTTTTATTCTGAATTAGAAGTGAAGCCTGATATTTTGTCCTTGAAACAATTTGGTATTGTTTGTTATTGTGGCTTCAATAGAAAGGCAGCTGGAAATGGCCCTGGTGACACAAAACAGCTTTTTCTCACTATTGCCAGCAATTGCATAAAAACTATTTGACTGAAGGGTGTTTTCCTAATAGGTGAATTAAACGTGCTGTGTCTTGTTCTGTATTTTCAAGCCAGATAAGAGAAGTACCAGAGTTTTAGAGGCTTGATATATACAAAAGGGTGAGCTTCCAAAGTTCTTTAGGTAAATCATCATCATCATCATGCTACAGATGATAGTCTAGGTATGTTATTGACAATTATCTGCTCTAATGCAACAGCTGGATCTGCTCATTGCATTCAGTTGCCCAATGCCAGTTTATGAGCAGAGGTGAGTTATGCGGTGCTAACAAATTTGATGGTGGCTTGAAATCATGCATGAACAGATACCTGGCTGACGAATTCTGGGAGTTGAAGTCCACAAGTCATAGAAGAGCCAAGTTTTTGAAGACCCCTGGCTTTGCCAGTAGAAGTCTTCAAGAAGCCTGTAGGAAATCTGTCTCAACTACTCAGTCATTCTCTCACCTAAACTAATCATTATGGTTAAATATCAGGCTGCTTTTGGTCTGTCATTTCCTTGTGGTGTATTATATGCATCTAAAGGTCCCATGAGCCCAAAAGAACATGGTGGATCTGTTTTGCATTCGCTGGAGATCTGAAAGCAATTGGATAATTGGAAATAACAGTAAGTTCTTAGTCCAGATAGAAGCAGCTTGCCAATTTCAGTTTACGGTATGGAGCAGATTTGAAAGTGAGAAATGCACTTGATGTGTATCAGAGGGTGTACTCTTTTTGTTTCAGGACAAAACAAATACATAAAACATATGCAGCATTTCTGTGTCAACCCTTTTCCACAGTACTCAGCAAAAATATTTACCAAAAGAAAAAGTGCAACTCTCAAGTGATATCTTTAAAAATAATTAACAAACAAGTTTTCTTTCTCAAAATGTGTTTCTTGCACAGCAGTGTTGCACCATAGGCTTTCTTATGTACATCTGGTCCACATAGTAATATCTGCATAGTTAGCTTGCTGTTAATTAAAATAGGCTAAAGTTACTGGCTCTCTCTTCTTTTTCTGGCTTACCTATCCTCATATGGTTGGCAATCATGATTACTAGTAGGCCATAATTCATGTCTAATAAGTTCTTGTAGATTGATGACTTATATTTTATGATTGATTTGTCCTGACTTTTCATAGTCTTGAAATCTGCCCAAATTGTTATATTCCCCAACACTTAAGGCAAGCAGGCTACTGTGGTGATCTGTGAAAACGCGTGATCTGTGAAAGTGCCCTTCAGCTATACAGCTCAATTTCTTTAATTCCCAGGCAGCATCGCTGCAACCAGGTAGCAGCAGGATGGGGAAATCTGGTTTTTATTTTCACCCTGAAGAAACTCTTAATTTGATAGTCATAATAACTGCTTTTACCTGCTTTAACTCTTCAGATAACTCCAGTAGACAGCATGAGATGGAGGACTTCATGACGTTGTAAATTCTACCTATTTTGTACAACTTCAAGTATATTTGTGTCTGTTACTCAACAAGGAGTTCAATGACTTCATATATGGGATCTGTTTGCACTGTATAGAATTTAATCCCAAAGAGTTGATTTTGCTTGACGATTGTATAACACAAAAATATTTTATCTTTCTATTCACTTGTCCTTTTCCCCCCACCCTTAGCTAACTGTTCACCACCGTGCCAGAATGGAGGGATGTGTCTACGACCACAGTTGTGTGTCTGTAAGTCTGGTACAAAAGGAAGTGTTTGTGAAGATGCCACCAAGCAAGAAACTGTTTCACCTGGGGGATCAAATCCTGCTACTCCACCCTGGCCTATCCCTCAGCGGTCAGTTCAGCAGATGTTTTCAAAGAAGGTGCAGGTCCAGCAGAAATCAAATCCCATGGCTCAGATGACTTTCACACTCAAGCAGAAACCTCCTGGATTATCTCAGCAGACACAGCCACAGTAAGCCTTTTCATTACTGTATGCATGTGAGCATGTTTTAAATTTGCCGAATGAGCTACTTGGGACTGTAGCTTATATGACAAATTTATGAGTGTCCTCAATTTCCCACATAGGCTGTTACATAGAGAACTTTTTCTACACTTTGGAGCATTTTCATAAGGCCAACATTTTTCTATAATTAAAGGTCATGACATCATTTTTTTAAAAAAAATCAATATGTCTGATTCTTTTTTTGTATATTACATCAATGAAAAATAATGTTGGTAGAATAAGTGCCTTTGAAAATGTATTGAATGGTAACAAGGAATTTGGTTTGGTGGCATTTTGTGGACATGGGCTTATATTAGTAAGGTTCCCCCGCATATGCGTGCTAGTCGTTTCCGACTCTAGGGGCCGGTGCTCATCTCCGTTTCAAAGCCGAAGAGCCAGCGCTTGTCCGAGGACGTCTCCGTGGTCATGTGGCCGGCATGACTAGACGCCAAAGGCGCACGGAACGCTGTTACCTTCCCACCGTAGTGGTCCCTATTTTTCTACTTGCATTTTTACGTGCTTTCGAACTGCTAGGTTGGCAGAAGCTGGGACGAGTAACAGACGCTCACTCTGTTACGCAGCACTCGGGATTCGACCCGCCAAACTGCTGACCATCTGATCGACAAGCTCAGCGTCCTAACCCACTGAGCCACCGCATCCCTGGAGCCCATTGGAGAGCCATGGCATTAATACTTGGATTCAAATTTGGTTGCCTTGAGAGCTGGAAAATCAGGAGTAACCTAAGAATGTGAATGAAGTGTCTATTATAATAAAAATAAAGTGGATTCTTGTATAATGATATAAATGCTGCTGTGGAATCTCAAAAAGAAAATATTGTATAGATCAGAGGTCACCCATATTCTTTAGCATGCTTGTATATAAACATGTAAATGAATGCCCCCCTTCATAAATAGTTGATATAGACATAGATGTAGACATAGACATAGACATAGATATAAATATAAATATAGATAGATATAGATGTGTACGTGCAGCTCCTCCACCCTGAGATATATCATGATTGCTGCAGAGGAAAACCAGGGCCTTTTGTAACCAAGTATCTTTCATCAGTCATCTTAAAGCAGGGGTGTCCAAACTTTTTTCAAAGAGGGCCAGATTGAATGAAGTGAACATGCTGGAGGGCCGAACATTTTTCCGAACATTCTTTGAACAATTACAATTAAATGCAAATGAATTATTTTATGCCAAGTTAATTGCAAATGGCATACTTTTCATTTTATAACATAAGATCAACTGACAGCTGAGTTTTCACAATGTATTTTAAATAAATTTTAAAAAAAACTTACTGTGTGAGCTGTTACCAGAGAATCTGACCTTGTCAAACTTTGACAAGGTCAGACTCTCTGGTAACAGCTCACACACTTCCACCACTTCACAAATTCTGCTAGGCCAGGGCCCTACCTACCCCTGTCCAGCTCCCCACATCCCAGCCCATAAAATGGCTGTGAAACACAGAATGCGCCCACGTGCACACACACACACACACACAGACACACCCGCCCTTCCCTGGACGTCACCTTCGCCCAGGGGAGCCAGAGGGCTTCGAAGCCGGGGCAGCTCCGGCGGCAAAGAAGGCGCGCCCTCACTGCACCGGCACAGATGCCGCGCCAAGCTTGCGGGGGGAGGAGCGTGGCGGTTCGGCCAGACAGGAAAAGGTGCGGGAAGCGGCTGCCGCCTGGTAACGGCGCCCAGGCTCACAACGTGGAGGCGGCGAGCAAGCACGCGCTCAGGGCGAAGCGGCCGCGGTCCGGTGAGGGAAGAGAGCCGAGGGAGTGGCTGGCCGGGCTGCGCTGCTGCCGGGGTGCCCACTCTGCTCTGCCTGGCGCCAGCTCAGAGACTCCGCCCGCCAGGCCCTTCTCCAGCTCAGCCAGGCCAGGCGCGCACCGTCAGCCTCGCTGCACCGGCACAGACGCTGTGCCAAGCCTGGGGCGGGGGGGGGAGGAGCGCGGCGGTTCAGCCAGGCAGGAAAAGGTGCGGGAAGCGACCGCCGCCTAGTAACGGTGCCCGGGCTCACAACGTGGAGGCGTTGTAGCGAGGCTGACGGTGCTGCCAGGCAGAGTAGAGCGGGCACCTCGGCTGAGCTTTGCTCGGCAGCAGCGCAGCCCGGCCAGCCACTCCCTCGGCGCTCTTCCCTCACTGGACCGTGGCCGCCTCGCCCTGAGCGTGCGCTTGCTCGCCGCCTCCACGTTGTGATCCCGGGGGCCGTTACCAGGCGGCGGCCGCTTCCTGCACCTTTTCCTGCCTGGCCGAACCGCCACGCGCTCAGCCAGGCCAGGCACGCACCGTCAGCCTCGCTGCACCGGCACAGACGCCGCGCCAAGCCCGGGGCGAGGGGAAGGAGCGTGGCGGTTCGGCCAGGCAGCCGGCCCTTCAACCCACCGGAGGAGTGGCAGATCAGCGCGGCCGGAGTCGGGAAAGCCACTAGAAGGGGGAGGGGAGTCACCTCTCCCCGCCGGGGGGTCGCCCAGCCCGTCCCGGGAGGCTGACATTTCTGCAGCCGAAAAAGTCGTCTCGGATTCCATGGCGGAAGGTCACCCCCGGGACTCCAGCACCAGGCAGGGCTGAGAGGGGGAGGGGGGGGAGAAAGAGAGGGAAGGAGACAGGGAGGAGAAAGGACGAATGGGGGGAGGGAGGGAAGGAGAAAGAGAGAAGGAAGGAAGGAAGGAAGGAAGGAAGGAAGGAAGAAGAGAGAATGGAGGCAGGAGAGAGGAAGAAGAAAGAGAAGAGAGAGAGAGAGAGAGAAAGAAAGAAAGAAAGAAAGAAAGAAAGAAAGAAAGAAAGAAAGAAAGAAAGAAATCGGAGGCTTGGACAGACCCCACTCCAGGCTCTGGGGCCACCGCCACGGAATGCCCAGCCTCGGGGGGGGAGTCTTCTGCAGGCGTGCCCTGGCCCCCTCCCCTCCCTCCCTCCCGCGGCCCGTCCCCAAGGTGGCGCCCGCGGGTCCCCGGACTCACAGCACGCAGAGGGCGAAGGCGCCGACCACGCTCTCGCTGTCGCGCACCAGGAAGCTGCTGGCCTGCCCGGCCCACGCCAGCAGCTCCTCGGCCGCCACCCGGCTCAGGTCCTTGTGGTACCAGAGCAGCCAGCCCGGCACCGCCAGAGCCCCCGCGCCCGGGAGCCCCAGCGCTGCCGGAGCCGCCGCCATGGGCAGACGCGGCGCGCAGGGAAGGTGCTCAGCGGGACGGACGGGCAGGCCGAGACCCCTGCCGGCCACCCCCACCTCGCCCACAGCGCCGCATGGCCCAACCGGAGACCCCCGGTCGCTCAGGGCATGCCCGGCCCAGCGGCTCCTCCTCTGGGCTGCGCTCTGGCCAGGATGAGGGCGCGATCCGCTCTCCGCGCGCTTCCCCTGCGCACTGGAGCCACCCCGGGCCCCAAGCAGGCCTGGCGGCGGAGGAGGAGGAGGCGGAGGAAGCCGCGTGGAGCCCCGGAGCCTGGCTGGCAGCAGCTGGGCCAGCCTGCGCTTCCTGGGGCGGCCCCTCGGCGGGGGAGGCGGGAGCAGCTCCCGAAGGGGCGGCCCTCAATCAGAAGGGAGGGCCGTGGGAGGGCCGTATTTACATACAGCAGGGAGGGCTGTTGAGGGCCGTATTAAACCGCCCCGCGGGCCGCAAATGGCCCGCGGGCCGGACTTTGGACATGCCTGTCTTAAAGTAACTAACATTGCTTCAGAAGAAAGTTAAAATGTCTTCTGCCAGTGATTTGACTTCATGGATATTACCAGAATGAGGAAGGGAGATTCAGGTTAGGGCTTTTAAGAAAATTATTGTCATCTACATCTCCTTCAGGAAGGACTTGAACAGAAAATAAGGACCTGCAACTGGCCATACCAGAAACCCACTTTTAAAATGCTGGTTTGTACTTGAAGGTAAACAGAGTTACTGACTTCATTTGCACTCACCAACATTTAAGTTGTTTTTAAATTTTTACTTCTGGAATCTACATCACACCACCTTGCAATTTAAAAGAATTCTTAATGTGGTCTTTTATCATTTTGTGTTTTCTCCAGAAGATGTAATATGTAATATGTCAAATGTGTTACCACTGTTTTTCATTGGAAAACTTTGAAATGGTGAGGCATGGCAGTACTAGATACCCACAATAACATTCTTATAATAATCATTTACAACAATTCCCCCACATACTTGCTGGTAAGCAGTTGATCTTGCCTTTTCTCTAAAAGCCTAAGAAGGACAAAAGTTTCATGTAACATTCAGGAATGAAATCCATACAAAGACCATTACTAGTCAAGGAGTCTGGATAACATACAAGCTGGCAGTTTTGTGGGTTCCAAGCAAAGCTATTGTTACCAAGAATCAATACTTTTTTGGGAGCAGAGAGCTGGCCTATTAAAAACTATTTTGTTTTAATGAAACCTATTTCTTGGGAAATCGCTTGTTAGGATGGTATTCCTTGGCTCTCCTATATTGCCTAAATCTTGGATCAAATGGTGTACAAGACAACTTCCATCTCTGAAGTTTATTTATTTGATTAAAATATAGCCACCCATCTTAAAACCAGAACTCTGGGTAGCTCACTGTAATTATATGTGAGAATGACCTTGAGAGAGAGGAGGAAGAGCCACAGACTGGACAATTCTGGTCACAGAAGAGGGTGGGAAACATTTCAGAAAGGAGTAGTTTTCCAGAGATTAAAAGGAGAAGAGGGGAGAAATACTTTGAGTCTTGGAGGATTGATATTAGCCCTTCGAGGCAGTCCAGAGAAGAACCACAACTATGAGTACTAGTTCTATCATTTTTGTAAGGTTATATTAATAGAATCTTCTGAAATGCTTCTCATGCAGTCAGTGGCTCTTCTTCCTGTCTCACAAAGCTGTTCTTTCTTTCTTTCTTTCTTTCTTTCTTTCTTTCTTTCTTTCTTTCTTTCTTTCTTTCTTTCTTTCTTTCTTTCTTTCCTTCCTTCCTTCCTTCCTTCCTTCCTTCCTTCCTTCCTTCCTTCCTTCCTTCCTTCCTTTTTCTTTTCATGCCCTTATCATTTTTACAAATAACTCAGGGTAGTGAAGATATTCAACACACCTTCCACCTCCTATTTTCCCCACAACAGCAGCTCTGTGAGGTGATTTGGGAGCAAAAGAGAGTTACCGTCCCAGGTCACCAAGCTGGTTTTCATGGTTTAGGTGGCACTTAAACTCAGCATCTCTGGCTTTATAGCCTGGTGCCTTAACCACTAGACCAAACTGCCTTATACCACTAGATCTAGCTTAATCACTAGACCAAACATACCACTATATTCACAACCATAGGATAAAGCAATATCCCACAAAAAATAAGAACAAAAAACAATAAATCAGAAACAGAGAACTCTGGCACCACAACCAAACTTTTCCAATGTAATCCACAACACTGTCCTCCAACTCTGCTTTCGCCCTGTTCCTACACTCAGGAAAACCAGTTCTTCAGTGTTTTCCAGAAGGTTAAAAGGACGAGGGCTTGCTGGACCTCAAGGGGAGGATCTTCTATAGGGCAAAGGAAAAGGAACGCTTGCTTGGTCTCTTTTGCCATGAAGAAAATTTTCCCTTGATGTCATCATAAGTAGGGTTATGACATCTACTTGTCAGTGTGTACAGTGGGCACAACTGGGACCAGAATTTGCCTTGATGGCAAAATTGAAGGGAAGGGACCTGCAGTGGATTTTTAAAAGCAGGAATAACAGAGGATTTTTTTAAAAAGCATGGCAATGAAAGGTCATGATTGATTGGCCATTGTCAAAAGTAATCTTATCAAAGTTTTTAAAGTCAGAATGATTACTAGGACAATTAGTTAATTTATGTGCTTATTCAGTTTCATCTTCCCATATTAAAAATATCTCTTTATATATGCCGTTATCGAAGCACGGCACAATTGGAGGAAATTGACTGCTTTAGAAAAATGGTAAAAGTTCATATATACAAAGTAGTGCTTTATGTATAAGTCATTGTGTTTCTTCTCTTCTGTATAGGTTGTTTAGTTATTGCAATCCCTATTATTGTACATAAAAATTTAAAAGTTGAAAATATGTAAATAGGATTGTGTTTATAGTTAAATGCTTTATATCTTTTCTGAGGCTTCAGTTAGATTATGAATAGGCAACATGTGGCCCTTCGGGGGTTGGATTCCAGTTTCCATTATTCCTGGCTGCTATGTAGGATGGGATTGATGTGTGTTACAATTCTACACCCTTGCCCCTTCAGTCATTTCATATCTGAGTGGTTTCCTAATGACATCCTAAAGCCTACATACCGTGTTTCCCCAGAAATAAGACCCAACTGAAAAATTAGCCCTAGCATGATTTTTCAGGACACTCGTAATATAAGCCCCACCCCAAAAATAAGCCCAATAAGACTGTCAGCCAGACAGATACATTTAGTACTGTATTTCCCCGAATATAAGTCCTAACCGGAAAATAAGCCCTAATGCGTCTTTTGGAGCAAAAATTAATATAAGGCCCAGTCTTATTTTCAGGAACATATGGTTTATTTAGAATAATGCAGGAACACTACTTGAAATCCAGTTACATTCTCTAAATCAGTTTTTCTCAAGCTTGGGAACTGACTGGGGAATTCTGGGAGTTGAAGTTCACACATCTTACAATTCCCAAGGTTGAGAAAAACTGATTTAGAGAATGTAACCAGATTTCAAGTAGTGTTTCTGAAAATGGGAGAGCTCCTGTTAATGCAGGGGTGTCAAACTCAATTTCATTGAGGGCCACATCAGCATTATGGTTGCCCTTGGGGGGCCGGGTGGGTGTGGCCGGGTGGGCGTGGCCAGGTGGGCATGGCCAGTTCAATGCTGCTCACTCAGCGCAGCTGAGTTCAGATACCTGGTGGGGTAGAGGGTGAGATTCAAGGTGCTGGTGATGACCTATAAATCCCTAAATGGCTTGGGTCCGGGATATCTGAGGGAACACCTGCTGCCGGCATCAAGTTCCCTTCGTCCTGTGCGCTCCCACAGGGAGGGCCTTCTCAGGGTGCCACCGGCAAAGGATTGCCGGATGGCGACACCCAGGGGAAGGGCCTTCTCTGTGGGCACGCCTGCCCTTTGGAACCAGTTACCTGTAGAGCTCAGGACTGCCCCAGATTTTTGTTCATTCCACCGGGACCTGAAGACTTGGCTCTTTGAGCTTTCCGGCCAGGACTGAGAACTTTTAATTTTTAACCTATTGTAATTGGTTTTTTTAATTAGAGTTAAGGGTTTTAGATTTTAATTAAGGATAATTTAATTTATTTTAATTTGTTATTAACTTTTGTATTGTTATATTGTTTTAATCGCCTTGTGAACCGCCCTGGGTCCTACGCCCTGAGCCGTCTCCTGCGGCTCCCAGCCGCCCGGTGCGCGCGCACCTCTTCAAACGGGCAGTGGTGTGCACACACCTCTCCAAATGGAGAGTTGGCACCACCCGTTTGGAGAGGTGCGCGCGCACCTCTCCGAATGGGCGGAGGTGCACGTGCAACTCCCCAAACCTTTGGAGAGGTGCGTGCGCACCTCCGCGCGAACGGGCAGCGGCGCCGCTCTTTGGGAAAGCTGCCGCGGCACGTTTGCAGGCTGCCGAAAGTGGCAGTTGTGCAGATGGGCCGCGGCAGCTTTCCCAACAAGCGGTGCCACTGCCCATTCCGAGAGATGCGCGCGCACCTCTCCGAATGACTGTAGGTGTGCACGCACCTCCCCAAACCTTTGGAGAGGTGCGCATGTACCTCCGCACGAACGGGCAGCGGCACTGCTCTTTGAGAAAGCTGCCGCGGCACGTTTGCAGGCTTCCGAAGGCGGTAGCTCTGCAAATGGGCCGTCGCCGTTGCGCAACCGGGAACCGGTTCCATCGCACATAAAAAAAATGGCAACCGCGCGCGTCCGTGCATGCGCAAGAAAAAATCATTTTGCACATGCGCAAAACGTTTTTTGCGCATGCGTATGCATGGACGCACGCACACGGCTCCCACTTTTTTTTATGTGTGATGGAACCGGTTCCCAGTGGCTCTTTTCCTTTTTCAGGTTGCCGACCCCTGGTCTAAATAATAAAATAAATAAATTCAGGAAACCTTCCTAAAAAAGGACCAGAGACTTACTTTTCCCAGGCTAGGAGTGCCCCTGAAGTACACCCCCCCCCGTCCCAAGAAACAGCAATTCAACACATAATCTCACTTCTGTACCCATGCCAGCTTTTCAAAACCACACGGGCAGCAGGAGATCCCACTTCAGTTTCCATTAAATTTACAGCTTTACCTCGTGCAGCAGAAACCCAGCAGCTGCAAAATTACCCATAACACAGCCTGGAATTAAAAATTGTCAAAAGCATTTTGCTTTTGTCAGGGGCCCTCGTAACACAATGCCCCTTCCTCTGTACCCAGCCCTAAAAGCCGATTTTTCTGGCTGCTTCCCAGGGAAGCTGAGGTCACCGAATGAAAAGGGCCGCAAAGTGCTGTTCATCAGGGATTTAATTTAGTGCCGGGTGACCAGGGCCCATGTAATGCTGCCGGGTGACACACTGCCACGTAAGTGGTGAGTCAGACCCATTCAGAATTGTGCGGTGGTGCGCGTGTGTGTGTATGTTTCAAGGCTCCCTTTGTATAAAGAAGGATTCTGCCCTTGGCAGCGCCCGGCACAGGATCCCGTGTGCCAAAGCAGCCCGGCAGAGGAGATGGAGCGGCTCTGCTGCTGGGGGCATGCCTCGGCCGGGGTGTTGCAGGATCTGGGCCGGGAACCTCCGCTCACCCTTGGCAGTGCCCGACACAGGAGCCCACGTGCCAAAGCAGCCCGGCAGAGGAGCCAGCCGTGGCTCCTTCTCTGGCCGCCTCAAGTCCGCCTTCCTGACTGGGCGCCTCACCTCCTCACCAGCTGGGCGTTGCTCATCCTCCCCCCAGCGTCCTGCCTCACTCCCTCCTGCCACCTCCACATCCAGTTGGTCCAGCGTGAGCTACGGAGGGTGGCGGCCTGGCTGGACTCGGACACAACTTCCCTGCGTTTCTGGGCCAGGTGACGCTCCGCAGCTCTGAGGAGGCCCCAGCACTCCGCAGCGAGTGAGAAGGGGCGGTGGAGCAGGGCAAGGGGAGACCTGTCGGGCAGGGAAGAGGCAGGCCCGGGGAACCCAGAGCCTGTCCACCCCCACCTGCGCAGCAAGTAGAAAAAGGTCCCACTCACCTTTCCAGTCTCTTCCTCCGCTGACTCCACATGCAGTCCAAAAAAGCAAAGAAGTTTGTGGGCAGTCCCACAAACCAAAGAAGTTCAATCAATCAATTCAAACTTCAAGAGGGTTTTTTTTGTGAGCAGTTTGAATTGATTGAATTTTTTTAGTCCCACTTTTTTTTGGAACTGGGAGGAGGCTGCCTGGGAGCCGCAGGAGACGGCTCTGGCCAATGAGCTGTCGAGGGGCTAATGAGTTGCAAATGTTGCTGGGCTCCACCAGCCCACCTGCATTTGCCTCCTACTGAGCAAGTGCTCTACCGGGCTGGCGCCAAGGTGGTGGGGGCCGGACCTTTGTAATTTCCAGGAGAGTTGTGCGGGCCGGATTCAATCATTTGGCGAGCCGTTTGTGGCCCGCAGGCCTTGTGTTTGACATGTCTGTGTTAATGGAACAGGAAGTGATTTGGGGTAATGTCTTTATTTTATATTCTCCTAAGTAGGACATTCCCCTGTCCTCTGCTGTCTATTACCAGTATCCCTCAGTCTCCTAAAGGAGTTTTCAGAAAGAACAAAATTAAATGAAAACTGTTTCTTCTCCATTTGTAGAATCTCTGTGGCCTAGCAGGATGGACAGATGAAAATCGGTTTGAATTGATTGTGGAAACCTAAATTGCCAACCTATGCCAGGCTGAGCTGAGATCCTTTTTATGTGAGTTAGCTGACTCACTCTGGGCTGTAGCTGAGGATATCTGATAATTTTACTTGATCGCTTACTGGTCTTGTGAACACTACTTAAATTGATCAGAAGTTAGTATGTGTATTCATAAGCGGGATACAAGGAGTTTGATATTCAGAATGTGGAAAGAATGCAAAAAGGGATTCAGTGAGCCCTGCTTAAAGAGTTCTCATTCAAATAAATTCTGAGTGTTGAAGTTCAGATTACCTTTAATCTGCATGGCTTAAATAGAATAAGGGATTCTTCACAGCCTTTCAATGATACTTCGTGAAAACTGAGCCCCTTTTCAAATGTTCAGAAATCAAAATTGCTATTTTTAAAGAAAAGCTTTAGAGAACCCTGTCTTTTATCTTGAATTATAGACATTTGCAAGAAAGAGCTCTGAAACAGCACTAACATCCTTTTGTCCACTGAGACGTAGCTTCTATACACAAGATTGTTGTGTATAGAGATCTCTGCCTAGCATAACTTTTCTTTGATGCCTTTAATTGAAAATGCAAAAAATCTTATTCAACTTTATGTGAAACTGAACTATTGTTTTATTATTCTGTTCTGTCTAATTTGTTGGCAGACTTTTTTTTTGAACATATGACATTGTTGGCCTCTTTTCAAAGGGATTCCTTGCTAGGCTGTATGCTATAATAAACTTTATTGTAATCGTATCACATTTATTATGCAGGGTTCATATCATACTCTATTTAATAAAGTTTCTTTTGACCAGATGAATTGAAATAATATTTTAATGTGTTTTCAAGGAGAAGAAAAGAAAAAGTGGAAAGTATATTGAGTCTAGTAATTGAAAATATATACCGGTAATATTCAATGAAAGGATAAATCACCTCTAGAGTTTTGAAAATACAAAGCTAATACAGTGTATTTACTGTTATGCTGTTGAGCAGTAGGTGGCAAACTTCACTTTTCTTTTTCCTTCTATTTATTTTCATACTACAGATAGCCAGAATTTCAAGAGACTTATTTGAGTTGTCTGCAAGATGTCATTTCTTGGCAGAAAGAATTTTTTGCTCAACTTGAATTTTGAGTAGATAGGCTTTTTCTACTTTCAGAGGGTAGAATAAATGTGAATAAATGCATAAATTATTGTTTCTGGACTGGATTTAACAAAAATATTACTAATATAGCTAGTACATTGCAAATGAATAAGTATCTGCCAAATACCGTCCTATTTAATTTGTGTCATGGGGCTGTGTCATATACATCTCCCCTATTTATGAAGGTGTCTTATGAAAGATCAATTTCCAGTTTATCGCATCTAATTTGCCAGCAGTCTACTATAGAGAGCATCCTCTTGCACTGTATTGTGGTTTGGTATGCTGGCCTGACAGCCATGGATAGGAAAGTATTACAGAGGGGGGGTGAGCACAGCACAAGACATTGTGGGCTGTCCCCTGACACCACTGGATGACATTGCAAGGGCTCTCTGCCCTGGAAGAGTGAGGAAAATTCTCAGGGATGACTCACACCCTGGTCGGTATCTCTTTACTCTCCTACCATTGGGTAGGAGATATAGGAGTATAGCCAGCTGTACCAACAGGCTGAAGAACAGCCTTTATCCATGGGCTGTTAGGCTCTTGAACGGGAAATAATTTTATAGACTTTATGCATGATTGACTTGTGAGGCCGGTGTGTTGTGCAATTAGCTCACATGATGTAATAAGATGGAGAGTTTGTGTCACTGTGAGTTGGGGGTGGGGGGGCATGAAGGGAGGCTCAGCCAATCTCAGTGTATACATGGTTGTACTTTGACAATAAAGGTTCATTCAATTCATTCAATTAACAAACAAAATACTCAGCTGAAGGAAATTAAAAGAAGGAAATACTGGCTTAAAAAAATGCCAGTTACAAGGAAAGATGGCACTTGGGAATATTCCTGTTCTAGTTCTTCCTGTAGGATAGTTCTGTGAGCAAATCTGATGGTAAATCAATGAACTGGTCTAAGAAGGTTTCTTTCATATCATTCATAAATGCCCATAGCTGGTGTAGTATTGCTCTAAGATGAATGGACCAAAAATAATAATTCTATGTCTGCAGGGTTCTATAATGGAATATATGGATGACCTTGGGGAAATGCTGTCCAGGAAACAATCAGTCAAGAGAGGCAGGAGTCCACAGTCACTTAATGGCCAGAGAAAGACACTTAGGAAATACCCATCTTAATGAATCAAGATGTTAAAAGTGGAAGTGAGAAGCCTGTGCCTTCAGATTTGCAAGATTCTGTCAATGTAGCCTTACAGTAAAGTAGAAAGAGTTCAGCTTGTCCCATTTCCTTTTTATCTGGGAAGGTGGCAAGACACATGATCAAGGTCAATGCTTCTATACTGAAAAGGGATGACACATTTTTTGTGCTATTTTGAGCTGGAGAACAGATGAAAACTATAATAAAAGTTCTCAGTGCTCTCACCTGCACTCCCTTTGTACACCTCCCCCCATAAATATTAACGTGACCCACAGTCATAAGAAGCTTATTTATCCCTAATTAGCCAAGAGTTACTTTGGCATGTTTTACAGGGTACCCAATTGGTTTCTAAGAAGTTGGAGATAATATTTTGAGCTGTAAATGACATATCAAAGAATTGTTTCCTACTAAATGGATCATGTCCTGCAGCTGACTGAGATCATTAGCAAAGTGGCTTCTCATAAGCTTTCCTTCTAATCTTTGACAGGTGGGGTCCTGGAGATATGTGGTATGCCCCAAATATGGCTTGTTTGATTGGTGTCAGCCTTGTATATTTCTGCTTCTGAGAAAAGTTTCATTTGACCTTTAAGCAGCTGGTTATTTCATTTGTTCTGGATGAAAAGTTTCTCCTGGTGCCCTACAGTGGTCTCAAGCTCTAAGCTGCAGAGATTTTTTTTATTATTATTTAATTTACACACGGCACTTTTTCCATTTCTGAATCCCTGCAAACTCTTTTGAAGCCAACTAATGCTGTCATCTTTACCACTGTAGATCTTGGAAAGCAAGAAAAAGGCAAGGAATAAACCAAAGCCCTCAGTGATTATTGTCAAAGAATAACTGCAAATCCATCGAGCCACCCTTACTTCGTTGCATTTAAAAACAAACCTATTTTTACCTGTGATGGTGAAAGACAGCAAGCTGTTGGTACTTTTGCAATCAGCAACTGTAACCATAGTGACACATTGAAGTGGCTGGAATCGGGAGGGAGGGGTGTAAATCCTAAAGTAGGCTTACAGATAGATGGACACCAGGGTCGGAATAGTAAAAGTTGCCTTAGAGGAGAAAAGGTGGTTCTGAAAGAACAAAAATCCCATCATCCTCAGCCATGCATAAAATAGAGCCACTTGAAAAAAAAACCCTTCCCAATCGACAGCATGGTGCTCTTTACAGCTGGATGATTGCCATAAAAGAAAAGGGGTGGGAGGCAGAATCCTTGTCAGTTTTCCCTCAGCTCCTTTTGCCTGTCTATCACCAAGGGAACAGATGCAAGCATCTGCAAAGAGACAAAACAGTCCAACTTAAATCCTGTTGCATTTTAAAGTGAAACCAGCAGGATAGTGCCTGATGATATGCAAAAATAATCTAAACTGTTTCTGTGAAGTATGACCAACGAATTTGCCAAGGCACCTTTCCCCTTTAAGGACCTGTGAATCGAATGCTAGGTGAATTGAAAGTGCAAAGTTGGGTGGGACAGGAGTTACTGCTGTTGGTGGGAAGAGAGACAATTTGCAAACTCTGCGGTGGGGGGGGCCTCATTGCTGCAAATAGAAAAAACTTTTGTTTAGTTATTGCAGAAATACATTCGTTCTGTTGAACACAGATCATGAGAACAGAGGGCTAGGGAGCATTCTGAAGTAATACAAATAGCGTGTGTAGAAACCACTCTTAGTTTTCTCTTTGACTAATTCATTAATTTTATGCTACTCGCCTGTTGTTGATAAAAGGCGGAATGAAATTTTATAATATCAATCGGAATAGAGCTGGAAGGGACCTTGGAGGTCTTCTAGTCCAACCCTATACCATTTCAGACAAATGGCTGCCCAATCTTTTCTTAAAAATGTACAGTGATGAAGCATCTACAACTTCCGGTGGCAAGCTGTCCCACTGGTTAATTGTTCTCACTGTTTGGAAGTTTCTCCTTAATTCCAGGTTGCTTCTCTCCTTGATTAGTTTCCATCCCATTGTTGCTCATATCTAAGAAATAGTTTTGTAGATAGAAAGCTACACAATGAAAGAAAAAGCTGCAGTATTCAGCTGTATCCTTTTGATCCAGTCTGGGCGGTATTTTATTTTCTTTGGATTTTCTGGACAAATATGCTATTTTCTTTGGATGAGAATTTTTAGCACCATATAGGAACATATTCCTTTTCTATTTCCCTAGCCTAGCCTAGCCCATCCATTCATCTTTTGTTTGTGTCATGTACATAGCTGTTTCACTTGCACATGTGCCTTTTTTTGCTTCTCCCTGCCCCTGTGGAACCTCCAGATTCCACTCGCCCCACCTTCTCTGCTTCAGTCCAGTCCAATTCCTAACTCTTTCTTTGTATATAGCAGCTACCCCCAATTTAATAGTATTTGCAGAAGTGTTGGCAAATCTGGCCAACAGCAACAAACATATGCCCTATGAGGGGCTCCAGCCACACATGCCTAAAGTCTCAGAGAAGAAAAGAATTTTTTCAGTTTTTATTTAAAGTTATATTTAGCAGTGAATTTCATTTGACATGCAGTAAATAACAATGCAGACAGTCCTCGACTTACAGCAGCTTACTTAGTGACCGTTCAAAGTTACAACAGCCCTGGAAAAAGTGACTTACTGTATGACCATTTTTCACACTTACAACCATTGCTGCATCCATATGGTCACATGATTTACACAAATGCTTGACAATTGACTCACACTTATGGCTGTTACAGTGTCCCGGGGTCATGTGATCACCTTTTGCAACCTTCTGACAAGCAAAGTCAATGGAGAAGCCAGATCCACTTAACAAATGTGGCAAGAAAAGTCGTAAAATAGGGCAAAACTCACCTAACAAATTTCTCACTTAGCAACATAAATTGTGGTTGTAAGCTGAGGACTACCTGTATATAAAAATAGGAAATCTTAATATTGGCAGAACAAAGGAGAAATAGCCAAAGTCATTAGATGGCCATCTAAGAGACAAAGAGGTTATGAAGAACTGTATTCTTGGGGCTCCAGTTATACCTACCTGTGAATTGCTGGAGGGACAGTTTGCTAAGTGCATGGAGGTGAAATAGTTGTGAATTTCAAAACCCTTTATCCCTAGGTCAGCCTAGATGATGGACAGCCGTCATAAATAATTTCTCCCTACTTTGTTGTTGTTGTTAGTTGTGAAGTCGTGTCCGACCCATCGCAACCCTATGGACAATGTTCCTCCAGGCCTTCCTGTCCTCTACCATCTTCTGGAGTCCATTTAAGCTCATTCTCCCTACTAGAACTATTAAAAAAGCTCTTAGCTGGCATTACCAGTGTGACTTACAGAGAAGAGCGATTGAAATTTATTTATTTTTATTTATTTATTTGTTTTTATAGACCGCCCTTCTCCCGAGGGACTCGGGGCGGTGTACAGAGGAAGGAAGAGATACAGATTGAACAATAAAAACAATAGTAAAACAAACTGGGACCCCCAATTAAAGCTATCATGCCAGGCCGGATTGCTGGAACAGGAAGGTTTTTAAATCGCGCCGGAAGGTGCGGAGGTCGGGGGCCATCCGGATTTCGGTTGGTAAGCTGTTCCAGAGGGCTGGCGCACCCACTGAGAATGCCCTCCCCCTGGGGGCCACCAGCCGACACTCCTTGAGCGGTGGCACCCTGAGGAGGCCCTCTCTGTGGGAGCGCACAGGACGGTGGGGTGCTGACATTGGCAGAAGGTGCTCCCGTAGGTAGTCCGGACCCATGCCATGTAGGGCTTTGTATGTCATTGTTAGCACCTTGAATTTCACACGGAAGGCAACCGGAAGCCAGTGCAGCGCACGGAGGAGAGGTGTGATATGGGAGTATCGGGAGGCTCCCAGGAGTGTCCGTGCCGCTGCACTTTGCACCAGTTGAAGCTTCCGAGTGGATCTCAAGGGCAGCCCCATGTAGAGAGCGTTACAGTAGTCTAGGCGAGAGGTCACAAGGGCATGGGTGACTGTACGTAAGGCATCCAGGTCCAGATAAGGCCGTAGTTGGCGAACTAGTCGAACCCGAGAGAAGGCCCCCTTGGTCACAGCTCCTATGTGATCTTCCAGGGAGAGCTGCGAGTCTAGGAGGACACCCAGGTTGCAGGCCCTATCAACAGGTGGTAGTAACTTGTCCCCAATGTTAAGGGATGGAACGTTCTGAATATCCTGGCTTGCCGGTACGTACAGCCATTCAGTCTTGTCCGGGTTCAGTTGAAGCCTGTTCCTCCCCATCCATTCCCGGACCGCTTTCAGGCAGCGGGACATCACGTCGAGGGCATCACTGATATTGTTTGGAGTTGAGATGAAAAGCTGGGTGTCATCAGCATACTGATGGTACCCTACTCCAAAGCTGCGAATGATCTCACCCAGCGGTTTCATGTAGATGTTGAACAGGAGAGGCGAGAGGACCGACCCCTGAGGGACTCCGCAAGCGAGAGGCCTCGGGGTCGACCTCTGTCCCCCTGCCAGCACCGACTGCGAGCGACCCTGGAGAAAGGAGGAGAACCAACGCAGAACCGTGCCTCCCACTCCCAGTCCCCTGAGGCGTCGCAGCAAGATACCATGGTCGATGGTATCGAAAGCCGCCGAGAGGTCTAATAAGACTAGGACAGAGGAATGGCCCCTGTCCCGGGCTCTCCAGAGATCATTCATCAGAGCGACCAATGCCGTCTCCGTGCTGTAGCCTGGCCTGAAACCCGATTGGTACGGGTCTAGATAAACCGCTTCATCCAGGATCTGAGGAAGTTGGTGCGCCACCACGCTCTCGACAACCTTCGCAAGGAAGCGAAGATTGGAGACAGGACGAAAGTTATTCAAAGAGGATGGGTCCAAGGTGGGCTTCTTGAGGAGAGGTCTCACCACCGCCTCCTTCAAGGCGGTGGGGAAGTGACCCTCACTCAGAGAAGCAGAGATGACCGCTAGGAACCAGCCTCGTGTCCCCTCTCGAGCTGCATAGGCTAGCCAGGAAGGGCACGGGTCCAGTAAGCAAGTGGAGGCGCTCAACCTTCTCATAATCCTGTCCACTTCCTTAGGAGTTACAGGATCAAATTCCTCCCAGATGACGTCGACAAGACTGTCCATGTCTTGTTCTTCCAGCTCAGCCCAGTTGGAGTCCAGGCCAGTTCGAATCCGAGCAATTTTATCCAGCAGATATTGACCGAATTCCTCGGCTCGACCTTGCAAGGGTTCCTCCCTCACCTCTTGGTTTAATAGGGAGCGAGTCACCCTGAACAAGGCAGCCGGGTGATTATCTGCGGACGCGATGAGGGTGGAAAAGTAGTTGGATTTTGCCACCCTTATCGCAGCGAGATAAGACCTGGTGAGGATTCTTAGTCGCAATCGGTCGGATTTGGATCGACTGGATCTCCAACGGCTCTCTAGGCTCCGTCTCCGACGCTTCATCTCCCGGAGCTCCGCGGTGAACCATGGGGCTCGCTGGGATCTGCGCCGGGTCAGAGGCCGCAAGGGTACAACTCGGTCCAGAGCCTCCGTGGCTGCCTTTTCCCAGGCTTCCACTAAGGCATCCGCCGAGCTGTGAACAGGGAGTGCATGTGTGTCCCTAAGCGTTGCCTGGAACTTATCAGGGTCCATTAGGCGCCTAGGGCGGTACCATCTGACTGGCACCGTACACCCACGGTGGGGGGTGGCAAAGGGAAAGTCTAGCCGCAGGAGGTGGTGATCGGTCCATGACAGGGGCGTAACAGTTGTGGCACCCCCACCGATATCATCACGCCACCGTCCAGACAAGAACACCAAGTCTGGGGTGTGGCCTCTCTCATGAGTCGGTCCAGAAATTATTTGCGACAGGTCCATGGCCGCCATGGAAGCCATGAACTCCCGAGCCAGATCGGACGATCCTCCCAGGGACGGTAGGTTAAAGTCGCCCAAGACCATAAGTTTTGGGAATTCAACCACCAACCCTGAGAGGACATCGAGTAGCTCGGGCAGGGCCGCCGCTGCACGATTAGGTGGTAGGTACGCCAGCAGCAGGCCCAACTGCGCCCCTGGGCCGTATCTCAGTAGGAGAGACTCACACCCGACCATCTGAGGGACGGTGGTCTCTCGCGGGCTAAGGGATTCCCTGATGATAACTGCCACTGCCCCGCCCCTCCCATGGGCCCGAGGCTGGTGCAGCACCCGGAAACCTGGCGGGCAGAGGTCAACCAGAGGGACACCACCCTCTGGGTCCAGCCAGGTTTCAGTGATGCAAGCCAGGTCCGCATGCTCGCTCTCCATTAGGTCATGAATGAGGTGAGCTTTGTTAGCTACGGACCTTGCATTCAGGTAGACCAGCCTTAACATGGGAGGCTGCACACCTTCGCTCCCGGGTCCTCCGGGGGAGTACAGAGGGTCGGAGCATCTCACCGCTTGTACAGAGCGGAGATGACACTCCCGGTGACGATACGGCCCTCTGTCTGTGCACCTTCTGCCGTTCCCCACCATCCTGGGAATGGGCTGTTTGTCAGTACGCCACTGGGCATTATCGGCGACTGGTCCTCATTGCACACCGTCGTGAATGGTCGTAGGCCTGGCATGTGTTATGGTGGCTGGAAGGCGTGCCTTTCCCGCGCAACCATAGTCTCCCACCCCCCTCCCTAATCCCACAAAAAACTTAACTAAGAACTTAATCAGGGGCCTCTTGTTGGGCTTATGCTGGAGGCCCCTGACCCTGCCCGGCCATCTCTCAGAGGCCCAGTGGTTGGGCCCGTCATCGAGATTGGATGTAGTGCAGGCGGGTCGCACCCAGGAGAGGGGGGAACCCCTGAGGGCGTGCAGTACTGTGCTAGAGTATTGAACAAGCATAGTCACAGGTGGTTCCGGGAAGGCAGTCCCCTGGATGGCGAATTTGCAGGAGGGTCGAGTCGGGTAGGTGGGTTTCTGGATTGTCGCCCTGCCACTGCCACTTGGCCGGGCGAACCCCCAGAAGCAGGCCACTCCTCATCCTCTCACGATGGGTTGTGTCTCTGCTTCCGGAGGTGGTCCAGAACGTACTCTGGGTGAAGCATACCCCATAGAGCTCTCACCTCTATGGGGTTGCAGGTGTAAGGCCAAGCCACTCTGCCACCGTGGCTAGCACCCAGGCCCGTTATGTCCTGTGGGGAAATTGCTTTTTGCTTGTTGAGATCTATCCAAAAACAAATTGTGACAGATTTAGAGACGTGGATCCAACTTGAGGTTGTTACAAAGCTAGGGAAGGTTTTAGCTCCTGTTTCATTGTGGGAATCTACTAATCTTGGTTTTGCAGAATCTAGAAAATGGAGTGTGCAATGTTTCTGTGCGAAAGCTTTTTGAAGCAATGACCATGTTTTGTGTTGAGTTTGGTGAATCACAAAGTTTATGGAACGTTATAATTTTTAATAAAAGGAAAGGGGAAAATTAATAAACATAGCATACATATCAATTGTATTTGATTGAAATCATATAAATTCATGGTTAAGACAAGCTGCTCTTGATTTTTCACAATAATGTGTTGGGAAGTTCTATGCCAATGGAGAAGTAATGAAAACTGTCAAGTTAATTTTTATTTTAGCGTCGGTGGGCTTTCTAGGGAATGCCTGTTAAATGTTTCTTGCACTATAAGTGAAGTTCAAAGGCAAAACTTCTTTTTGATGCTGAAAGGGGCAAATTGCTGAAAGTTACTGTATCATGTTTGCCAAGCTGTTTAACTTATTATGAATGTCACTGTGGTTTTCTCCTTTCAATAATAGTCCCAGTGTTTTAAATTAGGGATGACTCACAAAGGATTTTATCTAATATCCTGTGTAATATGCAATGTAATATAGCTGAAATCCATGTCATTGGTTCATTTTAAATATCTGGATCAATTTCTTTGTAAACTGTTTTCTAGTGATTTTAGTTAGTATATAAGCACTTAGGTTTTATCTATATGTACTGACAAATGTTAACTATCAAGATAAAGAATGTATTCGAGAATTCACTACAATACGCCTATTCATTCTTTTTCTTTCATATGGAAAACACTGAAGCTAGCCTGAACTTTAAATGAATGCCCAATTGTGTGACCTGTATTCTGTTGTAAATTTCTTATTGAAGGAATAATACAAAATTCTGTAGAGTATTGTTGGGATTTTTAGATTTTATGCCGAAAGCATCTTTTTATTTTCAAGATGCTTTCACTTACTGTTTTTTAAAATCTCAGCAGCATATGTTTTACAGAGCAACTGGCTTTGCTTTCACATAATAGTGTAATATGGAATAGTCTGCAGGAATGTGTAGAAATAGGATTTGGTTCAGAAAATTGTGAAATGAAGTTTGGAGAACTTACATTGAGCGACATAGCCTACCATATTTGGTCAGATCTGTTGACAATAGAATTATGTACTTCTTTTCTAGCATATAGTGCAGATTGTCTATTTGTTTTTTTTTGGATTGTCAAATGATAAAATAGGTACATTATCTCATTTAATGCACATTTTTCCACTGAATCTCCTGAATTTGCTTTGCTGTAGAGACCTGCTACTAATTCAGCAATTCAGCTGTCACTAATTCCAAATTCTATGTTGAACGTCTTCTTGGTTGTATCTTTCACTGTTGTAGTTGGATATTAATTAGTTCTGGATATGAATTGAATCTCTTTAAAAATGAGAATGCCATTTCATGGGCAAAGAGATTGTAGTTGGGAAGCTACTTCTTTGATATCTTCAACAGCCAGATTTTCTTTAAAAAAACAACAAAAAACAGCTGACCTCATCTCACATATATTTTCCCACACTTCATATATCTACATTTTATGATCTGTAGTTCTGTTTGAAGGAAGACTCTTACACATGTGCAAAATAGCAAATTAGTTTGTTATATACAAACATAAAATCCATTTTTAAGCTCTTGTTGCCATCTGGAGTGGCTAGGCTGGAGCAGTTCCCCTCATATAATGACAGCTATGTTCAGCTAAGAAATAGTTATGTAGCCTTGCTTTATTGCCCCTTTGTACATTAGGTCCTTGCTGTTTTGAAAACAAAGGGCTTAATCCTATTTAACATCCCAGGACAGGCTCTTAATTTTTTAAAATAATACTACAGCCCATGTGTATATTACCAGGCCAACTCCAGGATTGTTAAGCTCCTTTGCACTAATGGCGATGTACTGTAAGTTTCCTTTTTCCAATATTTTTCAGAGAGAATGCTTCAGTGTACTGTATTTTAATACTTTTTAAATGAATTCTGGTCATGATGCACCATTATGAGGAGATAATGATCTCTGCTCAGCGATGAAAGGAGCATGATGTATAATCCAGAACCAGCCCTTTAATTATACACCATCTATTTTGTGCTGTGTATGTTATCTATTTTCCCATATTCATTGCAAGACCCTTCTGCTAAATGGCTTTTTCGTGTAGTCTCTGATGTAGTTGTTTACTGTGAAAATGAAATAAAATGCCAGGACTGGAATTAATGGATGCATTCACCATCAACTTATCTCTGGCTACCCACAAACCGATGACCACATTCTTATACAACAGATTTGTCAGTCCCCAAGGGGTCATGCTGCTGTATCAGTTGTAATAATGATTTGTAATATACTTACTGGGGAGTAAATTGGGTAGCATATGTGGAAGGTAAACAATTTGTGTATTTCTGGGTAGAAGATTAACTAAACGTGTCAAACCTGAAGGTTGTGTAGAAAGCAGATATTTTACTATGGTAACAGATGGAAGGGACTCATATTACTTTGGCTTTAGTACTGTTAGTACTGTTCTTCAGGGGGACTTTATGGAAAAATATGGAAAAAATAAACTTTCTAAATGTTATGCTGGTATAATTGTATTGACGTTTGCATTAGAAATTGGCTAGATCGGTTGGATAAAAGACACCTGAGACCCAGCAATGTATTCTAATTTGTTTGACTCCAATTCTGTCAACATTTCTTAGTTCTAGAACTTCTAAGGCCTACAAATTGAATGAGGTTGTCAGTGTTTCTTTCTTTCTTGACAAAACTGTGGTTGTATGACTTGGATTATAGTGTCCTCATGGGCCATTATGCTAATATTGTATTCCTATATTCATTTCTGTTTTTTGCTTTTATTGGATTTAATTCTATATTGACTGCCTACTTTTGAGAGCAAGTAACAAAATTTCATTTTTAATGTGTGCCACGTGTCCACAATAAAAATGACAATAAAGGTTATCTATCTATCTAGAAATGGGCTGCTACATAAATTGGTATAATAAATTCTAGTATCTTCTGCATCAGAGATTGGAGCATAAACTTGGATTATCTGTTGTTTGCAAAATGAAATTGGTATTATTCAGTTGTTGACTGTCTTGTGCCAAGTATCATTTTTTCCAGTATTCTCTTAATACTATTATTTGCTTTTGGTTTTTTGTGGCCTAATAAGTAAATAGTGTGATTTTTCTTATTGAAAGTATCCAATTTCAGTCTCTTTCAATTTGCTGATGCCTAAGATACCATGTATAATTGATTCATTCATCTTTTACTGTGTTGAGCTTTTCCAAGTACATTCTTGAGGGGTCATGCTGGACTCACAGCTCCTGTTCAAAGAGCTGGTAATCGCTGTAGCCAAGAGGGCTGTTGCGTAGGTATGTCTAGTATGCCACTTGTACCCTTACTTGGACTAGGTGGGCCTTCAAACAGTCATTCGCACCTTAGATAGCTCATAAATGGATTACTATAGCATACTTTACATGAAGCTAACCTTGACGGCCACTTGGAAATAGCTGGTCAGAGTGCAACAGCATGGGCAGTGGTGTGCATACCTTGTCATGCCTAATCCCATAGTTCCACAAGATGCATTAATTACCAATTAGCTTTTATGTGCAGTTCAAGGTACTGGTTATCTTTACAAAATTCTTTGTGGTATGGGATTGATTATTTGAGGAACTACCCATCTCTGGTTCTTTCTGCTTGTCTAGTGTGATTGGACATTATGTACATGCCCATCAATTAAGTAGTGTTGTCTTGTGGAACCTGGGAAGTCTTCACTATCATAGTACCTACTCTCTGGAGATCCAGATGGGTCCCATTCTGATCATGTTTAGGAAGCTATTAAAGACTGTCTAGTTTCCCAGGGCCTGGGACAAAATAACAAGTGAGCCTCTGCTGGATGGGTATTTGGCTTTATATTGTTGTTGATTATGATTAGTTTTTCTCCTTTGTAATTTTTTACCTTTTTAATGATGTCTCCATGTTCCCACTATAATTCAATCTTTGCAGCTTCAGATTTTCTTTTTTTTCAGAGTAATGTAAGAATTAGTTATCCAAAAGGCTTTAATCTAGTTGTGTCATAAACACTATTAGTACTCCAAAAGATTCTTAGCTATTCCTCAGCATGATGAGTGCCAACCAGCCCGAGAGGACCATGATTCATCGTTATATTGTCAGTTACTTTTACCCTGTCTATTCATGTAATCTTCTTGATAAAATAGAGAAATGGTTTATCATCATTTGCAATTGATCATCTACCTCCAGCATCTTCCTATATTGATTGCTGTTACCCAATAGAGTATAGATGTCCGTGTCTTTAGCTAGAATGACTGTCACACCTTGAGTAATCTTGCTAGAAGAATATATTTTTGATCTAAACTCCTGGAATACTTTGCTGATCCCTCCCAGGAGCACCCCACCCCACCGTGTGAACCTCATACAAAACTTAAGAAGGCACTTTTTAAAAAATATCTATCGCTGAATTATTCGTTCCTTCTCACATAGTCCCCTGAATGAGGCTTTGTCCAGCTACTGCATTAGAGATCTGAAGAAGCTGTTTAATTTTATAGGCCTGGTAGAAGAATAAGATCGTGGAAAATGAAAGTACACTAATAGATAAGGTTTTTAAAGCCACTGATATGGGTTGGTGACAGATGGTGATTATGACAGATTTTCAGTATCATTCACCATTGTATCTTGCTAGAGAGGCTTTTCAGCTGTTTGAAAGACATAATGGTTCACTGTAGTCCACTTTGAAGCAGAAATGAGCTGGATTTATGGACAGGTGGGGGAGGAAATAACTTGAACTTTAGAAACTTAAAAGTCAGTTGTAACAAGGCACAATTGTTGAATGCTGGGTCATTGTTTGAGAAAGATGGTGCTCTGCTTCTGGAAATACATTCTTCTTTAACCTGGGTACTTTCTAGATGTGTCATCTGTAGCTCCCAGATTTTCCCCGCCAATGTGTCTGTTGTTAAGAATTGTGGAAGTTGAAGGTCCCTTCTATGGTCCCTAAGTTGTCATGGAGGCTTGCATTAAGTTGTCATGGAGGCTTGCATGAAGAAAGGCCTCTTTTTTTCAGTGGTCTTTCACTGTGAGTTCCCATCATCTGAAATTAGGGGATCTTTCTTAGGCAGTATTTTTTTTTAATCCCATTTATATCCCGCCCCTCTCCGAAGACTCAGGGTGGCTTACAATCTAAGAAGCACAAATCAATGTGTTTAGCAATAGCCTTCATTCTATGTATATGCCTGCTTATTAGGGCTTTCGGGCCCTCCCAAGCGGCATTATTACAAAGTCAGCTTATTGCCCCCAACAATCTGGGTCCTCATTTTACCTACCTCGGAAGGATGGAAGGCTGAGTCAACCTTGAGCCTGGTGGGACTCGAACCTGCACTAATTGCAGGCAGCTGGTGTTACTTAAGGAGGCATTGCTCCACCAAATGCTTTGGAATTTTCTGTTTCCAAAAAGTCTTGCCTGCTTTAGTGCTTTTAGGTATGATGCAAATATATTTGCTTTCCCCACAATTGTAACCTCTGACATTTAGTTTCAATCTTGCTTGATTATATTTAGTTTCAATTTTTTATTGTTTGTATTAAAATGGCATGGATATTTTGAACTGATGACTAATATGAAAAAAAATAAATACTTAACATTTACATACTTTTTTAATGCTGATTGTACAATATATTGGTGAGGGGGGAAATGTCTTGCTTTTTTATTATTGATTTTTTTTACAGGTCTGATCTAATATGGCTTTAAAAATCTTACCACTTTGTGATTCATCTAAGAGGGGGACACAAGCTTGTAATTTGTATATAGACATGAAAGTGAATGGATTTTTGTTTTTGAGGTTTTCCTCAAACAATGTGTTGGGAAATCAATTTTGTTGTTGTTGTTCAACCTATTTTATTAAGATGTCATTTTGTCCAGTGTATAGCTTATAGGCTTTGCCGGCGAGCAGATATAGGTATTAATATATATAATACTGACTTATTTCTTTGTGCAAGAACTGGAGCTGTTTATATTATGCAAGTGTGATAAGATTGCTGCAAGGAGAAAGTAAGAATCAGTGGGGAAAAAAAGTTTTTAGATTTCCGAGATAATCGCTTTTTCCAGAACACGCTCAAGTGGATGTGCAGTGCCTAACAAACAACAAATAGATTAAAGCTATAGGCGATAATCCTGTGTAATTATTCGTCTTAAAATGGACATTTATGTTGCGCTTTTCTTTATGAAGCATATCCGCATTTGCAGATCAATAATGATTTTTCTGCCAATCCAGGCAGCTGATCTTTCTTAGCAGTGAAATGAGCTGCTGAGGTGAGGTAGGTAAATTGTCAGACTAGAAAGTAGGTAAATAAATTCTTCTTCATCTCATGGAAATACATGGGATGACTTTAGGACAGCCATTCTCATTTAGCCAACCCTATCTGACAGGGTTGCTGCTATGCGGCAAATATGAAGAACAAGCCCCAAGCAAACCCCGTTGAGTTATTGGAAGAGAGTTAGGTAATAACTGCAACAAATATATTGTTGCAGTTAGTGCCATGGGGACGTAGTATGGGCAAATCTATGTATTTGGCTTCTTAAGTTTCTCATCTTTTGCAATGACAGCTTGTTCATCCCATTCCTGTATTAATTTAATAAAGTGCTTTTTTAAAGTTGCCACCAAAATATGCATACATGTATGTGTTTTTGCACTTTTCCCAACGTACGCAATTTTTGCAAACATTTTTGGTACATACTTCTGTATAGCATTTTATCAATCTGTACAGTTTTCCGCAAATGTTTCCCTAAAAACATGCTACTTTAATTGGTGAACTTTTTTTAACTTCACATATTACTTAAAACAAGCCAGATAGGGCATGTTGCATTCTAGTGTAAACTAAGCCATTTTTAAATTACTACTTCAATATCTTTGCTCCTCCATTCTAGTCCCATTGTTAAGGTTGCTTAAATACTTATGAGCTGGACATGTGAGTGGCCAGTGTGTTGAACTATAGAAAATGGATGTCATATCACACTTAAAAATGAGGAACTGGAGCAGAAATAAAGATGATAGAAATGTATAAATTAGATATAACTCTAAAATAGTTTATTTTTAATTATAATTTGTGGATTTTGTAGGGGTTTTTAAGATAGCCTGCTTCCATTTGCTGATTACCATCAGCAGGCATATACATAGAATGAAGGCTACTGCTAAGCTTGTAAGCTGCCCTGAGTCTTCGGAGAAGGGCGGGATATAAATGGAATTAAAATAAATAAATAAATAAAATAAAACATGCTTCAGTTTGCATCAACTCAATGCTGGCCAGGAATTTAGAGGCAATATTTGACTGGTGTAGTCTTCACACAGTGGACAATCAGATCCCTCTGCTGTTGTCTCATCTCAACTAATATTTTAGTGGTTGGTTAGCAAGAATAGCCATGCCACCAACATGATATAATTGTAGCTGTTGTGTGCCTGATTATTTAATTTACGTTAATGAAGCTCTATTACACCATTGAAATGGAGGAAATAGGTTTGCTGAACTATCCCAAAGATCCTTTTTAACAACTGTACTTTCACTTAAGAAAGTCCAGTTGCCTCGTGAAAAAGCATCTTTCGGACAATTATGACCTGGATGACTAAGTATCTCCATAGACATTTGCTGAATTAGATTGTAATTTCTAGTTTGTTTTGTTGGTGTGAAATCAATATTGACAGTTATTTTTATCTTTGTGGAGACAAAACAATTGAGAATCAATAGGTAATCTCTTTGTATATAAAGATATTATGCTCAGTTGAAGGAGGCACAGCTAGTGCCTTTAATTCTTGTGATATTGTTTTAATCTTATTAGGGGCCTCAGTGTGTATGTGGCTGGGCTTTTTTCCTCTTGATCGATGGGCAGTAACTGCTGCTTAAGATGATAATTTGAACTAGGCTAATATATTTGGGAATTCAAGCATGGACTGCTTTGAAGTCTGTAGGAGTGGGAGGAACAAAAAAAGCCTAGAGCAGACCTCCAGTAATGGAGCATGTTAAATAAAAAGAATTAAACTCAAAGTTTAGGGATGCAATTTCAGACACCTTATATTTATGTACATAGGCACAGACATCAGTCAAACACTTTTGCAGCCATTAGATTGCCTTTACAGAAAGAACTTTTCTGCCTTCCCAGAGAAAGATTACCGTCTTATGTTTTTTTATGTAGAAAAACCAAGCCATTAAATAAATGCCAATCTGTTTCCATCTGTGTTTTTTAGTGGAATTGTTTTGTTGACTCTGACAGTTGGACAGATCTGAAGTGTATTGTTAAATAAATATGGAATATTTAGTCATATCAACAGAAATCCAGACCACTCGTTTAGAGCAGTTTAGAGTAAATTGACTTAAGAACTGGACATACCCCATGGAATTTGTGCTTTTCATTTATGTATTTATTTTTGAGTGACTGGTTTTTTGAACTGCTTCAAATTTGGCAACATCCCGGGAGGTGTCCTATTTACAGGTGCTCTTGGTTGGACTGTGTGTGTGTGTGTGTGTGTGTGTATGTGTATACGCGTGTTTGTGCGAGTGAGTGTGCATGTGTGTGAGTATTTGAAATACAAGGGTTTTTAGTTTCCTCAAATACAGAGTTTCTAGCCAGACAAATAAAAAAAAGACAAACAAAATGCATTTGTAGAAGAAACTAGAGATTTTCTAAACAGCCAGAGGAATGACTTACAGACTTTACATTTACCTAATGCAAATAAGAAAACCTATTCCTAGACTTCTGGTATGCAGTCTGAGTTTTTGGTCCAGAGCACTTAAAAAAAATATATATAGGCAAAGTAGTTTTGGAATAAGAATGCCAAGTTCTTCCAGACATTGTTGGTTCAAGCTTGTGTCTGAAATAGCTTATAGTTGCTTCTTGCAAGCTGATATTGGACTGAAATTCTACCCATTTTTACAGCAGAACAGCTAGATTATTTTTCACATATTTTATCTGAGTTGATCCCAGATCGAGGTCAGTGATACAGTATTCCTTGCCTAGATTAGTTTGTATATCCCTTCATTAAAGGGTGACAAATCTGGAGAAAAACAGGCTGTACACCATTTATTTTCCTAAATAATGTTAAAAGATGGCAACTATAATATTTGTATATTGTACAAACACAGGACCTCAGCAGCTGATTGACAAGCAGCAAACTCCTAGGCTGAATTCCAAAAATACATTTTTCATTTATGCAAATAGTCCCAAGTGTCTACTTTTGCAAACAATCATGTCAGTGGAGCCAAGAATATGTGGCACTCAATTACTGATTCTCAAAAATTAGAAAATGATTATGTTGTTGGGACTGTAAACAAGTTGCTCACATGAGAATTGAATTGGATAAGATCTACACTAGAGCCTCTTCTATAAGTGAAGTTCTTTGGTTATTAGTATAAGTTAGTGCTTGGTTCAAAATATAGTTCTGCATGGGCACTTAATAGTGCAATGTCATATCTCCTCTGTTTAAAAGGCACACAGGACATATATCTGTGACTACAAGAGGATCAGAAAGTGCTAGAAAAGCCTTGTGTTTGGTCATCAACAGCTTACCAGTTGCTACTGTGTGTATTCAAGTTTTCTTATCAGAGAATATGTACTTTTTTACACTATAATTTGTTATGCAAATAAACTTTGATACTTTTTTTAAAAAAAATCACTTTTTAAAAAACTACTAATCTCTTGGTGACTTGATCACTTTCTACTTTACAGGTATTGCTTGCTTATGACCATTCAGTGACCATTCATTCTTATGATGATGCTGGAAAAAATTATGGCTAATTTATTACCATTTACAATTTTTGCAGCCTCCCTTAGTCACATGATCACCATTACAAGCAGTTTGTATTATTGTATGCCTAACTTTTGTTTTTTTTTCTTCCACCCACCCACTTCTATCTTGCAGAGCAGAGAGATTGGAGAGGAAGGCTCTGTAAGAGAGTAAGCTGTTTCCTCTTCTTTACATTGAAAGCAATGTGATTATGTTGGCAGCTTGGACTGAGAGCCAGAGGTGCACTATGCAAACAACTTAGAGTATGCTCTTGAAATCTTTTCCTCTCCAATCTCTCTACTCTTTAAGGGGAAGGAGAAAAAAAGCAAGATTTTTGTAAGCAGTCTAGTCCAGGGCTTTTCAACCAGTGGTACGGGTACCACCTGTGGTACATTGGCACCTAGCAGGTTGTATGCAACCATCCTAGAAAAGTGGTAGCGGGGGAGGGGAATGAGCTGAACCAATGGCAGCACTGCACAAGCCTGAGCGAGAGACGGCTGCAGCTGCAGGTTGTCAGGGCTCAGTGGAAGTGCCAGGATCAGCACCAGGCTCCAGCTGGAACTTGGCATTGATCCTGGCACTTCTGCTGAGCCTAGAAGAAGCGCCAATCAGCTGGAAAGTTGCAGCATCTCCAGAGTCTTGTGATTTACATTCAGATGCTTGGAAACTGATTCATATTTATGATGGTCACAGTGTCTCAGGGTCATGTGAAGTGACCAAAACTTGCTGCAACCACCCAGCAGAGGGGAAAAAAATAAAAACCAGACACCCACCCCCTGCCCCACCCCTGCTGCCAATCCTCAACAGAAATGCTCACAACAATGAAAACCTCGGACAGGAGAAAGAGCGGCGCCAGGCGGGCAGGCAGGTGTCTTGCTCGACTGTGGCTTGGGGGGCACTTTTTTCAGTGCCATTTTAACTTCGAACAGTCACTAAGCAAACTGTTGTAAGTCGAGGACTACCTGTACTTCATCACTTTTTTCCTTTTTTTTTGGATCACGTTTTTGACACCTTGCTAGGCAACTGGTGGTACTCGGATGTTGCCATATCCTAAAAGTGGTACAATGGGTAAAAAAGTTGAAAAGCCCTGTTGTCTTCAAATATTCCTTACAGTAACTTATTACCGGTAATCAAAGATTAGAGAAGCTTGTTTCTTGATTGATCATTTCTAGTCCTGCTTGGTTCTGGAGACACCTAGAACCTATATCGGTAAATTTTACATACCCTTAAGCTAAACGTAAACCTTTCAAGAATTAGATATAATTAAAAGTTTAACGAAATCTTAGAAATCTAAATAATGAAATACAAATAACCCACAAATTATGACCACATTTGGAACAGGAATTTTCGTCGCTAGTCAGTGCAGTTGTTATAATGTGAGGTATAATATAACCAGACCTGATTTTACTACCATTTTCACTATGGTTGTTAAGCGAATGTGGCTTTCCCAATTGACTTTACTTGTTGGAAGCTGGCTGGGAAGGTCACACACTACATTGAGACATTGCCATCACATGACCCTAAGATGCTGCAATTGCTGTAAATGTAAGCTGGTTGCCAAATGCCTAGAATTGTAATCACTTGACTGCAGAGGTGGGTATGACAGTCATAATTTTGAAACGGACCGTAAGTCACTTTCTGAGGCCATCACAATTTTGAACCATTATTAAACAAACAGTTGTAAATTGGGGACTACTTGTACCTGGAAACTAAAACTCATCTGGGCTTTTTTTTTAAATGAATATATTTTACTAGACAGAATTTTAAAAGAAAAAGAAAGACCAGGCCAAGTAGAAAAACTGAGATTTTTTAAAAAAATGTTTGGCTGCAGCATAATAAATAGAACCTCAGTGGAAATTATATACCTATCACCAGCATTTGGAATACACTTCTAATGAAAAACAGTTAAAATGAGCCTGTACTTTTATCATGTTTATAATAGTTATGACTTGGAATGTCAGAGTATTTATCATATTTCAATAATGAGAGTGTCACAGCATTTTGTATCTGTACTCAGGTGCATCACATCCATTACATTAGAATTGTTTCTATTGTAAAATATTTTTTAATGTTACATAATAGGCTATCAGAGATAAAGTACAGTTTCCTTTCTTAGTATTTTGGTATAAGATTCCAAACAGCTGTCGATTCTTCTAACATATCCAATTTTATTAATTTTATATTCTTCTAATTTTAAAAATGCAAAGGCTTGCATTTTGCTGGCATCATCTCTCTTCCCCACATTGCTTCATAGGCACTCTTAAAAAATGTAAAATGGTGGGTCACCCCAGTATTTTATTTTGAAAAATAAAATAAAATAATGATGGGGAGTGGGAAGGATCCTTGAGGCTGAAAACTTCAAAGGCAACATCCTAACCAGTTTTGTCCTTTGCACAGGTTTTCTCCTCTTCCCCAAAGTAGCTACATTGTGAGAGCACTCATATTTTTTTTTCAAATTTCAGCTGTAGCCTCACTGGTCCAAAGTCCTTGAAGAAATATTCTTAAAACTCTAACTATCTCAGTTAATACACCTGCTAGGACTCCCAGGTTCGATCACAAAAAAATGATGGATGACCACTGTTTGGCAGCAAAAAAAACGCAAGAAACCTCAATGCTTTATTGTCACTGCACTGTTTCAATCCAGATTTAATAACCCAGATGGATGCACGTACTTTAGTGTCCACATACAGTTATTGTAAGAATATATTTTAAGAAGTATTGTGGAACTCTTAGAAACAATATTGGATTTACTTAGTATGGACTGTTGAAACCTCTTGGTTTTGAATAGTCTTGGAATGTTTTGTTTTGGAATGTTTCAAGGCCCCAACACCAAGAAGAGGGTTTATGCATGCCTTCAAGTCAATGTTGACTCTTGGTGATTGCCATGGCAGGTCCCTGCAGCTTTCCTGGTTATATTTCAGAAGTGGTTTGTCATTGCCTCCTTCCCAGGGCTGAGACAGAGGGATTGGCCTCAGGTCACCCAGCTGACTTCATGCTAAGGTGGAACTAGAATTCCTGGTCTCCTGGTTTCTAGCCTGGTGCTTTAACTGCTCCCTCAAACTGGGCCTCTCTCAGCAACCAGCCCAAGAACTTCTAGAGAGTTTTCATGATTGAAGCTGATTTGAAACTAGGTTTCTGTCATTCTAAGTGAACTTCTATCCCTGTTGTACCATACTTAGCAAACTAATTGTTGGGTGACTTGAATGAATGTAGTAAGTAAAGGTAAAGGTTCCCCCGCACATGCGTGCTAGTCATTTCCAACTGTAGGGGCCGGTGCTCATCTCTGTTTGAAAGCTGAAGAGCCAGCGCTTGTCTGAGGATGTCTCCATGGTCATGTGGCCGGCATGACTAGACGCCAAAGGCGCACGGAACACTGTTACCTTCCCACCGGAGTGGTCCCTATTTTTCTACTTGCATTTTTATGTGCTTTCGAACTACTAGGTTGGCAGAAGCTGGGATGAGTAACAGGCGCTCACTCTGCTACGCGGCATTCGGGATTCGACCCACCAAACTGCCGATCTGATTGACAAGCTCAGCGTCCTAACCCACTGAGCCCCAATTTATTATATTAACTGGGGAGAGCAGTAACAATTCTACTGATTAAAGCAAAAGAACCTGGCAGTCCATGGCAGGAACAAGATTTATATCTTTCCTAGACAGCCTCTTTTAGTAGCAAGAAGGCTTGTTTGCCAGTATTTCGGGACAGACAATTCCCATTTTGCTGCAGAACTAATAGTACTGACCCAGTTAGTAGATACCTTCTCAGATAGTTGCCAATAATAGCTACTAGTTCGTCTCTGTTTGTTATTATGCAACTGATGTTTCTGGTTCTTGGCTGAATTTGTTATACTGGCAGTTTATTGTGGAACAATATGTGCTACTTTTGATACACTTTCATTGTCTGTTATATGTAAATATAGCTGCACAAGAGCAGAATGACATCACTAGATTCTGTAAGGAAAAGAGATATACTAAGAATATATTCTGGCAAATTTAAATTAGACAACACACAGCACATTGTCACTTAGAATCTTAAGCCATGATTTGAAAAAAAGATCAGGTTCTTTAAGCACTTGTTGGCTGCACAGGAAGTATAAGGCTTCCAATAAATAGCATTCATTTATAAAAGAAAGCTCAAGTTAGGACTGGCTTATTTAGTCTAGACATCATTTTCCTTGCCAAAAGTTATTTTTCTCAACTCCGCCTGTCATAACTGTTTGATAAAGAGAGTCCAAGCTTTTTATATATCAGGATAATTTTCTTGAGCTCTAGAGTGAGTGATATTTGAGCTTATACTATAAACTGTAATGATTTTTAAATTTGTTTCAACAAAGAGGCCATCACAACTCCCACTGTCATTTCTTTCTGCATAAAAGCAACAAATGGAGTGTTAGGTTTTCATGACCCACTGATTGTGTTTGGCCACTGCTGGTTCCCATATATTGGCTTTAACATGGCCTTTGGTGTTAAGAGCAAGTTTTAAACCTTTGTCTATTCACATATATAGAGAGAAAGCTGAAACTTTAAATTGGCCAAAGGCTGACTATTGAAATGGGTGGTTTCCTTATTACAAGTTGTATGTCAAAATGTTGCTAACAATTCCTAGTTAATAGCTCATTCCTGTAAATATAAGCACTTTGAAATCAGAAAGGTCTCTGTATAAACTTACTTATACAATAAATGGTGAACTTTTATGAAACCAATAGGCCTCCACAGTGTTCAACTTTGGATAGGCTATTCTGTATACTATGATACCTTGGTAGTGGCTTTCACAAGAAAAGAGAAGAGATTATGAGAACAAGCCGACAATCATTACTGCTATGTATGAATGGAACCAATATATAAACATAAATTTTTACTGAGTGATCAAGATGATGATATTTATTACATTTCTTGTAACCTCCTCCTCAAAAAACGCCCTCTAAAATATTAATGATATCAGTAAGAAAAAGAAAGGTATCTAAATTGTTTGGGAAAGATTGGGAGGCTTTGTGCTTGCAAAATCTTTTATTTTTTTCTAGAACTCCAAGATCCATCAGCTGGAGATAGGTGGAAAAAAAAGAGAATTAAAATTTGAAAAATCAGAATTCACAAATTTATTTGAATGCTAAAACTGAAAAACACTCACAATCCTTTTACATTAAACACCCATCCCTAGCTGTCCAAGCTTTCTTCATTTTAGTAATATAATTTTTAGAAGGAAGAAATAGCAATTTAAATTGTGGTTGTTATTACACTGTGGAAGGCAAAAGCTCTTGTGCAATTAAATAAAACATCTGAAAGAAGTAAATCTACTTCTGACCATCCTTGTTTTATTATGTGCTCCTGGCTGCTGATTTAAATGGTAGATGACTGATCTGTTGCAGGCTTTATCCACACCAGGAATTGGATGTAACTTATTCTTTGTTATCTCTGAAAATCAAAGATGTTGCATTAGTAAAAATGATCAGTTAATTAAATATTTGAATCTCTTTCAGAATTTACTGTAATTGTAATAAAGATTGGTTTTATTCCAGTAGAATATGGGACTTGTCTTTCCCCCCCTCCTTTTATTCAATTGCACTAAGCTTAGAGCTGAAGTACATACTTATTATGTTCTGCATCATGGTGAGTTGAAGTTTTAAGTCTTCCAAATCATAGGAAGGATGGGCATTTACTAGAGTTCAATTGTAAGAAGGAAGGACAGTGATTTTCTTGTAAGTTTGCAACTATCACATAGCAAGTTTGCTTGGCTTATTTTTTTAACATCAAGAGTTAAATATGTTGCCATAGTCTTAAAAATTATTATTTGTTATGTTGTTATTAATGTCATTTCTGACCAACATAATGTTTTGCTATCAATTTCTCTGTTTTTCTTATTTCTTTGAATAGAATTATCCCTCTTTCATCCCAGAGTTTGATGATGAATGTACATCATGGCCAAACACATGAATATGTTATCAAGCCTAAATATTATCCATCAAAGAAAGTGCTCTCAGGAGAACAGTCCACAGAGAGCTCTCTACCTCTAAGAATGAGCCAGGATCAGCTTGCTACATCATATCAGAGTAAGTATGGCTGGAATGCTGCAGTGAAGTAAATAAACAAAAGTTAAAAAGAAGGTATGTTATTATAATAAGTAAAAATCAATAGTAAACGTCTTCTGTATTGTTGACAAAATCACTACATGAGCATATCTGGGAATTCACTAGCGGTTGAGTTCAGCTTGAAAGAGACATTAATTTGGAATCCAAAATGCAAAGGTCTTATTTGTCTTGCAGCAAAAAAGGATCTGATGTGATGGATTTGAAGATTTAGCCATGGAAATCCACTGGGCAACTGGATCAGTTGTTCTCTCTTGCAGGTTCATGGGATTTTTTGTGGGGAAAGAATGAAGGGAGATTCCCATGTGATCTGCCTGTGGCTCCCAGGGAAAAAAGTAGTATTTAAATCTAATAAATGCAATCCATGATTATGCACAAAACAAATAATCATAGAATTCTCCTGGATTTCATGAAAAAAGTGGGCTGAATGTAGATGTGAAAACCTCAGTTTGCAATACCAGATGGTCCTGTGTAAAAAGCTGAGCAGCATGGAAGATCAGATAGATCTCCAGGGAATCTCTAAAGCATAACTGCTGAAAAGGAAAATATCCATCCTTCAGAATTATTAAGACTCAATCCAATTTTATAATTAGGATTATCATTGGTTTTGTGATATTACAGAATTGATTGATTCAAAACTCTATATACTATTTCTGCACAGTCCTGTATCAGAATATTGTGATTCTCTGGGATCAGATGATGTCTTCATGATTCTTCTACTGGTACAAGGACTTTAGAATGTTTGGTAACAAAATGCTGTCTATCGATTTTGTGATTTAGATAAATTTTAATAATAATAATATGGTTAAGTCGTGGGCTCTGGTGAGCAGGAACGAAGACACAAGGCTGAGTACAGAGAAACTCATTATTTTATTCTTGCTGGAACTGTACTTGAGCTTGGGCCGCACCCATCCACAATATATAGCCTAGCCCTACAGTAGCAGCCAATAGGATTGAACCCTCGCTTGCCGCCTAAGGCTGACCAATTGCAGGACCGGAGATGGCCTGTTTGGGTTGCTGGAGAGCCGTTAGCTCTCTAGCAACGCACATGGTGTGGTACCACAAGCCCAATACATAACAATGGTAATAATGAATTTGAGCTGAATAGCAGCAGACTCAATGCTTGTTCGGGAACAAAAGCCCATTTGCAAGAATTTCATTTTCTCCTTTCTCCATTACAATCCTCAAAATCACTCCAATAGACAGTGGAACTTCCAGAGCTGATTTTGATTACTTTAATCCAAAGAGGAGGAGAAAAATGCATTGTCCAGTTTTGTCATGTCAGCCTAGATCAGACAGGAAACACAACCAAATGAACTGCTCCAACTTTTTTTGTAAGGCTGCATTAACAGAATCTTGGAAGTCTGAAATGACAAATCTCTCCCTGTCTCCTTTAGAGTCTAAGAAGTTATTTCTGGTCCTTTCTTTCTCCACCCATTATACAGCTGCAGGATAGCTCTTATCTGACCATTCCCTAGGCAACATCTCTCCCTCCCCATCTCCCAAGGGCCTTTCCACATACCATTACATGTCAGCAGTAAGTACTTCAACTGTTGGCAATATAGCATTGTATTTAGCTTTTTATTAAGATATATTATAATATCGGCCATTTAGCTTTATTAAAAGAAAGCAACTTCAGTGATTAATTGTAGTTGAGTTGGATGCTAAAATTCATGCTATATATGCAGCGGAAGTTACTTGCCGATAGTGATAAAAACTTCAGTTGTATATTGCAGGATACGGATTCCTTAATATTAAATGTAATGAACAAGAGATTTTATGTTTCAATGGGTTCCTTTCTCCATTAGAAGCTCTTACTAAACCCAAGATTTTTGTTGTCATGTTGATAACTACTGGGTGATCTATCAACTTCATTTTTATATGTTTTATAAAACATTTGATCTATAGCAGTCTCTCCCAAGAATTGCTTTCCAGAATTCCTATCCAGGTTCCGAGCTTAACAAGAAGAGCTCAAGAAATGGATAACAAATGTCATCTACATGACAAGGTTCTTTCATTTACCAACCTTCTTTAGGGAATGTTCCTTTAAACATATTATTTCTTGCATATATATTTGCATATAGAACTTTTGCATATAAAAGATTAGCTTGCCTACTTCCACACTTTCCAGTTTTCATTCCTCTTTTTTCTTTAAAAAATGTTTTTAGAAAGCATGCTGTATTCACATGCATGTGCTGCTCAAAATCTGTAGATGATGAGAGCAACAACTTGTGATACGAAGAAATTAATAGATCACTTCTTAAACAAGTAAAGCGGTAGATGAGGATGTGCTTCACTTAAGATATTTTTAAATGTTGAACTGGGAATTATGATTCCTTTCTTACAAGCAGCCAACAGCTGCGGTAGTCTTGGCAAGTCCTAGGAGGCCCTCATGTAGTATTTCCCCCTTAATTCAGGAGAGGAAACCATCGTTCTCTCCAGATATTCTAAGGCTAAGCCAGGGGTCTCCAAACTTGGCAACTTTAAAATTTGTGGACTTCAATTCCCCAATATTGCTCAGCCAGCCTGTTCTAAGCTATAGTTCCCTGGAACTGTATCTAGCAGAGTTAAAGGGTTTGTGTAAATTGTGCTTCAACAACTTTACCAGCCCTGTGTTTAATGTGATGAAGTAAACCCCAGCACCAGAAATAATTGAACTTGCAAATGATGAAATATGTTCATGTATGCACATTGTTTTTAAGGAAGACTTTTACTGAGATTGATATTGGAAATAGATCTGGGATGAGTTGGTTCAGTATTGGCATAGATTTCTGTAGATAGCTTGTGTTTGATACAGCTTCACAGGAAGCAGATTTCCATTGCTTTTACCTGGCTTGTGTCCTTATTTCAGACTGCTTCACATGTATTTTAACAAGAAACCTTATCCTCATCAGATTATTATATTTGAAAAGAGAGAAAATGGAGACTGAAGACAGAATGGCTTGTCTACATGTATGATACTTGAATTTGGAACTTTTTGATTGAAAGCCAATTTAAATTAATGTTACTGTATATTCTTCTAGATCTGGTATTTAATTAATAGGTCTCAATTTGAAATCAGCTTTCTCAGTTTCAGGAAGGAATTACATGTATGAGAATTTAAGAAAAAACAAAGTTCTGGCACTCTGGAACTAAGAATGCTAAGATCATAATTTACAAACACCACCCTAGAATGTTCTTTCCTACAGTATGAAGTATGATTGTGCCAGAAGTCCATATTTTAAATTTTTTGAGCCTGCCACTAAATGGCCTAAGATTCTTGCTTGTCTTTTATTTTCTCAACTAAACAGTTGAGCAGAAAATGTTACACAGACACACCTCCATCTTTCAAAAGGCTGAAACGCTGGGATTGCTTACTTTCCTAGGTAGAATCTAAGGTCACAGTTTTGATCCTTTACAAGGAAAATTGTTAGTTGGAGCCATGCTAATAATTATTAGAGGAAACAACAGGTGAAATTAAAAAGTGTAGAGTTTGCACAATAAGCAGTAAATATAGATTGAGGGTGCACACTGGAAGATATGCTTAAAAATAAATATGGAACAGCTGTCTGAATTATGGCCCATTGTTGATGTTGTGCACTGAAAATAAGTTATGGGCTCCATGGAGGAATAATCAAATATGTGATCTAATTCAAGACCATAGAGTAGCTGAGAACTTTTAACCCAGGATTCTTGTGAACTAATCTTTTTATCTTTGCAAGCATTCTTAATATATGGGTTTGAGTTTTTTTAGTTCCTAAAGCCCTGGAAAATGTAGAGGTCAATCTACCAGGGATTTATTTTTCAAGACTGTTTTAGCCAGTCTCCATTTTTTTCTACATATCAAAACAAAGGATCAAGAAAGATATATTGTTTAGGGATTGAATTATTACAATATGTCTCCCATAATACATGCTGAATACAGACTCTAATAATTTAAAAACATACTTAGCATTTTCATACTGTCTACATTATTCTATAGAAGGGACGCAGTGGCTCAGTGGGTTAGGACGCTGAGCTTGTCGATCTGAAGGTTGGCAGTTTGGCGGGTCAAATCCCGAGTGCCACGTAGCAGAGTGAGCGCCTGTTACTCGTCCTAGCTTCTGCCCACCTAGCAGTTTGAAAGCACGTAAAAATGGAAGTAGAAAAATAGGGACCACTACGGTGGGAAGGTAACAGTGTTTCGTGTGCCTTTGGCGTCTAGTCATGCCGGCCACATGACCACGGACACGTCATTGGACAAGCGCTGGCTCTTCGGCTTTGAAACGGAGATGAGCACCGGCCCCTAGAGTCGGAAATGACTAGCACACATGTGCGGGGGAACCTTTACATTTTACATTATTCTAAGGATAAAATGTTACTATAATACATTGGAACTAAAAACTTGTATTTAAGTCACCAACTTGTTCTATACGTATTTTCGGACCTTACAAAAAGTTCCATGATTTATAACATACATCAGCATAAAGCACTTTTTAAAAGAATATGGAACATGTTGAATGTACAGTCTGGCTTTAAAATCTGAATCTTTTAATTAGCATCATATATCGAAAGGCAGATAGATGCACTGAAACATTGTAAAGAGAGATGTAAAAATTCAAGATATCTCAGAAGATATTCTATACTTACAAGAACCTCTGGCACTACGGTAGAAGATGAAGTTAGATAAGGATTCTGGTCATTACCAAGTCAGAACGCTACAGGAACTGATGGAAATCCGATAGAATTATACCAAACAACATAAGAAATAGAAGTAAAATCCCTAACCAAGCTAGACCAGCAAACGTGGTGAATGACACAGTGGCCAACCAATTGGAAGGGGTCAATCTGCATTCCAGTTGCAAAAACAAAGGCAGCTTAACAGAATGTGCCAACTATTATATAATATTTTTAATTTCATATGCTCCCAAAATTATGCTTAGGATCGTCCAATGTAGATTAGTACCTTATGTAGAAAAAGAGGTGCCAGACATTATTTTTAATGTAACCTGAATAATGGAAATAGCCAAAGAATATCAAAAGGAGTCAATATGTGCCTAATCAACTATAGAAAGGCCTACATGTCAAGCTGTGGAATATGTTTTTAAAAAATGGAAATTCCAGAACATCACATTATCCAGTCCATTTTAGCTTTTCAGCAGCCAAAGGGGGAGGGAGGATTTTCATGGACAATGTTGGATTCTTCTTTGAACTATGCTTCTCCTTCATATGCCATCATCTCTTGTTTCATGAATAATCTAAAGAAAGAAGACTATTTATTGACATTATTTACATTAAACAAACATATATGGAAGCTGACAACATCTCTTTGAAAAGTGATAATTGACAGTCTTACCCTACATATTTCATAGAATGGACGTACTTGTTCGGTATATTTTTTTGAGAATTAGGGATGCAGACAACCAAGAGTAGAGAAAACTTACACAACTTTCTAATATCAATTTATGATAGCATTGTAAAAAATCCTTGAAGTCATGAATATTTTTCCCCCACATCTTTTCAGTAAATAGACTGTATGTTTCACTGAGTGCCTATCACCTTCTAGCGGTACAGCACATTTTTTTTAATCCATGAGCTAGTTTGGTCTATTAGTAGTTTTAATGCACTAGGCTAGAAACTAAGAGAGTGAGTTCTAATCCTGCCCTGGGCATGAAAACCATATGGGTGATTTGGGGCCAGTCACTCACTCACAACCCAACTCACCTCACAGGGTTGTGGTTGTGGTGGTGAAATTAGGAAGAGGAGGTTAGCAGAGATGGTCAAATTGACTGCTTTGATTACAGAAAAAAAATACAATTACTTTTGCTTCTACTTGGAAACTGCTTCTGGACTTTGTGGAAAAAAATGAAACTTTAATTTTGGATTTTACTAATTAATAGGTTTGTTGTTATAGAAATGGCTAGTTTTTATTATTACGTAAAAGTAAAAAGTTGAGGTTTGATGTTATTATCTTATTCTACTGCACCAAAGGAATCGGAAGTCAATGCCTTTTCTTTCTTTTTTCCCCTTTGCCCTGCATTTTTCTTTTGTATTTTTGTATTATATATTAAGGTAAAGGTAAAGGTTCCCCCGCACATGTGTGCTAGTCGTTTCCAACTCTAGGGGCCGGTGCTCATCTCCGTTTCAAAGCCGAAGAGCCAGCGCTTACTATTAGCAGAAATTATAAACACCAATCCAACATCAGCCTCATAGAGTAAAGCTAGTTTGGAAAAAACAACACTTACTCATTAACCCTGTTTCTACAACATATTTAATTTAGTCAATCACTAAGCCAGTTAGAGCTTCTTTCCGGTTGTTCTAACAGCACATAATCATACTTGAATTATGTATGTAATTGTATTAATTCTTGGCATGCTATACCCATTTTCTCATAGAGTAGGGGTGTCAAACTGCCAGTCTGCAGGTCGGTTGCATCATGCAGAGGCCACGCCCACCCCAGCTCTGGGAACACAAAAAAAGTTGTGATACGTCACGACACATCACGTGACGAGTTTGACACCCATGTCATAGACATAGGGCATCCTGGTATCCCATATGCTGTCACACCAGGAGATTACAAGCAAGATTTCATGACATCACTGGAACTTTGTCCATTCACTGGGCTGATAGCAAGAGGTATAGTTTGGCCACTGGAGCTGGTCAATAATTGAGATCCATGCTCTGCTGTAGTGAGTTCCCTGATACCAAGGTTTGCTTTATAGCAGCTTTCTCTTCAGTTCATTTTCTGGGAAGTTTAGTTTAACCGTCTTCATGACTCAGTATGTTCTGCATTAAATTTAACTATTTTCAGATGTTCCTCTATCACACTATCCACTCTCCCTTCTCTCCAGTAACTGAGTCAAGTAGGAACAGGGCCATTGGTTTTCCTTTCCCAGCTTAGTTGTGACTGCAGCTAATCTGATCCAAAGTTCTCTGGTTTTCATCTACTTTCATTTCAACATCACTAGTTCATCTTATAAACTGTTTAGAGCACAAGTATTTGCTGCTCTCCAGGTAGGTCTATTACCTGATCAGGAAGATCAGCAGCAGTCATTCAATGCCTCAGTATTCTTTGGTCCATTCTTTGCATCAGGTGACATCTTAAGCCAAATCAATTATAATAATATACATTTAATCCAGATGACTAGATTTAAACAGTTTCTAGGAGATGGGGGTGTGTGTCAATCTGTTGTATTGCAACAAAAAGAATTGTATTGCATTTGAAAACAAGTTTATTGTGGCAGAAAACTCATGTGTTCTGTGATAGCATCATTCTGAAAATTAAGGCAAAGAATTTATAACAGCCATTGGGATTTCATTATAGTCTTTGAATTAAGACAATGCCATATGGTATACCTGTAGTTTATGTTTACATCATTAGGCCAGAACCTAGATAAAAAAACATTAAATACAATAAAAATATGGATATATGAACTACCTTGGCTTACAACAATTCGTTTAGTGACAGTTCACAGTTACAAATGAAAAAAAGTGATTTATGACTCTTTTTCCTACTTACAACCATTGCAGCATCCCCATGGTCACATGATCAAAATTCAAATTCTTGGCAAATGATATGATGGTTGCAGTGTCCTGGGGTCATGTGATCACCTTTTGTGACCATCTGATAAGTAAATTCAATGGGGAAGTAAGATTCATTTAACAACCATGTTACTAACGTAACAGCTAAAGTGGTTCACTTAATGACTGTGACAAGAAAAGTTGTAAAATGGGGCAAAACTCACTTAACAGCTCTCTTGTTTAGCAACAAACATTTGGGGCTCAATTGTGGTGGTAAGTCAAGAAGTACCTGTACTAATATAGTACATAAATACAACATAAGAACCCAGATTAGCCCCTGACCTATGAGGTAGTCCTTCCCCAAAAGTTGCTTCCTTATTGTAGTAGCCACTGAAAGAAACAGTCACTAATGGAATGACCTTTGAAATGTTTATTTTTTAAAGATACTGGCATAAAATAAAATGGATTTGCTTAGTATAGGTGTTACTAAGTTTTGGCAGGCTTTACAGAAGTATAAGATTTCAAAGCACAATAATAGGTTCTGTAGATTTGATTTCTTGTTTGCTGTATATACCCACCGTCAAAGTGGGGGAATTCCGGCATATCATTTCTCCAAATTTGTGAATGTCTGGTTTAAGTAAAGGCAGTTCAGAAATTAACTACATGAAGGCAACTGACATAAGAGGCTAATTGAAAAGAACTGTCTTCAGTGTAGGTAGTACTACTGCGAATTGTACTTTACCTGATAGAGAAAAGCAAATAGCAGCCAAACATAATGAGCCTTTTGGCTAATAGAAAAGCTCTGGGACAGCTGTGGCAAGCATATAAGGTAATTAGGGCTTTTATAAAGATGTATTTTTTCAGTAAGAGTTTCAGGCCAAGCATCCATGCCAGGCTTTCTGCAGGACAAGCAAAACATGGATTGTTTGGATTTGATTTATGTGAACTCTGTCACTGTAGCTTATGGTTTGTGTTTGATTCAGCTTATGGCTAAGCAAACCAGAGCTTAGCACAACATACAGTATACAGCCAGTGCTACTCCAAAACTAGACTGAAGCTAATTGAAGTTTAAATCAAGAATCTGTTCTCCAGATGTTGCTGAACTTCCAGCATCCCTTACTCTTAATTTTGTTGCCTGGACTATTTAAGTTGTAATTCAGTAACATCTGGAAGGCCACTTGTTGCCTATTTCTGATTTAAGTAGTTTTAAAGAGAATTTGAGGAGAAAAAGGCAAGAAAAATATCATAGCGTATATTATTTTATTTTGTCATGGTTGAGATGCCTTCTTTGGCCTTAAGTGTTTTACTGAGTTCTTGATATGTGGCAGGAATAGCATATAGTGGTGATGTTATATTTTTGAATCTTTAAGAATGGCAGCTGCTTTGATACTGTCTTTCATAAGGATTTTACTGATAGAGTAAAAGAGTGACTTGAATTCCAAATGATTAGGACCAATTTATAATATAGCAGCCTCCCAGATGAGTTGGACTACCACTTTTAGAACTCCCTACAGCAGGGCTTTTCAACCAGTGGTACGGGTACCACCTGTGGTACATTGGCACCTGGCAGGTGGTACGTGACCATCCTAGAAAAGTGGTAGTGGGGGAGGAAAATGAGCTGTACCGGTGGCAGCAGCGCACAAGCCTGAGCAAAAGATGGCTGGAGCTGCAGGGCTGTTGGGGCTCAACGGAAGCGCCAGGATCAGCGCTTCTTCAGGGCTGTCGGGTCAGTGGAAGCACCAGGATCAGTGCCAGGCTCCAGCTGGAGCTCGGCGCTGATCCTGGCACTTTTGCTGAGCCCAGAAGAAGTGCCGATCATCTGGAATGTTGCAGCATCTCCAGGGTCTTGTGATTTACATTCAGATGCTTGGAAACTGATTCATATTTATGATGGTCGCAGTGTCCCAGGGTCATGTGAAGTGACCAAAACCTGCTTCAACCACCCAGCAGACCGGGGGAATAAAAAACAAATACCCCCCCACCCCACCCCCGCTGCCAATCCTCAACTGCTCACAACTATGAAAACCTTGGACAGGAGTAAGAGCACCGCCCGGAGGAAGAGCACCGCCCGGAGGAAGAGCACCGCCCAGCAGGCTGTGGCTTGGGGGGCACTTTTTTCAGTGCCATTTGTAACTTCGAACAGTCACTAAGCGAACTGTTGCAAGTCGAGGACTACCTGTACTTCATCACTTTTTTCCTTTTTTTATCATGTTTTTGACCCCTTGCTAGGCGACTGGTGGTACTCGGATGTTGCCATATCCTAAAAGTGGTACACTGGGTGAAAAGGTTGAAAAGCCCTGCCCTACAGCACGGCCATTGATCATGCTGTTGGAAGTTGTAGTCCCTCACACTTCATAGACACCTAGTGGTCTAATAAATATGTAACAAAACTTTAATTATTTATGAAGTATAATTTCAGTTTAATTGGATTCATGGTTTTTTTTTAGCATGCGCCCTAACTTTGTTTCTCCATTAATCTGTTGGGCTAGTTAGCTGGGTCAAATAATTTTTTATGCTGCTATTCCTTATTTTATTGAGAAAAACAATTTTATTAGTTGCAAATAGGCTTCTTAAAAATAAAGGCTAGTTTTAATAAGTTGTTTTGGTCCTCATATGGACAAGGTTTTCCTTTTATAAGCATATTTTAAGTCATAATAAGTTCAGGATCAAAATTTTACCTCAAATTATAAGATAAAAGAAGATAATCTTTATTGTTATTTTTTACTGTGGGCACAATGGTGCACATCAAAAATGAAATTCTCTTTTCCTCTCTGTTATTGTTGTATTAAATCCCTCCTTCAGACATTGCGGGTGCTTCATCACTGGAGATTTTTAAGAAGAGACTGGACAGTCACTTGTCTAAAATGGTATAGGATCTCCTGCTTGAGCAGGGAGCTGGACTAGAAGACATGTAAGGTCCCTTCCAGCTCTATTCTATTCTGATTCTCAGGGATTTTTTTCACATAGAACGCTCAGAACGGCGTTCTGGCACCTTTTTTTTTTTTTTGCAAAAAAAGCTCCCTCTATTGGCTTTAGGAGTAGGCAATCTTGGCTCTTTTTTATGACTCGTGGACTTCAACTCCCAAAAGTCCTGAGCCAGCCATGCTGAGGGGAAAGAGAGAGGTTTCCAAGCTGAGCCATGCTGGCTCAGGAATTCTGGGAGTTGAAGTCCTGAGGGGGCCACAGGGGGAGGTGGGGCTGGGGCGATGGTGCACATGCCCACAGAGAAGGCTCCAAGTGCCACCTCTGGCACATGTGCCCGAGGTTCGCCACCACTGGCCTAGGGTTAGTGTGTTCATTAGGCCAATTGTTATGGCTAGCTCTAATCTGGGCTGTCAATACTATTTTATGTTTTTACTGTTTCCTTGGATATTGTAATTTTTTTTAAAGGTAGAAGCAAAATGTAGGGTACCATTGGCCTAATAAATTAAAATTTTGCTAAGGTGTTTGATAAATAAGATTATAGCTAGTGCTGGTTAGGTAAAGGGTCTGTGGATGGCATCAAGCTGAAAATGCATTTTTTTCCCATAACTGTCCTGGACACATACGAAAGAACAGATATAGTAGAGAGTTACTCACAACATGCTAGATAGTATGCCACAGCTTCACAGGATGATACATGGCCCCAGAGATTGTTCCGTAAGTAAAAGCAGGGCTTTTTTTCCTCATAGAATGCTCAGAACAGCGTTCCGGCACCTTTTTTTGGGGGGGGGGAAAGCTCCCTCTATTGGCTTTAGGAGTAGGCAATCTTGGCTCTTTTTTATGACTCATGGACTTCAGCTAGAAAAAAAATAGTATCTTTTGTACACTCTTGAAAACTATTTTTAATCTATAACCATCTATTACAACTAAACCAACAATATATGATGTTTTCCATGGTGAGCTTAACATCATTAACAACACTTATTAAAAAGGCTAAAATAATTTCTGGTGGTATTATTTGTACATTAAAATTTTGTTTAGTCACAATCTTTCACTTTTCACATTCTGGAAAAGCAGTGGTCATGTATCCTAGCAAAAGATGTTACATATGTGCATAAGCGTAGTCAGTAGCATATGCCTTTTTTAAAATATCAAACATGGAAAGAAACAAAAATAAGTCCAAAATACCTGTATTACATCCAGAAAAGCCAACTTTGCAACCAATATTTCTCATCCATAACTATGGCACCCTAAGGATACCTGCATACATGCAAATGCTTCTCTGGGATTGCTTTTTCCTTCCAGTAACAGATTGCTGGGAAATACCAGACATGGCCTTGAGAATTCCAATGTTTGTTACAAATTTTTCTGGATGTGGTTGGAAAGAGGCTGTTTGGCGCCAGAGACCACTGCCACGAGGAACACAGCTCTGGGTTGGGGGTCGGGGCAGCTCTGGGTGGGGGCTCAGCAAGGGCCGCGGCATGGCAACTGTGGGGAGGGGAATCCCCACGGTGGCTGTGGGGAGGGGAATCCCCACAGCATGTGGCTCTGAGCCACAGGGGCAGGGGTGCAAAGGACGGGCGGTGACGCCATAGCAAGACACGGGCATCGCTCCCAGTGACAGCACCTCTGAGTTCTGGCACCTTTTTTTTTAAAGAAAAAAAGCACTGCTGATTCTGATTCTCTTTGTCAGTAAAAGCTGAAAGAGCTTGTCAAGAAATAACATGTGTTAAGCATGTCATGCAGCAGCAACAATCCAAAACAGCATTCCCAGTGAGAGGATTATTCAACAAGAGCTTGATAGTTAAAAAAAATGAAGAAAGTATGATTTAGTTTAAAAAAAATAAAGCCTCAATCTGTGTGGGATATTTATACATACATATTGACACAGATAAAGGACACAAATCAATTAGTTCTTTTGATAACTATACACAAAATCGAAGGTAGAACTTGAATTAGAATACTGACTAGGGTTTCTTGAAATTGTCATCTTGTCACATTTGAAGAAAGTGTGACAGCAGGTAGCTGTCCTTGTAGGAGCATAAAGCAGATTAAATTCTTAACTCTATGGAATATAGGTACTGTCTCATAATCTGGCTAGACAACTGAGTTATATATCTTAGTGGCATAATGAATAAAAAACTATAGGATATCATGTTGAAAAATGAATTCCTCAAAAATAAAGGGTGATAAGAATTAGGCATACTTATTCTTAGTATGTTAGTTTTCCCTTTTTTTAAAACACAAAAACAATGTTCCCACCATTTTCCTACTTGCATTTTTAGGATAATAATTGACAATACCCATGTATCATATTCCCATGAATGTACAATATGTATTTTCAATACATCTCTTCTTCCTTTTGCGTCTTGTAACACACCTTATATTTAATTCATTGTTTTTTTCTCCCACCACACAAAATTAGAGATATCTTTATGACATTCTTTAAATTATACATCAGTTATCAAAATGGGACTTGACTGAAACAAAAATAGCATTCTAGGTAAAACATTTATGTTAATTACAGAAATTCTTCCCAACAATGGCAAGCTATATTGTCTCCCATCTTAACATATATTTTTTAACCTCATTCCGTGCCTTAATATTATTATTTTGAAATAACATGCAATTTATGTTTGTCAAATGAATACTGAAGTCTTTCATCTTTTTCTCAATCTCAAAACTGGTTTATTTATCAATTCTATTTCATTTTTTATTCTCATATTTTTGTTAACATTATTATCTTCTGTTTGTTACTCTTTAAATTAGCTAATGCACCAAATTCCTTTAGTTTTCCCATTAATAATTCAAGTCCCTTTAAAGGAGGGATGTCAAACTGCCAGCCCATGGGCCGGTTGTATCATACGGAGGCTGTGCCCACCCCAGCTCCAGCAATGCAAAAAAAGTCACGATATGTCATGATATGTCACATGACATGGCAAGTTAGACACCCGTGCTTTAAAGGATCTTCTAAAACCAGCACTAAATCATCTGCAAATGCTCTCAACTTGGAAGTTTTTTAAAAAAATTTACTCCCACAAACTTTTCTTCCTGTCTTATGTCTCTGTTCAGAATTTCAAACACTGAAATAAGCAAAAAGAGACAGTAGGCAACCCTGTCTTGTTCCTTTTTGTATCTCAAAAGGTTTTGTTAGATCTACATTAACAATAATTAGTGCTTTCTATGAAGTATAGTTCAACTTTACTCATTTTGTAAAATTGTCTACAAGATTCAGATCCTCCAAAACTTGAAATAGAAAAGTCCAATTCAGATTATCAAAAGCTTTCTCTACATCTAAAAAAATGCAGTTTGTTTTTCATTATGTAGAGACACACAGTTTTGTTCAAATATTCTGGAATGTCCAACACATCTGACATTCTTAAAAATATCTTTTAAGTAAAAACCCACACTGCATTAATAAATTCTGTAAAAATGTTTAATTTTCATCTAGATGAAGTAGATTTTCTTTTATAAACTAAAATCACAAGGATAATCTGTACTTTAGAAATCTTAATGGCCAAATTCTTTGAAATCCAAATCATATCTATTCTTGAGAAGAATCCATGTCTTTCTGAAAAGTAGACATATTCCTTTTTCTATCTCCATGCATCCACTAACCTTAGATTGTTCATCTGATTAAAAAAAACGTTGTTCATAAAAAAGACTTACTAATCTCCCTATGAGTTTTTGCAAAAAGTCACCTTGTCCTCATTTGGGGCATAAAACCCCAGAACTATAGTCTTAGCACCATGAAATTCAACTTCCACCTCAAGAAATCTACCATGATAGCTGTCTTAATCCTCCATAGAATTTATTAAAGAACCGCCTGAAGTCCATTCTGAGACACTTTTAACAAATTAAAGAACAAAATTTATGGTACTTATATCAGCATTTTAAAATGTTCAGTACATTATTTAGTCTACATTTGTGAACTGAGATTGATTTGTTTTGACAGGATTGCTTGGAACAGGCCAGTTTACTGTGAATTCTATTTTGTAACTTATTAATCTGATGACCGTTTTAAGGTTATTATATTTAGAAAACATAATATTTACTAATTGCACATGAAAGTTGTTTTCTTGAACAAAAGGTTGAGTGAGTAATTGCTGGCTAATTCTAAACCATGATATAAACTGATTATGTGCAATGACTACTGGATTGTAGTCTATTTTCTGAACTCAAAACATCTTGGTTGCCTTGATGAATAAGTTATACAGGGAAACAGATGGAAACAAAGGTGAAGATTGAATGCATCTCTATTATTTGTACTGGATCTCTTAATAACTCTGAACATCATCACATTTAATACATTTTGGAAAGGTCTTCTGGATAAGGAATTCAAGTCACTCTCTATGGATTTACTTCTTTCAACAAGTCTGTTATAGAAAATGATGTTGTGAGTTTCTACTTTAACCCCATGTTAGTTAGACTGCAAAAATTTTGAGTGAATTTCTATGGAACATAGATAGATAGATAGATAGATAGATAGATAGATAGATAGATAGATAGATAGATAGATAGATAGATAGATAGATAATCAATGGTTAAGACAAAAATATGATGAAAATCTTATATGTAGATAATAATCTACAAAGGTAATAGTGTATTTAATAGTGTGTATGACTAACAAGAAGAAACTATTTTTTTAAAAAAAATGATGTGGAAAAATGCTATGAAGGAATTTTCTTGGAGAGTTGTGTGGGTGAAAAGGTTGTTCTCAAAGGAAAAAAAAGATGTATTTCACTGTATTTTGGCAATATCAGATTTTTTTAGATGACTCTTCCCAGCAAGCTAATTTGGATAGGACAAATAAGTGATGGACCCATACTAGGAAATAAGTAATTTCCTCTTGAGTGTTAAGTATCAGCAAGGTGGATTAAAAGGTGAAAAATCTAGCTGAATAGGATGAATAGAATAGAGCTGGAAGGGACCTTGGAGGTCTTCTAGTCCAGCCCCCTGCTCAAGCAGGAGGACCTATACTATCTCAAACAAGTGATTGTCTAGCCTCTTCTTAAAAATCTCCAGTGACAGAGTGTCCATGATTTCTGGAGGCAAGCAGTTCCAGAACATCAAAAGATTTTAGCATCACTAAAACTTTTATGTACAAAATAAAGGTTCTGTCGTATCTTATAGCAATATTGGATTGGGTAGGCTATTTATCTGTTGTTCATTAAGTAATATTAGACCACTAGCACCACAATAGAAATGGTCTTTAGATGAAAAGAAATATCATGTTAAAACACAACTGTATGATTGCGATGGAAGCACTTTTTTTAAGTAAACTTTTTTTGTTACATCTGGATAAAAAAAAAAACCTTTACTCATTTAAATACATTTATTCTTTTAAATAGTTGGTAATAGCTCAGTAATTTTAGTGTTGGCATTTCTTGCCCAGTACCATGCTGCTTTGTCTGTAATTTTGTGTTAATTCAGGCAAGATATGGCCTTCTTTAGACAATAGATTTCCTTTGATTTCAGTATAAAAATTACTCCTGAGTTTGGTGGCAGTAGGATCATATTCCAAGTGGAGAAGGATCCACGGGGATGCAGATTATCTTCAGAGTCAAGAATCTTGCACAATACAGCCATGGCGTGAAAGCATTTCTTAAGGTTCATTCAGTTAATAAGAGAAACAAAACAGCAACTGATCACATTAAAGTTGAAGGAATTCTAATAGGAGTCCTCCCTTGAAGGAATAACATTGTTATAAATAAAAAAACTTACAAACTTAGCATATGGAATGCCTTTGCCTTATATAACCTAAACAAGATATGGGTTAAAGCAGTCATAATCATGTGATCAGACAACTCTTGCCAGATCCCCATTTTGCCCCAGTTATTTTGCACTACAACACTGATGGCAAAACTATGACATGTGTGTCAATGGTGCCATGCCATGACGTTTTGAGTGACACTTCAGCATGCAGCAATACCCGACAACTATTCTCAAAAGCCTATGGAGCTTCTCAGTCATCCAGGTCATGGTTGTCCCAAAGGTGCTTTTTCAAGAAGCAATTATTCTCAAAAGCATGGCCCATTCTTGCCCTGTTAGTGTTGTTGGGAGTGGACTTGGTAATTTCTAGATTGGGCTGTTGCTTAGTGTTAGCTTGTTTGAAAGTTGCTTGATTAGGATATTGTTGCTTCTTGATTGTTGACAGGGCAGGCCACCAGTAATGGTGAATTAGCCAAGGATGTAAGGGTTTTGGAAGTCTCACTATAAAAAGTATGCTGCTCCAAATAGGATAGTCTGTTGCAGAAATAATGGTGTCAGGTGTCATAAATGTAAGATTTCTAAATATTCGATTAATCCTTTTGGTATTGCACCAGCATTGAATTAATATGACAACTGATTTTTTCCCTTCATAATCTTTTTTACCTCCATTTGTAAAATATGATATTTTATTATTTTTCTAGAGTTTTGCATCACTTAGACTATTTTCAAATATCGTTATATCAATGAGCCATTCTTTTTACTTTGATTGTAATATATGGGTTAATATATGGGTTGTTGAATTTTGAGATCACACAAAATCTTGATATCCCCATTTTGTAAATTGATTTTCCAGGTACTTGGCTCCAGTAGTTTTGCAAACAGTAAAGCCAAATTTGCTATAGAAATTCCAATGGACAACTTTTGCAATTCTTTGATAGTATTATTGACTTGATTGATTTTACTTCAGCCATGAACATGTTCGCATACAGTTTCATCCTTAACTGCATGCAATTTGCATTTGACATTGTTGGAAATACGTATGACTTTGGCTTTGACGGCATAGTTTGAAGGGCTTGTTCTAAGCTGCTTTGGTTGTTTCCTTTGTTTTTTTTTTTAAAATGTTAATCCAGCTAAGAATTAGTTTCTTCTTGTATTCCAGTTTAGTTTCTGTGTTGTCAAAAGCATTTATTTATTTATTTATTTATTCATTTATTTCCCATCTCATTTTGAAGTGACTCTGGGCGACTTACAGCATCAAAAGCATTAAAACCATAACAATACATATTTACAATATTTCTATCCTTGTATAAGCACAGTCTCTCTACTTTTCTTGATGTAATTTTTTTTACAGACTTCCTTTTTTCACAGTTTGGCCTCTACCACCTCTATTTTTGGATATGTAGAATCTGTGACTGTCATTTCTTGAGTGGTGTATACAGCATAATGTATGGTCGTTAGTACCCTTATTTTTCAATCAAGATTATCCACTTTTGCTCGGAACCAATCAGTTATACTTGCAATATATCTAAATGCTGGGACTTCCTTGAAATATATCTAATTGCTGGGACTGCCCAAACATTTACTGCTTTAAAAGTACTTTCATCATTTAATTTGGATGTTAACATTTTAGACTCATTTGATACAGTCTCTTTTTTTACTTCATTGTGCTCTAAATCAGTAGCTTCTATTAGTTATAATTAGTTGTATTGCTCGGGTGCCAGATGTCTAATGGCATTTTCAATCATTAGTTGTAGCCCATCTTCTTTTACAATCTTGCCTCCTGTAATTGCAAAACTAGAACATTTGTCTAGGCCAAATATTATTTGTCTAGGCCAAATATGGATAATGACCAACCAAACTTAGGTTTCAGAATTTGATTTACAATGTAGCTTTAGGTTATCCATATAAAGCAAAAAACAAAATAGTTTCTTCCCCCCCCCTGTGTTTTAGTATTCACAATTGATTTTGTTCAAGTTGCTGCTGTTGCTACTGCTGCTACTGCTGCTGATAATGATTTAGGAGCTCATCCCATCTGTACTGACATGCTGTGGCACTGATGAATTGTAGCTGAATCTCCACAGAATGACTGTTGAATTGTTGATAACGGTTATTCACTTTGGCATGCTTTAATTAGATCTCTTCCTACAAGGAAAAAATGATTGCAAAAGATAAGTCAAAAAATAACAAACATAAAAAAAAATTCAAGGATTATTTTCCTCAGCTATTAAGAACTGTGTGATTTTTAATAAACAGACTTAAATGTTAAGAAAAATACTGTCTGCTGTAACAATAGCAATAGCACTTAGACTTATATTCTGCTTAACAGTGCTTGCAGGCCTCTCTAAGCAGTTTACAGAGTCAGCATATGGCCCCCAACAATCTGGCTCATTTTACTGACCTTGGAAGGATGGAGGTCTGAGTCAACCTTCAGTTGGTCAGGATTGAACTCCTGGCAGTGAAAATGCATATTTAGCCTGCAATACTGCATTCAGTAGCAAGCATCTCCCAATCCTATTTCATTTAAATGCCTTCACTCAAGAAACCCATATTAAGGATGCTGCCAGTCCTTATTATGCCAGCAGGAAGACCATACAGGTAAGCTAAGTGGAGCCCACATTTAAATCAAATGATATCCTAATGATAACATCTACAGAGCCTCCAATCTGCCTTGACATCACTGAATTCCCTGATGTACTCTTAAAGAATTGTAACACCCTCCCTCAAGAGCAATATCAGCATTCCCCTCCCTCCCAAAACATAACAGCACCACTCCAAGCCATGGTTCAACAAGAACTATGTTAATATTAAAACAAAGCTCTTGCTATCACTAATCAGACTTGCGTATCCAATACTATACCAACAGCTACAAAGGACCTCCCTCAGCAGAAAAGGTACTTGCTAGCATGCAAGAAAAAGAAAACCATGAAAAACATCTGGACACAACTCATTCAAGCAGTCAAATCCAATGGCTCAGCCTCTTTCTGGCACATCACATCAAATTCCCAATGAAATGGCCCAACCATGATTGATTGTCACATCCTATCCCAGGGACCTGGGAGGCATACTTTCAGGAACTCTATATGGATATCTCTTGCAAAAGTGGAGGGCCTAGCCAAAATATAGAAAATCTGCCAATGTGGCACCAGTGACAGAGGTCAAAAATCTTGTTGCTCAATTAAGATCAGGAAAGGCCCCAGGAGAAGACCCACTTCCTCCAGATGCTATTAAAAACAATTTGGACTTCTGGGCCCCTACTCTGGCCTTGCTGTTTACCTGCATCAACACTTATGAATGAGCACAAAGGATTAGATGCTCATGATCTTTCTCCCTATACAGTATATAAAAAGGGTAAAAAGGATGACGCTGCCAATAATAAATCAATTAGCTTTCTCAATACAATCAGCAAACTTCATGCAAGATGGAAAGGTGCATAAGTTTATGGATTTATACATTTATGGAAATTCGAGAACTGGCTGGAACAAGAAAACATACTTAAAGAAGAGCAAGCTGGATTTAAGGAAGGACAATCCACCATCAACGAATGCTTAGTATTCCACATATAATTGAAAAATACTACCTCCCTTTATGCCATCTTCACAGGCTTCAAAGCAGCTTTGATTCCATATCACAAACCAAACTGGGAAAAACTGGAAGCCTCCTTGATTGATCTTCATTTATTTCATCTAATATGTATGGTTCATGAAGGGACATCACTGAAAGAAAGATGCAATCTCATTAATGCCATTGTAACTGAGAAAGGCATAAAGCAAGGCTGAATATTGGCCCCCAATCTTATTTAAACTTTTATATTAACTCCATGCTGGGCCATCTACTTGACATAAATTTTACTCTCTAAAATTAGCTAGAAATCACAATTCTGTTTTACTCTATGTGGATGATGCAGCAGTACTCTCAAGAAAACCTGTTGGCTTTAAAAGAGTATGGAGAGCATGAGCACAGTATTTCAAGGAAGACCAGCTAGAATTCAGAAAATCGAAACCACTCATGGAGGACAGATGTTCACAAGACCAAGCAATTTCAAATATCTAGGAGTTGTCCTATATTCTGCCAACAGTAGGAATCCCCATGGTACTGCGTCACTGAAAATGCTGAAAGGGTTAGGGTTAAATTCCTCAAGACAAGAGATCCCACTATATTCCTGCAGCCTTCAAATTATTTCAAGTCAAGCCAATAGCACAACTTCTCAATGGTGCCCCATCTGGGCCCTTTCACCAACTTTACACCATTAGAACTTGTTCAGTCCAAATTCCTAAGCCTCTTCAAGCCCCCAGATGGGTCTCTAATGCCACCTTGAGATTAGAGAGAGGTCTTATGAAAGTAGAAGGTAGAGTATGGATACCATACTCAACTATTGGCTTAGACTGTCCTTTTCCCCTCTTGGCCTTGCCCCATTAACTATGAGGGATAGTTTTCTGCCTCATGGAAAAAGACAGTGACAACTGAAATCTTATCCCTGGGATTTTCTCCAGGTCTTCTATATGGAGCATTTGCTCTTTACTCACAGCCAAAAATAATATAAAATGATATTCTTCTGAAGTTAGGAAACATTCTCTACTTCCTTAAGTATTGTTATCATTCAAACAGCAGATTAGCCAGCCATTTTCCCTTGTAGGGCAGAATATTTTTTTTAAAAGTAGGAGGTAAAGTTTTTCACTGTCCAGTCCTGTCTGACTCAAGAGGCGGTGCTCATCTCCATTTCCTAGCTGAGGAAGCCAGTATTGTGCAAAGATACTTCTGTGGTCATGTGGCTGGCATGACTCTACGTTGGGGCACACGGCATCTTAACCGCTAGGCCACCGTACCCACTCTAGGCTGAAGAAAGGCTACTGGTAAAAATGCAAAATACATGCTATACTTCTGAAAATAATAACAACAATAGTTCAGTAAATCTATATGATTGTTCAGAATAATTGACTTGATTAGTCAAATACTACTAATAATAATAGCAGCTAAATCCCCTCAAGTTAGTATTGACTTTAATTTTCAAGTAATTTTGTATAATACATTTTGTAAAAAAAAAAAGTGTGAGAAATGCCTCAAATGATTCAATAAATGTGTGATTCATCTGCAATGAACATAACTTCAGTTTGTTCTTGTGCTGTGATGAAAAAGATATGCCTACTTCAAATCATGATTATTATTATCAACTGCTTTGTCCAAAAACAGTCGCTTAACAAAGTAAAGTCAGGTTTTGTACAGTATTTAAAAAATGACATAATTAGTCAGAAAATGCTTAGAACTGAACTTTGCAAAATGAATAGGATTTGTCCATTCCTGATCTGAAATGCTGTTGAGCCACCACCTTCATTTACAATTGAAACCCTGGGGTGCACATTAGAAGCTAAGAATAAAATAAAACCTTGAATACGTACATCCACATGGAGTGACTGTTCCAAGAATCTGTGGAAAAAATAAAAAATAAAGGGTCCCGGCAGCTGCGTCAGAGGATTTGTTCAGGCCAGGGTGCCAGGAGATTTGAGACAGATGTTTTCAGACATGCGGCATGCCTGAAACATTTCCAGGGGACGGGCTACAAATAGTGACTTAATAAGTGTAGAATCAGGAAAAGTATGCAGGGGAGAAAGGCGCAAGAGTTTATTCACCTTCTAGGTGCATACTTAGTCATTTTACATTACATCTGCATGTCAGGATTGGCTTTTGAAGCTGTCAGATCCTTGGTATTGCTCTTTGACTGTGAATAAAGTACAGCATTGTGATTTCTAATCCCACTCCAGTGACTTGATTTTAAATGTGGATTTGGAGTGAATCCCGGCATCCTGTTTGCTCAGCTTCCTACTCCTGTTTCAGAGGCATCACTGGATGTTGAGGAGAGAACACTGACGGCTGCCCTGTTCCATTTAGAACTTGTTGCTTTTCAGAACTCTGTATCTGTAAATCATTGGAAAGAAATCAATGGCTACCAAAGTGATCTATTTGTTTTTCTTTTTTTCTTTGCCTCTGCTCCCAGTGGGAAATCACACAGGACGCATAAAGGTGGTCTTTACACCCAGCATCTGTAAAGTGACTTGTAAAAAAGGCACCTGTCAGAACAGCTGTGAGAAAGGAAATACAACAACGCTGATTAGTGAAAATGGGCATGCTGCTGACACCTTGACAGCTCCCAACTTCCGAGTAGGTAAGTTTGGTGAATCCTTATTTGCTATTGTTAGACTTAGCTGTTCATGCACTTGGGATTTTTGTTTCAACCTTTTTCCAGACTATTAGATATCTTCTTCATTGCTCTTGATTTTTCTTCTAAAGTGCAAAAAAAGGAAAGAAATAGAATTATTCAAAATCTGCTTATGATTATGTGCACAGTATGGCAGTACTGTACTTTCGTGTGGACCCACACATTTTCATAGGAACCCACAAAATTGGATAGAGCAATGGCAAAATTGAATAATAATAACATTCTTTGAATTTAATAGTTTAATGTTTGGGTAAGTAAATGCAAAAACTCATTGGAGTTAAATGAAACATTCCTGAAAAACATTGTCTAGGAATTGTTTAACTCTGTATTCCTATGAATGGAATGGGCACCAGCGTAAAACATGTGCTTTGAATGCACTAAGAACACCACAGATTTTATGTCCGATATCCACATAAACTGAACATTTAAAAATGTAATGAAAGTTATTATGATGATAAATGAACTGGGTCTGCTTCCAAATAGAACATTCAAACAGTATATCTGTCAGCTGTTATATAACTGGTCTTCAAAGATGATTGATATTTAATATATTGCAGTGTAATTATATTGTTCGTTGCTTTTCGAATCTCTTTCCAAATAGAATAATGCTATTCCTCTATAGGATATAAGGCAGATTTGAGAAAGACAGTCTCACTGCCTTTCTTTATAATATGCTGAGCTGTGCTTGAAAACATGTTCTCAGTACCTCTAACAACATGGGTGGTATAAAATACTTGTCACTGTCAGTCTAAAGAGGCATCCAAGATTGAACACTAAGAGCTGACTGGCTAGTCCTATCATTAAACTATGGTGAACAAAATTAAGCTTGTGTATCTTTTTCTCTGACATTGAAGCTTCCTGAGTTTCAATTTAGTAATCAAATGTGGTTGCTAAATAGAACACGTGGCTTCCCCAACTACTGATAGACAAACCAAAGTTAGGAACCATGCTTTAAATATTGCTTTCAGTTTAGATTGTGTCTTGGCCATATAATCAGATTTTAGGGCAGTGGTTCTTAAACTGGGGGTAATTTGGGTGTAATGAAGCAGTTTGTGATTCCTTGTTTGTGATTTGAGAATCCAGTTTGGGATTCCTGCTGCCAAGATGCTTGTGTAAAACAACAGAGTCTCTGTGTTTGTGGCTGTGGTGAGTGGGTGGATGGGAGTAGTGACATTATTTGAGATAAGGAAAATAGATGGGTCCAATAGTTGAAGAACCATCTAAACTTTTTCTAGTAACATCAGACTTGGCTTGGCATTACATATGAATGGAATCTTGTGTGAAAATAGACTGTAAACTATATTAGTAACCTTCCATTGTGTGAATTCAGATTCTAAAGTATATGGTAGTATATGTGTCAGGACCCACCCCAATCCACGTCTTAGGAAAACAAAAACTCTTGGAGTCAGTTCTAGTCCAAAAGGAATTTTTACTAGGACATGCTTGGTTGTGGAAATACAAGACTGGACTTGGTATTGTTTTACAAATTGAAACTTTATAAAGAGTTCCCGGTTCAACCCCCCTTCCCTCAACCCCATTTGGTCAGCCCCCCATCATTTTACTTCGTGTCATCCCTTTCGTGGGAAAAAGGGAACTTCGAATCTTTATGGTTATTGCCTTCTTCCTTTACAGATTCAAATGGAGACACAGGCCAGATGCCTTCTTCCCTAACCCTCCCTTTTGTTCCCCCAGTTCAAAAGGTTTCCCTTGGTCTTTGAAATAACCTAAGGCAGTCTGAATCCACATGCGCTCCTCCTTCCTCGGGAGATGGCAGAATCCATGGGGGGGGATAATGTTCTAAACATACATTTATGAATGTGATATAAATGGATTCTGACAATATGGAGTGTTGAAAAAAAAGTGGAGAATTTTTGAATGAATGCTACTAAGGAACTCAGTGGCTGTGATCATTGTTGAGCCTAAATGTATTCATTTGTTTTAAAAGACATATACCAAGTGGCCTAAAATATAAGTTAGTTCAGAATACCTATTTTTAAATAGGTAGGAAGAAATACAATGATAAGAAAATTATCCATTTATTTTATACATCTATGTGTTTGTCTAACAAATGAATGAAAACATTGAACAAAGAATGTTTTGTATGATTGTTTTATTATTTTAATTATTGCACTATTTTTAATTTTTGTTTCTATTTTAGTTTTCAGCTTCCTTGAACATCAATTTTCAGATGGAAAAGCAGAATGTAAATTCAGTAGCCGATTTTTTTTAAAAACACACACACGATATTTTACATTTATTTCATTGTAATGCCCTGCAAATTTTGGAAGCAGTAAGATTATTAGCTTCTTATAAAAGAAAGAAGAAGCAATAAGTGGTACAAACAGATATATTTATGTTACTTATATATTTATGATTAGTAGGTACAAATCTGAGTTACATCAAGACTGAAATAAAGATTAAAATTGGGATGGGGAGCAAAAATACATGATTTTATCATTGAGAAGTAGGACCGCCTTGTTTGCAAGTCCTAGAAGCAAAAAACCTGTAGATGATTAAGGACTGGGATGGACAGCATCCAGCTGTAGTAGCTGTGAAAACAAAGGGTCTTTAGTCTACAGTGAAAGCATCTGCAGTTTTCAGAATCCATGTTAGCATCTGGAGTATTAATTGAAATGTAGTCTTTCAATCCCATTCCTAGCTCTAGATTGCTCAGTTCTGTTGTTAATTCTCAAGAGCTAGTAAGAGCCTAACCTTCGAAACCACAGCATTTATTATGCCATGTTTTCATAATGAGGGATCCCAATGGGTCAGATTATTAATCGCCTAATTGGGAAAGTATATAAAATATAAATACAAAACTGTTTTTTTAAATATTTGTTTTAAAATGTTTAACATATCAGGATATATATTGTGGATGAATGCCCAAATAACATGCTTGCGATCATTTCTATGATGCTAGCAATCTTTACATGATGAGGAAAATTTTGTAACTCAGTTGCAATATTTCTGCATGAGATATTTAACTTTCCCATTAGTTTATGAAAGCCCGTTGGGTGACTTTAGGCCAGTCTCTCTGTGATAACCCAATTTCTATTCAGTTGTGCAATTGTGAGGAAAACAGTACAGTGTATGTTGCCTTGAGCTCCTGATAAGATTGTTAGATTTTTTAATTTAACAAATATAATTGAAACAATAGAGATTGTGTCATTACATCTTTCCATTTTGTATTAAATGGCTTCTGTATCATTATTAGAAGTATAATGATTCTTTCCATCAATCCCATCTTTTCTCATTTGACCATTTTGCATGTGGCAAGTAACAGTAGCCATGCATTATTAAAATAAAAACAAAAAACAAGAAGACTTTTACTTACTTTGGTGTGTAGTCCAGGATGAAAGATGCCTGTGAGGCAAGCTCTACCCTTGGTGACTCTTGGAGAAACACCATGTCAACTAGATTCTGGCAATATTTCATTGTTCTTCCAAGAGCACTCTGGCAATCTCTATGTCTCAAGCCCTAAATCTATCTGTTGTCTTTCCCTTCTTCTACTTCCCTTGTTATTGTGATTGTTTTTTTTAAATTTCCTAGTCCATCCCCTGTTTGCATCACATGTCCAAAATACAGTATGTGAGGTTCTGCTTGCTGTTCATTATCTCAAAGTAATATTAGACTTCATTTAATCAAGAATTGATTGGTCCATTTTTCTTACCCTCTGTGACATTTCTAACAACTCTCACCAAATCTGTAAATCAAAGTTTTCTATCTTCTTTTTCTTAGTTTCTGGCTTTCACTGGCAAGACCACTGTTTTAATGGTTCTATTACTTGAAAAGTCCTTAGTCTTCATGACATTGTCTGGTTTTCTTCCTAAGACTAATGTCCTCTTTACTCCTTCAGCATAATATCTAGCTTTATTTGTTCTTGAGCACTAAAAACAATCACTGTTTGCTACAAGTTTGAGGAATAGAAAAGCTAGCACTCCTGTTGATCTTCTGAATATAACCTTAATCATATCAAAATTGGGTGATATGCAGTAAGTCCCCTCTATCAGCCAAAGGTGAACAGAGAAGGCGAAAATATTCCTTGATTTCTATGTTATACTCCAACTCCTTTACATCTAAAATCTGCTCTGGAGGTTTGAAGAATCAAAAGGTTTTAAGGTTGCAGAGAAAGGGAGAATTGCTGAATATTAGCCCCACCCTTGGTATGCTGATGAAAGCTTTTTGTTAGCAGGGAGAAACTAGATAAATTTTTCTCATAGATTTTTTTTTACATTATAAGCACTTTTTCCATCATAGAATCTGCTTTTCAAAGAATTCATAATTTTCATTTCATTTATTTACTTTTTGGCAAGGAACTGAGTAATACAGGAAATGGAAAAAAGGAATAGCATGATGAATGTTGTAAAATTTCCCAACTAACTTTTGTAATTATATGACTCATTCTTGCTTATAAATCTGTTCTGATTGAGGAAGATTGAACAACAGAAGTCTAATCTGGTTCCTATTCATGTACTGACAAAAATGGTATGACTCTGTTCTTGTGCATCTAAAGTTTAGCATCCACGGTATTTTTTTTGTTTTGTTTTGGTTTTTTTTGCATTACACATCTGAAACAAAGTAAAATAATCTTATGTTCCAGAGGTGCATGGCTTCCAGGCATATACAATCCTCCCAAATCTTCGATGTGGCTTCCAGGGACCTCCAAAAACTGTTACCACATTGCAATTTTAAGGCGATAGGAAGAAAACTACAAAGTACATATATGGAGATATAATCATGTGCACTACGTTTGCATTGCAGCTCTTAGTGCACATTCAAATGCTGGGTGTGGTTATCATTCAGAAATGGTTCTTCCTTCTTTGGTATTTTCACTGGTTGTTCTTTCTTTGTCTGTTTCGCTGTACCAAAACATCCAATAAGGCTGCCAAATTCTAGCTGTAGCTATGACCTTTAAAAAACAATCACAATAACAAGGGAAGTAGAAGAAGGGAAAGACAACAGATAGATGTAGAGTTTGAGATACAGAGATTGCCAGAGTGCCCTTGGAAGAATAATGAAATATTGTCAGAGTCTAGTCAACATGGAGTTTCTCCAAGGGTAGAACTTGCCTCAGTGGCACCTTTCATCCTGGACTGGGTTTGCAATATACACACCAAAGTAAGTAAAAGTGTTCTTGTTTTTCCCCCCTTTTTATTTTAACAATGCATGGCTACTGTTACTTGCCACATGCAAAATGGTCAAATGAGAAAAGATGGGATTGATGGAATCATTATACTTCTAATAATGATACAGAAGCCATTTAATACAAAATGGAAGGATGTAATGACACAATCTCTATTGTTTCAATTATATTTGTTAAATTAAAAAATCTAACAATCTTATCAGGAGCTCAAGGCAACATACACTGTACTGTTTTCCTCACAAATGCGGAAAATGTGGATGTGACTTGTAAACAGACAAATTCTTCATGTATCAGAAACTTATTCAGTAGTAGATTGTTGGTTTAAAGGGTTCTTCTTTTTTGCAGAAATAATTTAACATAGAACAAAGAAAATGAGCACCAATTTTATGTTCCATGAAAATAGAATGCTGAACGATACTTCTGCCCTCATTTCTGCTCATGTTTTCTCAATAGCATTGCTACCATTATACACCTTATTCAATTTTTCCATATTTTAAGTGGAATCGTGTAAAATGCAAGGGACAACATTAAAACTCTGATATTTGAAGAATTTTGTATTTGTGGGTAATATGTCAGTATCTTAGACAAATATATACTTTAAATAGCACTGGGAGGCTGGACAGGAGAAAGACCTGATGACATAAAAGGATCCAGTGCCAGGGAAAGCAGATTAATGAAAAGCATAGTCAGACAAAACAGCTTGTGGAAGTATTTGGACAGAAGTGCAACAAAGCTTTTAAAAAAATGTTTGGCAACTTGTGCCAGTCACTTTGTGCTTGGTGTTCTTATAATTGTTTCTTTGTGCATCCTGCCCCTTGTGTTGCAATATGACCCTTTATACTGCCAAAAGCAAAGCAGAAAAATTTAAAACATTTTTCTCTTTCCCAGTGGTACTCAGTTATCTAGCACTATATGATGGATAAATTCATCCCTCAGAGCAGATATGCACCAGTTCTGCTGTGTCATTTAGTGATCTTTTGAAAAGGGGAATAAAGAACAGAGATCTTTATGGACAAGTTGAGAAAAATACTGTGAAATGGCCTTACTTTAAGTCTGGTTTGTTGTGACTATTCAGGGTAGTCTTTCTCAAACTTGACAACTTTAAGACGTATAGATTTCAATTTCCAGAATTCCATGCTACCCAAGGAATTCTGGGATTTGAAGTCCACACATCTTCAAGTTGTCAAGATTAAGAAATGTCGCTCCAGGGGCTTAAAGGATGGCCTTATCAGTTGCTACCAGATCTTCTTATTTGAAGATTCTGAGGATTGAACTGAGCTTTCAAAATGTTTCAGTATACAAAACCTTTATTTAGACTATTCCCTATTGACCTTAAACACAGGAATAAGGTAAATTTCATACACTGACATTTAGAACATTAAGCATAGTAAGTGGATTTGGAAAATTAATGTTACATCTTCATGTATGTATCTTTTTGGCTTTGTCTGGCCATCTGTCTATCTATCTTGATAGTTTTCAAACATATATTCTTTGATTCTTCAAACATTTTAAGCTTTAATAGAACATTTAATTATTGTGTTTTAATGGTAATGTAATTTATTAAGAAAATGTTACACTGAATTAGTATTCAAGTTCTAAGACCGGATGCTGAAAGAGTTGACTTCATGTTTAGAAAAACTGGCTATATTCTATTACTGAATTGGCAACTGAGAATTGTGTGCATTGCCTCTGTAAACTTTTGTTGACAAACAACAATTTCCCAAGTTTTCTCAGTCGTTTTTTCTTTCTTTTTCAGTACAGGTATTTAAAATAGACTGAAATCTGACAAAGTTTGGCTTGCATTGTGTCTGCCATTATTAAAAGAAATAACAAATAAGATTATAGTATTGTACTCACAAGAAACTACATTTTTTATCAAATAGCAAATTGCTGCACAAGTATGATCTTACTATATAAGTATTATAAAGATATAATTTCTTGTGATTAGGAAATTGACATGGAAAATCAAGCTACCAACAAGAACTTACTTCTGGATAAGTGGCTCAGAGTTTGGTTCACATCTTTCATAATTGTACGGTGCATACATTAAAATTTTATGGAATTAGTACTAAGTCATCTGCATCTATACCCCAATTCAAAATTTCCTAATTTACCTTATTTGATTAAAAGATTTGGAATTTCTCTTTATGCTGTGACATTTTGACATTATCAAAATTTTATTCCATGCTAGTTAACAAAAGAATGTGTTTCCATAGTGACTTCTAGCTATTAAATAGCTTAATATTTTTGAATAATCCAACATTGGACTTCCATTTGGTAGCACTTGAATGACCTAACTGCTGTGAAAACCTAAGCAGATGTTAGACTTGATTAGTATTTAGATGGGGATTCCCAGGGAATCTCAGAACTATAGAATAGATCAGGAAGTTGAAAAAATAGTCAAACTTGATTTGATAGATTTCACAAGTGAAAAAACAAGAATCTATTTCACTGATTAAGACTGATGTGCCCTAATAAAAATGATATTTACTTGAAAAGCAATGGAATAGTCATGTCTTTAAAGCTCCTTTAAAAATAAACAAGGGAAGAGTCACACATGTATCCCAAAATAGAAAACAGATTTTTTTCAAGACAGAGAAAAGACTTTGCTGTTTGTATCTACCAACCTGAGAGCTACGCAGCCTGTAACATAGGTATGTGATCAGGTCCTCTAACTGGGGTGCTTGAGCAAGTCCTCTGGGTCTAATCTTAATACCCAATTCTACAACCTCGTGTAGGAAGACAACTTCTTTGAAAGATTTTAAATTGTTACTGTTTTCTTGCCATATAGTGGATCAATTTTCTGTCTGTTTTTACAGGTTTAATTATAAAATCTGCTTGCCAGTAAGATGACAGCTAGGCAATTGTGCAAATGGCATGGATGAGAAAATATTACTCCTGGACGCATCCTATAAAACTGGGGTGTTTCCACTGAATTATGCGCAAGAAACATGCTATTTATTATATCTTTCAGCAAAGGCATTACTATAGGGAAAGTGACTTCCACTTTGTTGATATTTTCCATGTATAATAGTTGTTGTGTTAGGAAATTGTCATGACTTACACAGAGTTACAGTTGATAATTTTCTTAGCCTCCTCTTTGTGAATTTATCCCATAACTTTTGTAAATAGCATTTTGTAAGCTTTCACAGGAAGAAACTTAAATAATCTCAGAGAGGTATTAGAAAAGACCAGAAGCAGTTGTACAGGGACATCTATAAACATAGTGGAGATGGAAACAAACATGGAAAAACAAGGAAAGTCTTCCAAAAGTTCTCTGAATTCTGAAGAAGTTTTGAAGGTTCCAACAAAATGGTATATTAGGGGATGCCAATGATCAAATGGTAACAAATATAAAGATCAAAGAAAGAGGGAAAGAGTAGGTGGACATTCTCTACAGTAGAGATGTCAGTATCCAAGCTAATTAAAAATGTTCCTTATTTACAAAAAAACCCATTTGCAAAATACAAAGTTAAATCAGCATTCTGGTCTTTACCAAATAGGAAGGCTACAGGACATGGTAAAAAGATTGGTTCCAGGTTTTCAAAGGAATGAAAAATAATGCACCTTCTCCCCTTATTTAATCAACCTACATTGATTAAATAATGAGGGTGGCTGGATTGGAAGAAGATTAGGGTGGTTTTACAATTGGAAGAAAAAAACCAAGCCATCTGTACTATTTAGGTGATACTACTCTGATAACTGAAAATGCAAATGATTTGAGAGCTCTAGTAATTAAAGTGAAGCAGTAGAGTGAAAAAAATGGAACTAAATATTAAAAAACCAAACAGATGATAGCATATACAGTAACTAGCCTTAGAATTGAAAATGGAGATATTGAAGGTGTACGTAGCTTTTGCATTTCAGGATCAACTGTCAACAGTCCAAGACTAGCACTTGACATGGTAGTAATAAAGGCCTTGGAAAAGTTATTCAGATTCCTTGATGTGTCTTTAGCTATGAAGATTAGAAATGTGCAGTCAATGGTCCTTCCTGGGACACTCTGTGGAAAGTGAAAGTTGAACTTTGAAAAGGCAGGATAGAAAGAGCATTGATGTTTTTGAAGTTTGATACTGAAGAAAACCACATTTTTGAAAATATCATGGATAGCCCAGAAAATAAATCATAGAACAAATCAGTCAGTCTTCTCACAAATGACTAGGCTCAGATTAAAGTTTGATCACATCATATGAAGGCCAGCTCTCTTGAGAAGTTTATGATGTTGGCAAAGGTCTTGCTGTTTAACTAACTTGTCCCACAAAGTCATTGGGGAAGCTAGCAGGAAGTTGAAAGTCCTGGGCAAGTCACAAGCAGGCAGGCAGGAGTTTGGGCTATTATGGAGTGCTGCTGTGAAGCTCAAGTTTGTGCAGGCTGGAAGGAATGGTGGTGTGCTGCCATAAGAGTGCATGTGGGCTGGGAAGAGGGTGGTGCTGATGGAGGCAACTGCAGATGAGTGGGGGAGGGGTGCTGGGCCCAAGTGGAATACGAGATCCCTGAGGTCTCATACTCTATAGAGAAGCTCCTCAGGAGAAAAAGTGGCAGGAAATATTTGCATGTGGGAAGCTGGTGGGGAAGGTTGCAAAAATTGAAAGCAATCAAGAAGTTGTTTGCAATGTGTTAGTAACTATAACTCTAATTGACCATTTTTGAAATGACCTACACAATATAGGCTGAACATTCTAAAGATATCCTCCATTGGGAATTCCTGCAGAATTAGGGTAATACCTTTTTCTGAACTTCTAAAAAAAATACCCTAATTCTGCTTCAGATTTCTCCCCCCCACCTAATATACCAATAAGATTATATGCCCTTTTTTAATAAGAAGGTTGAATGATCATTAATATTGTTCACTTTTTTGATTAATTACATTCATGGATTAAGAATGATCCATGCACTTCATTGTTTAGGCCAAGCCACATAATTGTTCAAGGAGCACATAGTTTGTAAAATTTTAATAATTCACTTGGCCCCACAGGAACAAGTGAAAGGGGGAAAAATCTTTCATTGAATTAAATGATAAAAGTTGTGAAAGTTTTTGAATTTCATATAATGCTTCTTTGAGCAAAAAGAATATTCAGAGCATGAGGACTTTTAGGATTTAACTTCTGTTCTTTCTACAGCCAAAAAACCTGCATCACTGATAATTAAAATTCCTCTTAGTCATGGGTGGCTGTTTCTTACTAATACTTGACTTACAGTAATGATGACTTACCACATGACATTCTACCCCAATGATGAACAGCCAGTTATGTGGGTGGCGTCATGAAAGTCTTTGAGGATTACATTCAGGTGCCACATTGAATTTGTTTGGGGAATAAATGAGAGGAGAGCATACCACAGAGATGCCTGCTGACTCTTATCATCACACATTAGCCTGGAATCAGAACACTTAGATAGAACTGACTGATGATCCTCACTTCATTGAGATAACAGTGGCTTCTGGCATATGCAGAAGCTGCTGCTAATAGAGTAATTGATTGATGTGGGGATTTATGCATATTAGTAAATGCTTAAATACACAGATGGCAGACAGGGGGGGTCAACAAACTGTCCACCAGAAGGCAAGACAAGAAACAATGGATAGAAACTAATCAAAAAGAGAAGCAACCTGGAATTAAGAAGAAACTTCCTAAGAGTGAGAACTACTGTATTAACCAGTGGAACAGCTTGCCTTCAGAAGTTGTGGGTGCTTCATCGCTGGAGGTTTTTAAGAAAAGATTGGGCAGCCATTTGCCTAAAATGGTATAGGGCAGGGGTCTTCAAACTTGGCCCTTTTATGACTTGTGGACTTCAACTCCCAGAATTCCTCAGCCAGCATGCCTGGCTGAGGAATTCTGAGAGTTGAAGTCCACAAGTCATAAAAGGGCCAAGTTTGAAGACCCCTGGTATAGGGTCTCCAGCTTGAGCAAGGGATTGGACTAGAAGACTTCCAAGGTCCCTTCCAGCTCTTTTCTGATTGATTGACAACTGGGTAGGCTAATAATTATTTTAATTGATTAAAAATGAGAATACATGAGAACATAAGGCAAACAGTATTCAGTGCAAGGAGGATTGGGGATACTAAATTAGAAACATGTCTCCTTAGTTAAAATAATAAATTGGCACAATAGGAATTCTAATCATGCTCAGTGGCTACAAACTGAGTTAACAGTAGACTTTCTATTAGGGCAATACTTTGTCTCATTAAGAAATTAATTATCTACTGCCATAAATCTATGTGCAACTCTTGCTTTGGAAGTGTAGAAACAATCTTTGGGCAGTGATCTGTATCTTCTCCCATTCCTTCATCATCTTTTAAAACATGATGATGTTCCATAGAAAAATGGGAAGAGGAAAATTGTATTACGTAGAGATGTGATGATTGATGGGAAAAGATTTTGTTTCTAAATGTATTTATTGTAACATTACCCAATTCTGAGGTCACTGGACTAGACTTCCAGGCCCAGATTAAAGCCCTATATAGTGTGATATATTGGAATGCATCAGGGACTGTCATACCAAGTAAGATTATAAGAAGTTGTGAAGATGCTTGGAAAGAAGTGGAAGGAATTCTAGACATATAAGATCCAAGACGGGAAGAAGAACTCATGTATAATTTGTCTCATAAATGGCAACTCGGTCTGTCTTGCAAGTAGCATGGGAATTCCACCATGCTTTTCACATGTGCACTGAATTGCACGTTCAGTTAGAATTCTTGTTTCAGCAGAAAATACATGCATTCTTTTTCTGATTTTAACCTGTGACTTTAGTGCAGCCATAATATGATCTTGATCTTCTTGATCTTGATCTTGATCTTCTCTGTAATAATACCACAGATACTGTTTGGTACCTGAAGATGACAGATTAAGTAAATTCAGTTGACTGAAGCAGTCATTCAGGAGACAGATGCTAAATACCATTGAATGATAGAAACTTATCTTGTTTTTTTTAAAATTAAATTAGGGTTTATATTTTATTACCAGGCAGAATCAAGCTTCTGTAGGATTTTATCTGTACGATGTCAAATAACTTGCCTTTTTAGTCTTACATGGGTAATTGATGGAAGTCATTGCCCGCCATGTTCTCTGAATATAGAGGTAATGATAGAGAGCTGATGGACTTTTCTTTGTGAAGTAAGTTTTTCCTCTCTTCAATTTAATATTTTATTTGAGGGGGATATTCAAATAACTTTCAACAGAAGAGAATATATGTAGCACAGGATTGAACTGAGGAGTCTTTGGTGTTCTCTGGGTTTGGTTGCTTGCTTGTAGATGTTCAGTGCACTGATGATGTTATCTAGTCAGGTAATGAAACGTCTTCAGGCAAAAAAACAAGTTCAAAGAGCACCAAGAAAGATAATAATATAGCTTTATATAACAATTTAATAACAATAATTTTCAGTTTCACAGGATATTTAATATCTGTCTTGGACTCATTTGAGTGAAGTGATAATATAGATTAGTTATTTGCAGGTTATAATTATGCATTAGTTACTGCACTGACTTTACTTCTTTTATTGTTTATTTAGTTTCCAGATAAACCATCACTCTGTGCTTCAAAGAATGGAACAAAGTCTTCCATACTATTTAAAAATCGGTTTTAGTGAAAGTTCAAGGAACATTGTTAATGGGGATATTTCTCCGGCAAATATGAAGGATGTTCTACTTCTTTTAGTATTTTATAAGCTCTTTCATCTTCATGCCTTTCATGCCTCCAATTATATCGGGTACAATATGATTAAGGGTTGCAATCCCAATACACCTTCAAGACAGTATGGTGGGAAAAGCTAAGTAGATTCCTGCTTAGCATTTTTCAGTTTATGAAACAGGTTTTTAAATATAGCCTTTTTTCTGTTTAGGATTTTATTATCTCAGAGATAGCAATAGCATTAGCATTACAACTTAGTCTTTTATACCACTCCATAGTGGTATAAAACAATCTGGATCGTCCTTTTATTGACCTTGGAAGGATGGAAGGCTGAGACAACCTCGAGCCCCATCAAGATCGAACCCCAGGCAGTGGGCAGAGTTACCCTACAATACTGCATTCTAACTACAGTACTACCAGGGCTCATAAGATAAGATAATTTGTGGTAGGGATGATGGAGCGAGGAGCAGTACAATAAATAGAGAATTACCAGTTCTCTCTGATGCCTCTTTCTTTCCTCTCTCTATGCTCCTAATTCCTGATAGTTTTTTGTAGAACAGAACAGAACAGAACAGAACAGAGCAGAATAGAATAGACCTTGGAGGTCTTCTAGTCCAGCCCCCCCTGCTTAGGCAGGAAACCCTGTACCATTTCAGACAAATGGCTGTCCACTCCCTTCTTAAAAGCTTCCAGTGTTGGAGCATTCACAACTTCTGGAGGCAAGCAGTCCCACTAATTAATTGTTCTAACTGTCAGGAAATTTCTCCTTACTTCTAGGTTGCTTCTCTCCTTGATTAGTTTCCATCCATTGCTTCTTGTCCTGCCCTCAGGTGTTTTGGAGAATAGCTTGACTCCCTCTTCTTTGTGGCAACCACTGAGATATTTGAACACTGCTATCATGTCATCCCTAGCCCTTCTCTTCATTAGACTAGACATACCCAATTCCAGCAACCGTTCCTTATATGTTTTAGCATCCAGTCCGCTGATCATCTTTGTTACTTAATTAACAGGTCTTAACAGAAGAGAGAACTAATCTCTTGTAGGGTGGCTTTGAACCTAAATATATATTGTAAGTAGTCATCTAGATCAGGGGTCTTCAAACTCGGCCCTTTTATGACTCATGGACTTCAACTCCCAGAATTCCTCAGCCAGCATGCCTGGCTGAGAAATTCTGGGAGTTGAAGTCCATGAGTCATAAAAGGGCCGAGTTTGAAGACCTCTGATCTAGATAATGTTAAGAAGTTCTCGGTGCAAAGAAATGGAAAGGTTACACTATGATAAGAACTGGGAAGATGAACATGCTTTTTGCTTCTCAGGAAAACAGTTTCAGTGTTATCTTCAGCCCAACCCAATAACACTGCTGTTGAGTTATGCTGGTTCAGTCTTTCCATTATCAGTCATCAAATCAATGATACTTTTCCCCCTTCATCTATGGGACCATCCCCCTCTTTTCCTCACCATTAGCTGCATTTTGAAAAATGCCTTAATATTCTGATAATATACTAACATACCGTAATATACTAATATACTAGTATTTACTAATATCTTAATATACTAATTAAGAGGTTTAGTCTGGCTTGAGGACCGACAACAGGTTCTCTCACACCTGTTGTTTGAGTTTTGAATCTTTGTTTATTAATTTACTTAAGCTTCTTGCTTCTGATACCATAAAATTGGCAGATGAGCTTTGTGCCTATGTTAGATTGCTCATTTTCTTTCTTTATCTTAGCATCAGGTTATGTTGCACATTGATCTGGCATTTTGGACTTCAGAGGTTACAACAGATGTTGTCATTCCAGTTTTCCTCTGATCTGGAAGCTGATACCCCTAGTCTGAGCCTGGATTTTCATAGGTCTTCCTCTTTAATTTGGATAGGATGACACTGTTCATGAAGTATCACTATCTGCTCATTCGTCCAGCTAATCCTTAGTAGGATTTTTGAATTTCCCTATAGCATTCCCCTTGGCTCATCTCCACAGTCATCATATGTTGTAAGTTGTTACAAGCAGTTCCTCTGGGCTGAGATGAAAAATCCCTCCATCAAGGGCACAGATACTTTTTCTTCATACCCTAGGGCGATCTCTGGGTCTGTCTTGCAGAACGTGGCCACCTGGTCCACTCCATCAACATTTGTGAAATACTTTGCATGCAAAGAACAGATGGTCTTTGGCAAAGCAAAGTTCTTCGCTGCTTATTTTTCCTTATTTTCTATCTTCCAGGTATGTAGGTTAACAATCATCATATAAAATACTGGTTAAAAACTATGAGGGGGGAAAAAGTAGGTTTTTTTTAAAAAAAAACTGAAAGCAATGTACTTCAAGAGTTATTTGTACTGATACCATCAGTTTTGTTCCCATTTTTATGGGCTATAAATTTGTTTCAGTAACTTTGGCGATAATACAAAAAGTACCCAAAAAAAGTGCTGTTTAATATGGCACTGAAATCAGATAATCATTGCAGGGTGCAAACTGGTTCTCTAATGGGATCACCAACCTGCTCTGTCCCCCACTGATCACATCACTGATCACTGACCATATAATCAGCCACATAGAAGACTAACCATTTTGGCCATCTTCTTTGCTTTGTACTTGGACGGAGATTTAAGCAAGAGTTTACCCTGAATGTTACAGCCTATCTCTTATTGAATCTGCAGATAGCCAGTTGAGGACTCTATTTCATGTAATTTGATCCCTCCTGGTGAGGAGTGGCCAAGGCAACCTTTGCAGGAGGGTTGTAAGGACTATTCTAGTAACTCAAATTCTTGGAGTTGGATTCTGGCTTTGTTGCTCTTGTGAAATTGCCTGATGCATTGCCTTGCTGTGTTATCTAGGGACAGTCATCTTTCTAATAACAGCACTTTAGGCATTTAACTGTTTGTAATGCTCAGAATTATACTTTATTTACATCTGTCTGCTTGCCATCTTGAACTGGAAAGATATAAGATGCCCATAGCTATTTTTTTTATAAATTGGAGAATCCAAATATGATTCCCATTACATTATTGACAATTTCGGGAAGATTCAGCTGGTTAATTATAACAGCAATAGCACTTAGACTTATATACCGCTCCATAGTTCTTTACAGAACTCTCTGGGTGGTTTACAATGTTAGCACATTGCTTCCAACATTCTGGGTCCTCATTTTACGGAAGGATGGAAGGCTGAGTCAACCTTGAGCCCCATCTGGCTGTGGGCACAGTTTGCCTGCATTCTAACCATGGCACCAACAGAGCTTCTTTGAGAAGAAGCCTAATTATAATGATCTCATTTCAGTTTTCTTGCCTATATCACAGATATATACATACGTCAGTAAACCTTAGTCTTGCATCGTGCCATTGTATTCAAATGTGATATTGCATATTTATCACTGGGTTGAACCTAAGCTTGGGTTATAATTAGACCAATCGGAAATGTCCCATTGATTTCAACAGGTTTACTTTGCATCTGAATAAAAAATAAATAAAGTAAAAATAAATAAAAATAATAAAAACCTGTGGCAACAATAAAGGTCATAGGAAGCCTTCCCTATAAAAAATAATTCAGTTGGTAATGATATTAACAGTGCTTTTGAAAAAAAATTAATACTAGTCTCTCTGGGATTTTTTTTCTCCCCTTCAGTTATTTGCCACCTTCCTTGCATGAACGGTGGGCAGTGCAGCTCAAGAGACAAGTGCCAATGTCCTCCTAATTACACTGGTAAACTTTGTCAGATCCCTGTGCAGAGTGGAAGTACTTCGCAACTTTATCATAATTCGCAACAAGCAAGCAAAACTGTGGGATCTCATGTCATCCATTCCACTCATACTTTACCACTGACTGTGCCTGGGCAGCAAGGAGCCAAAGGTAAATGTTTTTTTTTTATATATATCTCTTCTCTCTGGCTAGATTTCTCTGTTGGCTGCAGTGAGACTTTATCATTTAACCTGCCAAGCTTTGGTAACGTCTCCCCAAATAGCTGTAATCTGGCATTCAAACCTACTGGAATGACAGAATGTTCTTTCTTGCATTCATTGCATTCTTGCATTTACAATCATTAATTGTGGGAAAAAATGTTAATGAAAATGATTTGAAAATGATTTTCATCTTCTTTGTGAAGCTAAGAAAGTATGATTTTCAAATGAAAATGACCTATCTTTCAATGCTTGTAGGGTGTTCCTTACTATTTTCATATCTGTGTTGTCAACAGCAGTTTAGAAGTGTGTGTCATTAATTTCTGAGCTTGTGGTTTTCATGAGTACATTTTGTATCTTCTGTGTTCGTTTTAATTTAATGGAAATCATGTGTTCATCCTTTTCACTTGGACATTACAATTAATCAAACCCTGTAACTTCATCAATATATTCTAAAGTCACATACTGTATCCACTTTTCACATTAGATTTCAAGATATGGAAATATTAGCTTTTTTCTTGACAGATTTATTTATTACTTATTTGTATTTCATATTTCTAAATCGCCCACCTTCTTCAAAGAGGGGCTTTTAAACAGTTCTATAAAATATCAAATCTATTCTTAAATTCCTTAAAACAGACATGTCAAACACAAGGCCCGGGGGCCAGATCCAGCCCACGAAGTGGTTTCATGCGGCCCGCGAAGCCATCCTGGAAACAGTGAGGGAACGGCCCCCACTGCCTTGGCCCTGGCCCAGAGACCCTCCTTCTGCCAGAGACCCTCAGATCTGTCCCACTCCTGCCCAGGCCCCCATAGGCACCCTTGATGCGAACGATGTAGAGCTGGCCACGCCCACCCAGTAGGCCATATGCACTCTAGCCACGCCCAGGGAGTAGGCCACGCCCACCCTGGCCCTACCCACCCAGCCCCTTGAGGGCAACCGCAATGCTGATGAGGCCCTCAATGAAACTGAGTTTGACACCCCTGCCTTAAAATGTCTGAGAAACATTTTTTGGGGATGGAACAATTTTTCTCAGATGTTGCAAACATTTAATTCCACACTTAAAGTTGAATCACTAGTTCATAACTTTGCTAAATGTTAAAAAAATGAATACACAAGAAAATCTTGAGTATTTCAAAAATAATTTGATGACCAGCTTTTAAGATATTTTTTCTCCAATGTAATTCAGTGTCATTTATGTTAAATTGTATTTTGACCCAGAATTTAATAATCATATTCACAGGTCATCTTATGCCCAAAATGGGTCTTAATCTACAATTCCCAATCATTTTGAACATCTTTTCTTTTCTCACTGTGTACGTGGCTCACACATCATCTAAGCTAAGGCTTATGTCTAAGTGTACCTTTACCAATATTTATATAAGAATAAAATTGGATTTAAAATTGGCTAATGATCCTTGTACATTTGTGTGCACTTAATTATAATTCTGGATTCTAAATCATGAGGAACTTTTCCCGAGGGAAGAGAAAGTTTGCATATATATGTGTGCTTGTAACATTTTGCCCTGTAATTTTTATAACCCAGCAGTCTTTGCAAACTTTAAGGTGTTTAGACTGCTGCTATGAAAATCAATACATAATTTCCAAAGTGAGCAATGTCTCCTCTTGTTTGAAGTTTTTTAATGCTTGGTTTCTTACTTTTGCAGTAAAAATTCCTCCTAACTTTGTAAATATCCATGTTAAACATCCACCTGAAGCTTCAGTGCAATTTCATCAAGTTTCAAGGATTGACAGCACATCAGCAGGGCAAAAACCAAAACCAAAGCCCCCTACCTCAGGACATTCCCAGAGTCCTTATCAAAACCTACCATTTCAGAAGACCCAGAAAATTCATTCAACCTACATTCACCAGCAGCCTATCACTCATAGTTTTCCTGTTTCTGCTAAAGCACAACTTGGACGATGTTTCCAGGAGACAGTTGGGACCCAGGTAATTTTTAGAAATGCCTTTAAAAAGTAACTATGAATTTCTCGTAAACAAAAAACTTGTTTTGTTCTCTGTAGTAGACATTGTGCTATAAAAATGACTTTACAAATCTGTTAAGAGTTAAAATTTTGGGCAGAAATAAGTTTTTGCTATATGGGCACTGCACTTTGCATCCTTTTAAGTTTCCTGCTTTGTCTGTTAAATGAAAATAAGGAGTTCCTAAATAACCTCCACATATTTACCTTCCAATGTAGGTGTATATTTTTAAAAAGTACAATTCTTCTCATTTGCCTACAAATGCCATAAATCTAAATACTTTTTTGATTAAAAATAAAATAAATAAAAACAGCTTCCTGATTAAGCTATTAATTTATATGTTAGCAATGTAGTTGATTAGTTCAAATTAGTAATATTTGTTTAACAATTTGTTGAAATGCATTCAGATTTTATGTGAGTTTGAGTAGTATATAAAACACCTCTTTGGGGATGGAACTTTAACTCAAGATTTGGCCTTTTTCTTCAAATATAGACTTTTCCTTCTTCATTCAAAGCCTAGACATTGAAAGTATATTTGCATATCAACTCTTAATCCGTAGACTTCATTCTAGATAGAACATTCATGAATACTATTACTATTTTTGAACGTTGGTAAACAAATAACATTTTTTAGTTCTTAGTTACCAATGGGGTATCTTGAAAGTTATATTTTGTGATTTATATGATCTCATTACTAACAGATCTGTGAACCACTTTAAATCACATAGACCATCATTTTAAGCTGAAATGTATTATAATGCTCAACATACTAAATCTTAAACATTGCAGTTGGAGATTGTAAACCAAAGAAATAACTGTTCAGAAATGAGCATTTATTCAAGAGAGACAGGGAGAAAGGGAGATGTTTGAACTGGGAAACAGCCTAAGATTTACTGGAAAGTCCCAGACTAATCTCTGCCATAATTCTACAGTCCAGTTGCCATTTTCATGATTATGGAATATGTCTGGCACAAAATAAGGACACAATGTTGGCTCCATGAAAATACCAAAAAAGTGGCAAAGAATAAAGAGGCTACAATAGGGAAAACTAGGAGAGATTATAAAGATGGAGAAAAAGAACTGTTTTTGATTTTTTTTGTATTACTATTTCCAGGTTGCCTATTAATGTTATTTTAAAAAGCATATGAATTGTAGATCTAAAACCTGAGTGTTCAATACCATCTTCTTTATCTGAGAATTAATTTTGTGTGTTTAATTTTTGCATTTTACCTTGGTTATTAATGAACTCCATTGTAGCCTATTTAGATAAATGTTAAAGTGCCAATAATACAATGACACTTTCATATTAAAAAAAATCAGAGAATATTCCCTTCCTCCAGCCTATGCACATGGCAATTGATCCAGAAGAGATTAGACAACCATTTGTCTGAGATGATAAAGAGCCTCCTGCTTGAGCTAGACTAGAAGACTTCCAAGGTCTCTTCCAATCTGTTATTCTGTTAATATTTTATCACAATTAATATTAAAAATGGAGTTAGTTTTGCATGCAGAAATCTTTCTTCTCTCTCTCTCTCTCTCTCTCTCTCTCTCTCACACACACACACACACACACACACATCTCTCTCATATCTCTCTCTCTCTCTCTCTCTCTCTCTCTCTCTCTCTCTCTCTCTCTCTCTCTCTCTCTCTCTCCCTCTCTATTTTTTTTGTGTGTGTATGTATGGCTTGATACTAATAGTGATTACAGGTAGTCCTCAACTTACAATAGTTCATTTAGTGACCATTCAAAATTACAACAGCACTGAAAAAAGTAAATTATGACCATTTTTCACAGTTACAACATTTCCAGCATCCCCATGATCATGCTTGGCAACTGGTTCATATTTATGTCTGTTGCTGTGTGATCCCAGGGTCATGTGATCCTCCTTTTGTGACCTTCTGACAATGGAGAAGCCAGATTCACTTAACAACCGGGTTACTAACTTATCAACTGCAGTGATTCACTTAACAAATATCTCACTTAGCAACAGAAATTTTGGGCTCAATTGTGGTCGTAAGTCGAGGACTACCTGTATTTAATTTCAAATTAAAGATACATTAATTCAAAGTAATTTAACTTCTCTGGGCTAACAGTTTTTTGAAGTAATATGGCAGACACATCCCTTAAAGATGAAGTGGTCTGCACCCTTATTTTAAAGGCACTCATATCTAAAAAATGCTTTGTTTATTATATACTAAGTTTGCAAAATAATAGTGATGGATGTGAAATCTTAAATGCATAGGGTTACATAAAAGTTAAACCCTGAGTGATGTATTCAAATACTGTCGTAGAGAGTGGGGTTGTTCCAAGACATTTTGTTGTTGAAGCAGAGCATCTGCTGAGAATAACTAGAGCCAGTCAGGTTGTTTTGGAATATAGGGCATAAAATATCAATAGCATTTGTTTTTATCCTTCACAGTAAATTTCAAGCATAAACAATCACTCGTAATTTGCTCAGAGCCTAAAATCAGAAGACAGTCGAATTCTTAACTGGAGTCCCAGCTCTGGAAAGTCTGAACAAAACAATATCCTGAATAAATATTCTTCCCATGTAGTAGTTCCCACTTGAAGACCATCCTCTGCCTTCATTTTCTTTTTTGCAGTGACCTCTACATCCTTATAAATTTCCAATAGCCAGTAAATCCTTTAGCACACATGCATTTCTCTTTAATGGATGGCATTTTATTTTTAAAATATGAATCTGGATAATGGCTGATGGGGCTTGGGTAATCCATTCAATATTACTTAATCAAAAGTAATATTTATAGGATATGCTGTGTGGCTTTCTAGAACGTTTTATTCCAGGCTTATTCTGCAAATACTCTAAAGATTTGCGTTATCTCAAGATAATTTTAACACTAAAATCTTGAAAAGCTACATGATATCTTAGGTGAAAGGGATAGATTTTCTTGTTTCTTTTTTATGTTTATTCGGGAATGGAATCGTCATTCAGAGTTGTGTAGCCTTGTCTGGATGTTTTTTTTTTAAATGTAAGCAGTTTAAATAATTGTGTCTGTTCTAAATAATCTCCCTAAAGTTACTTCAGTCAGCAGTTGTCACTGTTTATATATTTTCTTGCACAGTGGATTTCTGATGTTGGCTTAGTAGTCTAAAACCTTTTATTAAATTAGTTTGGGATTAGGGGTGATTTTACTATCTGCAGATGAGACCGACAATGTAATGCACATGTATATACAGCCTTTTCTCTGGCAAGCTACAGAGTTTGCTGCGGCAACTGATTATCTTGTAACTTCTGGCCTTTATTTTTAGACTGGTTTTCAAAGGTGCTATATTTATTACCTTTCTTAAATAATAATTTACAAAGAGATTATTTTATTTGTAAAGGACCGGTTAATCCACAGAACCTTCCAATGGAGGCTTCCCAGTGGAAGGAGAATCCAGGGTAGCATTTTTTTTTCTTGATTCCCTTTTTGAACCCTCAGATAGCGGGGTGGGTGGGAGGTGGCAATGAACGCCTCAAGGAAAAGAGGGCTTGAGAAACTTTACCAGTCACTTGTTTTCCAGTGTCAGCAAAAATAATCTCTGTGTAAGTCTGAACAGATGCTTGCATATTTAAAGACACTAATACTCCGTATATGTAGGACATATAAATTTTAGAATAGTTAGAGTTAGGGTTCAAATCAAAATACAGGTATGTATTTTTGTTAGAATTATAAGCACCCCCACTTTAAGTTGGGTCTAGGAATAAGTGGGCACCCAGTGAAATTAAGGCTGATGAGAGATAGTACAAGAGGGCTGTGTTCCCCCCAAATTATGCAGTAACTGAAGTATCAGAGCCTTGCTTCCTTATTCTGCAGCAATTAAAGAATCAGAGGAAAATTGGTCATGCCAGCTTAAAACATCTTGAAACTTATTGGATTGTATTTGTGTTTTTGTCAGTATGCATTTAGTATTGAAGAAAGAAAAAAAGTTAAGGCTGAATGTGGTTTTTGAAGAATGGATAAGAGGAAAGGATAGCTGTTTTTTAAATGGTGTTTGGTATGTATTGTTTTTCATGTTTTTGTATGAGTCGTGGTGGTGCAGTGGTTAGAATGCAGTACTGTAGGCTACTTCTGCTGACTGCCAGCTGTCAGCAGTTCAGCACTTTGATTCTCACCAGCTCAAGGTTCACTCAGCCTTCCATCCCTCTGATGTTGGTAAAATGAGGTACCAGATTGTTGGAGGCAATATGCTGACTCTGTAAAACCGCTTAAAGAGGGTTATAAAACACTGTGAAGCGGTATATAAGTCTATTGCTATTATTTGGACATTACATTTCTAGGCCTATGTATATATTTTCTTAGTATTATGGAATTTACATGCAGCAGCCAAAATTAATTCAGCTGTAACACTTGGCCTTTTTTTGTACCATTTAAAATAATGGTAACCCTCATAACAAAACTGTATCCTGGATCTTTCTGAAAGCCAACAACAGTGGTAAAAGCAAGCAGAGTAGCAAGTTTATATTCCTTTTCCTTGACTCATTCTCCATTCAGCTGCTTTACATTTTATTTTCATAAAAATGCTTTTGATATGACTTAAATATTGTAGCTTTATAGTGTTATTAATATAGTAAATTTTGTATTTCTAATGTGCACCCTATTAATTTTTCTTATGACTAATGAGTGTTGAAATAGTTGTTGGATATTTTGAAAGTAGGATTAATATAATTTAATGCATATGTTGACCATGTGTCAGGGGTTTATATAAAAAAAGAAAAAAACATAGATTCCCATTGTTACATCTGTTTTGTTATAATTGTTATATTTTAATGTAGTCACTGCGGTTTAAATCATATATTAAGTTACTTAATGTATGTGTTTTCATAAAAATAATGCATTTTTCTACATATTTTAGCTACATATGTAATGTATACAGCTATATAATCTTTACACAATTTTACACGTAATGTGTTAGCTATGCGATGCATTTGCTAAACTAACCATTGTTGATAGGTTTATCGTTCACAGAAGTTATTACTGCCAAATAATTAAATAAAATACTCTAACCCAGTGTTTCTCAACCTGAGCAACATTAGAATGCATGGACCTCAAAAACTATTACCCTGGGTTTTTTTGTTTTGGAGTTCTTGTTTGTTTGTTTGGTATTGGTTGGGACTGTTAGAGGAGGGGCAGAGAGCTTCTTTCCTTCTGCAATAGTCCTGTTGAATGTTCTTGTTGGACACACAGGAGAGATGGAGAATTTCAGCTTGTTTGGACACCTGTATGAAATTCCCGCACATGTGCGGGGGAACCTGCGTTCTCTGTGGGCGCGCCGGCCCTATGGAACTAACTTCCCACGGAACTCAGGATTGCCCCCGACCTTCGCTCATTTCGCCGGGACTTGAAAACTTGGCTCTTCGAGCTGTTTGGCCCAGACTGAGGGGTTTTCATTTAATTTAATTTAATTGAGTTTTAGTTTTAATTTCAGGGACTGGAATTTAATTAATAGTTTTAACTGATTTTAATTTTTGTATGCTATGTTTTTTTAATTTTCCCTGTAAACCACCCTGAGTCCTACGGGAATAGGGCGGTATATAAATTTAAATAATAATAATAAAATAATAATAATAACCTTTACCTTTACCTTACCTATGAAATTCCACTCTGTCACCTTTATATGCATATCTGGCTGTTGCTTAAATGCAAGGCTGGTAACATTGACTTTCTAAAATAGAAGTTAAGAATAGAATCAGTTCAGTCTAAAAAAAATCGCACTTCATTCTTCATCTTTTTCAAGATATTGAAAGGAACTGATTTAAGCAACTATGTGACAAAGACAGTTAAAAATGATTCCCTCAGATTGATGGCAGTTTTCTGTTTAATAGATTGTCTGTAAACTGCTCTGGAACATTTGATACTGCTAAAAAGATAGAATCCATCTCAATTCAGTAATTGTTTATGAGCAGTTTCATTAGTTTGTTTTATTTAAGTGAATTCTCAAGTAGGAATTGGCATGGATACATAGAAATAATAGCATGTGGAATCAGCAATAATACAGTTTAAACTGTAAGTCAGAGGGATTTGATAATGAAATGCTTTCTCCATTTGCAGATATTTTACAAATAGCTCTTAGAAAAGTTAAAAAAAACATTTTGTTAACTCGCATCTACATTTTAAACCACCACATGATAATTTAGCATTATTAATTTAAAACAATGTTAAAGTCACATATTTTGTGCTTTTCCGTATAGGGTATTTTTCTTCATAAATAGCTTAAAATATTTTACAGCACTGAAGTCTTTTTCTATTTTAAGATGGTGATATTTATATAACTACAAATTCTTGGCATTCTATTATTTAGACTACTTAGAATATTGGAAATAAAACAAAATAAGTATTTTAATATTAGCTATAATTTAAGATATGAACATTAAAATTATTTGGCTTTTTCATTCAAGGTTAAAAATAACATTGGGAAGGAAAAAATAAAGAATACTCTGCAACTTGTATCAAAATATTTGTAATATAGTAAAGGTTTCAGTCTTAAGCTAAATTACTTGATATTAAAATCTCCACTGTATTGTTAATTGGTATCTATATGTGTGTGTTTGTGTGTATGTGTATCAACGAAAGGTAAAAAGGTAGAAATAGATAAACAAATAGAAAAGAAAACAATGAAAAGAATTGAATGAGATACATGCTTTGAGCAATGAGAATAAAAGACAATTCTGACAATATCTGGTTGGGAACTTAAACTTGGAAAATACACAGCAATAGCAAAACTAATAGTATATAGACATAATAGAAATCTAACTAAATTTAAGTGAGAATGGTTCCCATACATACAACACATCAGGCAGCACAGGAAATATAATCTCCTACAGTGCACAGATATTGCAGTTTGGCAATTGTATAAAAAGAGAGAAATAAAAAAGTAATCATTTTTATTGTTTAATATCAGAAGACGTGTACCAGATAGAAAAAGCCTCAAATGCAAATTCAGTTAATTGATCAAAGTCAATGCACTGATCTTTGATCCTTTAAGAAAATACTGGAAGCCAAACCAAATGCTGGACAAGTTTCTCTAGCCAAGCTGGAGTTACCTAGCCGTCTTAGGGTACCTAGGTTGGTGGGGAGAGTTGAAGCAGAGATGAGCAAAGCAGAGGAGGAGAAAATCCTTGCCTAAAAGCAACACAGTCCTGGCCTAACAAATGCATCTGAGACAAAGCTGTGCGGTCATGTGATGTTTCACCTGCTGATTAAATCACTTGGAAATGGAAATTCACATCCCAGTTAGGGCAGTGGTGGGATTCAGCCGGTTCGCACCACTAAGGCAGAACTGGTAGCTAATTTTTTTGCTGCTTCCAGGAGCAGCATCCACACAGAGAACCGGTTGTTCACATATTTGAATCCCACCACTGAGTTAGGGCCATTAAGCCACAACTACCTGTATTGTAGAGGAGTATTGTGTCCTTCCAATGACTTGCAGGGAGTCATTATCTCAGAACAAAATTCTGGCAATCAAAATTACTGCTTCCCAGCAGAATCCAAGCCATGACTTCACAGATTACATTAGTTGATTTCAGTTATTTCCCAATATTATAATATCCCTTTTTATTGGACACATTGTTTTTAAAATGAAAAATCCCAACAGAAGGCAGCAGATGATTCACAGAATTATGGGAGTATTTCAGATGCTCACATCAGCAACATTTGGCATTGCTTGTGAAGCTGTCATTTGCATTAAGAGCTCTATTATTTTATTGTAGAAGTAGCTTATGTGCATGGATCACTTCTCGGCCTTTTGGCTCAGATCAAGTATGTGCAGTAGCTCAACAGTGTTGAAACAGATGGTGAGCAAGGCCCTTTCTCACTTTTGGAGAGTTGGGGAAGGGCCTTCTTCATTGAGTCTGAACCACAAGAACAGATTTGCTCACATTTAGAGACAAATCTAACAAGCAGAATACATAATGTCCACTGTGATTGATCCAGGGCTGATTAAAAGGGAAAGATGTGTTTCTTTTATGAATCAGTATTATTCTATTAATTATGGTTATTAATCACTGTCTCTTTACAAGTCCATCTCTATTATTATGATTGAAAACATGAGTGTTAACAAGCAAAGGAAAATAGTAAGCATTTTGTAAAAAAGATTTTGAATTACAGTTAAGTAAAAGCACCCTTGAATTGAATTCAGCTCCTGGTATCTGCATCCAAGCAATTTTGTTAGGACAGATGTGGAAACAGCTTGCCATTCTACCGTTATGGGATTTTTTGTTGTTGTTGTTAACTTTTTGGTCTAGAAGCATCCTCAGAATTCCTTGGTGTTCTTCCATCCATATGCTAACTAGGTCTGACCCTATTTGCCTTCTGAGATTAGCCAAGATAAGCTAAATACTGCTGTCTGCTGAGGTTACCCTGCGGTTAGGAGTTCATGTTTACATATCTTAGAGGCCACATAAAACAAAATATACAAGAAGAGTAAAAAGGGGGAAGTGAAAATGAGGGTGTGCACAAAATGTGGTGGCAGAAACACCCCACGTTCCCAAGGTAATGCAATGACTGAGGCTTGTGAAGCAAGAACTAGAAGTTCTCAGCCAAGGGAGGACCCTCATGTAAATACATATCAATCTTCTAAGACCTCCACCTGTATCCTCCAAGAATCTTCCAAGAATCAATTAAATTGCAACAAATAGAGTGTAAATTCTAGGAAACAATACATAAATCTCTGAGGTTTTTGCTTTGCAGTTGTCAATCAACTCAAGTATTAGAGCCTATATTCTTGTCCATAATGAAGTTTATAGCCTTACTGAACCATGTTCTGGGAATCTTCTATTGAGTCTAATTAAGATAACTAAACTAAAGATTAGGCACTTCTGTTTCTTGCCCAGTCCAGGTTAGAAACCTTGTGTCACGGTTCCTATAGACAGAGATGAATAAAGCAGAACTCCAAGGCTTGCAAATTCCTCAAAGAACATGTTTATTAGTTACAAAGTATTGGCACGTAAAAAGTGAAACCAAGTCTGGAGACACATGTAACAATTCCCCAATACAAAGTTAAAAAATCCCTCCCCTAAAACTATGCAAGCAACTACGTTCCCCAATACGTAACGTTCCCCAATACTGCAATGCCCAGCCTGCAGTCTCGGGAGCAGCTGATGACCTTGGTTCCCACAGGACAAAAGATTATTTAGACTAACGAAGCACCTGGGCAACCCCCCCTCCCTCTGTTCTATCTGACAACTGAAAATGAATAGGAAAAATGGCTACAGCCATGCTCATTTGTAGAGTTGGCACCTAGTTTCTAGATATAATAGGTTTATATTTTTTTCCTTAATTCCCCTGGCTTGTAGCACCAATAGCACTAAGTGAAAATGTCTCATATAATTATTGTCTGTTATTTGAGTTTTAAGTTATGTTGGACGATAATCAACTCCTGGCCATTTTTTTTAATTCAGTGTATCATCAGTGTATCATCAGTACTATGGCATCTGTATAATAATTTTATTTTCAGAGCAGTAAATTGCCTGATGACTCTAAGTTAAGCATTTGTTTGTATTTTTTATTCCTTAATTTTCAACATACCATATGTGATATAACTATTGGGTTTGTACATTAGATGTAACTTTCATAAGAGTTTCATACTATTATGAAATATGCTGTTTTATATTCAGGAGGATATATCAGTAGTTCAGTTCTATAGATTATGGAACTGAGGCATTGTATTTGGCGTGTGACTTTCTCAGTTTGGTGTTCTCCTATATTAGCTGTTAATATGAATAATATCTAGTCTACACGCAGGTTGGAGTTATAACAGAATAGCAGAGATATCCAGTGCATTCAGTAAGGCATAGTTTGGAGTAAACAAATTATACAATAGATTGTATACTTCAGAGAAAATAAGAAAGTATTGCATTATTTTACTTTCCATTTGATATCCAGAGTATAGTATTTTACTCTTGTATGTCACCACTTTGGTATGATAGAATTACTCAGTAATTCAGTGATCCTTAGAATGATGCCAGCAGCAGAATAAGATTCTGATGGAGGGGGTCACTCTTGCTGGTAAAGTCAAAGAGAGAGGAGAAAGTAACAGTAATCCATAAAGGGGTTAAAGACATTTAGATGTGAAAAAAGCCAAGCAATTTATGAAAAGCAGTTCCAAATTCAGAAAGAAATGGAAAACCACTTGGGTACTGTTTCTTAAAAATTGTATGAGCATAGATATAACATTAATCCAGTTTGGGTGCCAGATAATAAGTCTGCCAGTATGAAAGAAACATCATTAGTTACTAATACATCAGAATATCATAAGATGATCTGGAGGTGTCAAACCTATTACAAAAGGTGATGATGTGGCCAGAACAAAGTCTGGTTATTGATAATGCCAGTAGTGAAACAGGAGTTCCATGACTGATGATGAACATAAGACACACAGTTGCAACATAGTATGTAAACTAAATCAGAGGGGGGGATTGAAATAGTAAAATTGGAATCACACCTTCTTTAGGACAAAATGAACTAAAATCAACCATTTTAAATCCATTTTAACAAACAGAAGGCTAGTTGGTGGGAGATTATCAGTGTTCTTTAGGAGAGAAGATGATGCTTGTAACCTTGAAAAAGTGCAAACTCTTCTTAAAGAAGCCCTTCCTGGACCACTTATCATTATTGTCCAATTGATAGGCTTGTGGGAATTCTGCTACAGAGTACCCTGGAGGAAATGGATTATTCAGGCTCCTATTAGTTGCTATGAAGGCATGGTCACAGAATGGAAATAGCAATAGCACTTATATACTGCTTCACAGTGTTTTGCAGCCCACTCTAAGCAGTTTACAGAGTCAGCATATTGCCACCAACAATCTGGGTCATCATTTTACCAACCTCGAAAGGATGGAAGGCTGATTCAACCTTGAACCGGTGGGAATCAAACAGACAAACTGCAGGCAGCCGGCAGTCAGCAGAAGTAGCCTGCAGTACTGCATTCTAACCACTGTGCCACCATAGCCATTGGTCACAGTGAATTACAGTATCTTTGTTTGGATTTAGATAAAGGTAGTGCATCCATTCTGGTCCTGATAGAATTCTCATCTACTTTTGATACTGTAAATAATAGATAAAGTATCTGGACCTCCTATGGCCTTAGGAGCTGTATATATTTCCATTAGCAGGAGGTTTCAGTCAGTGGTGATGGGAAGGAAAGGCCAGCCCCATGGCCTCTCATATATGGCATACCTCAGGTGTTGATATATTTTTTTAACCTCTGTTGTTCAACACTTACATGAAGGTGCTGGGAAATTTCAGCAATAGGTTTGGGGTGTAGTATCACTGGTAGTTGTACCAGCATCTGGAGGCTCTAGGGCCCTAGATGGGAAAAACTATGTGTGTCTATGCATATGTGTATTAGTCAGCTATTAATCTGTAAAAACAGTTGTAGTTCTTTACTCAGGACTTTAAATTTACTCATGATTTGGTGTGTTAAATAATGTTTGGAAAGATTTTTGGAATGTTATGATCTTTATACATCTGATCAGTTTTCAAATTCTGAAGAATATGTATGGAAAGTTGAATCTAGTAGAATGTCAACATTCAAATACTGCTTTTGTATCAGTTCTATCTTATTGCTTCTGACTTGTTTAAACAGCAGCATTTGATTTATAATAAACTGAAATCAATTATCATTGGAAATCAGTGTTCAATTATCCCACAAATGTAGTGATATAATTGGACTATAGTTAATATGTTGTCTCTGTTTAATGTTTTAATGGCTAATTTTTGAATATGGCTTGTCTGAGACATTGAAAAATTGGGAGTGAAATTTGAATTTTGTGATAATAGTTAACATTTTTGTTAAAAGGTTTGTATTTCTTTAAAAAAAACCAAGAACAGCTTCTTCTTGAATGTTTGTGTTACAAATCTGGGGTGGTCAACTCAAAATGGAATTTTTAGATCTGTTTTAGCTCTGTGTGTAAGTTATCCAGAGAGAAGAAAGGGCGTGTCTATCTTTTCAGTTCCAGCAATAAACAGAGCGTCAATTCGGCAATGAGATGAGTAACTAGAAACATTTTTTAATAAATGTAACATAGGGACTGGCAGAAATGATTCTGTGCAGCACTAGCACTACTTTCTCCTTATGAGAACAGTGAGGAAAAGCATTATATATATATATATATATATATATATATATATATATATATATATATATATATATATATTTATAAAGAAACATTTGAGTTGTTGGTATAAAGAAGGATAAATAGGTGCTAAAGTTTTTGTTCACCTGTAAATTTCACATCTTTCCCAAGAAAAAGCAATTCTATCTAAGGCTGGCTCACTCTACTGATGCTGAAAGGAAAGGTTTGTACATTTAAGGGTATGCTAGAAGTGAGTTAGGACGCTGAGCTTGTCGATCAAAAGGTTGGCAGTTTGGCGGGTCGAATCCCGAGTGCCCCGTAACGGAGTGAGCGCCTGTTACTCGTCCCAGCTTCTGCCAACCTAGCAGTTCGAAAGCACGTAAAAATGCAAGTAGAAAAATAGGGACCACTACGGTGGGAAGGTAACAGTGTTCCGTGCGCCTTTGGCGTCTAGTCATGCCGGCCACATGACCACGTAGACGTCCTCAGACAAACTCTGGCTCTTTGGCTTTGAAACGGAGATGAGCACCGGCCCCTAGAGTTGGAAACGACTAGCACGCATGTGCGGGGGAACCTTTACCTTTACCTTTAGAAAAGCCATTAGATCACTCACCTATCCTGCAGTTTAGGAGGGCTCCTGCTCCTTCCTGAATCAGGACAGATGGTAGTACTTACTAATTCTCATTAATCGTCTTGACAATAATTAGCATTTTCCATAACATTTGGCCCAGGATTCTTCTGAACAGGTCAATGTTTTAGTACTGTATCTCTGGGATATGCATCTTCTTAAAAATTCCTCTCCAATATAGAGTAGGGTTTTTTTTTCTCTCTGCAGTTTTCAGTTGTTCCAGAATAACATTTTTGATTGTTTTTCTTAGGTTTCATCCTTTTAACCAGGCTGTTGGCTGTTGCCTCACTGGTTTCTGGTATGCCATTGAAAATACAGCATTTTTAGTGGCATACCAAATGTCACCTTTAGCTGAATTCATCATACATACTTACATATATACGTACATACACACATTTCAAAGTCAGGCATACAGGGAGAAGGCAAATGGCTCATGTGATTTCAGCATGAAAAGAAAATTGGAACCCCAAACAGGATAAGAAGTCTTGGGCAGCCATAGTAATAAGTGAAGACTAATTTACAAAAGGGTTTTGAGAAATGTATTGTAAACAAAATGCTTGTTCCCACTGGAAAAACTGAAGACCTGAAACAGAAATTTTTACATTCATGTGAATCTTAAAAGCCACCTGGTCCGGGGTGATCCTGAATTAGCAACATGGAAGAAGACATCTGTCTTTCAGAAAGACTAAATTGAGATTTTCCAACATTTTCCAGTGTAGCAAAGCACTTCCTGGCCTCTCCAAGCAAGAAGATTGCTGTGGGACTGTGGGAACTTCCTGGGGTTTTAACAAGTGCCAAAAATGTCCAAAGAAACCAGGTAAGCTTTTAAAAATATGTTTTCTGTTATTTTGCACAGTATATGTATATTTTTCTTTCAGAGAAAGTGGTGGAAGCATTTGGAAGCTTTTTTCCAGCCTAATCTGAAAATCAATAAGAAAGCTGGGTCTGTGCTATGTGCTTCAAAGATCTTTTCAGATGGCATTAATGTTTGCATTGAAGAAAGAGGAAATAGAGCCCATTTATATTAATTAGTCTATTTAATTAAAGAGGATCTATTCATAACGAGACTCCAAGGAGTAGAGAATTTCTCCTTCCTGTATTTGGTTGCAGTGTAGCTCACTATTTCATGAGGAGAAAAAGAAAACATTCAGGCGCCTACTAATTTTACAGGAAAATAGAAGTGATGCATCTAAGATCTCCAACAAACCATAAGAATAAAGGAGAAAACATCTAAACAAGACATTCAGATTTTTGACATTTAGGTGGTGGTTGACTCATTCCCAGGAAACTGATTCCAGAGTTACTTTGTTTCCATAATAGTTTTACTTTTTTTTAAAAAAAGAGGAATATTGCTGATCTGATAGTAATAGTTGTTGAATGAAAATAGACTTTTTGTGGCTTCTGGTGTCCTGAATTCTGCTGCCTTCAAGACTGAAATACTTTTAATGCTAATTGGGACTAAATAATTCCCAAAAGCAAATTAGCAGTATTAAGACACATTTAAATGTTGTATAACTTTTTATTTGGGATCAGAATTCCACCCTTAAAAAAGAGGTGTGATATTAAAACATTTGGATGATAATAGATGGATCATTTTTCATTTTTTAATTTTGTTTCCTCTCAAATTTAGCTTATTTTGGATATAGCCAGGTAGTGGATTGTCCACAAGGTTACAAGAGAATTAATGCAACCTTTTGTCAAGGTAAGACATTTGTAGCATTTGTTTTGAGTAATTTTTCTGATTTAATTTTTTTTCTCTATTTAATTGGAATTAGAGGGATACATTTGACCTAACCATTTTATTAGGAAAAAGACAAAGTTCTACTAAAAAACAAGGATTATATGATTATCAGCAGCAAAAACAATTTTAAGTGCATTACTTGTATGTGTATCAGTAAGTACAATAATTATATATTATATTATTTGTCTTAATATAGTATGAATTCCCACTGCCTAAGTATGTTCACATTCAACATAATTTAAAATCATATTATATCAATACTTAGTATTATACAGTAACATCAAATAATTTAAAAGCTTAACTTGGGAGTTTATAGAAACTAATAGTTAAGAAAATCCATCATGGTAAAATAGTTTAATTTGATTATGAAAATGGTTAGGACAGAGGACATATATTTTGTTTTAAATGTATTTAACCTCTGAAAGACCTTAGGAGACTAGCCTATGGAGACATGACATCATTTTATCAGAAGAAAATAAATTTGTTGATCTAGTTCTTTTCTGGAGAAACAACTTTTGCTAGCCTTAATGTACTATCTTCGTCTATAATTTCTCCAACTCTGGGCTAAATATTTTGGCCATGTACACTCTAGAGCAGGGGTCTTCAACTCAGCCCTTTTATGACTCATGGACTTCAACTCCCAGAATTCCTCAGCCAGGCACGCTGGCTGAAGAATTTGGAGGTTGAAGTCCATGAGTCATAAAAGGGCCGAGTTGAAGACCCCTGCTCTAGAACTAATCTGGAGGCCACAAAATATCACTGGCCTAGGGAGACGTCTTAAATAGGCAAACTCCACAGTGTGAATGCTATTACAAAAAGCATTCTTAGCCCAAAGGTCAAGTAGACTTTTGAAGCAGCAGATTGGTTCTTCAAGTGTTGTGTATTCTATACAGTCACCCATTTCCTTCATTAAATTTAAATTAAAATATCAGTTTGATATAGTGCTTAAGGTGCTGACCTAGAAACTAGGAGACTGTGAGTTCTAGTCCTGTCTTAGGCATGAAAGCCAGTTAGGTGACCTTGAGCCAGTTGCTCGCTCTCAGTCCAGCCTACCTAACAAAGGTGGTACAGTGGTTAGAATGTAGTATTGCAGGATAATTCTGCTGACTGCCAGCAGTTTGATTCTCACCGGCTCAAGGTTGATTCAGCCTTTCTGAGGTCAGTAAAATGAGGACCCAGATTGTTGGGGGCAATATGCTGACTGTAAATTGCTTAAAGAGGGCTGTAAAGCACTATGAAATTATATATGTCTAATGCTATTGCTATTGCTATTGTGGGGGAATGAGAAAGAAGAAATAGTATTTATGTATGTATGTTGCCTTGTGTTATTTGTAAACTAATAAGGTGGGATAAAAATCTAATAAATAAAAAGTGTATTTACAACAAATGCTCATACATTCATCAACTTTAAAAGGTCTATTGATTTCACATAAGGTTTGGACTACTGCAATATACTGTATATGGGATTGCCCTTGAACAGCATTCAGAAGCTTCAACTGGTGCAAACTGTGGCTGCATAGGTAGTAAATGGTGTCAGATATACAACACGTGTAAGATTACCACTGCATGAGTTGCATTGGTTATCAGTGTGTTTCCAGATGCAATCCAAAGTGTTGGTTGTCACCTTTAAAGACCTGTATGCTAGGTTATCTAAGGAACCGTGTTCCCAATAGTTTCCACTTGGCCAATTGGGTCTGGTAGGTTGGGTAGGTTGCAAGTCCCTTCAATCAAGGAATGTCAACTGGCAGAGACCAGGAGACATGTAGCCCATCCTGCCCTTTGGAACCACCTCCCTTCAGAAAACGGGGTGGTCCTGACCCTGTTGACCTTTCACAAAGTTTGAAAAGTCTGCTCTTGTTCCTAGGTCTGGGGACCTGAATGGGTTAGAGCCCCATTTCTTGTTTAAACTGTCAACTGTTATAATTTTCTTGGCTACTGGATACATTTATTTTTGTACTGCTTTTACTTGTTTTATTTATAATTTTATTTATATTTCACATTTCTGAACTGCCATCTCCCTCAATCAGAGACTCTGGGCGGTGTACAGTAAGTGTTTTAGAACTGTTTGCTGCCCAGAGTCAGTAGGCTAAAATGGGTGGCTACAGAAATTAATCAAATAAATAAATGGTTGGATTTGAATAATAGAATCAAGAAGACTTAAGCTTTGAAGGAAAATAATTGCTTTATGCTCCTCTTGTGAATCTTAATCCTTTTATTACAACTACAGTTGGTTTTCTTTTTGAAGTGAACACATCTTTTATTTCATTCAGTGTGGTTCCGCTGAACAGGGGACAGCTTTTTCTTTGCAACTAGATGTCTGCATTATTATGGTGAAATAATGTATCTCCAGAAAAATCTGTTTTAACTCTGTTGTTTACAGTGGTCTACATGTAATTCTTTGTATTAAAGTCATAAGCTGCTTATTCATCTTTCCGCTTATCTGTGATCAGGTCAGAGTTCTCTCTCATCTGAACTACACATTGCAACTATTGTTTATAGCTAGTTGATACATGCTTGGATTGTTAAATGAAGTTTGGAATTGACTGTTAGTAAACTTTAACCATGTATTTATGTTTAAACATATCCATTGGCATAAAATAAAAAATGGAAGCAAATCTTGTTGTTTTTTAATAGATTGAAAGAGGAAGAGATAAGGAGAGAGTATTCATATGTAATATTTTGGTGCATCCTGCATATTCCATTCAGACATTTGTGCTACAATTTGTTTCTTGCATGGTTATTAAATTATAATTTTGTGGAAGGCCACAGTAGATGAGCCTTCTTATTAAGACAGGAGCATTATTTTTTATTTTATTTTATTTTAATTCCATTTATATCCCGTCCTTCTCCGAAGACTCAGGGCGGCTTACAAGCTTAGCAGTAGCCTTCATTCTATGTATATGCCTGCTTATTAGGGCTTTCACACACACCCCAAGCGGCATTATTACAAAGTCAGCTTAATTGCCCCCAACAATCTGGGTCCTCATTTTACCTACCTCGGAAGGATGGAAGGCTGAGTCAACCTTGAGCCTGGTGGGATGCGAACCTGCACTAATTGCAGGCAGCTGGTGTTACTTAAGGAGGCATTAGCCCACTGCTCCATTATGTAGGTGCTAGGAGATATTTATTCAATGCCATAGACTCTGTCTCTTGGCATCCCACTGATCCATTCTTTCCTTTCATTGTTTAACACATTTAACATCTGTTGAACCTCTAAATGAAAGTGCTGAGAGAGTTCATCAGAGGTTTTGGGGTGGGGTTTCCACAGTATATGGTATTCTGTTCTAAAGGAGCCACAGAAAGGGAAGCATACATGTACTGTGCAGATCTCCCTCTGCTTAGAAAGTGAAGGAACATACTAATACTATCGAGAGAACCTGAGTTAAAGTAAAGGAACAAATAAAAGCTGTGCAGTTGTTAATGTTTAGTAACTTCCCACCTCAAAAAGGGGAAAATGGTGATGCCTTTCAAAAGCAAATTACAGATTTTTCCAAGAGGCCTGAAGCAATAGTGATGAGGGATTTAAATTATCCTGTCATCTGTTGGGAAAGAAACTCTGCCAGGCATAATCTTTCCAGTTGAAATTCCTGACTTGTCTTGCTGACAATTTTCTTCTTCAGAAAGTGAAGGAAGGTACTAGAGAATCAGCTGCTCTTCACTTGATGCTAACCAATAGGGAAGACTGAATTCAGAAAATTCAAGTAACAAATACTTTGGGGGGAGGTAACTATGTAATCTTTGAACTCTCGATTTTAAGAGAAAGTACCCTGAGTCTAATCAAATGTATATATTAAATCTTATAGTAATAAACTCAGAGCAATGATAAATGAGAGTCCAGGGCAAGAAGAGGTAATTGGAAGCAGAACTCAAGATGAGTAGTTCTTTAAAAATGAGATATTGAAAGAATATCAAATTCTTTCAGACAAATTCGGTGAGGTAAGAAATAAAAGACAGCAGAAAAAAGCAGTGTGGCTTTACAAAAAGCTTAGTGAAGCTCTAAAAACAAGTAAGAGTGCATACAAGAAGATGGGGGGGGAATAGGTTGCTATGGAAGAGTGAAGACATGGAACCCAGAACTGTAACTGGGATATCAGGAGAGCTAAATAATGCTAAGGAAAAACAGAAAGGACTTTTAAAATACTGTATATATTCAAAATAGGGAGAAAAGAATCAGTATACTAGTTGCTCAGTGAAGGGAATGAAAACGCAATATAACAAAAACCAGAACTACCCAATGCCTGTTGACAATTATGTAGAGCAAAATATTTTAATTTATTTATCAAATTTGTTTGCCACCCAAATCCCAATGACTCTGGGTAGCTCACGATAATTATATATATATAGAAGACTGAAGCTTGAGATTGAAAATAAATGAAATATCTATTTCAAATCTCCAATGCCCTTTACCTTCCCAAACACTAATTCTTTAAAAATAAATTCTGTGGAAGTAACATAATTAGAAATATTTACTTTTTAAACCTTGAATTAACAAATAACATATAATATACAGTTTTTCAGTTTAAATAGTTTTGTCATAGAAAGATCATCCAAATCATAAATTGTTTAGTTTGATGCACAAAAGAACACATTGTACGTAGGTCACAAATTTAATCCAGTTGCTCTAGGCAGACTGCAGTCCAGCCAAAATGAAAAAATGTAACATATTGATTATTTCTTGTTTCCCACTGACCCACCCACTTTCAGCCTGCTAGGATCAACAGGGGAAAAAAATATGTAGGCGTTGAACTTCAGGACTGCTGTATGTATGGGCTGACACAGTCAGCCAACATTTTTTGTCTGTCCTATTTAATAGTTTCATTGTCTATAATAATACATTATCTCATCAAAGATCTCTGTCCTTCCATTTGAGTTCATATAATGGTTTGGGTTCCATAATATCCATCCTATAATTTTTTTTATGAAGACTATTAGTTTAAAAATTAGATCTTGGTAGGTCTGATAATCAGGTCTGGGTTCTGGATATGTTCACAGATAACAGGTAGAGTTTAAACTTGATAGGTCTCACTTGGAATTGTATTTGATAAACCAAATTGCTGATGAAATTCAAGAATTGATTTTAACTTGCTCCAAATTTCACCTGGCCAACAAAGTGTCCAAGGCCTTTACATTTTTTTGTGTGGGCTATGCTATAAAATTGAATATGGCAGATTCTTGGGTTCATTTCTGCATCAAACTAAACAATTTATGATTGCTGTGGTTGTGACCATAACTGTCAGATATCATTTCATCATCGTCTTTGGTGCTGATGGTCTGAAATTGGATTCAAATTGTTTAGAATATCTGTGCTATAAAACTAAATATTATGTGCCACATTGTTTCTCAGTATAGAAACAGAAAGACACAAACTGGATCTTTAGTGTCCTTTAAGATAGATTTTCATTGCCCATATATTTATATACTGTCCTAGACCAAACTAAAACTGCTTTTAAATAACAAATTTATTCTATGAATTTTATTTGTTAAAGCATTTTAAAACTGCTATTTTCACAGAGCCTTCATTTTAATCTCATTCCATTCATAACTGCTTTAGCAGATTGGTTTCAATATAATATATGCAGCTGGACAAGATGCTTCAAGTAGGTGATCACTAACTAACTAATTAACATGCAACAAATAGAAAACATACAGGGCTTTTTGTCCAAAGTTTGAAGAAACAATGATTTCCAAATGCTTTCCCCTTCCCCATGTTAAGATTTGTTATTTAGGTCTCTGGATACAATTGCTTAATGCAAGATAATATCAGTACATTGGTTTCTTAAGGAGTTTATCATGCAACTATCAATAACTGCTAATATTCTTTTTATATTAAAGAGTATAGGGGAGAAATAGGAAGTAGATAAGTCCATGAAATTCTATTTTTGGATTGCTATAGGATACTTGTCTTATACTATACATATGGGAGATTAGTTGTTATTAGTTTGATAGTCATGATTGCAGATATCATATATCACCATCATAGCTTTACAGGATTTAATAGAGTTACAGTATGCTATGCCTCGCCAACATGCTTGAAACAATACACCAATTTATCAATGAAAAATTGTCCTATTCCTATTTCTGAGGGATGATTTGCCATATTATGTAGGAACTGAATACAAATGAATTCACACAGTTGGTTGTTCATCTAGTGGGCAAACTGTAAATCTCTCTTCCTAAGTCCTAAGGGAAGGTTTACACAGTTATGATCACAGCACATTCTGGTATTATAGTTCATTACTACAATGTACATTATATTGTGCAATATAATCACAGGAGACTGGCATGCCTGTTTTTCATTAAGAGCAATACAATGTCCTTGGACAAATAATTAAAGTAGGCCAAGGGGATCGTCTGTTCCATATGTCAAGATATGGAGTAAAATGAGGTTATAGTGACTACACTGATAAAATATAAATTTGATAGATAAAATATAGTTAAATATTTTTTTGTTCCCTCAAAGCACAGAAGAAGGTTCAAAGAATAATACCAGGATTATTCAGGATTTTCCCCACTCTGTGGGTGTATTTCAATAGAGACCAACCACTGTTTAATGAAACCAACACAGGACTAGGGTTATGGGTTCAGCCCTTGCTTGACAAAACTGTTAAATTTCCAGACCACCAGAAAACCATACTGCTAAGTTTTTGATGTATCTTGTTCTTAAATTAATACTTTAAAACTGAGTATCACATGTGAAGTAAACTCATTGTTATAAATATAATGCAAGTAGATTTGTTCAGTAGTTGAATTATTAGGAGGATTTTATATTTTTTAAGGAGGAAAGTATGTTGGATATGTTCACCACCTTGAGTTATTTGTTAAAAAATAATAAAGGCGGGATATAAATAAATATTAAAATTGGTTCATTTATATCTTACAAATCAATGCCACTTTGGGCATTTTATGGGCATTCTCTGTTTAAAGAGATGCGAGAAAAATGGGGATCAGATTTGAGAACTGAAAGATTCTGTAATAAGTAGTGATTAATATAATTGTTTATAGATAATCTAATATAGATTTATTTAACTGACACCCAGTTGTATTCCTTTTCAGACATTAATGAATGCCAGTTACAAGGGGTTTGCCCCAATGGTGAGTGTTTAAATACCATGGGCAGCTATAGGTGTACCTGCAAACTGGGATTTGTACCAGATCCTACTTTTTCCAGATGTATCCGTAAGTAACCAAAACAATCAATACCATTTAGTTGTGCGTTTTCTCCTGGCCTTCTTAAAATTTGTATTGCAAATAGTTTAGTCATTGTTGATTTCAATGTCCCTGTGGCAGTTATTCTGACTAGAAGTTTCAGTTCACTGTTTAGAATTGTTTTGCTTTAAAAGTTAATGAGAAATGACAGTTTTAATCAGATTGTATGTTGTAGTAGGATCCAGATTGTTCATTTTACCAAATAAATAACAAAAACAAAATAAGTTCTTGGGGTATGCACCAGCGGGTCATTTGCCAACTCTCCCTGCCCCCCAGAATGAAGCTTAATCAGTGGCTGAGTAAGATAACTGACTTTTTTTTAAAAAATTGCTTAATTAAGGCCCACTGATCTCAATAGGGTCTGATTAAAACAAACAACCATATGCTCATTTTTTCCAAATAAATAACAAAAACAAAATAAGTTATTGGGGTATGTTTTAATATGTTATGATTTTATCAGCACTTAAATGCCTATGGGCTCATGAAATTAAGGGTTATTATTACTTATGCAAGAAGCATCTCAGACATTACATTGTTAATTTGGTCTTTTCATTTTCAAGAACTGCTGGGTTATTAAGGATCATTCTCCTTCACCCTTAATAATTACTTTACTAGGTCTGTTATTTTATTCTTTATGCCATGCTATGAATGCTTCAGAAATTATTAGCAAGAAGTATTTTGGATCTTACATGAATACAGCTTTTCTTTTCCATTTATTAAAGCTTCCTAACTTTGCTAAGGAGACTCTTACAGCAGCCACAACTTTTTAAAGGGTTACTTGATTGAAAAGGGAAGAGGTATTATGCTCATGGAAAGTTTAAAATATTTCTTCCGGATCCTTTTCAAATCATGCGAAGTCCTGTTATATATATAAAAAATCAAATCCATTCTCTGTTAGTAGTCCCTTAGCTTTGCATATATATACATTATTTTCCTCCTAATGTTTTAATAACCCAGTGAGGAGCTGATTGTGCTAAATAACTAAAGCATGTTTGTGATTTATTGCAAGGAGAAAAATAGAAACACTGAGAGGGGAAATCGTAAAGGAGGATTCTGAAAAGATGGTTGGCTGAAACTTTTTTTTTTTTGAAGAATGAACCAAACTGCAACAATTTGTTACAAGTCCCATTTGTGAGAACTTTTGCAAAGAGTTGTAAATTAAATAAAATAGAGCCTTGTTCTCCTTGTTGCAGTCACATTTTTAATAAAAGCCTTTTACATGACGGGACTCTCAAATGGTTCATAAATATCTCACATGCCCAATTCAAATGTGCTTAGATGTCTGCCTGCATGGAGTAATATAAGTCAGTCGAGCAATCTCTGACCTCATTGTTTTCAGATAAATAAGTATATTTTCCATAGTTGAAGTGATCCGTTCTCCTATCTGCCAAGTTAATGGAAACTGTTATTGGGCATATCTTTGACCAGCCAGTTCACATGCTATTTTTGCCAACATAATACACACCTGGGGATGACTTGGGATCTTTTTGTATAAAGAAACATAAGAAGATGTGGTTTGCCTTTGAAACTTGGAAAAGTGGTTGAGGAGTAGAATGTAAAAGTTGGCCGCTGATTAGTCCCAATTGAGAATCACTTTATTAACTCATGCGTGATTTCTTATAAAGGTTAAAATATGAATTAATTATTGGAAATAAGAATAAGCATCAAGTTGTGTGGTGTCACATGCAAGGATATTGTATCAGCTCTCAGTGATGTAAAGTTGCTGCATTCTCATTTTCTCTGCCAATAAATCATTGTTTGGTCTCTGGCATTATTAAAACATTGCAGGCATGTCAAACTTGTGACGTCACGTGACGTAGCGCGACGTATCACAACTCTTTCCCCATTGCCGGCAATGGGGTGGGCACGATTTCGGGATGACGTGTCTGGCCCACAGGCTGGCAGTTTGACATGCCTGGATTATAGCAAGGTGGGTAACTATGACTCGTTTACAATTTGCGGACTTCAAGTCCCAGAATTCCTGAGCCATGCTGACTCAGGAACTCTGGGAATTGAAGCCCACAGGTTGTAAAGGGGCCATAACTGCTCACCTCTGGATTATATGGTTGTAATTGGAAGAGTTTTCCACACACATAGACCTTTTTTAAAAAAAAATCAGAAGAATTACTTATTGGATGCTACTGCAGATTAGTTCTTACCTATGAATTCTTGTTGTGCTGGAGACTCTAAAAGGTTCCCTTTCTTTTAACTCAGCCCTAGAATAAATATATAATAAAAGATGCTTTCTTTCTTTTCCCAAAGCCAGAAAATATAGAACTTTACAAAAGTAATAGAGGTGATAGCCGAGCAGTCATGCAGTTGCATATGGAAAAGCTTTGGTGAAAATTTCTTTTTAAAAATGATACAGTGAAATGTAGGAGATATTATTTGAGTGGGGAAAGTAGAGGAGTGGAATTTATATGAGAAGGTAGCAATACCACATAATGAAGTCTGTACATTTTCCTATTTGGACAAAATTTATAATGAATCTTGAATAGATTTTTTACGGAATTCCTTAAATCTTTTTGCTTTTTATGTGTTACTGGAGAGACCGAGATTGGGAGAAGAGTCTTTATGGGAATCTTTGTGTTTTAAAAGTCACCTCTTTGTTAGAGGTGGGCTGTTTTGCTGTTTAAACTAGCCTGTTTAAAAAAAATTGTAAAATGGAGTGCAACACATGAATGTTTACATTGCAAGAACTGATTTCAACTATAAAAGCAACATTCTAAAACAAATGCAGTTTCCTGTCACCACCACCAACCCCCCCAAAAAACAAGGCAAGAGAAAAAACTAACCCCAGATTGTAGGCAGATTTGGTTTAAGAAAACTATATGTGATGGAATGGGCCTGACACTGTATGGTCACTTCATAGCTGTATTGCATTGCTGACTTTCATGCTCAGTAGAAAGATTATAGGTTGTTTCAGCCTAGGCACCTAATAATTTAACAAGATCCTGGAATAATACAACGTGTTCCTTTATAGATACACTGCTGTTTTAAAACATTTTGAAGCCCAATAAATATATTGTCACTTTTTTCTGGATTTCTCATTTCCAAGAATAAAAGAGAGACAAGTAATTGTGTACAAATGCAAACACACAGTTGGCTTGAAATACAGGAGCTGTATTTAAATTGATCGTGTACTTTAATTGAATTATAATTAGGCTGCATCTGCAAAAAATTGTTTCAGGCTGAAATGTTTTCTTCCTATTTTTGTTTCTATGCAAATAGATGAAGTAAAAGAACTTTTTCTAGGTTTGATTATACTTGAAGAATTACAAAGAAAAATGGTCTTTGATTATCAAGTTGAAGAACATCAGCAATTATTTCTTTAATGTCCTGTGTGTAATCATATATCAGAATATGGGTGAAATCTACCAATTAATGCTGCTGTGCAATGTCTGTTAATTTAGATGGATAATTGATAGGCTGATTCTTAATAGTTCCTCTGGGCTTAGGACAGAACCTCTGAACCATTCACAAATTAAATATGTATTCTGCTAAAAATCAATAAAAACACTTGGGATCTAGGCAAGTCTTGGTAATACCACCTGGGCTCTTCTTTGAAAAGGCAAAATGTCTTTTAAATTAAAGCCACGCCAAATCTGCAAAAACAAAAGGAATAAACTAAAATGAATATAACTATTCAGCCATAGTCTTGGTAAGTGTCTTGTTTATTCATGTGAAATATAATTTATAACTTGATCCAGCTTGATGACCATGGCTTAAACTTTTGATTAGCTATTATCATACCTGATTTGGCATTCTTATTCCTTATATTTTTTTTCATATTTTAGCATAATTCAAATTTCTTGACCTTCCAATATAGCTTGTTTTTTATATATAATATCAGAAGGAGATACGATATGTTCTAATTTCACTTTAACTCCTTGCTATCTGCTATCTTATAACTATGTTTTTTTTTTTTAGAAAATAGAACAGTAGTTCTGTTAACTGAAGGAATTTCAGATTTGGGGTGATGTGAATTTGGAAAGACTTGCAGAAAAAGAACAAAGGATTTGGGAAAGAATAGTGCTGTTAGCTGATCTTTTTGCCAATGATTTCATTTATGCGCATTGATGGATTAGTAATGACTTGAAAGAAAGCAGTTTCCTTGGTGACCTGGAATGATCTTACCTATCAAGTCAAAACTGTCATTTTTGTAATTCATTTGTGACATAGCTTTGTAATATGAGTGTTGGAAGTGAGTGTGTGATCTGTCAACGTTCGGTATTTTTACTGTTCACCTGCTTTAAGCTTGCTTCTGCATGGGAATAAGGCATTCTCCTAATTTTGTGTTATTGGAGCATGGCCGCATCTAATTTGAACACTGGCTTTTACTTCTAAACAATTTGGGCTTTACTTTTGAACTGTATCAAATTGATGTCAGGTATGAGAAATGTTTTTCAGACATCAGCATCCTTTTCTCTCTACTGATGCGTTGAAGTTGTTGTTGTTGTTGTTTTTCTTATTTGGTGGTGGAACTCCTGTGGTGTTTCTCTGTTTTGTTTCTCAAGTAAACTTTAGCGTCATCCTTCCCTTTTTGCTGCAGCTGATAATCCCATGGTCATTGAAGAGAAAGGGCCCTGCTACCGGTATGTCAGTGCAGGAAAGCAGTGTATGCACCCTCTCTCTGTTCAGCTCAGCAAGCAGCTCTGCTGTTGCAGTGTTGGCAAGGCCTGGGGCCCCCACTGTGAAAAATGTCCCCTTCCAGGAACAGGTAAGAGGTTCCCAGAAAACGGATATATTTGCACCCATGTATTTAACATACCTCATAGATAATAACCTAATATCATTCACCATATTCTTGTAATAATTGTATCCCTTATCATTGGAAACCACAATAGATGAGGGTTTTTTTTTCTCTTCTGTATTTTGCAATGACCAGCTTTCCAATTGCAAAGCATTTGTTGAGTAATAATGTTTGTTACCGTGTAATTCATTTTACAAGATGGTCGCAAACACACTAAAATGAGCATGTCTGTGAGCATTTTCTAAAGTGATATTTGTTTTCATGTTTAGACTTCAAAATATCCTTTGTAATTATCGCCAAAGTGGCATTCCTAAGGCTGTGTTAGGTGTCTGAGACAAATTAAGGTGGGAAGAAGCTATGATGCTAAGAATGGGATACAAGTTTATTGTAGATGATGGAACGGATGGAATTAAAGGAGTTTGTTTTTTTGCCTCTGAATAAAAGTTTTGTGTAACAGAAATAGGAATTTTCAAGTCATTTAAATAATAAATTGCCCAATCAACCAAACAATATGTTGGAACAGTAAACTTATATTTGGAAATTTGATTTTGAGTAACTAATTTAGCTTCCAATCTCCTATTCAAGACTGCACTAGAGAGGAGAGAGAAGCTTCAAGTCTCAGAATGCTTCATGTGGTCCTGATCCAGAATTTAGAATTTACTTTAAAAATGCCATTGTTTGGTTGAATTTATTCTTCTAGAAGGAACAAAATATCTTCCCAAGTAACTTATGCAATATTACTGTCGTGTAATTTGTGATTTTGCTTAACAATAGAATACATAACATTTATAAAAATGTTCTTCATGTCAGATTTTCTTTATTATGTTTTCCAATGTGTCAAAAATGTTACATTTTTAGATTCTTAAAAGGAATGTTTTCCCATCCCAAATATAGCTGCTTTTAAGGAAATCTGCCCTGGTGGAATGGGCTATACGGTTTCTGGCTCTCATAGAAACAAGCTATATCATCACCCTGCAGTTAGAGTTCAGCCACCTGTCTTTGGCAAGACCCAGATTACTCATCCTGTTGCTAAAGGTCCTTCTCCTCCACCTCTCCCAGCAAAGGAAGAGCCAGTGGAGGCACTGACCATCTCACAGAAAAGTGAGCCCGAGGTTGCTGTGCGAGAAGGTGAGAGTGGAAAAGGATTTCTTTATGTAGTTTAGTGTGTTTCTGAGTATGTTCATGTGTTTCTTATTTCCTGTGTATTTCTTACAGTCTGAAGTGCTTGTATCAAAAGCGATGTGTACCAGCAGCCTATTAAGTATTGGATTGTGTCATGTATTATAGGAACTGGTTTCAGACTCTACAACTTTGTGCCTATAAAAAATATTAAGCCCTTTGGGCAAAGAACTGGATCAGGTGACATACTCCCAGTAAATTATACATTTCTTGCAGATATATGCATGGGAGTAAATCTCAATTTCGTCCTTCCTTTTTTCCACCCACCCACCCAATCTGAAATTGAATTCTCTTGGTTTCCTGTTAAATGTTTGGAATCTTCTAAGTTTTCCAAATGAAACACAGCTTTTCACCTTTGCCAAACCTTTTCACCATTGCAATTGTTACATGAAGTATTTCTAGATGTCAGTTTCATAGTTTTATGTCTCAGTCTTTGCATGGTTCCTGCAAATGCCTTTAAAATCAGCTGCTTCTAAGTGTCCTGTTTTTTTAACATGCTTAACATCAATGCAAACAACAGCAAAGAGCTTGCTGCATGTGCAGAAATAAGTGCATTGCCAACACGCTATTGGTGAACAGAGCATAGACTGGTAGATACAGAGTGATATGCAGAGTGTTGTGATTATTTTGATTTTGAATTGTTGCCCTTCCGGAGTAGCTAATATGTGGTTGTATGCCAGTGTGTCTTGGATGGGCACCGAAGTGATGCAAAAAGCACAGAAACCACAAATTCACTGAAATGACTTTGAAACCTTACATCATACCTATAAAATAAATTGTTTTGAGCTGGAAGTTTATGCCTGAATATGTTTAATTTAGAATGACTGGGTCTAATTTTGCATATACTTGTTAATGTTCAATTGCCACTTAAATTGAGAATTCTGTTTTTAGTTATCATATTCATACATTGTGGTTATCCTTTTAACCTTTGAAAAATACATTGTCAACCTAATGAGCATCATGAACTGATTTAAATCCAGTAAGATGAGGTTTATTTTTAAAAAGAGTATATAGCTGCAAAGATTTGTATAAAAACAGCTTAAATTAATGTGATTTTTTTTCATGCTAACTTTTATATTGTGTTTGTTCATTTTAAAATGTTCGTGATGGGTTCCGTGTTAATAACAACTGATCAAAAATTATTTTCCTGTCAGATGTTTTGTATGGAATTTTCTTTAAAACACAGAGCAATGTTTTGATATACAGATGGAATGCTGTATTGAATATCTCATTAAAGCTTTATTTATTTGTCCTTTTAAGTCATGGGAATGGACAAACTGTACCAGAAGATGCTAGTACTAAAGGTAAAATACTTCTTAAAAGGAGGATAAAGTTGAGACTAAGCCACATGATGACCAACATATCAAATATTACACCTGACTTCACTACCAGTTGTCCTTTTGCTCTATCATGGAATCAAAATAATGTTTAGTTTTTATTGGGGTATGTAGAAATGAGTATCTGATTTGAAGTTGAAAGTAACACTTCTGGGGCACATTCAGTTTTTAATAGTCTTTGATGTTACCCTCTGAGTAAGAATATTTTTTTGCATATAATTAGGCCTTTTACCACTTCTCATATGAAGCTTTATTATAAGTATCCATGACACTTTTCTGCATCTAAGAAAATCAGTGTGGCTTATTTTTTCATTATATTGCTCCAAATATTCCAAAATGTCCAGCATTCTAATATTGATTTTTAACTGTCTTTTAGATAAAAATCCACATCAATTCTCATGAATGAATTCTTACAAAATTATTTTTAGTCTATCAGCTAAAATCTATGTGAAACAACTTGTAGTCATTATTATATAATTTCAGCCTATAGTGTCTTGTTAAAGTCAAATCTAGTCCTTCTTTAGGTATTAATACTATATTGGCTTCTTTCCAAGTCTCTAGTTTCTTTCCTCCCATGGATAGAGTTCATTGTGTTTTGTAAAAATTGTATTGACAAGCCCTAAAATGTCCATCAGATCACAGAAAACATTTGGTAATTTACTCTGAATGAACACCACAATTCTTTTGATTTCTGGCAGCTGGAATTGCATTTTGTTGTCACAGATACATCCCTCTGAATTTAGCTAATCTTTTGAAGATATCTAAACCACTAGCCTTTATTATAACTTCCAAGTACAAATTAAAGAATTTAAGCACTATACAAAATGCTTTAATTTTGCTATTCTATATGCCTTGCTAACCAACTGTATTGTAATCCTATTCAGGTATTACACAATGAACACTCTAAGTAATCTCTGGTCACCCAGCTGAAGTCACTCAAATGATGTTTGCTTCTTCCTGCAGTTAGTCATGTGTTCAATGTGTAGACATGTTGGCTTTTTCAGTTTGAGGCAACACAAGTTATAAATTAGGACTAGTAGGAGTGAGCAAATCCATGTTGGTTTCTTCTTATTCCTTATTTTCCAAAATTTAGTTTTTGTTTGATTTCTATATTAATTTTAAAGTTTACATGAACCTCATCAAGCACCTAAGTCAATTTCGGGTGATGTCAAAAAGTTAGCAGACTTACATTTAGTTAGTAGGACTGTGCTCCTAAGTACACTTCAGCCCCAATGATGAGAGCTTGGGATGGGAGGGTTGCCAGGGTTTTGAACTAGAGCACGGGTCTCCAATTTTGGCAACTTAAAGACCTGTAGACTTCAACTCCCTGCACCAGCTGGGGAATTCTGGGAATTGAAGTCCACAAGTCTTACAATTGCCGAGGTTAGAAAATCTTGAACTAGAGGGTTAGTCAGAGAAGTAAATAAAAATCTTGCAAAAAGAAGGCAATGACAATCATTTCCATACTATTGCTGTGAAAGATGTGTATGTTCCTATTTATAGATGATCCGTCTGAAATCTTTATGATCCATCTACACTCTCTCTTAGCTTAGGCAGATTATGAACTAAATCAGGGGTCTCCAATCTTGGCAACTTAAAGAGTTGTGGATTTCTATGGTTAATTCCTTCTACTTTTTATGTTAATATTAACTGCAGGAAGTCTATGAGTTCATGCTGACCTAACCCTAACCCTAAGTGGAATTTTCCTCCAATGGGATTTTCCCATGTATTTTATCAGTAAACATAGATAGGGCAGGATAGAAAATTCAGTGCCCTCCTAAGCATACCCAAGCACTCCAAGTTTGTTGGTGATGTCCATTTTGCTCTATGAGTTCATGCTGGCCTAACCCTAACCCTGTGGTGGCGAACCTATGGCACGTGTGCCACAGGTGGCACACAGAGCCCTCTCTGTGTGTACATGCGCAGTCGCCCCAGCCCTATAAAACCTTTTCACTTTAGTCCTCCACCACCGTGTGCAGAAAAAAAAGGTTCAATCAATCAATTTCAACTACTCGCAGGAAAAAAAAGATTTGCAAAGTTGGAATTGATTGATTGAACTTTTTAGTCCCACACAGTCTGCTGTTACCACCGCAGCCACACCCACCCAATGGGCCACGCCCATCCAATGGGCCACGCCCACCTGGCACCCGACAATACATAAGTGGGTTTTGGGTTGCAGTTTGGGCACTCGGTTTCTAAAAGGTTCACCATCACTGGTCTACAATGATAAATACTATCATTATTTATTAAGCTAAAACTCCATTCTTCTCTTGATTCGCTGGGTGGGCTAATGTGACATCTTCCTCTCTGCTTCACCTGAATTTTTTAAATTAAAAACACATTCATTCTTTCTTTTAAAAAAAATGAAGTTGGCATACTAAAAACCATTCTACTGACCAATGAGCTATACACCTATATTGAAACTTAGATTTTAGCTCTGATGTTATTTGGCTCAGATGTTCTGGACGAACAGTTTTGTTGATATTTTGAAACTCTGCTGATATTGTCCTTAATGGCTTTCCCAGCCTTTCTGATCTTTCTTAGTATGTTATCAGATTGGTTATTTGGCAGATTTTATTTTGCTGTTGAGTTGCTGCAAAAGTGGCATCTTACAGTGCAAGGTATCTATCTGCATTGCATCCATCTTTAAATTTATTGGAACTCCTGGAATAGTATTTACTCTAATTAGAATGGAATTTGCAGAGTTCTTCAGAGACCTTGAGAAATTTCCAGCTGAGCAATTGGTGCTTTCTTTGGTGGAGATGAGTCAAATAGTTGGCATTGTTGTTCAAGAGAACAATCTTTTCAGTTCTCAGGGTTAAGAAATTCTCAGAAACAAATGACACATTATTCTGAATATATAACCAACTAGAATAGATACATAAGATTAATCATTGCATAAAACAGCGTTTCCCAACCTTTAGGAACTTGAAGATGCGTGGACTTCAACTCCCAGAATTCCCCAGCCAGCTATGCTGGCTGGGGAATTCTGGGAGTTGAAGTCCACGCATCTTCAAGTTCCTAAGGTTGGGAAATGCTGGCATAAAATACTGTCAATGAAGAAAGGTTTATTTGTAGAGTTATTCATATGCATTTTAACTTGGATGTTATACAGTTGAATCAATGAACAGATAAATGTAAGTCATTGTTAAATGGATTCCATTTGTTGCAGTCTAAGATTATACAAAAAACAATATAGCAATAGCATTTGGAGTTTATATAGTACCATATAGTGCTTTACAGGATTCTCTGAATAGTTTACCAAGTCAGCATATTGCCCCCAACAATTTGGGTCCTCATTTTACCAACCTTGGAAGAATGGAAGATTGAATCAACCTTGAGCCCATCGGGATCAAACTCCAGACTGTGGGCAGAGTTAGCCTGAAATACAGCATTCTAACCACTGCGCCACCAGGGCTCCATAAACAAAAAATGTTTTTTAGTGTAGTTTTTTTTAGTGTAGTGTAGTTTAATGTATTTTTTGTAGTACAATAAAACTGACCAGTTTTCAGATTTAACTGGCAAAATCTGACTTCAGCTGCATTCAATGGCAAGGATGGTAAATGGTAAATTAAAATTTAATCCAGACAACTGATGCGATTTATATAAAATAACTTAAATTCATATTGGATAAACATGTTTGTCCCCAAATAGTCATTTTAATACAGATTTACTCTACTCTTATCTTGCTTGTATTATGTTGCAGAAGCTGAGTCCAAAAAGTTACTACTTTCTACTTGCTTTGGGTTTTTTTAAATAATATCTTTATTAATTTTCAATATCAAATGTTAGAATACAACTAACATAAAAGGGAAGAGGAGTAACAAAACAAAACTGACAAAAAGATATTTTATAGATTGATGTTGTTTAAATTTAGATAAAGGTGATTGTATTGTTATTATCTCTGTACTAAAAGATGGAGATCATTTTTATTATAAATTTGATGTAAAAAGTTAGTAGTATCTACTCGTAAAGGAAGCGTGACCATAGTGCTCTATCATTTCTACAAATTATAGATCTTGTGGATTGAAATAAATATTGGATGGTGATAAATATCCCACTTATTGCGCAAGGCACTAGAGTGGATAATTTGGATTTTATTGACAATATTAAGTCATCTGGGATATACTATCTAATGAAGATTAGAAATAGTGCAATATTTCCTATCTGTAATTTAATGCTTAAAACCTGCTATATGGCTAATAATAATAATAATAATAATAATAATAATAATAATAATAATAATTTTCTAATTTTACATTTAAGTATTTAAAAAGCAATGTGGTGGCTGGGTTAATCAATAGTTTGATAACAAAATCTTTAGTACAAATCTCGAGTTACAACATCAAATATTTCCTCTTTTTCCCTTACTGTCTCATATTTAAGCTAATACAGTTCTTATTATATCAACTCAGTAAAAACATCATTATTACATTTATCAATAAATTTTAGCTTATACGTATCTTAATTTTTTTACATTCAATCTTCATAAACAATCCATATCCTATTATTAATTTTTTCCCAATTTTTAGTTTCTCATCAATATTCTAATTTAACCTTTAATATTTATAATTTTCAGGGTTTAGGAAACCAAATTTCCCTTATCTCAATTCATAACAGAATCTAATATCCAAAATACACATTTTTTCTATTTGAATATAATCTTGTTCTATTTCCTGAAAGTTATCTATTTCCCACCATATTAAATCATCTACTTAATAATACAATGTCCCCTTTAATAAATCAAAACCATTGTATATATTACCTGGGTTAATCAATAAATCAAACATATTCATCATTTTTTTTAATTTTAGGTCTAATTTTTAAATGTTAAACAGTTAAAACCCTTATTTTCAACTAATTTCCAAATATTTTAAATCTAATGACCAGAATTCCCCTTATCTCAACTTTTCCCTTTAACCCTCTAGTTAGTAATTTGAAATCCCCACTAATAAATCAAAACCCCAATTTTCTTCAGCCTTATTCTGGCTTTCTTCCTTTGCCAACTAGGCTTCCATATCAATGCTTTTAGATCATCAAATAGATCACCTTCTATTATTATATATGTTATCTGAAATAAAGGAGACCATTTAATTGCCATTTTTTGGAAGGACTAGCCCATTTGTATTCATTAAGTTGTTTCCCTATTATTCCAATTCCCCATTATTGCCCTGATATGTTTATCTTCCATTCAATCTGTTGTTCGTCTTCTTTCTCAAATTTCTTTTGATTTATATAGAAAGTCTTTTCCATTTTCAGTGTTGTCACTCCCTTTTCTGGATTTCCCATTTACTGTATTTGTTGGTCAATTGAGTCCTCTGTCTTAATATTTGATTGTTCCACTTTTTCTGTTATCTTCTGCATTGTTAGTTCTTTGGTTGTAGTCAAAGTCTGGGTTTATGTATCTAGGCTGGCATCTTGATCTTTTATGTTAGGTCTTATTTTATCACAAGCTGAAAGAATGGTTTCATGTATTGCTTTCAACATGGAAAGGATCTTTTCCTGGTCTTCATCCATCTCTTTCATGTGTTTATAAATAGTCTTTATAGTAGAAATCGTTTATAGTAGAAAGCAAGATTTTATAGTCCAAGATATTTCATCATCTCATATAGTAACCAATATTCCTCTAATAGAGATAGGAAGGAAATTCCCCACATAAAACTCTGAAAGTCAGTAAAGGTTACATTCACAGTTCATGTAGGCCAGTTATGCTGCCCAGCTGTTCTCTTACAGCTGAGTTTCTCACAGGTGGTGCCAAGATCAGAAGAGTCTTATCTAAGGTCTGCGCTTCAAGCCAAGTCTCTTTTAGAAAATAACAAGTTGTAATACCAAACCTCGCCACAAGATGTCACCGATGCTATTTAAGGTTTTTTAAGTCCAAAATTTTTATAATCCTTTTTCCAATGTTATTTCTTTTTTGTGGATAAAAGCAAAAGTCTCAAATAAAAATAGGAAAATTTTTGGTCCCCAAGTTTCAGGAACATATAAATCCAATTAGATTAAAGTTGTTCTTTTAGTGCTTTAATTCCCCTGTGTAGTCAGTCGCCGCTATTCTTAGAGGGTGGGATAGAAATTCCCTTCCCTCTCTCCTCATGAGGGGAAAGATACGTCAGGCAGCTTTTACAGGAAAAGAAAGTACCGTATTTTCCGGCGTATAAGACGACTGGGCATGTAAGATGACCCCCTACTTTTCCTGTTAAATTATAGGGTTTGGGCTATACTCGCCATATAAGACTACCCCTCTTCCAACGCACACCAAATAAAAATTAAAAAACATCAGATTTGATTTTAATATGGTAATTTTAATTCAAATGCTTATGACATGCAGGTACTTAGTAGGAAAACTGTCACTTATAAACATAAGGCTGTTTGTCATCAAACATGTAAACATAAAACAGTGCAAGTGGATTAAACTTTTCCTAATTCACTCTAAAGCTGAAAGGAAGGATAAGACAATAAACCCATGGGAGCTGCCATGCTGTTTGTTTTCTAAGCTGTCAACCAAACTGGAACTGATGATGATAGGAGGAAGATAACAAACAATAGAGAGAGAGCAAGTGCTGGGCAAGTCCCTGGTGAGTCAGCAACGCCCATTATAACTCCAAGCTATTTTTACAGGATTTGTTGGCGTGACAGTTTCCCTTTAAAAGCCTTCAAAATCCTCCTGTTCGTCATCTGATATCATAAGTACAAAAAAAAGAGAACAGGAAAGCTTCCATTTGCAAACTCACTTCGAGTCGAGAATGTAAGCCAGAAGCATCGAAATGTTTTGCTTTTAAACCAAGGTGGGAAGGGAAAAATCCACTGCAAACTTGGGAGTCTTTCTTATTTATTTATTTATTTATTTATTTATTTATTTATTTATTTATTTATTTATTTATTTATTAAATTTATTAAATTTTTATATCGCCCTTCTCCCGAAGGACTCAGGGCGGTGTACAGGGCAATAAATATTAAAAAAACAAAGTACAAAAGTTAAAAAACAATTAAATAATTTATGCCCGATATATACAATAGTTAAAACCATATTAAAAACCCAACCCCAAACCCATCAGACCAGGCCGGATTGCTCAAATAAATAGGTTTTTAGATCCCGCTGGAAGGAGCGAAGTTCGGGGGCCATCCGGAGCTCAACCGGCAAGTGGTTCCACAGGTCTGGCGTGCCCACAGAGAACACCCTCCCCCTGGGGGCCACCAGTCGACATTCTCTGATCAGAGGCACCCTGAGGTGGCCCTCTCTGTGGGAGCGCATTGGACGGAGGGAAGTTGACGCCGGCAGCAGGTGCTGCCATGGGTAATCCGAACCCATGCCATGAAGGGCTTTGTAGGTCATTACCAGCACCTTGAATCTCACCCAGAGGGCAACCGGCAGCCAATGCTGCTCACGGAGCAAAGGTGTAACATGGGAGTATCGGGAGACTCCCAACACAACTCACGCGGCTGCATTCTGCACCAGTTGGAGCCTCCGAGTGGTCTTCGAGGGCAGCCCCATGTAGAGAGCATTACAGTAGTCCAAACAAGAGGTCATGAGCGCATGAGTGACTGTACGCAAGGCATCCCGGTTCAGATAGGGCCGCAACTGGCGCACCAGGCGAACCTGGGCAAAGGCCCCCCTAGTCACAGCTCCTATATGATCTTCTAGAGAGAGCTGTGAGTCTAGGAGGACCCCCAAGTTGCGTGCCCTATCTACGGGGGGCAATAGCTCACCCCCTCCCTCTTTCTTTCTCTGCTTGCACTCTTTTCCAGAGGGGAAAAATAACAAGTCGTAAGCCATATAGGAAAAAGTAAGGGAGCGTAACTTTTTTCTTTCTTTTGTTTTTTTAAGTGGTCGGTGGCTTGCTTGCTTGCTTGCTTCTTCAGAGTTTGTGTGCTGTACGTGAGTGCGTGTTATCCCCCCTCTCTCTCTCCCAAGGCAGCTTTGCTGATTACAAAAAAAGGGGGGGAGTTGCTGTTGTTTTAAAGGGGAGGGGAGAGGAGAAAAAAATCAGCGGGGATTGCTAGCGGCTTCTTTCTGCTGCTGCTGCTGCTTGTATCTTTAAAGCAGAAAATCAGGTTTGAGATCTGGTCTCTAAGAGCTTCGGCATTTTTCTGCTGCTCCCTCGTTCCCCTCCTTCTCTGGCTTTTTTTTTCTCCCTCCCTTTCTTTCTTTCTTTCTTTTTTTCCCCCTTCTTCTCCTTTCCGGAGGAGGCGGGGTGATCTCTCCGCAAAAGCAAAAGTAAATGGCATCATGTGGATCTGAGGAGGAACAGAGCAGTTGTTGTCCTAGAGGATATATCGCATCTGGGTCCAGCTCATTGGCTTGCGTGGGCTACATTCGTTTCCTCTGCCAGGGCGCGCTTATAAGATGATCCCCGGCGTATAAGATGACCCCCAACTTTTGAGAACATTTTCATGGGTTAAAAAGTCATCTTATACGCCAGAAAGTACAGTACTTAGGGCAAAGAGAAGATCGGATCTCACCCAGTTTCATCCGCGTTGCTTTCAAAGTACTTGGTGGTAAGTTTGACTTTGGCTGTCTGAAGCCTAGTGACGGGCCATATTACTATGGCCAATCTTGCCTCCGCTGGTTTGGAGGGCTGCCCCAGATCAAGCAGAAGGGCTGCCGCCCTCCCGTGATTAAGCAGGGGTCCCCTCCTTGCTCGTCACCCCTACAGAGTGACTTTTGACCCTTTTCAGGGTTCCCCAACCGAGCGAAAGCGAACATGGAAGACGGAGCTCACCTTCCAACGTCTGCAGTGGCTGCGATGGCAAACCGGAACTAACACTTCACATGATCTTGATTCTATCTCTCTATTAATACAGCCTAGCACTATGTTTGGCTTTGTTGGCAGCTGCAGCACACTGCTGGCTCATATTTAAGTGATTGTCCACTAGGACTCTGAGATCTCTCTCACAGTTGCTACTATTGAGCAAGGTACCACCTATACCAGGGGTCGGCAACCCGAAAAGGGAAAAGAGCCACTGGGAACCGGTTCCATCACACATAAAAAAAAGTGGGAGCCGCATGCGTGCGTCCATGCACGCGCATGTGCAAAAAAGTTTCTTGCGGATGCGCGGATGCGCGCGGTTGCCTTTTTTTTAATGTGTGATGGAACCGGTTCCCGGTTGTGCAACGGCGACGGCCCGTCTGCAAAGCTGCCGAAAGCGGCAGCTTTGCAGACGGGCCGCGGCAGCTTTCGTAACAAGCGGAGCCGCTACCCATTCCGAGGTCTCCGGACGGTGGCGGCTTGGGAGAGGTGCGCGCGCTCTCTCCAAACCGCCGCCATCCCATTTGCACAGCTGCCGTGTTCGTCAATGTTTGACGAACGCGGCAGGTCTCTGGACGGGATGGCGGCGGTTTGGCGAGTCCGCGCGCACTCTCCAAACTGCCGCCATCCCATTTGCACAGCTGCCGTGAACGCGGCAGGTCTCCGGACGGGACGGCGGCGGCTTGGAGAGGTGCACGCGCACCTCCGCCCTTTGGAAAGGTGCGCGCGCTACTCTCGGAACAGGCGGTGCCACTCTCCATTTGGAGAGGTGCACGCACACCACTGCCCATTCGAAGAGGTGCGCGTGCACCGGGCGGCTGGGAGCCGCAGGAGATGGCTCAAAGAGCCGCATGCGGCTCTGGAGCCACGGGTTGCTGACCCGTGACCTATACTATACCTGTGCATTTGGTTTTTCTTGCTTAAATGTAGAACCTTACTTTTTTCACCATTGTATTTAATTTTGTTAGATAGCGCCCAATGTTCAAGTCTGTCAATATCTTTCTGTATCTTAAGCCTATCTTCTGGAGTGTTGGCTATTCCTACCAGCTTGGTGTCATCTGAAAATTTGATGAGTTCCCCATCTATCCCCTCATCCAAATCATTGATGAAGAGCACTGAGCCCAGAACAGAGCCCTGGGGCACCCCACTGCATACTTCCCTCCATGTAGATGCAGTTTGTGCCTCCCCACCTTTCCACAAGCCAATAATGAGCACAAATGGTGAACTTGTGATATTACAAAAGTAGGCAGGGATAATATTTTTTTTCTCCCATTTTGACTGGTTTTAGTTCAAACCCATAAAAGATTTTTAAAAACAGCCTGGTTTTCAGGGATTTTAGGTAATCTGGGATGTTTTAAGCTTATTCAGTGTTTAAGCACTCGTTTTGCTCCTTAAAACAGCGGTTTTCAACCTTTCCAGTTTTGTGCACCGGGGGGGCAGGGGGGAAGGGATGGTTCCACATGAGTGGAGGGCAAGCATGCCCAGACGCACAGCTCTATTTGTGCAGGCGGAGGGCACACATGCACACTGCTCACACAAATGGAGCTTTTCACATACACATGCTTGCCTTCTGCTCATGCAAGTAGAGGTGTGTGCACATGCTCGCCCACTGCTTGTACAGCCTGGTTCCGAACAGCCCATGGCATGGTACCAGGCCACAGCCCAGAGGTTGGGTCCCCTACCTTAAAATCCCTAATTCCATCAAAATAAAACATAAATGAGAGTTTCTTCCTACTCTGGGGAACCTTGGAGACTGGAGATGAGGTGTTGAGGTGCAAATTGCGAAATCATGCAATTGAGGGGATAAGAAGGAAAATCACTAGAATTATACATAAAAATCTAATTGGGTATTTATTTACTTTGCCCATTCTTTCTTTCTTTCAGTTTCTTGTTCAGTGACAATATTAATCACTTATTAGTCAGCTTCAATGTATTACTTTGGTTTTTGTAATTTTAAATTCATTACAGTTTATATATTATGCAATCTAGAAAAGCACCTTAGATCGCAGGTGAATTATATTTTAGGAAACCTTTTCAATTTTTCCATGTTTTGAAGAATATTGTCCACTAGAATGGGAAGATGATCTGGAAAATGTATATATTTCAGTGTTCATATAATATACCTGTGATATCCAGTGAAGCTTTGGGTTGTAGTCTTAGATCTGATGAGCCCATTGACATCTGTGGAGGTTGTGCAGGTGCTGTGCCTGGTTGATTATGCCCAAAAATGTTATATGCAAGAACAAGACAGGTGTATCGGCAAATAAATCTCCATGTGCATATTTTAAAAGTATATTGTATTACAGGGGTAAACGTCTTAGAAAACACAGTTACATCTATTTGAATGTGGGGGATGTCTGTTACCCCAAAATAAATAGGAAGGGTTATTAGAAGGCGAACATGAAGAAATGCTTAGCATTTCTGCTGTAAATATCTTTTTCCAGTGATGCTTAAGCAATGAAGTTGATTGTCATGCTTTCTTCAGTTATATGTACTGTACGTCAGTTAAGATATTTCCATGTATGGCAGAATAACAAATGGGTAAACTATAGTAAAGGTTCAAATTTAAAATAAATTTCTTTAAAGACAATTTTTAGATTTTTTTTACTATTAATAACTATGCCTGAATTTTCATATTTAAACTTTAATACCCATCTGGAATTTTATATGGATATTTCTGAGGGTAAATGCAGCTAGCAGGATAGATTAGATGGTTCCTCTTCACTTCAATTTTATGATTTGGAAGAAATTCAATGGTGCTTTTAACATGCATTATTAGAACTGTTAAATGTGAAGTGGTTATTAATTTAGTAAGCTGTCTATATTTTTAGGGGTGCCTATCTCATGCAGAAATACTTTTCTTTCACTCAATAGTGGTGGAGAAAACCTCTCCTCCGCTGCCCGTAGAAGTTGGACCAGATGTCTCCACTTCAAGTGCTAGTCAAGTGATAGCACCAACTCAAGTTACAGGTATGATGCAAAAAATCATTGGTGGTACAAACTGGCACATATGACAACAACCAATGGAATGTTATTATTGCGTCTTAGAAAGTACAGATCAACAGAAGAAAATAATGAAACCACAGGGTTCAGTTTTGGGTGGAGAGAATGCTCTGTGTAAATGTCTGCTTTTGTGCTTCAAAACAGTGAAGGATTTTTGGTAGACAGGGAGAGAATGTTTTCTGCTAGTTCTTACATTCTGGAGTGATTTCACAAGTTTATATGTTATGCCTAGATCACCTGCAATTATTCTGTTTATGAGAGGTTTCAGGTTTGTCCTTTAAAAATGCATACCTAGCAGTGTAGTTTATTTTAATATTTTTCTCAAGGAATTAGGACTTGCATTGCAATGCAGTTTGTTCATTTTACATATTATTCCAAATTATTTTATTAACATGTGCATGTAAGAAATGGTACAGAAAGTGATTGTACCATTCTGTGATTCTGTCCTAAGATTTCACAAAATCTCACTGTCCTCTAATGCCTAAGACATACTTCTAAAGTGAACAACTGGATAATTGTTTCCTAAATTCAGTGGTTAATTAAATGAAGTATAAAAAAATCACTCACTGAAAAATTGAACTTAATTGAACATTGAGAAGCATGTTCAAAACCTATGTAATTATAGTGTGTGTGTGTATTCCTTAATTTATGACTGGTCACTTAGTGAACATTTGAAGTTACAACAGATCCCCAGAAACTACTTACGATGAGCCAGACCCCTTGTGCAGTCATGTTACTGCATTTTGGATGCTCAGCAACCAATCTGCATTTATGGCCATTTGAAACGGCCCACATGACTGCAATTATTGATATTTTTTTTATGGAAACCGGTGTTTACTTCTGAATTCTGGGGGGAAAAACACCCCATAGTGAACAATGGCTTCATTTAATGACTACAGCATTCACTTTACAACCATACCATTTGCTTTATGACTGTTGCAAAAAAGGGTCACAAGAACGAGTCCAGTCATGTAGTGATCCAGGTTACGAATCATAGCTAGACCTTGTCCAGCATAGTCTGTTTCTAATCTGATCAATGACATTTTCTAGCAGTGTACAATAACTGCAGTTGAGTGCATTCATTAGTACATTATGTGTAAATGCAACAACCGGAAGGAATTTTATCTGGATGCTTACATTATATTCCACTTTCCAACACCAGTAGAATTCAGTAGAATCACTGAATTGATCCTAATTAGTTTCTGTGTTTTTTAATCTGTCTTTTAAAATTGATGATATCATAAAATGTTTCAAATGGTTTACTACAAGTATTTTTCCATTTATTTAGAAATCAATGAGTGTACAGTAAATCCAGACATCTGTGGACAAGGACATTGTATTAACTTGCCTGTGGGATACACCTGCTTATGCTATGATGGATATAGGCTTAATGATCAACAAACAAAATGTTCTGGTAATCCACATTCCCTTTTGCCAGTTGCTAACATGATGCATGGGAGGAGGTCCTGGAAAAATACTACTATTCATTTCTGTGTTGTGACTATAGCAAATAAGAATGGTTCTTCTCTTTGAGGCACATAATGCAAGTCAAAATATAATTTTAATTTATTTTCCCCTTCTCCTTCCCTGAGCTTCTATATGTGCAATGCCTGATTTGTTTATTTCCTTTATAGACACAGAATTATAATTTTATTTAACCACTTAAATGAAGAAAATTGAAGTTTCTTGAGTAATCACTCAAGAATTTCATAATTTCATAATTGTGGAATCCTAATACAAACCTAAGCAATTTTATGATAGATTTCCTGGATAGATATTTGCAAAATAAACCTTCAATATTTAACTCCTTATATACAGTAATCTCACATTAAATCTATATAAATAAAATAGAGCAATCTTTACCTCTCCTGATTTCTAAAAGATTGTACAAGCATACAATGCTTGATCCTCCTATTATAAATATATATGTTCATCTAAAATATCAGCAAATGTAGTAGATTTCATCTGAAACTTGAAGTTGGTAAATATGTTTTTTAAATCAAATTTTATATGGAAACCTATTTGAAAATGTTTTTTAAAATTTCAGTAGCTACTTAAGTACATTAGGGGGAGTGAAGTGATGGTAGTGTTAGAGTACAGAGGGGTTTTTTGAGTCTTTATATATTTTTATTTCTTTAACAGATATTAATGAATGTTCTGAGACTCCTCATCTCTGCTCCCTTGGGCGTTGTGAAAATACAGAAGGAAGCTTCCTGTGTATTTGTGAGGCCGGGTTCATGGCCAACGAACAAAGAACAGATTGTGTTGGTAATTACTCTCCTTTATGAGGCAGCTTCTTAATCCTTAAAGCCAATGATCAAGAGCCTGAGTCTGAAATATATTGGTGTGATTGAAAACAATTTAGATTGATTCAGGAAAGAATTTGATTGAATAGAAATACTGCACAATGCTGCACCCCATACTATAAGGGTAGTTAATATTTGATCACAGTTACTGAGGGAAAATTATTGTTCACGATATAGACTTAAATACGTATTTGTACTTCCTTGACAATATGGTATAAGATCTAATGACTGCACACGAGAATAGAAAAAGGGTTAGTGTTAGAAGCAAAGCTTTTTCTTCAAGTTGACATTGAAGTTAATATAATTTCTAAATAGTAAGAACAATGTTTAATGTAAATATTTCTAGATATGCTGGAAAAGTCTTTGTCTGAAACCCTGAAGAGTTATTGACATCTAAATACATTATATAGACATATATAGAGGTATATCTATATATATATAAATAAAAGTATTTCTGCTAGACCTCAGTCATGGCAACTTCTGTTGATACCCAAGCAATAAAAAACACTTTTACAAATTGGGGATACTGCAGATCAGACCCATGGGTTACAGGTAATACATGATGATATTTTTGCAAGGAATTAGGTCTTCTGAATTAAAAATATTAAGATCTAAAGTAAAACATGGATTTAGTATTCTGTGAGTGATATGTGTCTGTCTGTTTGTCTATCTATCTATCTAAATTTCTGTATCTTTTACTTAATGTTTGTATTAAAGTTATCACAAAATTGGATTTTTAGATGTTGATGAATGTGCCAGGCCTGATACCTGTGGAGAAGGGCTCTGTGTAAACACCATTGGTTCATATAAATGTGAATATTGCGACAGGGGATTCCAGATGAACAGAAGGGGCCAGTGTGAAGGTAGGTTTTAATGTCCTCTAAATAAATTTCTTGGCTACTTAAGCTTTAACTACAGTTGCAAGAAAAAGTATGTGAACCCTTTGGGATTATGTGGAGTTTTGCATGAATTGGCCATAAAATGCACTCTAAACGTCATGTAAGTCACAACAATAGAAAAACACAGTCTGCTTAAAATAATACTACACAAACATTAGCTGTTGTCATGTTTTAATTGAACATAACATGTAAACATTCATAGTACAGGATGGAAAAAGTATGTGAACCCCTAGCCTAATAACTTCTCCAAGAGCTAATTGGAACCAGGAGTGAGCTAACCTTGACTCCAATCAGTGTGATGATATTGGATGTGTTGCTGACAGCCGTCTTGCCCTTTAAAAACACACACTTGTTTTGGGTTTACTGGTCTCAAGAAGCACTGTCTGATGTGAACGATGCCTTGCAGAAAAGAGCTCTCAGAAGACCTACGATCAAGAATTGTTGACTTACATGAAGCTGGAAAGGGTTAAAAAAGTATCTCCAAAAGCCTTGATGTTCATGTGTCCATGGTAAGACAGACTGTCTACAAATGGAGAAAGTTTAGCACTGTTGCTACTCTCCCTAGGCGTGGTCGTCCTGTAAAAATGACTGCAAGAACACAGCGCATAATGCTTAATGAGGTAAAGAAGAATCCTAGAGTGTCAGCTAAAGACCTACAGAAATCTCTGGCACATGCTAACATTTTTGTTGACACATCTACAATAAGGAAAACATGAAACAAGAATGGAGGACATGGGAGGACAACACGGAGGTCACCATGAACACCAAGAGCAAAATGGAGACTGCCAACAAATTCAGAGTGCTTGGGTATGGTTAGAAAGGCACTGACTTTTATAACCTGCCCTATATATGTTTCCTGGTAAAATACATGGGAAAATCCCATAGGGAGTAAAATTCCACTTAGGGTTAGGGTTAGGTCAGCATGAACCCATAGAGAAAAATGGACAATGCCAACAAACTCGGAGTCCTTGGGTATGGTTATGAGGGCACTGACTTTTCTAGCCTGCCCTATCTATGTTTCCGGGTAAAATACATGGGGAAATCCCATAGGAGGAAAATTCCACTTAAAGTTAGTGTTAGGTCACCATGAATTCATAGAGTAAAATGGACATAGCCAACAAATTGGGAGTGCTTGGGTATGGTTAGGAGGGCACTTACTTTTCTAAGCTGCCCTATGTATGTTTCCTGATAAAATACATTGGAAAATCCCTTTGGAGGAAAATTCCACTTAGGGTTAGGGTTAGGTTACCATGAACTCATAGAGCAAAATGGACATCACCAACAAATTCAGAGTGCTTGGGTATGGTTAGGAGGGCACTTACTTTTCTAGCCTGCTCTATCTATGTTTCCTGGTAAAATACATGGGAAAATCCCATTGGAGGAAAATTCCACTTAGCGTTAGAATTAGGGTTAGGTTACCATGAATTCATAGAGAAAAAAGGACATCACCGACGAATTCAGAGTGCTTAGGTATGGTTAGGAGGGCACTTAGTTTTCTAAGCTGCCATATCTATGTTTCCTGGTAAAATTCATGGGAAAATCCCTTTAGAGGAAAATTCCAAAATTGGAGGGTTAGGATTATCTCACCATGAACTCATAGAGCAGAATGGACATCGCCATTTCTTTTCCTTTTTTTGCACACGATGGCGGAGGCCAAAAGCGAAAAGGTTTTATAAAACCCAGCTGAAGGCCTAGGACTGGGGCGATGGCGCGGATGCCAACAGAGAGGGCTCTGCATGCCATCTGTGGCACGCGTGCCATAGGTTCGCCACCACGGCTATATTCCATATCAGAATGCTCCTTGGCTCCTATAGCCTCAGGTTTCCTTTCCTTTTTTCCTGGGTTGTTGGAGATAGTTCAAAATAAAGTATTAAGTTGTAGCTACCTGCCATTTTTACTTCTGAAGAATGCTTCCAGGGCCAATTCTTTCAAAGTCATTCTGGAAGCAGTGTTCCTTTTGAAAGCATGCCAATTTTCTGAGTTCTTTTTGTTTTGTTTTTTTAATCTTTTAAAATTCTGGAGGGATTGAGAACCTAGTGGACAATATGAGACACACCTACAAAAGCAAGTTTCAGATCTTCCAGAATCAACATGGATGGAAGCCAACAAGATCAGTAGCCTCAGTGCTTCAAAAGACTGATGTCTGTGTTTTGGGGATAGATTTCATTTATCATACAAACTCTTCAAATCCTGTAAAACCATAAACAGTTAAATGGCTTTGCCTTAGAAATGATATTATCTTTTTAATTTGTTGATCTGCTATCCTGGAATTGTTTATAAGGTTGCTATTTCCAATGAAGTTAATTTCTTTATGGTTATGTAACAGCAAGAATTTAAGTAAAAAAAATCCATTTGTAGTTGGAACAAAACATTGGCAGAAAAAAATCAGTTTCGAAGAAAAGAATATATAACTGAAAAAAATGTGAAATTGGTTTTTGGCATGAAGTTTTCTGGTTTTGAATTGGAAATCAGTGTAAATTTACTTGAAACGTTAAAATACAAGTCTTTATATTTTCATTGTCCTTATCTACAAAATATCATTTTTATTAAGAATATAATCTTTTAAACCTATCATTTCTAGTTCAAATAGCTTGTAGATGTGTTGTAGATATGAAAATTATGGACATGTTGCCATTAAAGTTGTAATAGGAGAAGTAGAGAGATGGACACCAAGAAATAGACTTAAACAACTTGCAGCTTTATGGAGGAACATATCATATTCATTAAATAATGAATCAGTGAAGAGATGGGTTAGCCTCTTCCTGTTAATTGCTTGGGAAAGCTGACACTGGAAGTCAGGCACAATGTACCATTGGCTTTGCATTGGCTAAGCTGAGTTGCTGATAGCTATCCTTCTTGCAGTAAGTTGCAGATGTGAAGTTATCAACCATATTCTTTGCCTGTAGCTTTGCTTGGAATTATCTGCCTTTTCAATCCTAGCTGGTAACCACTTGTGCCTTATTAGTGTTTCTCATTCATGACATTCCCCATTGTCCTTCTTACATCTGTTCTTTTATTATGTGTCATTGTATAAGTCTCTTAGCTGCAAGGTAAGTTATGCTTTGTACAAAAATCTTAGTGGAGATAAGTTTTGTGGGAGGTGCAAGCAGGGTTTAACTGATAAGGCTATAATTTAATACTTATGGAAAAACTACATTATTACCGGTATGTATTTTCTCTGCATTATTGCTAAGCCACTGGGCTTAGATTCAAGTTTTTTTCCTAATACAAACCAAAATTAAAAAAAAACCCAGGAAGCACCAAGGACAAACTTCTGCTTGCTTTTAGAACAGGACATTTGCAAACATAATATTGCTTAGACAAGAATGTATTTACAGCATCTTTATTCCTTAGTTTCATGCAATCATTAATCTCTATTGATATCTTTTTGTTGCCTTAAGTAATTAAAATCTTTTAAATATAGTAAGAAGTAAATATATCCATCAATGGAAATAACTCAGCCATTAACATATTTACTACCCTATTTCAATGGAAGTCAAAGTAGAAACTTTATTCTTTTAGAGAGTATGGGAATTAAATTAAGAAATAGTTCCTTGCCTGTCACCACCATGAAAACTGTATGGATTAATGGAGATTTTTAAGCACTAAAAGTACACAAATTGGATATAAACTGTTTTGAAGAGGAATCCCCTGGTTTTGAATTTAGAAATTTCAAATGCTAACTGGGTACTTTAACTGTGAACTTTGTTTGAAAAAGAGTTTCGTGATCAAGATGAATCATTTCAAACTCACAATGGTATATTTTGAATTTGACTCAGTTCAGATTCAAAATGTTTTGCACTTCCTACAAACTGCCAAACTCAGCCTACTTAACATGACATAATATATGTCAGCCGATCTATGCAATTTGTATTACAGCGCCAATTTTTGATACCTTTCTACATACTATTATTGCTTTGATGTGCATTTATTCTTTAATTACAATTAAAAATTTCACTGATGTTTTCTTTTTATAGACCTTGATGAATGCTCAGTGCCACATACATGTCCAGATGCAGAATGCATTAATGCTCCTGGTTCTTACCAATGTGTCCCTTGTAGAGATGGATTCAGAGCATGGAATGGAAAGTGTCATGGTATATGTTTTCTTCAATTTTCCCCCCACTAAAATTCTATTGAAATCAGTGTAAAAAGTACACATAACTCAGTTTATGGGAGAGATTTTTGTGCATATTTCTCCTGGATATAAGCACTTTTTCCTGGTATTTGCATTTTGGGTAGACTGTTTTTCCTAAAGTTTTGTTGTTGTTTGCTTATAATTTTCCATAACATGCTTGGTTTTATGCATATGTTTGGATTGTGAATTATATTGCAAAAATATGAAAAGAGTAGACTTTGCTACTTTTCTCATTAAATATTTACCTCAAAGAACATTCAAGAATTCCACTGTATAAGCCTGATTGAAACAGTTAATATTAAGATACTTGCAATATGTCATGCAGAATATCTTTAACATATTTTGTTACACTTTCATGCCAGTTTTCTGGCATGAAAATTTAGCTCAGTTTTAAGTCACCTAGATTTTCCACTTCTTAGTTGCCTTTATTTTTTGTTTGTTTGTTTACAAGGTGACATTGGGCTGCTTACAAGTTATAAAACAAGTAAAAATAGTTAAAAGATTAAAATGACACAGATTAAAATATTATTAAAACTATATTATTGTTAAGTTAGTGAGATGCTATTTCTGAGGCTATTGGCTAATGGTGGGCAAAAGCTTTATTGCTTCGTTAAAATTCTAAAAACCATAGCCTGCACCTACATAATCTCCTTTCCTGTTCATTTTAGTGGTGAATTTAGCTTTGCAAATACATTCTTTTGTATTTCTGTTAAAATAGGAGGCAACCAGGAATTACATTTATTTATTTAATCTGTATCCTTCATTTTAGCAAAACTTTTAACAATATTAAAATAACATAATAAACAAAAACAGTTGCAATAATAATAAGCATGAAACACAAAAATAAAAATAGGAACAAACAATAACTTTTACAGTTTAATCTTCAAATAACTTTAAAAGATAAATTATGTTCTATAACATTTAGCAGTCAAACATCACAAAATGCTCCAGAAGCACAGTAACTGCAGCCTACTGAAAATATTTCAAGTTTTCAGTAGAATGTATATGGAAAGTTTGGAGATGGGAAATTTGTAGTAAAGTCTGTCTAGTTTTCTGGTCTCCAAATATATTGGTGAATAAAGTAGGACATATATATGTATGATGTATGCATGTATGTGAAGGACAGCTGCCATATTATTCATGTGCTTGTGCATAAGCCTATAATAGTTTGTAAAATTTGAGGTAATGTGCAGTATCTATCCATTGTGATTCTGGCAGCATGGAGTCACATCATAGGAGTTGGGACCTGTTATATAGTTAATTCTCCTACTTGTCTTGCTCCATGTTCGATCAGACATCAGACTTTGGGCTTCAGTAAAGGTCTGGAGAATAAGGCTAGTTGCCTAGCAGATGATTGGATTTTTAATGCATAAAGAGCTAAATGTAAGACAGTCTTGCAAAGATTATATCTGCACCTCAGAATAAGTCTTAAATTTTTGGAAATGTTGGCCTGCTGCTAACAATAACAGACTGTTTCTCTTTCTCATCTTTCATAATAACCAGACATCAAGACATAACAAAATAAATGTCGTGGCATTTTTGCATTCTGAATTTCCCTGATCCTGCTCAGTTTCATCTGATGTGCATTTTCACCGAGTCATTTGCTTGTCATGCTACTGTTTATCCAGGAGTGGAGGAGAAAACCCATGGTTGATGCTTTTGACATTGGCCCTGTGTGTCTAAAAAGATCTTTGCTTGACATCATTAATAATAAACTAAAACCAGAGTGTAATTTGTAGTTTACCAAGGAAATATATTTGAGCCTTTGACTCCTTTCCACACCCATTTCATTTCAAGTTTTCCACAGCTCTGTCATAGGCTCATATATAACAGTAAAAGAACAATAATATTTCAAGAGCTTGGCCTGGCTCCTTCAGTCTGTTTACATAAACAGCATTATCTATCTATGTATCTATCTCAAACATTGTTAGATTTTTGTCATGACTCAAGGCAGTTTGTGGAATAGAAAAATAAGATCTCTTAACTCATTGTCAGCCTGGGTGTGCTGATATTTTCACCGCTTTGTGAAATGCAGGCAAGGAGAAGTCCTCCCTATACTTGAAAGTGCAAGATATTCCTCCTAGTCCCTACCTCTAGACTTTATATGGGATGGGGTTTCGATTCTGCTTGGGAGAGACAAACCTGCAAGTACACAAGTGCCAAACCATCTGTTTTAAACCAGCACCTTGAATTGAATTGAATTGAATTGTACTGAGCGTGGAAGCTTATTGATTATAAATGTAGTCAGCTCGGCATAGGTTTAACACTCTACTCCTATATTTTTTTATAAGTTGAGGAAAATGTCCTTTATTATTTTTATAAAGCTATTTTTTAAAATTTTCTTTAGAATGTATATCATTGAATAAAATTAGCTAGAACATATGAGAAATCGTTTTCTGAAAAAAATCCAACTAAAAGAAATTATATTTTTCCGGTATTGTCTAGAATCTTACTGCGTGGCTTTTAGCGTCTGGCTGCAGGGAGAGATAATTTTATTATGTTGGCTTTGACTCTGCCTTTTGGCATCTTCTCCTGTGATGTCTGCTTTCAAGGCAAAATGGAACATTTGAAAATGACAACCAGAGTAGACAAGCATTCCTTGGTACAGCCTTTCATTGTGCTAGTCATTGTTGGCAAACCTTGAGGGACTTATTCAGCATTTTCTATGATCTTAAGCAGACATACTTTTATAGTCTTTCTGAACTTCCACCTATTGGTATACTTCCATCCATTATAAAACCTTCCTTTTTCCCTCTCCTAAAAGCAAAATAAAAAATGCATTGATAAAATGTAAATATAAGGGACATTTCGGGGGGGAGAAACACTGGAAAACTAATTGGATCTTGCATTCAATGGGGGAAAAACACGTACGCATAGTTAAATTTGAAGTTCTTTTTGCTGGCTTTGAATCTACTATCCGAGATTGCATCGTACACCTTTCGTCTTTTACAATAGAGACTACTTAAAATGGCCTCCACTGGTGGTTTCATGGAGTTTTCTTGCTTGTTTTCACTTGGAATATCAAAAGGAGGCATTAACAATGGTAGACTCATTTAATTGGTTTCTACAGGAGTAAACACAGTGGTTTAAGCAGCATTCTTCAAGTCAACATGGGTGGGAATGATAGAGTTGCATTTAACAGATACAAAGTGCAGCATGTTTTTGAGTGCAATAGATACTGCCCCAAACCTGCCTTTCTTATGGTTGTCCAATACAAAACAAATATCACTTAATGAGAAACAGTAGTGTTATGTGAACCGTTTCCAGAAGGCCAAAGCACCTACTGAACCATTTCCTCAAAAGTCCTGTGTTGCTACTATTGTGTAGTGGGTCCGACGCAAGGAAGAGACGCCAGCCGGTGTGTGAGTTCAGCTCTTTATTGAAGGGGGGTAGTGAACTGGGGAATGAGGGTTACCTGGCCTCCTTAAATACGTAGCCAGGTAAGCGGACAGCCAATGGGGTTGGCCCTAGGTTTCCCGCTGAAACCGTTCAGGCCACCGCCCCCTGGTGGCTGTTGCTATGCAGGTGCCTGCATACATAACAGCTACATCTTCTTGAAGGCTCAGGATTGCCCTATCAAGGCCCTTCCTATGAGACAACACTTCTCATACACAGCTTTTCAGATTACAGACTAGCCTCTCTAAAGGTACAGGCTATTGTAATTCATTTTTCCAGTATAAATTTCAACTCAGTTATTACTCAGTACATTTCCAGATGGATTGGATGATAGAATTAGCATTAGAGTTAGGATTAAGAATAGAAGAAAAATTTATTTACTCTGCATTTGAGTGAATTCATCCAATTTCATATTTTTAAATCATAACAAACCAAGATTGAATTTCTCGGAATAATTTAAAATCTTCATTTCTCCATGATGCGCTTTGCCAGCTTAAAAAACAAATTATTATGGAAACAATCTAGTATATGTGTATAAAAATAATGTATACAATTGTATTATATTATACGAAATCGCAAACATATGTGTACACTAAGGAGTTTTGCAAACACAGATGCATCTGCTTGGAGAAATATATATATATATATATACCATAGTACATATATATCTTAGATTTAAAGAAGTGAACAAGAGTAATTGGAGAATTAGAAAGCTGAAAGAAATTAGAAATCTGTAAGAAGAGACTGAAGAAACTGCAGCCTTGAGCAGAGATATTTAAGGCAGAATATAGCAGAAAGAATATGAAAGAATGACACAGAAGTCCAAGACCTGTTCTCTATTATCCCTGGATACAAGACTTTAAATAACAGACTTAAATTACTGGAAGACAGATTGCAGTTGAATATTAAAAAAAACAATGAAAAATATTTGAGAATAAAACTAATTACCAGTGACATTATACATTCCCTTTCACTAAATAAATGTAAATGTGACTAGGGGGGCTTTCGCCCAGGTTCGCCTGCTGCGCCAGTTGCGGCCCTATCTAGACCGGGATGCCTTGCGTACGGTCACCCATGCGCTCGTGACCTCTCGTTTGGACTACTGCAACGCTCTCTACATGGGGCTGCCCTTGAGGACCACTCGGAGGCTCCAACTGGTACAGAATGCAGCCGCGAGAGTTGTGTTGGGAGTTTCCCGATACTCCCATGTTACACCCCTGCTCCGCGAGCTGCATTGGCTCCCAGTTGTCTTCCGTGTGAAATTCAAGGTGCTGGTAATGACCTATAAAGCCCTTCATGGCATGGGTCCGGAATACCTCAGGGAGCACCTGCGGCTGGCATCAATTTCCCTCTGCCCAGTGCGCTCCCACAGAGAGGGCCTCCTCAAGGTGCCACCGGTCAAAGAATGTCAACTGGTGGCCCCCAGGGGGAGGGCATTCTCTGTGGGCGCACCGGATTTATGAAACCATCTTCCGGTTGAGCTCCGGATGGCGCCCGACCTTCACTCCTTCCGGCGCAACCTAAAGACCTACCTGTTCGAACAAGCCGGCCTGGCCTGATGGGTGATGGGTTTGGTTTTATTGCTTTTTATGTATTTTAACTTATAGTTATAGTTCTTGGGCATCTTGTTTAATCTCTTTTAATTTTTGTATTCTTGTCTTTTAACATGTATTGCCCTGTTCACCGCCCTGAGTCCTTCGGGAGAAGGGCGGTATACAAATAAAATTATTATTATTATTATTATTATTATTATTATTATTATTATTATTATTATTATTATTATTATTATTATTATTATTATTATTATTATTATATACATACTGAAGCAGAATTTGATACCCATCTGTCAAAGATGCCCTAATTTGGACCCCTGTACATGCCAAGAGTTGAACTTTATAACACAAATGTTTTCTAATTCTTTTCTTCTCTTCTGATTTCTTTAAAAATAATGAATAAAAACAAGTGTCAGATAAATGGGAATTAACAGATTCATCCATTCCTAGTGGGGAAGCAAACGTGAGTAATAAAAGGAAACTTGACTAAAGTTTGCATTGAAAGAAGTCAGTGACAATTTATTGATAGATTCTGTGGAAAATGTTTGCATCATAGTAAGCAAACAAGTAATGTTTAAAATATATCTTTTCTATTCACAGATGTAAATGAATGTCAGTATAGCAGTCTTTGCACAAATGGCCAGTGCGAAAACCTTGAGGGATCTTTCAGATGCCTTTGTAGCCAAGGTTATCAACTTTCCCCAGCAGGAGATCAGTGTGAAGGTAAAAACATGACTAATACTTATGTGATTTATTTAATGGCAAGAAATCTATTTATTAAGCATAGTCATCCTTGTTTTGGGTGGCAAGCTTTCTAAAGATAATGAACTTCTACAGGAAACAGCCACTTTCAGGTCCCCTCTCCCATGCCTCCTCATAGGAGTGGACCCTTAGCAGGCACCCACCATTTATTGAATAGGATAGGCAGAGACTATTAGGAAATTCTAAGATATTCAGACTTTGAGCCACACTGAACTCTGTAGGTAGTGGCCAACACCTTGAATTGTATGTGGAGATATAACATGGCAGTTTCATGTTCTGGACTAGCTGAAGTTTCTGGATGGTTTTCAAAGGCAACCTCGTGTAGAGCAAATTACAATAATCTAAAAATGACAAGAGTATGAGCATCGTTATTGCTTCTTGTTCCAAATAAGGCTCTGAGTAGGCAAAAGTTCTCCTAGCTACACTTTCCCCTGCTCTTTCTAGGGGACTGCAACCCCATCAAGAGTCAAAAATGGCACTGTCCTAGAGTCAGCTCCTTACTCAGCAGCCACTCCATCCTGTTTAAGTGGAGCTTCATTTCCCCCATCCAGATTTTGATAGCCTCCAAATGGTACATCATGACTTCCACTGTCTCTCTCAAGTCCAGAATGGAGACGTGAGTTACAATACTCAGTTACCTATCTACATATTGATCATACCTCACCCCAAACCTAATTCTTTGGTAGTTTTATGTAATTTTTAGACAAAATAGAGGAAAGAATTAAATCCTAAGACCTTCCATGACCAAGAGCCCATGACTTTTCTATCCCACAACCACTGTCTGGACCTGCCCACTTAGGTTGGAGTGGAACTATCGTAACATTGTCCCCTCAATTCCCATGCCTTTCTAGTAATCCAGAAAGATACTGTAGTCCAGGGGTCCCCAACCTTGGCAACTTTAAGACTTGTGGACTTCAACTCCCAGAATTCACCAGCCAGACAGCTGGTGAATTCTGGGAGTTGAAGTCCACAGGTCTTAAAGTTGCCTAGGTTGGGGACCCCTGCTGTAGTCTACTGAAATCTGCTGAAAGATCTAGGTGGGCAAGAACTGTCTTACTTTCTTCATCCAAGTCCTACCAAAGGTCATCTATGAAAGCAACCAGTTAAGTTTCTGTCCCATGCCCAGGTTCAAACCTGGAGTGCCATGAGTCAGGTAATCCATATTCTGCTAGGCCCTGTGCAATTGCAGCCCCATTATTTTCCCCCAGAAAGTTATGGTTAAAGATAGGATAGAAACTGTTTAACTCTGTTGGATACAGACATCTCCTCTTGAGAAGCAGATGAACCAATGCTTTATAAAGGCCTCTGGCATCTCCCTTTCCTCAAAGGAGAACAGTCACATCTAATTTGCAGTCCCTCTCTAGCTGCTCTAGCTCAGCCAGGTGGGGCAAGCATCCAGTCCACAAGTGGCAAAGCTGAGATTGCAGAGGACCATGGCCAATGGGATTCATGGGATTTAAAAACCTCAGGTAATGCCATAGTGCATTACTTTGGTTATCTTGGGTTCCCAACGAGGGATGCTCACACCCCTTGGGGGTGCGAGATGATACTCCCGGGGGTGCAAAAACTTGGGTTTTCAAAATTATAGTGTATATGCATAATTCGTTGCCGTTATTTTGAACTTTTGTAAGGGGTGCGAGAATATATCAGAAGTGTTCTAGGGGTGCGGGGTATAGAAAAGGTTGGGAACCACTGGGTTATCTCTATAGATTCTGAACTCAGAGTGAGTGTGAGCCATTTTGTTTCTGGAATGAATTTGCAACTAGTTATTCTGCAGCACTGTAGCAATATATGTTTTTCTACTTTTTTGTGTGACTTTTAAATGACTTTTCCTGCCGAAATCCAGATGTTGGCACAGCTGAGCATCCTTAAAGTATGAGAAAGGAAAAAGTTATTGTAAGCTCATGGGTGAGCAACAGCTGAATATGATTGGAGTCAATTTCAATAAAAAAATTATAATAATATTGTGTATCCAGATCCATCCATCCAATTTCTCCCTGTTGGCAACCTGCCAGGATTACAACACGGGCAATTAATACAGGAAAGACAACTTACTCTATCAAGCAACCATATTGAAATTGCTAATAAACTTAATATGTTTTGATTCAATTCTTAATGCTCTTTGAAAATATAAGTACATGAGTGTATTTTAAAAGAGTTAAAAACTGTTAGTTGTGGGGAACAGAGTTTAAATAAATACCTAAATGTTTATTGATTATTTGCAGATGTAGATGAATGTCAGCAACAGCAGCAGCTCTGCAGAAATGGGCAATGCAGAAACGTAGCTGGATCTTACAGGTGTATTTGTGAGCAAGGCTATCAGTTGTCACATGCAAGAGACTATTGTGAAGGTATATTGTAACTTTCATTTTTACCATGTTTTCATTAACCATTCAGCCAAATGCTTTTTTGTGAATTACAATTTTTACACCCTGTGTGTGTGTTTGTGTGAGATAACACATGAAATGATATCATTCAATGCGAAGCATTCTTCCTAACAATATTATTACTTAGAATCATAGGCGTATGATCAAGGGGAGTGGGACATTTGTCGGCCATGTAGTCCAAACTCTTGCTGAGGGCAGAAGACACCTTCCCTCATCCTAAATAATAACTTCAAGCAAAGGTTACAAAAAAAACCACCCAATTCTTACTCTTTGGGGCTACCCTACCACAGCCTTTCTACAGTATAATAATTGTGTAACACAGGGGTGTCAAACTCAATTTCACTGAGGGCCGCATCAGTATTGTGGTTGCCCTCGGGGGGCCAGGTAGGTGAGGCCTGGGTGGGCGTGGCCTACTGGGTGGGCGTGGCTAGAGTGGGTGTGGCCTACTGGGTGGGCATGGCCAGCTCTACATCATTGGCATTAAGGGTGCCTATGGGGGCCTGGGCAGGAGTGGGACAGATCTGGGGGTCTCTGGCAGAAGGGTGGTCTCTGGGCCAGGGCCAAGGCAGTGGGGGGCCGTTCCCTCACTGTTTCCAGGATGGCTTCGCGGGCCGCATGAAACCACTTTGCGGGCCGGATCCGGCCCCCGGGCCTTGTGTTTGACATGTCTGGTGTAACAAATGCACAATTATTTCATCCTTGTTATATATAGTCAATTGTTCTTTCTTTTCACCTTAATTTCCATGGTGGGTGATTTTGGAACATCACAGCACTAGAGAAGGTAGCTGATTCACTTTCATGGGCATATATTTTATATGAAACATTGGACTCTAGTTGATGCCTCCACCCACATTTCTAACATATTTTGTTGGTCTTGAATTGATTAAAGTACCAAACATTATAACTTAGTAACTAAAACAAATATTCTTAGAAACTTGTGCCTGATTTAAATGTAGTATTGTTAGCCAGTGACCAATTGCTGAAAAAAAATACATAAATGCTTTTGCAATTCATGAAATCTGAGTTCTTGTATGATTTAGATTTATATAAGGGGACAAATGGTTATAGCATTTAACAGCTGTGTGGAACATAGACATTCAAAAGCTTTCTTTTCTGTGGAAATACAATTATGGGAATGCTTCTCTTGTTGACATTCCATCTGTCAGACATGTTACATATGGCCTCTTTAATTTTTTACTGCTGGTAAGTGATTTTATATATATAGGTTTGCCCAGAATAAAAAGAGACTTGAATTAGTCTGAGTCTTTCCCCTATTATATTCTTATTTAAACTTGGTTGTCTACCAACTGTGGTTTCCAAATAATCTGAAGCAATTTTTAAAATACTTGGGGGGGGGAAGCTATATGTAAGTCATAGTTTTTAAAATTTTGCTGGCATTCTTATAGCCATGTTCATATTATTGTAACCCTTAACAAATTAAATAACATTTGCCTCCCCTTCATGTTTAATTACAAGACAAGTCAAGTAAAACAACTGTAGGATTGCATGGGATCACCATCATTGTAATATATTTAGTGTCTGGATTTATGAACATGAACTTCATTTACATATGTGTTAAATCTGTTCTTTCATAATTTTTTCATCCAAAATTATAAGTGGTCTCTGGGCAAAGCATCTAAATCATACAAGCACCCACATAATTCAGCTTCATTATCAAGTAATATGATGAGCCGTACATTAAATTATTTAGCTTCTATAAATATGGTACAAGAATTTCTCAATTTATTATCAAAACATTGTGTCTATTTTTTAAAAGGATTTTGCCAGTGCTTTATACAATTTAAGTAACTGAGCATGTTTTTGTTCCTTTTTATTGCCTTTAATATAACAGAAAAGAAAACAGCAAAAGAAACAAAACATAAAAATACATATATTATCAAAAAACAGTAGCATATGTTTAATAAATAAGTGAAAAATACAGCAAAAAACAAGATACAAAAGTATAATGTGTATTGTTTATTGTTAGAACAATAAACAATTTCAATTCTATATATAATTATCTAATACAAATATTATTTGTCTCTGTGTGTGTATAAAATAAACATACCACTAACATGCTTTATTTAACTTACTGTGTTTTGCACAAATGAGTCCTATATTTTCTTACGTATCCATACAAAGTCCATTTCTATCAGCAGACTGCTATTTATATCCTAATACTGTCTGTTCAGCCAATGATGATATACATATGGGCTCCAGTGTTGCCCAAATTGGAAAATTGTTAGCACCAATTGTTCGCTTCTAGTGCTTGAAATTTAGAACATTCTAGCATTATTTGAAGGTAGATTAATATTTTGTTGCCTTTATGGTACCCCAAAACGTACTTTTATGTGAATCACTCAAGCATTCCTCTATCTCTGATTTTTCTATAGAGAGATATTGTTAGTTAAGTATCTTCTATCTGAAATTGGATTTGTTTCAGATATTAATGAATGCGAAGAAGACAAGAATGTTTGTCGTGGGGGAACTTGTATTAATACCAAAGGGTCTTATGAGTGTACATGTCCAGAGGGCTTCCAGTTAATTCCTTCTAGAGGTTGTCAAGGTACAGTATCATTAAAGGATTTCTTTTTTAAAAAAAAAGCTAAGAAACATAATTTTGTATAGTAGAAATTATTGTATGAGTATTCTTGACATCATAGCATTTGTCAAGCACTATCCTGACATTTACAATTGTTTTAAAAGAATTATCCCATAAGTTCAAATTTTACAATTAAAAATTATAATTATTAATATTATAATTATAAATTTAATACATCCTTTCATTTGCATAAGTTCCTGCATAATGGAAGTTGATAGTTTTCCAGAAAAAAAATGGACTGAAAAAAATCCTATGAAAATGAGTATGAGTCCAATTAGTACATTCATCTTAGTATCCATCATCTCCACAAGTATGTAGACAACGTTATTTGGTGTGATGGAAGGAAAGCCTGAATTACCTGCTTCTGTATATTTTAGAATAGTTACCTTGAAAAGCAGGCATACAGCGTGGAAAATGTCAAACTCTACTTGACCTTAACCAAAAGGCTGCAAAACAGTTAAAATTGCCTGAAGTGGTGAAAATTGATCCCAGGAAATTTTCTGTCCCACTTTTATTAGCATTTGTAACATTTACCAACAAGTGCTGGAGTAGACAGGTTCTTGAGAATAGTGGGCATAATTGCAATGTTGAGAACACTCACAAAAGAGCGAGCTTTCAGGAGTTTTTCAGAAACCAAACCTGGTAAACTGTTTCACTACCACTTCTCCTCTAACTCCTTAGAAAAATCTTTCACCATCCTTTTTTTGTATTTTTTTTTCCTGAAATTTCAAAGTACTGGGCTGTAAATATATTCCTTCCACCCCCCCTTAATGGTTTATGTGAAAGCCAGGAGCACTTTCATAAATAAAGATGAAGGTAGAGGCTAGCGTTTTCCTTGGTAGAATGCCAGTCCTGATTTAATTATTTATTTAATGTAATACTTTTTTAAAATGGTGCCAAGTGATGAAAGGAACCTTGCAGCAAGAAGGGAATTGGAGACGTGTTTTGGAGCCAGTGAACATCATAAATGGTGCAGTACTGTCTCCAGTATACTTCAGCTGGCATTATGCTGAGATCAAGCATCATCAAGAAGTCACTGTCGAAAATCAGCATCTTTATGGACATACAGTACTCAATTTGACATTTGTGTTCCTGCTTATAGCATCTAAGAAATACCTGCTATAAGATACACAACTGCAGCCTTTTTGTATTCAGCCGGGTTATTTTTTTAAGTATTGGCATAAGGTGTACTGCATTTCCAAGATTCAACATTACTTTGTTAGGTTAGTGGGAAGGAGAAGAATCCCATTTCACTCTTGGAGGCTAGTTAGTTAGTATGGCACAGTTATCAACCATGCAATTTTTATTACTTGTTAATAAAGACTTTCCTGGAGTTTCCCATATATGAGTATTTCAGAAATAGTAATGGCTATTTTAAATGTTGCTGATCATGTTAGAAGTTCAGGGTTCATATTAATATAAATTTGTTTGGCTTCTGTTTTTGTGTTCCCTCCAGATATCAATGAATGTGCAGGATCCAACCTCTGCTCCTCCCATGGAAAATGTTTAAATACTGAGGGTTCTTTCCGCTGCATTTGTGAACAGGGTTTTACGGTTTCTAGAGATGGCCGAACATGTGAAGGTGAAATGGGTTTGATAGAGCTCTGATTCTTATATCCAATCATTAGTTTTCATTCTTTCTCTAAAAAGATTCTCATAGAACTCCATGCTCTACAAAATTGACAGAATAATATATTTCACTGTCCCACATAATGATTCAGATGAGTTAACAGCAGCACAGTGAAATTTTTTGAGTTTTCTCAGAAGAAGTAATTTAACAGGGTGTCAAACAGTAGTTCCCAGCTCATAACGTTGTATGAGCTGCCTAAGGGCACCAAATGACAAATACCAAATATTTGTCAGAAATATAGATCTATATGAAGCCTTTTATTTAATATGTCTTTGAATATTAGTAGCTCGGATTGGTAGATGGGCTTTTGGTTTGACCTCTGAGCTTGCAGCCAAATCACCAAACTTGGAGATCAAACTAACAGCCCAGCCTTTTATTTCTTTACACTCAAGAATCAAATCTAGCCCAATTCTGTATAAGAATAAGCTACTGCTTTTAGATAATGGATATGGGTTTAGGAGGTTATGTTTTATTAGGTGAGGCCCAACAGGAAGAAAAGAATGAGATTGCTGTCTCTTCTATTAAACCAGGTTAATACCATCGTCTTTCTAACACTATTAAGGGGTAAATGGTCTGGACAAATCCAAGAAAACTACAGAAGAATATGTGGTTCATATTTTGACCATAGAATGATAGCTTTGCAACAGTTTCATTCCCAACATAAGCAGATACTTATTTCTAAATGTTTTTTCTGTACAATTTGGCTTATTATATCCACTAATATCAATGGATATAATCAGGGCTTTTTTTGTCATAGAACGCTCAGAACGGAGTTCCGGCACCTTTTTTGGATGGAACCTTGTAGGGTAGGCAAGGCAGGCTGTATGACGTGTGAGTTCCGGCACCTTTTTCTTTTACAAAAAAAGCATTGGATATAATATTAGGAAAGTCATTGCTGTATGGTAGTTAAGGTGATAGCATGGATTAGGAATATTCACTTTCAACTTCTATCAAACATGGAAGTCGGGCTGACTTTGGGCCGGCCATTCATTCATTGATTCATTCATTCTTTATTCTTTTTTTAAAAAAACATATGTTGTATTAATTTTTTTTAACATAATCACCTTCACATTCGGTAAACAGTGCGTTCTCTGAGTTTACATTTAAGAAACATTCACTAACAGTTGATTTCTATTGTCTATAATCCACATAATAACTTTACTTGATTTCCTCTTTTTCCCATAATGTTCTCTTTTACCAACCTTACGTTAATACAATTCTTGTTATTTTAGTGAATGATGATTGAGTATAAAGTTTTCTAATATTTCTACAGATAATACATCAATATAATATTCCTTTTCTATCTAGTCATTCTGGTTGTTTCATCATAGATCCTGTTTACAGTTCTTGTTTATATTTGTTTTTCCCACAATGTTCAAAACATTCTTACTGGTTAAGATTTTCTCACAGTTAATTACCTTTACCTATTTAAGTCTATTTTTTCTCATGTAAGCCAACCCAATACTTTTACCTTTCTTAAAGAATAAACAAGACAAAAAAAAAGAAAAAATAAGAAGAATAAAAAAATAAAAAGATAGTATGCTACTTAAAATTCCTATTTCTTATAAGCTAGTACATATTTATTTCCAAAAAAATTTCATTCTTTTTACCATAATTAAAAATATATTTAATCTTTAAATATTCCATTTAATAAATCTAGTCTTCTAGTCTTTTAATTCTTATTCAAAACATTTTTTTAATCCATTGTAATTTTCTTAAAGTCAATCACCTTTAAATATCTAAAACATTTCCTTTATATAAGCCATTCCAACTCTTTTATATTACTCATATCAAGAAATAAAATAAAAAGAGAGAAGAAAAAGAAAGTACTATGTTACTTGAGGGGCTCTTCCCTCTTAAAATCAAATTCATACCCAAAATTTTTCTATTTCTTTAACCATATTCGAACAGGTGTTTCTTTTTTAAATATTCTCTCCAACAGGCCCCATCATCTATTTTCTTAACTTTCAGTTTAGCCTTTTTCTTTTGCCCAGTATCTTTCTTAATCAATATGTTCTGCTGAATCAAAGAATCTTTCCATATTCTTGTAGGTGTTACTGTAGATATAAAAGGTAAGACAAGTACAATATCTTTGTGAGAGGCATTTGACCATTCATTTTTGTTGAAAATCTTTTTTTTTCTTTTTCTTTTTCTCTCTGCTTCTCTTATCATTTTTTATCTCTCCAGTTCTAGTGTTTTTCCTCTCATGTCTGCAGTCCATTTTGTCCAATATTTTTTCTTATCCTCAAATTTGTTTTGTGGTGTTAAAGTATAAGTTGTCTTTTCCAAATCCAGTATTTCTTGTAAACATTTTTCCACTTGGGTTAAATCATACTTCTTTGTTTTGTTAGGTTCTATCTTTAAGTCTCTATCCTCAAATTTGTATTCAGTTGTCTGTTTTATCTGTTCCTTCTCTGTTGTTGTTTCCTGGGATTTTTTTGTTGTAAACTTAAATTGGAGATGAATTGGTTTATATTTTCTAACATATTTTGGATTTCTTTGTGGTTTGAAATCATTGTTATTTGAATTAGTTGCAACATATCATATGTCTCCTCTTGAAAAGTATTTATTTTTTCTTGATAGGTTCTTTCTATAAATCTCTGATTTTCCATGATGGTGAAGAATCCAAATTTTCTTTTCTCTGCAAATAGCTTTGGGGTCAGAGTTAAATAGGTAAAGGTAAAGGATCCCCCGCACATGCGTGCTAGTCATTTCCAACTCTAGGGGCCGGTGCTCATCTCTGTTTCAAAGCTGAAGAGCCAGCGTTTGTCCGAGGACATCTCTGTGGTCATGTGGCCGGCATGACTAGATGCCAAAGGCGCACAGAACGCTGTTACCTTCCCACCGTAGTGGTCCCTATTTTTCTACTTGCATTTTTACGTGCTTTCGAACTGCTAGGTTGGCAGAAGCTGGGACGAGTAACAGGCACTCACTCTGTTACACGGCACTCAGGATTTGACCCACCAAACTGCCGACCTTCTGATCGACAAGCTCAGCTCAGTTAAATAGATACTTGTAATCCAGAAAGTTCAAAAAAGTTTTTTTTTTGTTCCCTGATGTTTGTAAGTCTCACTTTGTCTGGAGCCCAGATTGTTTTCTTTTTTGTCACAGCTGTTCTCTGTTGTTAGAGCTTTAAAGGTCACAAGTAGAGATTAGTTTTTTTCCAGATTTTGCCAAGTCCTCTATGAAAGCCATAGCTTATCGTAGTCTTCATCCACCACTAGATGTCAGCACTGGTTTATTTTTCAAATTTTCAAAATGAACAAAATGCCTTTAAAATGAGAATCTTAACCATTCAGTGATTTCAAACTTATCCAAATTTAGGTTTTATAGTCATTTCATTTCATTTCAATACATTTTTGTCCTCCATAAAAGGTTTAATTCACCACTTCCATTAGTAAAAGGTTGGGGCAAAAATCTCCCCCTCTCCTTCACTTTCAGAGGTGTTTTGCTTTTTGGGATTTTTTTTTCTTCAGGAAAGTTGATAAATAGGATAGAGAAAATCAATGTTCTTACCCAGATTCAAACGTGCTGTTTACAATCAGCTTAAAATAGTGCTTTTGACTTTGATTGCTTGCAGCTTGGGCTAGACTCTGAAGTTAGGCTAGCCTTTCTCCTGTTGGTTTCTGGAAGGCTTCTCCTGGACCAATCAGGTCAACCACCATCTCTCCGAGGTCCCCAGGACTTCCTTCCTTCTTTGCAGCCTCTACAGGGTGGCTTCAGGCCCATTTAGAGTCCCCTAACAGGGAAAAACTCAGCCGAAGGGCATGGAGTCCCGAACCCCTTGACTGCTGTGCAGGACCAGAAGTTTCTTTCATTCTTTATTCATTCATTCATTCATTTATTCATTCAATTTTTATAGCCACCCATCTCACATACATGGCTCTGGGCAGCTTACAAAATTAAAACATAAACAATAACAATATCATTTTCTTTCAGTCCAACTCAGTCTCACATGGCTATTGTTAGGAAAAGGCTGCCTTGCTCTTAGAGTAAAGGCAGAAATAATAATAATAATAATAATAATAATAATAATAATAATAATAATAATAATAATAATAATAGTAATAGTAATAATAGTAATAATAATAATAATAACCGCCAAGTATAATTTGCTATTTTCAGATATGGATGAATGTGCAAACAATACTATATGCGGTGACCATGGTTTCTGTGAAAATTCTCCCGGCTCCTACCGCTGTCTTTGTTATCAGGGATATCAATATCTGCAGGACGGGCAGGGTTGTGTGGGTAAGTTGTTAAATTTTAACAATTTTCCTTAACAAATCAATTTTCTTAAGTTTCTTGTTATTTTTATTATGTACAGAAATAAATAAATTTATGAACAACTTTTTAATAAGGCACCCATTATCTTACCTTTTTAGAATCCTTTTGTGAAAACATCAGACTGTTCATACATTTTGTTAATATTATTGGCATAATTTAACTTTTTAAAGTTTTTAAAATTTAAAAGGGAAATACAAATGACAAACCAAGAGAGCAATTAGGATAATGGGATAAAGGAACCATAGTGGCGCAGTAGTTAGAATGCAGTATTGCAGGCAAACTCTGCCAATAGCCTGGAGTTTGATCTTAACAGGCTCAAGGTTCACTCAGCCTTCCATTCTTCTGAGATTAGTAAAATGAGGAACCAGATTGTTGGAGGCAATGTGCTGACTCTGTCCCAAATTGGGTCGCCAATAAGGAGGCTACATTGTATGGAGATGTGAGAATAATATGCAAGATCTAGAATAGGATTGTTTTGGACCAAGATCACAAAATGAGAACGAAATCAGAACTACCTGAACATTGGTGGCACAAATACTTTCCCTTCATTTTGAAGTTGGAAACAGATGAAAATCCTCTAAAATAGAAAACTTCCAAGTAAAAGAAGAAACTCTTCTTAATTCATATGTGTGACACTAGTGCCGTCATTCTTAAGTCCTGTTGAAAATATCAAGTTTCACCTTTGATGCATTCCTGCTCCAGGTTACCCTTCTGTTCTTTCCCTATCTTTCCTCCCTCCTCCTACCATTCTTCCGATACACAAGGAATCTTGAGAGTTAGGAGGGGGCCCCAAGAAATGCATCTATCAAGATCAAAAACCCAAGGATAAAGAGAACAAAATAAAACAAAAAGTCCTCTCCAGTCTGTTTTTCTTGATTTAGAATAAATTAGATAACAAGAAAAATGAATTAAAATCCTACCCACTAGAAATACATTTTTCCCTCCAAAAAACATTCTGTGTACTGGAAATAGTTGAAGGACAAAGCTGAGGGGGTTGAAGACACTACTTTGCTTTTCCCTGGCCAAAACTAAATAAATGAATCATTTAGCAAATAAACAATATTCCCTTGTCAGCAAGGTTAGGGGCAGCTTTCATTATATTTGATAGAAGTGCCTTTAGCTGGTTTAATTTATCTGCTGCAGTCCTGCCAGATAAAAGGCTGGGGGCCCAGAGATCCATGTGATAAAAGGGCAAAACTAAAGCTCTTTGGAAAACAATTGAATCATTGAACAACTGAAGTCATCAGTTGCTAATTCTGCATTCACCAAAGTAGTTTATTTGTGTGGACTGAAAATATCTCAGAACAAGAAAGTTTTCCAAAATGAAATGGTAAATGATAGCTTTAAGAAGAGTTTCTGCCCTACTACTCTCATTTCTTCATTAATATAAGATCAGGGCCATGATAACCAATATATGGTTGAGATCCAGAGGTCTAACATGTAGGGAAAAACATATTTGGAGAGCACCTTTAGAAAATCTTAGTCAAACTAACGCTAATAATTTTGAAAAAGCTTGGTTAAGTCTAAACTTTTAAGACAATGGAAACTTTTTAGTCAAAGTAATTTCTGTCTAGTGGCTTTAGAGCAATGCGATATGGATCACTCAGAACTCACCACAAGGCTACTGTTGACATCCTATGTCATACTTACTTACCCAGCAGAATGACAGGGGGAAAAAACATCACCATGATGCCATAGAACCTCAGATCATTGCTATGTATCTCATGAGCTATGACTAGACTTGAACCTGATTTTTAAATTTCAAAGTTCCAGAAATTCCACAAAACTGTTAAACAATACACATTTTCTTTTATATAATCATTTTTTATGGTTGGGAGATATTAGTCCTGCATTATGCCAGTTATTTCAAATCCTCCCAGAGTTATAAAAGGCCATAAGGCAGCCTCAGAAGAAAAATAACAATTCCCTACTATGAATTTCTGTTCTCTAAATCAGTTGAGGGCATTCAACCTCCTTTGTATTCCAGAATTAGAATTTTTATGTGGAGTTCTACCAGCCCTGGGCTTATATGGTGATACGAGTTTTCCCCAAGTTTCTTATTTCCTTTTCTTTTCTACCCTTGATATACATTAAAAAGCCTTTAAACTGATAACTGAAACTTATTACAATTTTAATTGTTTTCTAGGTGTTTTTTTTTAAGACTTGAGGGGCAGTTTTGTTTTGTTTTTTTCCTCTTCCTTGGTCTAAGAGGCAAGATGGCTCCTTCCAAATTTGCTCCAGAAAGAGATGCCATTTTGATTCTGCAGTATGGAACACCTTACATTTCACTCAAAGAATTCATCTTTGGGATTTTTTTGTTTTGTTTTTGATAACGTTCTGAAGTCAGTACTGTTAGAGCCACCCTTAGTAAATGCAACATTTTTAGTATTATCCTACAGTTTGCCAAGTTGATTAGGGATGCATTCTTGAATTCCAGTTGTGGAAAGGTTAATGACAGTTTGGAATAAATAATTATATGAGTTATTTTCAATAATAATTATGTTAGTTATATAATAAATGCAAATAATTTTTTTAAAAATAAATATTTTCAGCTTCCCAGCTGATAACACTGATGTAAAGAGAAATAAAAGTCTTTTCTTTGGTGATGATGATGATGATGATGTTAATATTGATGTTAAATTTAACAGAGCAAAACAAAATGAAGGAAGTTTGGGTTGATGTTGCACTTTATTTTTCAGATGTGAATGAATGTGAAATGCTAAGTGGGGTATGTGGCGAAGCTCTCTGTGAAAATGTGGAAGGCTCCTTCCTGTGTCTGTGTTCCAATGAAAACCAGGAATACGACCCAATGAGTGGTCTGTGTCAGTTCCGCTCCTCAACAGGTAATGTCCAGTGACTCTGAATGTATCTGTTGGTTAACATGTAGACATCTTTAGCCTGACATAACTCAAAAGAAAGGCCAATTGTACCAAATTGTTCTGTCATATATTCAAATTTTAATGATAATAATGAACTAATGACTGTTAGGTTCACTGAAGAAGAGCCTAATGCTGGGAAAGGTGGAGGGCAATAGAAGAAGGGGACGACAGAGAATGAGGTGGCTGGATGGAGTCCCTGAAGCAGTAGGCGTGAGCTTAAATGGACTCCAGAAGATGGTAGAGGATAGGAAGGCCTGGAAGAACGTTGTCCATGGGGTTGCGATGGGTCGGTCACAACTTCGCAACTAACAACAACAACAATGACTGTGAATGGTTTGAAAAAATATTGGTTTGAAAGTTGTATAAATTTCCTGCCAGTTTCTTATGCTTATCCATTCTTTAAATATCATTTATACATATATTTATTATGTTTTCTAGCTTGCATTCTTGAAACATCTCAAAATTACACATTTCAAAAAACTGATGCATAAACCATGATCAGGTTTAAAAAGATAGAAGAGTACAAATAAGAATATATAATCCATGAAAACTTGCAATCCCAATATTAGGTTCTTAAATCACCTTTGTTAATGTATTGACTGTGAAAGTTTCAGAGAAGCTAAAAGCAGAGGCTTACATTACATTAAACCAATTATTTTTGTTACAACATATACATACAGTAATGTTCTTTATCCAATTCATAATTCAGAATAAAGTAGAGTAAAAAAACACATAATATATATTACAGATAGCAATAGCAAAAATAATAATGCTGTAGTATGGCTGTTAAAAGTTTTGCATAGGCTGATATAAGTGTAAGATTAAATGATGGATATTGTCTAACTATTTAATGTTGAAATTGCATGCTAGGCAAGCCTCAATAAAATCATTCTAAAACTAAAGCCATACTGTGGAAAAATCTCTCTGCATAAAAAAATTAATGACCTAGGTCTAGTAGAGCAAGCAGTTGAAGTACAAGATCTTTGTGATATCAACCTAATATATTCAATTATCTATTCTCAAGCAGGCATGTATAACCAGCCAGACTAGATCTTTGCCATCTCTTGCACATTTGACTATTCTCACCTAAGAAAAAAAATCTAGTGTGCAAGATTAATATGGTATAATCTCATTGTTCCTGGGAGAATATTGCAGGTTCCAAAGGATACTGTAGATCTTTCCCTCCAGAGGTTGAGGGAATTATTTACTTGGAAGAGGCCTCTATCATTCCACATGTCTTTAATGTTCCAGTCTAAGCAAGGATGCCCACAAGAGAAGCTTTGGAGGCAAGATTTCTACTTTTCCCAATACCTCCCTACAGCTAGAAACAACATGCTAACCCTTGGGTGATGAAAAATCAGAGCAGCATAACTTGAGCAATTCTGTCACAGATTCTCCACAACTATGCTTTGTAGGATCGCTCTGCCAGTTCTCTGGTATCAAGTATAACATCCCTATGTCCTTTGGAAAAGTCATCTTAGGACAGTGAATGGGAACCTTTTGTGCTCAGCATGTGAAAAATTCAGAAAACGACTAACTTGACTCTGCTGGGGTGTTGCTCAAAACATCATGACATATCACCTTTAGCATCCTTGTGATAGGTTCTCCTAGGAAATAAGGAAGCTGGATGTCTAATGCCTTTTGTTTACTTAGTTGTCTACAGAATAAAGATTATGTATATGTCCAGATTAAAAGAAAACTGGAAATTGGAAAGGCTGCTTAATTCTGTTCAAGAGACCAGCATAGCACAGACTGCTGATATCTCAGAAATCTAGGAAAATAATGTCACGTTCCTTCAATATGACACAAAATTTAAGGCAAGAACAAAAGAGCAAAGGTTACAGCTGGAAGGAAAGAAAGTTATTTGTTTAAATTTGATTGCCAGATCCAAACACTTACTAGCATTAATCTCCATGCTCTTCAATAATATTTTAATTTTTATATCTGCCTTAAAACCTAAGAATATATCTTTTTGTTGCCCTGAAAGCCAATGATTTGCCATTGTGGTTTATTTTTGTGAATATTCATTGCCTTCTTACTTTACTGAAATATTTGCTTAGAACTACACTTTATGCCTCCTTTCCAAGTAAAGATCCTATAGTCAAATTTATTCTGGACATCATAAAGACTTTTCTTCTAACCAAGCCTAAAATAACTATATCTGTAAAATAGGTTACATTGGTACATCTTTCAAATGTCCCCAGAGATTTGCAGCATGAAATAAATTATTACATCTATGTAGATGCTAATAATATCAAAGAAGACTCATAAATATGTAAATCTGGTTTATTTTGTGTACATTTCTGTTCTTTCCATAAAAGTTTTTTTGTCTCATTCAGTTTCCAAACTTTCACAAAGTCTGTCTAACCTTTAGTCACAGCTGTGTAAATAACTGTTTTAAAAATCAGGACACTAAACGGAGGAGAAATTGAAACAGAATTTAAAAGGATGTAAAAATCACCATGAGCTTCACATTCTGTGGCAGCAAAAATAATGAATTTGAGCCTGTGTTAATTTTTATTCTGCACAACACATGAACCAAACTTATTTAATTTCTCCGATTGGCTAATATTTTGGTCTAGCTGTTATTTTGTTTTGTTTTTTTATTTTAATCTTCTCAATATTCATTATTTATGTCCATATAGGTGATTGTTTTGTGTGATTGAGATAGATTTCATGTTAGATGTTTAGTGCCAGCCATTGGCAGTTCCCCAAAAAGGTCATCAGATGGAAGCAAAGAGGCTTCTTTGCTTCCACTGATGAGTCAGGGGTCCCAGATCCCTACAGCCCCATTGGCGAGAGAGTTTTATGGTCGGGGAGGGTCTGAGACCCTCATAAATACCTCTGCTCAAAGGGGCTGCTCTTTGTTCAGTTTCCTCTTCAGTTTTGTTCTTCTTCTGTTCCAGTTATGCTATGCTAGCTTGCTTTCTTTTCTTTTGTTCTCTCTCACATGCAGGCATGAATGCCTTCATGCCAAGTAATTCTTTCTCTCTAATCTATCATTGAATAAAGCTTCATATGATTGCATCTCTGCGTGATGCCTTTTACTTGGAAGCACCTTAACGATCCATCGACCTCGTGAGACCATCTCACATTTCACTTGCAAAAGTCATGTTATGCCTCCTCCTCCTCCTCCTCCTCCTCCTCCTCCTCCTCCTCCTCCTCCTCCTCCTCCTCCTCCATTTTGCTTCTCCTGCTCTTCTGAGTGGCTTTTTGTTAAGGAAAATGTATGCTTTGGTGATTATGTACAGATCCTTTTCTCACCTTGGAAAAACCAAATTAGTCCAGCTACATATGTGTGATATGTAACATTCTTAATTTTGATCTTCTTAGACAGTGGATAATGCCATCAAGCCATGTATTTTATGAATTCAGACATTTTTGAAAACTATACATACCCAATGGAAAAAGAGAGACCTCAGACTGTACTAATACGCTGCAGCACATTTATTAATTTTACAAAGTATAAAAGCAAGATGAGAATGCAAGTGTATTGAATTTGAAAAACTTCATGATGCTTTAATTATTTGTTTCTTCTAATAGAAACATATGTTCTTCTGAAGGCAGAAAATACACATCTAAATGTATAATAGCCATTACATGAAATGGAACTTCCTAACATGACATATTATTTTATATATCACAATCATCTAAATGTTTTGGGCAGCTCAGAGGACTCTTTAGAGCTATTCATTTTTAATTAGTGGTGCTATAGGCCTTGTCATACCTCCGTTCCAGCATTCAGATCCTAAAAAATAAAATAAAATCCCATGGATGGAGCCAATCAGGGTTCATTAAATCATTAAAGTGGACCAATCTAAATAGGTGCTGTGTCGCTGCAGAGTCCAGCAACACCAGCAAACAAATGATTACTGTGGAAATGAACTAATAGTTATTCCCCCATCCTTACCAAATCATGTCACAACTATTCCAGATCTGATATGCAACCCTTGATTTCTTCAGCCCCAAATCACCTGAGTCAGATTGCCATGATGGCCACAAGCTCCCTAATTATCCCAATTCTGCATCACCTGGGACCAAATGAAAGTTCCCTCAGAACAATCAGCCTTTGGGGCTCAACCGCTAACCTGATAACAGGACCTACAGCCAGTGGTGGGATTCAAATATGTAAACAACCGGTTCTCTGGGCCTGGGCAAAAAAAAATGCGAACTGGCTGAATCCCACCACTGCTAGCAGCTCAGGCAAGGATATTGATATACAACAGGCTACAGCCTCAACAAACACAGTTCTCCCTAGAACTCAACTTCCACCAAAAAGTCTCACATCTAGTTACCTGCAGATCAAGAACTGAGCTAAACAATATTTCTATAGCACCTAATGCCCATCTAGACTAGCAGGACTGTGGGGAAAATGTCAGTTGGTAGGGCAAGCCCAATAATTCTGGATCTGTCCCCATCCTGTTCTGTCTGAATTTAAGAATTATCTCTTGCCTTGGTTCAGCAGGCTTAATGTGCTATTAAATTGATTCTCTGTCAACTGGATTGACGTAAGCACATTGGCATGAAGCTGAAATTAAATTTTACAAGCTCATGTTGAGGGATTTTTATGAAATTGATGTCCAGATCTTGGGGGAATTACTGGAGCCAAACAGAAGCCATATGAGACCACGTTGAAGAGGCAGGATTCTCACAGTTGCTGCTGGCTCAGACTCTGTGTCAGAATAGAAGTAGAAACCTAAGAACTACCATAGCTTTCTAGTCTGGGAACCTGGTGCTGTTCTTTTATGAGAAGTGTCTCATAATTTTCTTGGTTTCTGCTGTTACATTTCCACAGAGCAACTTTGCTTCACCATCCATCTACTCTTTCCCAACCTTTCTATCAAAGTGACTTCCTCTATACCAGACGTGTCAAACACAAGGCCCGGGGGCCAGATCCGGCCCACGAAGTGGTTTCATGCGGCCCATGAAGCCATCCTGGAAACAGTGAGGGAACGGCCCCCACTGCCTTGGCCCTGGCCCAGAGACCCTCCTTCTGCCAGAGACCCTCAGATCTGTCCCACTCCTGCCCAGGCCCCCATAGGCACCCTTGATGCGAACGATGTAGAGCTGGCCACGCCTACCCAGTAGGCCATTCGCACTCTAGCCATGCCCACCCAGTAGGCCATGCCCACCCAGGTCATACCCACCTGGCCCCCTGAGGGCAACCGCAATGCTGATGTGGCCCTCAATGAAATTGAGTTTGACACCCCTGCTCTATACTAAAAGGTGCTGTTTCAAAAGGCAATTGGACTGTTTTTTTTTCCCTTGAGTAAAAAGAAGACATTTCATTTCTCATGCAAGAAGTTTCATCAGTTCAAACTATCGGTTCAGAACCAATAAAACTTCTTAGATGAGAAGCAAAATGTCGTCTTCTTCCTCCTCAAAGAAAAAAAAAACAGTCCAGTTGCCTTTTGAAAAAAGCACCTTTGAGACAACTACGATCTGGATGACTGACAATCTCCACAGACATATATCTCTGTATCGAGGAACCAGTCTCAACTACAGCTACCTCAGTCAGGAGATAAAATAAATGAGCAAATCTTTATTTTAAAGGATTCCTGAATAGGGGAAAGATAGAGCTTGAGGTTGTAATTTCATAGTCTGATTCTGATCTCTGAAACATAACCAACAAAGAGCCCAATATTATATTTACATTGACCCACAGAATCTACATCATCTGCTTAGTATAAGGTTAATGAAGTGTAGTTTAGTTTAGTGTAGTTTAATGAAGAGAAGAGTGAGGGGTGACATGATAGCAGTGTTCCAATATCTCAGGGGCTGCCACAAAGAAGAGGGAGCCAAGCTGTTCTCCAGAGCACCTGAAAGCAGGACAAGAAGCAACGGATGGAAACTAGTCAAGGAGAGAAGCAACCTAGAACTAAGGAGAAACTTCCTGAGAGTTAGAACAATTAACCAGTGGAACAACCTGCCTCCAGAGGTGGTGAATGCTCCAACACTGGAGGTTTTTAAGAAGAGACTGGACAGCCATTTGCCTGAAATGGTATAGGGTTTCCTGCCTGAGCAGGGGGTTGGACTAGATGACCTCCAAGATCCCTTCCAACTTTATATTATTATTATTATTATTATTATTATTATTATTATTATTATTATTATTATTATTATTATTATTATTATTATTATTATTATTATATAGGTATTGTGAATTGCTTTAAGCACTGCATTGATGATTTCTCTGCATACATATTGAATGTATCTTTTATTTTTTATTTTTTTCATAGAGGTTCCAGACAGAACCAAAGAAACAGTGGAAAAGAAAGAATGTTACTACAATCTAAATGACGCAAATTTTTGTGATAATGTATTAACATCCAATGTTACAAAGCAAGAATGCTGTTGTACTTTGGGCGCCGGCTGGGGTGACAATTGTGAAATATTCCCATGTCCTGTGCTTGGAAGTGGTGAGTTATCCTTTTCCATTCAGTGGCAATTATTGTGCATAACATTACAAGGAGGCTCAGGGGTTACATAACTAAGAAGTTCTTGTTCTTAGCAGTCCTACTTTCCTAAACAATGTGGATCGTTAAGGATAATATTAATAGGGTAAAAGAGATGTGAATAGCAAACTGGAATATTTGAGCTCTTCTATAAAATGAAAGTTTTACTTGCATGAAAGATATCTAAATTGGAATCAAGAAAGTATTGTTTCCTATTGCATTTTTGTGCTAAAGGGAAACCTAAATCTCAGAAATATTTTTATATATATTTTAAATAGTGCTAGAAGTTTTGTAGAATTTCTCTCTCTCTCGTGTGACTGTAAAGACTACATGATTCAAATTTTCCTTGTGCTACCTATAGTGTAAGATAGTAATTCTGTTTGCCTAATATTAGTTAAATATACAAAACCTCTGCCCCAGAACACAAGTGCCAGTAACAGTTTGCAAGTTGTTAGTTCTTTTCATAACTCTGAGTTGTTTATTATTTTATTGAAAGATTACTGCATTTCCTTTAAAAAAAATCTAATAGTGTTTTGCTAGAAGTAATAAGATAAAGGTTTCTGATTTATTCCAGTATGTAATTTGTCAGGGGTGAGGCAAGGAAATGAATGTGATTGCTCTGCAAGTAATCCTTCACAAGTATATTAAAAACGTTGTCAGATTTTCAACTCCAAACCCATAGAATTGTTGCGACAAACTTGCTTTACAGAGTAACTTGTATTCATGTGAATATTTGGTTGGAAAACGCTTTACAAGGGCCAAAAAAGATGTTTCAGGTTTATTTTTTTATCACTTCCCCCCCCCACACACACACACCCTTACCAACTGAAGTCCATCACATACTGAAAAATTGGCATTGTTCAACTCATCCTTCCTTTCTAAAAGAAATATTATTTCAGTTTTTGCATTTCCTTTGAATTGTGCAGTTTGTGTTGTGTGCCAGTTGCACATTTTACTGGATCAGGAGACCCTACTCTCAGTCACTCATGCTGTAGCTACTCCCCAAATGGACTCCTCTAACATGGGCTGCCTTTAAAGAATATCTGCTATGTTGCGACTTCTGGTTTGCGTTGCAGCGCAATGGGACTTGGAAGGCAGGGTTCTGCCTTCTGCGCCCAATTTTGCCCTGCTGTAGGCCCTGAAAAGGGCCTAAAATCACCCTGAAAAGGTGATGAAGAGGACGGGTGCCTTGTTGATCATGGAGAGATGGCAGTCTTTCCGTTGAATCCAAGGAAAGCCCTCCAAACTGACAGAAGAAACACTGGCTACATTTCTGTGGCCGGCCATTAACTGGTGACAACCGAAGAGGAAAAAAGCACTACTTAATACATAGTAAACAGCATGTCTGGAACTGGGTGAGAATATTGATCCTTTCTTTGCTATTTTGCAACTGAATTTCCTGGGAAAGTCTCCCAAGAAGCAAAAAAACCTCCAAATGTAAATGGAAGTGGCATTTTAATTTTATGGGGGACAGAAACATACAATATTGAAGTGGAAGTAACATAAAGCTACAGTTTTGATAAATTTGAGAACTGAGATAACTGTTAAGATTTTCTCTTTGAAAATGCAGAGGATATAAAAAGAAATCATAATGAGACTAAAAACAATTTAGACAAGATAAATGAGCAAATCTCCAAATTAAATCTACAACTAGAAAGCTTCCAGCTAACGACCACAAAGTATGAACAAATAATCCAGAAATCAGAAGACAAAACAGAGGAAATGGATTTAGAGATGGAAGAGATAAAAGAACTGCAAGACTTAGCTATAACAATGAAAATGCAAAAGACCTTTTACCCCTTAGGTCTGCAAAATATATCTGATTGCAAAGAAAAAGATTTTTAAAAAGGTAATATAGAGTTGCTAAGGGAAATGTCACAACTTGAGAGACAGGAAATGAAAAGAGAAAGGAGAGAAAGGAACTGGAAGTTGTTTAAGGAATATAAATGGGTGGAATTCCCCCCAAAAAATACCCTACCCAAATTGTTTTCCTCATGCCAAACAATTTTCACAAAAATAGAAAGAAAATTCCTGGTTGATCTAATTGCCCTGGCTTGGAAAGTGACTTGGCAAAGAAAGAAAGCGAGAGTCGGATTTAAAAAACAGAAGACTTGACCTTCTAGAAGGGGCATTATATGTTTAAATACCTTTTTGAATAAGATTAAAAGAATGGAAGCCTTTTAGATATAATTACTTTTACAATGAAAGATATGATTTAGAATTAAGATAGCATTTTTTCTTTTTATTGATATGGGAAATATGAAGATAGGAGGATTGATTTGAATAAAACTTTCAGCTACATAAATGTAATTAATACTGAGGAAATCATAATTGATAAAGGTATTTCAAATACTGATGGGAAATCAAACTTGAAAAAGAGTACAAAAAACAAGATATTGATTAATGAATTGATATTATTGACTTATGAATTGATATTGTGGTTATTTGTATGATATTAGTAAAATATGATGAAGATGTTTATATCTAACTTCATATACATTAACAGTACCAAAAATTGTAATGGTGTAATGAAGGAAAAATGGAAAAAATATGGAGAGGAAAGGAGAATCAGGGAAAAAATACTGGATTGTGTAGTATTGAACAGATTTATATTGAAAAGGTTAATGTTAAATATTTGAACCCAGACAACATGTTGTTTACTAAGCACTAAAGACTGTATTTTTAAAGTAATAATAAAACTTTTATTAAAAAAAAGAATATCTGTTATGCTTCAGTTATGTGTGCCCCAACAATGACACATTGGTTACCAATTTGCTTCCAGGTCCAGGTGGTAAAGACCTTTAAAGCCTACATGGCATTGGATGCCTTATTTAAGGGTCCACCTCACCCTAATTAGATCCACCTGTCTCATCAGATCCCTTCAGTCCATCAGCCAAGGAGCTTTATTTGACGGGAAGAGCCTTTTCTGCCATGGCACCAGCCCTTTGTACTATCATTTCCCCCAAGATGAAATTGGCCCCAACTATGTTGGCCTTCCGGAAGGCCCTCAAAATTTGATTTTGCCATTGGGCCTGGGAATCCCATGGAAGTCTGGAGCTCCTTAAATGGTTAGCATAGGTTTGATTGCATTCTTCCCTGTCCTTATGTTATTACGATTTTCAATTGTTTCTAATTCACTTTAATGGATACATTATACTGACTGTTTAGTTTTTCTTTTAATTCTCTACTCTGCCCAGAGTCACATGTAAGTGAGAAGGGCAGCTATATAAATCAATCAATAAATAGTTGTAAATTAGTTTGGGTAGCAGAAAACTGCTAAAGAGAAGAAGCTGAGCCCTGCAACCAAATTTAAACTTAGATTGATTACAGTTCAGATTACAAGCCAAAATAAAGTTACACATGTAGTATACAATATAATATAAAAATAAAATCAAAATATTCATCTTGAAAATCTATCATGGTCATAGAATCTTAAGTTGTGTGCATCAATAGCAAACCATGCACTTAAATCTTACAACCATGGATACTAAAAGGAAAAAAGCTGAGTTCTCATTATTTCAAGTATCCATATATATGTACCATTAGAGATCTAAAATCTGAAATGTGGTATTTACAAATACATTAACACATACCTGTTATAGAAATGTTGCTATTGATTTCAGAATGTAATGCACAAATATAGTTCTAAATGGATTCTTGATTTTATCTTCCGGCTAGCTGAATTTATTGAACTGTGTCCTGAAGGGAAAGGGTTCATACCATCTGAAGAACCACATTATGGAGATGTTGCACATGGTTACAAAGGTCAGCCTTGATATTGACTTGAATATAACCTCAAATTAATGCCATGGTTTTAATATTTGTTCATAATTATTGTTTTCCTTCAACTGCTGCTTATTTGAATTAATTTGTCCTTTTTTAAAAACTCACTAATTCTTTAATTCCCCCAAAGTGTCAATGCAGATAGATGATAAGTGATGTGTTGGTTTGGTACTGCTGAAAATATTTTAAAATTTCTATGATGTATGTGACACAGTGTTTCAAAATGTAAAGTTGTATCCGTTGGACTATTTAACCAGATCAACTAAGAAATATCATGGCTGGTTTTGCTTTTGTTTTCCCTTGAATTTCTTTGTTTATAGCAGGGGTCGGCAACCTGAAAAAGCAAAAGAGCCACTGGGAACCGGTTCCATCACACATAAAAAAAAGTGGGAGCTGCGCGCGTGCATCCACGCACGCGCATGCGCATAAAACAAAATGTTTTGCGCATGTGCAAAATGTTGGTTTTTGCGCATGCGCACGCGTGGATACACGCGCACGGTTACACTTTTTTTTATGTGGACGCACCTGCACGCCAGCGGCGACGGGTCTCCGTGGTGACAGGAGCTGGGTTGCGGCGCTGCCTTCAGCCAGGGCGTCGCCGGAGCCACCCCCGGGACCTCCAAACTGCCGCCCGACCTCCACCCGAAAACCAGCAGGTCTCGACACGGGTGTTCGGGCGGAGGTGCGTGCGCACCTCTCCAAAGGTTCGGAGTGGTGCGCGCGCACCTCCTCCCGTTCGGAGTGGTGCGCGTGCACCTCCTCCCGTTCGGAGTGGTGCGCGCGCACCGGGCGACTGGGAGCCGCAGGAGACAGCTCAAAGAGCTGCATGCGGCTCCGGAGCCGCGGGTTACCGACCCGTGGTTTATAGGAATATAACTGGTTTTTTTTTACTTAGATCTGCTCATTTCCCTTTGCAAACATATAATTCTCTTTCAGCAATTCTAGACATGCCATTCTTCAGATATCTGATCTTTTAAAAACTTTGCTTTATTATGTGGGTATCTACTTTTCATCCAGAATTTCTTTTTTACTGTACTGCTCAATTTCTGGAAAAATGCTTTAAAAATATTAGAATAGCCAATTATTTCTTTCTGGAGAAGTATGCTAGTATTTTATCTTTACAGTATTCAGCATATAGAAAGCATTGTTTTCTTAGTATGGTACTGTTACCATAATATGAATGGATATCATCCTGTTCAAAACATCTTATATCTGAGTAATTGGACCCAATTTTATTTTGCCTTGTGTAAATAGCAAATTGATATTTCAGAAATAATTCAACAAATAGGGTAAACATTGAGACTTTTCTAAATTTTGACATAAATTACACTTGATCAAACTGTCCTCCAAACGTTAACATTAGCTGGCTTTTGCAAAACTTATACTTAAGGCAATACGCACATAATAGGATTGCTACATGTAATGGAATTGCCAATGCAAAAGCAGAACATGCTCAATTGAATAAATTGTTTGGCACATATTATTTCTATACTAAATAAACAACAAGAATAAGTTACCAACATTCCAGATGAGGCTGTTGGTCTAAAAAGACGAGCTCTTGATTGTTTAACATTTTAATCATGCAACTTCCCATGACAAAGTTCTGCAATTGATTCTTTGTGGAAAATAACATTTTTTAAAAAAAAAAAAAATAAACAAAAATGGTTCTCAGTTCATTACTTTTTACTTGTAAGTTTTAACTTGTTCTGAACTCTGCTTTTCATTTATGCTTTTACTCATGTGTTTATATTGTTTTATTAAGTTGTTGTAAATTGCCCAGAGCCACTTTGGTGAAATGGGAGGTATAGAAATTTTTTTTAAAATAAAATAAATAAAAAAATTGATCTGAAGAAAATGCAACTCTTCTAGAATAACTTTATAGAAATATATACTTTTTTGGGGTCCATCATACTGGGTACTATTCAACGCTGCTCTCTTATTTATTGTTTTTATATATAAGGAATAACAATATCTCTCCTAAAACTTTGATCTGAAAATTCATACTCCACATATATAATTAAACAAATAATGTTTTAGAATGTCGATGCTTCCTTTTCAGATGCTGATGAATGCCAGCTCTTTGGCCAAGAAATATGTAAAAATGGCTTCTGTTTAAACACACAGCCAGGTTATGAATGTTACTGCAAACAGGGCACATATTATGATCCTATAAAACTTCACTGCTTTGGTAAGTATTCAGGCTAGCATCCTATTCCTCTCGCTGGGGAAAGACAGCAAGATCAAGATCTAATTCTTGACCGATTATATAAGTAGTTGATACATGGAACCTGATTGCTTGTACAGGTAGTCCTTGACTTACAACAGTTCATTTAGTGACCATTTGACCAACAGCGCTGAAAAAAGTGACTTATGACCATTTTTCACATGTATGACTGTTGCAGTTTCCCCCACAGTCATGTGGTCAAAATTCGGATGGCTCATATTTAGGACTGTTGCAGTGTTCCAGGATCATGTGATTACCTTTTGTGACCTTCTGACAAACAAAGTCAATGGGGAAAGCCAGATTCACATAACAACGGTGTTACTAATTTAACATCTGCAGTGATTCACTTAACAAATGTGGCAAAGAAGGTCGTACAATGGGTCAAAGCTCACTTAACAAATTTCTCACTTAGCAACATAAATTTTGGGCTCAAGTATGTCATAAGTCAAGGACTACCTGTATTCCTCAAATATTCCTTCGAAATTCTGCGACTAATTTTTATTTGGAGAAATATAGAACAATAGCTAGCATCAATTTGCTTGATTGCAATTGCCAGAAAGAATGTTGTGGCCGCAGAAATTTTGCTAGATTCTTTGGTCTCTTAAGACAATCAGAGGAAGAAAAACATGGAGACAACATTACAAAGAAATAAAATACATGATTATTTCTGTGGTAGGGTATATACAATAGTCCCAATCATATTCAATTTCATCTTGCTGTGGTAAAGGTTTTACTGAGACCTTATTACACAGTATATAATTAACTTGGAGAATAATTTCTGATTTGCATAATAAAAGATAGATGCATTTTATATTACTGTTACAGCAGCTGGGAAATAAAATGCGAAACAGCATAGCGTTCTAATTTAAGTTTGTAGTCTTCCCAGGAATCTTCTAGAACAGAGGTGTCAAACTGCCGGCCTATGGCCGGACGCATCACACGGAAGCTGCGCCCACCCCATTGCCAGCAATGGCAAAGCTGTCCTGATACGTTGTGCGATGTCACGTGACATCGCGAGTTTGACACATCTGTTCTAGAAGGTTACTGTAAAAATTGCTAGGCTGAGTGAGATTTTGATGTGATCTAGCAGAATATTTCTTATGTTTTTATAAGATACAGTTTGTCAACAATACCAGAAAGCTGAAGCTGGCAGAATTAATAAGATAATTGGGAGGAAACAGGTTTTATAGTTACAGGTTTTACATTTCTACCCAATTTGACTTCTGTGCAGCTAGAGTCCTATTTTTTATGCATAATGCACAAATATACTCTTGGATTCTTTTTTAGTGAGAGTTACATTCTGCTTATAAAAAATTCATTTGAGAAGATGAGTATTTTTTGCATACTACTACCTCCCTAAGTATGGAATAGCAATTCACATTTGTGATTATCATAAATGTATTCCCATTAATCCACTGAATTGCCTACTTATTCACTTTTTGCCATTTAACTGAAAATTATTCCTAGTCATGGTCTTGTCTTTTGCAATCTAAAGAGAAAAGCCATTCTGTATAGAATAACAGAATGAAAGGAAATCACACTGAAAGGTTTAATTATCTTGGGCCCAAATAACTTTTCTGATATAAAACCATTTAATTTCTTGAACTGGTATTGTAGTTTCTTTTCTATAAAATGAACTGTCTGGATAAGAGTCAGTTTTTGTGTGAATATTCATGAAGATCAGGTTAATTTTATCCAGTAGTACTAATAGTCTTGTTATTCTAGCGAGGGAACATACATATAATTTATTGAAAATATATTTGCTGTACTGATAAATCAGGACTGTAAAAGGAAATGTAGATATAATTTACTTGGACTTCAGTAAGGCATTTGATAAAGTAGATCACAACCTACTACTTGATAAGATAGAAAAATGTGGGTTAGATAGCATTACCACCAGATAGATTCGTAGCTGGCTGACAGGCCGTACTCAGCGTGTGGTCCTCAATGGAACCGCATCTACATGGAAGGAAGTGTGTAGTGGGGTGCCCCAGGGCTCTGTTCTGGGCCCAGTGCTCTTCAATATCTTCATTAAAGATTTGGATGAGGGGATAGATGGGGAACTCATCAAATTTGCAGACGACACCAAGCTGGCAGGAATAGCCAACACTCCAGAAGATAGGCTTAGGATACAGAAGGATCTGGACAGACTCGAACACTGGGCACTATCTAACAAAATGAAATTCAATGGTGAAAAAAGTAAGGTTCTACATTTAGGCAGGAAAAATCAAATGCATAGGTATAGTATAGGTGGTACCTTGCTCAATAGTAGTAAAGGTGAGAGGGATCTTGGAGTCTTAGTAGACAATCACTTCAATATGAGCCAGCAGTGTGCTGCAGCTGCCAAAAAAGCCAACACAGTGCTAGGCTGCATTAACAGAGGGATAGAATCAAGATCAAGTGAAGTACTAATACCACTTTACAATGCCTTGGTAAGGCCACACCTGGAATACTGCATCCAGTTTTGGTCACCTCGATGTAAAAAAGATGTCGAGACTCTAGAAAGGGTACAGAGAAGAGCAACAAAAATGATTAGGGGGCTGGAGGCTAAAACATAGGGAACGGTTGCTGGAATTGGGTATGTGTAGTTTAATGAAGAGAAGGGTGAGGGGTGACATAATAGCAGTGTTCCAATATCTCAGGGGCTACCACAAAGAAGAGGGAGTCAAGCTATTCTCCAAAGCACCTGAAAGCAGGACAAGAAGCAACAGATGGAAACTAGTCAAGGAGAGAAGCAACCTAGAACTAAGGAGAAACTTCCTGACAGTTAGAACAATTAACCAGTGGAACAACCTGCCTCCAGAGGTGGTGAATGCTCCAACACTGGAGGTTTTTAAGAAGAGACTGGACAGCCATTTGCCTGAAATGGTATAAGGTTTCCTGCCTGAGCAGGGGGTTGGACTAGATGACCTCCAAGGTCCCTTCCAACTTTATTATTATTATTATTATTATTATTATTATTATTATTATTATTATTATTATTATTATTATTATTATTAAATAAATCCACAAGAACAACATTTTATTTGGGTGTTTCAGGAAGAAACATCTGTTTTATAGTTCTCCTATTTGCAAATATGTTCAGTACGATTATCCTGATTTTAAATATTTGCTAATGAAAAATACAGACCAGAAGCTGGTGCAGAACATCACTGCAGATGTTCTGTTCAAGCTATTTTCCAGGAAAAGATTTCCTTTGAAATACTTTTCATTTGCATTTGAACAGATACAGATGAATGTCAGGACATCAGCAGCTGTATTGATGGCCAGTGCATCAATACTGAAGGCTCCTACAGTTGTTTCTGCACACAACCAATGGTTCTGGATTCTACAGGAAAGCAGTGCATCAGACCAGCAGAATCTAGTGGTGTGCATTATTTTATTTATTTATTTATTTATTTTAATTCCATTTATATCCCGCCCTTCTCCGAAGACTCAGGGCGGCTTACAAGCTTAGCAGTAGCCTTCATTCTATGTATATGCCTGCTTATTAGGGCTTTCACACACACCCCAAGCGGCATTATTACAAAGTCAGCTTAATTGCCCCCAACGATCTGGGTCCTCATTTTACCTACCTCGGAAGGATGGAAGGCTGAGTCAACCTTGAGCCTGGTGGGACTCGAACCTGCACTAATTGCAGGCAGCTGGTGTTCAACACAGGTGGGCTGTGTTCAAGTTGAAGCCCAAAATACATGAATCAAAAAGAATATTATAGAATTATCATTATTATTATAGTATTAAATGTGGTTTTAATTTATAATTGCTAAGTCCTATCTCATTTTATTTAGTAGAGCCTGGGGTTGCAGAGATCTGCAAAACATAGGAAAACTAATTTTCTGCAAAGATAATTACTGTGGATGTGCAAAACATTCATTGCAACAGAAAACATTCTATATACAGAATGGCCAAGTTCACATGGTTTGTGCCCAACAAAAATGTGTGTTCTATACAGGTACTACCCCAAAACATGTGTTACAGCCAGGCCCAGATACAGAATATGTGAGTTTCAGGCATAGGTGTTCTCGAGTGGGGTATAGAGGGGAAACACCAAACACAGCAGCAGCGATGCACAGTAGTGGCTAAATAGAGGTAAAGGAAAGAAATGTTCTGGGAACATGAGCAAGTGGGCTGCTTGGGTTGTGCCTCCCAACATTTAAGGATGGTGGTGAGTAAGGAATGATAAAGAAAATAAAGCACTGGAAAGATTTAGGGAAGCAGTGAGGAACAGGCCTTTTGGGCAAAAGAATGTGCTAAGAAAATTAGGGTGTTGTCTGACACCCAAGCTATACAGAAGAAGACATCACATCCTATTTATTCCACCAGACCCCTCCAGAATTTATTTAGATTGGTGTTTCTCAAACTCAGCAAATTTAAGTTATGTGGACTTCAGGTCCTAGAATGCTGGCTGGAGAATTCCGGGAGTTGAAGTCCACACATCTTAAACTTGCTGAGTTGAGAAACACCAGAACAACCAAAATGTTCCAGACTCCAATTTGGCTGAACCCTGACATGTCCAGAATAAGACATTCAAATTTACATTCCACACATGAAAGTAAACACATACCACAGAAGATATAAATAACTCAGGGGTTTGATGCTCTCTTGAGTTTGGCTGTTTTCCACAGACATTTTGTTACTAGACTAGGTATCATCAGCTGGGTAGTTTGAGAATTGTGAAAATCTTGAGATTTTTAATAAAATCCGAAAACAGTATAGGTAAAGGTAAAGGTTCCCCCGACTCTAGGGGCCGGTGCTCATCTCCGTTTCAAAGCCGAAGAGCCAGCGCTTGTCCAAGGACATCTCCGTGGTCATGTGGCCGGCATGACTAGACGCCAAAGGCGCACGGAACGCTGTTACCTTCCCACCGGAGTGGTCCCTATTTTTCTACTTGCATTTTTACGTGCTTTCGAACTGCTAGGTTGGCAGAAGCTGAGACGAGTAACAGGCGCTCACTCTGTTACGCGGCACTCGGGATTCGACCCGCCTAACTGCCGACCTTCTGATCGACAAGCTCAGCGCCCTAATCCACTGAGCCACCACGTCCCTATGAAAACAGTATAAGAATCCTAAAATTGCAAATTCTCTCCATGCTACTGAGTAATGTAAAAAAGTGATTGTTTTTCCCCCACACTAATCAATTTTTGATAATAATAATAATAACAGAAGAATTGTCCAATATCAGAGATTGTTCTAGAGAGACCTGAGTATTGATTCAATAAAATGGATATAATAATTCCAACTGCCTTATTTGTTAATTTAAAAAAATATTTGTACTCAAAAATTTATCTCATTTGATTTGGCAGAAAATAAACATCTTTGCAGTGTAATTCCACACATTTGAATTGCATTTTTATTTTACAGATAGGGATGTCATAATAAACAAATACTTTTGGGGTTTTGTTTCAGAGCAAACTGAAGAAAGTGATGTCTATCAGGATCTTTGCTGGCAACATCTGAATGAAGATTTTGTTTGCAGTCAACCTCTTGTTGGGAAGCAGACTACTTATACTGAATGCTGTTGTTTATACGGTGATGCATGGGGCATGCAATGTGCCCTGTGCCCCATGAAAAACTCAGGTAGGACACATATTCATAGGTTGAGAAATATTTAATATTTTTAGTAATACCGATTCAAAAGCTTTAGTTAGTGAAAAGACAAAACATTTTCATTGCTGTTCAGATGACAGCAATATTTTGACTTTCATTATGCACAGTCTGAACTCAAATTATCTTCAGATAAGATCACAGATTAGCTATTTCATAATGTCATCTGCATAGTAACAGAATTGTTGAATCTTCTGCATCATTCCACGTACTGAATTACTTCAGATCTCTTATCAAAAGGTACCTGGGTGGTAAATGCAAAAGCTAACGTTGCACCCACATTACACATATTTTTGTATGTGCATCATGATGTCACACACGTGTGTTAAAGGATCAGGGCTTACATGATATCTTGATGCTGATTTCATCATTTTAGAAGGCACCAGGTGCTATCGTTCTAATAGATCTAAATTTATATGCCCAACCATTTCTTCACTATTCCTCTACAGTAAAGACATATTTCCTTGTTGAATTACATTCCTCTTACCTCTGAAATTATCCGTATTGGTTTGGAATGTTAGAAGCAGGTGTCCCAGTAGCATTCACAGACCATCTTGCTGTAATATAATTTATTTCAATTGTGATTTGAAAAAAATTAATAGTATAAAGCAGTTAGCACTGAGAAATTCTGTAATTCAAAATCAGTGCTGCAGTTTTTGAATTTAGCTATCAGTGTTAGTGCATCAGAGTACATTTGAAACAATGAAGGGAAATTGCTGATTTTGTAAGGTAATCTTGAGCTTTAATTATGGGAAGAATAAAATACAGGTATCCATGATATAATTCATAGTACTGTGTTTCCCCAAAAATAAGACCCACTCTGAAAATAAGTCTGATTTTTTCGGGTGGGCCTAATATAAGCCCTACCCCAAAAATAAGCTCGGGGAGTTGGGCGTGGCAAACAGCACAAACAGCGGTGATCGTTCAGGGGCCAATGGTGTCCAGCAGCAGCCTCAGCCTGCCGGCCCTTTGGTGTGGTGCAGGTAAATCTGACCATGGAGGCAGAAGTGGGGCAGGGAGGCAGGTGATACGGACGCTCTGCAAACCTTTGCCCAGAGGGAGACTGGAAACTTCATCTTCTTACAAACAGGGTGCTTGGAAACGGAGCAAATCGCTCCGTTTCCAAGTGCCCCATTGCAAGCAGACGAAGCTTCCAGTCACCCTCTGGGTGAAAAGTGATTGGGCGCCTATGTTTCCAAGCACCCCATAGGTGCAGAAACACTTTTTGCCCAGATGGAGAAATGACAGAGACTGGAATCTTCATCTGCTTGTAAATGGGGTGCTTGAAGACTGAGCGAATCGCTTGGTTTCTAAGTGCCCCATTTGCGAGCAGACAACGCTTCCAGTCTCCCTCTGGGCAAAAAGGGTTTGAACTCCTATGGAGCACTTGGGCAGTTCCACCCCCTCCCCCACCTGCCTCGCCTTGTGGCGGCAGCACATCAGGCCATGGGTCCTTCCGCAAGTGGCCACAGAAGTGGCCCAGTGGCCACGTGGGCTGGACAGGGATGCCGCAAGATGAGGGAGGTGGCAGGGAAAAATAAGACTTCCGCCGAAAATAAGACCTGCCACTTTTGGAGGCAAAAAAAATATAAGACCAGGTCTTATTTTCGGGAAAACATGGTAAAAGGATGGCAGGTGAATTTACTTAAAGATGTAGTAGTTGCCAAAATTGCAGATGGGGGATATTAAACAATTAATATGCTATAACTAATAATATATACTTATTACTTAATGTATCTCAGTAATATGATGAGTGAATGTATTGATATTTTCTAAAGCATTATTTAGGCAGTCCTAAATATTTAAGTTTAGATCCCAATATGCTTTAATTCCACTGAAATATATAGGACTTTAGTAAACATTAATGTAATATCTCATTAATGGATTTGTTATGTAGTTCCAACCAACTTAATTATGGTGTAGGTTCCATTTAATCGGCAAATGACTTGTGAACCTACACAGGATAGCAGTGCTATGACTGCGCTTCTGGATAAAGAAAATATTTATTTCTCTGAATCCATACCCCTAAATTTAGATTCAAAACAGTGATGCCACCTAATTCTTGTAGAATATTATTTTGATGTATTTTAAAAAGATAGTATACCAAATACTAAGCTCTGACTAATGGACATGATTTATCTTTGATGATTTAAATGTATCTTAGGCTTATATTCAGTTGAATATGTTTCGCAAATATATCTTTTATTTTCTAGTTCCAATATCAGATTTGTATAGATTTTTTTTCCTTAGTTCCTCTGATTGAAAAATCACTTATCTGGCTCCTTAAATAAAACTTGAGAATGGGGATTAATACTTTCAAGTAGTAATAGGAATGGTAGCTGTTTTTCTTCATGGCAGGGGTTGATTTATACATTGTATGCTTTACACATACATACATATACATACATATACATATATGTTTTCTGAGGTTTTCGCGGGTGCCTGTATGTGGATCCTTGGTTTTTCGGGTTTTTCCCCGCGTAGAATTAAAGGTGTAGGCGCAACGTTTCGACGGAATCCCATCCGTCATCATCAGGCTTCTGCTTGAATATTCACAGCATGAATAAACGAGATGATACCTCTCGTCTACCAGCCATTTGGAAACCCGCCTTGATTGACAGACGAAGCTCAACCACCAAGAATGATACCAGACCCAAACTCATGATAACATCACATGACATCACCACCACACAACCATTCAAAAAGCAAATCCGAACCCACAACGATAAAGACACACAACCACAAAACAGAAACCTAACTACAGCTGCAACAGCTGCAACATCAGCCACTTTAAACCCCTCCAAACCACACAATAAACAAACTGACACCCACTATAAAAACATGGCACCACCACAAACACGAAACCGAACAAAAGCAGCACAACTCACCAGCTCAGGTCTGGAGCTGGCAGCTGAGACCAGCCCATCCACTCAGAACACACCCCCACCCAATCAGAACACACCCACCATTCAAAACACACTCCCACCCAATCAGAACACACTTGGTCCCCTACCCAATCAGAGCACACCTCCACAGAACACACCCCCTCTGGCAGTTTAAAAAAGAGGAACAAACAGCCACATGCTTCTCCCAGAAGAAGGAAGCAGAAGCCTGATGATGACGGATGGGATTCCGTCGAAACGTTGCGCCTACACCTTTAATTCTACGCGGGGAAAAACCCGAAAAACCAAGGATCCATATACATATATATATACAGATAGATAGATAGATAGATAGATAGATAGATAGATAGATAGATAGATAGATAGATAGATAGATGATAGATAGATAGAGATAGAGATATATGTAAATTTTTTGGGGGGGGGCTTGCTAACAAAGAATAAAGGGAGACCGATATGATCATTTCAAACTTATTTGTTCTCATCAGTCAGCCATACCCTTCTGAGATTCGAACCTGGGCCGACTGCGTCTTAAGCAGTTGTTTTAATCATTTTCCTTTTAAATATTAATCTCTGACATAATGTTTTCTGATGAGAAGAATTTATTGATTTTTTTATGAGTTTTGCATTTTCTGTTGGCCAAGTATTCTCTAAAGTAGTTCCCTTTCAGATATTAGATGGGAAATGTAATCAAACTCATCTAGGGAAGTTGATTTAGAAGTTGTTTCCAGAATGTAGCTTTAAAGAAAAATACAGCTTTGTTTAAAATAAAGCAAAGATGGGCTTGTTTCTGATTAGGTTCGTAGAATTTATTAACTGTAGTGACTGCTTTGATGTGACTGTAGTTTATACAGAAACATGGTGCATACAGGTATCATCAGTTCTGATTTTTTTAGCTTGGCTGAAAAGCAATCTCAGTTTGATTTCTCTCATTATGAAATAGGATTTCTTATACTGCCTTCTCTTTGTGGCTGATTGACGTAGAAATGAGATAAAAAGCATTAAAGATAATATAGACTTCTCTAACAAACTTTTTGCTACCTGGTGAATTCTGGGAGCTGAAGTCCACACCTCTTAAAGTTTTCAAGTTTGAAAAACACTGCCCGAGATCTTAGTCTTTCTATAGAACAGTGATGGCAAACCGTTTAGAGACTGAGTGCCCAAACTGCAACCCAAAACCCACTTATGTATCGTCAGGTGATGGGTGGGTGTGGCCCATTGGGTGGGCGTGGCTGTGGTGGTAATGGCAGACTGGGTGGGACTAAAATGTTCAGTCAATTCCAACTTTGCAAGATTTTTTCTTCCCGCGAGAAGTTGAAATTGATTGATTGAACCTCTTTTTTTGCACAGGCAGTGGAGGCCTAAAGCGAAAAGGTTTTATAAAACCCAGCTGAAGGCCTAGGACTGGGGCGACGGTGCGCATGCCCACAGAGAGGGCTCTGTGTGCCACCTGTGGCACCTGTGCCATAGGTTCGCCACCACAGCTATAGAAGGAACTTGTGGCTTTTATCTCGTCACAATGGAAAGTGTAATCCACAAATCTGTCACTCCTGGCGAGGACATATTGTATCACTTAGACCTTGCAGTGTGTTCTACAGCCATGTAATGCTCCAGTTTTTGTAGTTCTTATTTAACATTTGCATTAAGAAGAAGTAGGCTTGATTATAGCATAAATGGAAAGATATTGCCTCTTACTTTTAGTTTTTAATTTAAATTTGGAGAGAAGAAGTTTATCAAACTCTAAATGATGAACCACAAGTTAATGCAAGGCAATTTGATCTTTTATTACTTGATTTTGTTTTGTTAGTTACTTTTCCCTACATAACTAATATTGCAGTAAAGGGATAGCTTAGTAAACAGTATTCAAACATTGGAATATATTCTTTCCCCAAGACAAATAATGATGAAATGGTGCCTGAAAGAACAAAGTACCCAATTTTTAAGTTCAAATATTTCAAGTAGTAATTTTGGCTCAAAACAGAATTTTAAAAGTTCTCAATCACTAGATCATATGCTCAGTTCCTGTCTAGAGAAACTACAGTTACTCTCTAATTGAATTTTAGATTTATACAGTATATTGATTAGACTTCATTTACTACTAGAACCTCACTTTGACATGTTACTTTAAACATATGATTATGGTATCAGGAAAGCAGGTGCTAAAGATGATATTCCATTTTAAGCAATATATTTTGAAATTTCCCAAAACATGTCAGAACCATGACACTAGTATTATTACAGAATAGCATTATCTGTTTTCCAGTCTGACTTTCTCATATTTAGAAATACAAATTCTACATATAAAAGAAAACAGGGCCTTTGAACAGCATACATAATTTTAAAAAGTATTAACATTTCTTCTATCTTTAGAGTTGTAATTAAACCCTTGTGTTCATTTTTACTTAACTCTCACAGTGTTTTAAACTATGCTTTGAATTAAAGCTTAAAAATAATTAGTAAATTATTTTTACTAATCATTTTAAAGCTAAATAATGCTTAAATAATTATTTTTAATACTAAATAATGTTTATTTGTGTGAGATTTGCCTTTATCATTGCCTGTAACTTTCTTTTACATTTACATCAGCTCTCCCCAGTTAGCCTTTTGCCTCTAAATTATAGTTTACAGACTTGAATTTATTCGGCAGGCCAAGATATAGCATTTTAAATGGAATTTTATTGCATCAGTGGAATGCTGCTAAACAGGAAGTGTAAAAGAAGACATGCCAGAAGAAGATTATACCAGTAACATGCAAACCCATGGCACATTACAAATCAGATTGTGATTTGGAAATGTATTTTGTTTGTTGCCCTGTCTCAGTTAAAGTGAATCAGTGGAATTTTCCATCTGTAAAATAATCTACCAAGAAATCACTTGTCATTTACATGTTTCCAGGAAACCTTTGGTTAGAAATCCAAGAATTATCAGAACAGGGACTAATGCTTCACAGTTAATATATGTAAACATTATCAACTATTATTAAGCTGGTGAATATATGTTAACATATATTTATTTGGGAAGCAAATAAATATCTATAGAAAGGCCACAGGAAGATGTTTGTTTTTCACATGAAGAAGAAAAGATATGTTCATATAGTCTATGAAGGTTAGATGTGAAAAAACCCAAGATATTTCTTATGAATGTTGATGTTGGGAAACATCTAGCCTGCTGAGGAGGAAGGAGTCTAGAGTCACTACGTAACTCTAAAAGAGCCAGAACCAGCCCTCCCCAATTCCTTGGAACCTTATCTAATTGTTCTCAAGGGAGAGCTGCTAGGCTGGGGAGATTCCTGTATTAGGGGCAGAACATAATAAAGTAATGTCTGCTAATATCATAGATGTGAAATTATCTTCTGAGCAGACTTGACCATATTATTACACAAATTGAGGTGGCTACCACAGTACTTGATTTGGAATATTGTTAAAGGCAATAAGTTATTCATAATTTTATTTCTTACTGCATTCTTAGCCCAGGAAACATCATATACACTGCTTGGGAAACATCATACACACTCTCCAGAGTAGCCCAGATTGTGTCATTTTATAAAGATAGTAGATACATAGATAGACAGAAGAATGTCTGATAAATGTATTTATTTATTTATATTATATACTGTATACTGACTTTCAAAAACTTACCACAGCTTACAAAATAATGCAAATATTAAGAAAAATCAGCCCAGCCCGACGAAAGTCATCATTATCCTCCTTAAAAACTCTACAAAACTGTTCAACCTTCAAAACAGTCTAGAAAATTGTCAGTGAGATTGTCAGATTAATCTTGGGAAGAATTATGTTCTTTTATCTTCCGTTGCTGATCTCATTTGGAGTAGGATTTTTAAAAGATTCCTTCTGTCTTGACCTATTGATTGGGTCACTTTTTGTGAGAGATTGTGGGAAAGCTGGGGGAAATGAGTTGACAAATTATATCTAAAAGGCAATTCATTCAAAGTTGGGAGTCATCTGGGAAAAAGCATTACAAACAGAGTCCATCTTAGCTAACTGGCTATAAATGAGTCTAAGAAATTCTAGGAAATTTTTATTACATTGCCACATAGTCTTCAAATGAAGTTCCACTTAATTGCAATAGCTAATACAAAATGATTAAGGGGTGCACCAGGAAGGGCAACAGCTGGCACACCAATTAAAGCTGGTCAAAGACTCTGCCCCAGTCATGGAGAGCCACCTATTAACCAGGATCAGCTTTACTTGGTTTCCAAAGTTGGCTGGGTGCCCTTACCTGCTAAAATCTTGGCAGAGATACCTAATAAACAAGCCTTTCTAGTTGAATATAGTGATAGTCTGACGGGCCAAAATAATAGATGCTTCTGAAAAATAATCACATAAAAGAACATATTCCATCCCTTGAGTAGCGTCTTTGCTTGTTTCAATGAAAAAGAAAAACCTTTAATAGTTTTTTGTTCTAGATGATGCAATTCCACATAAGCACAGCTGAATAAATAAATACTTGAGATCCAAAATCTTTGATCAGGATGATAGATGCAACTGGCTCAGCAAATGCTTTATTATGCCATATTACATTTGCAATTAAACTGTTGGCAGTGGAAATGCTGTTAAAGAATTACTTGGCTCTTTTGTTAAGACAGTTACATTGCAATTGTTGGAGGAAAATAAATAATGTTTAAAAATGTAAATTCTGCTTTTCTTTGCATAAGACTACCAGGTTGCAAAAAAATACAAAAGATTTATAGCTAGAGTTTAAAGATTTATTTTCAGTGACAACACATATTTTTTAGCATAAATCTAGTGCATTTAGCAATCAAAATATGTTATTTCTAAAATGTAAACAGTCACATTTGCTGCAGCATATTTGAAAAAGTGGCTCAATAAATATTAGTGCAATTTCCCACTGTTCTTTTGATAATCCTTACAATGCCTGTTTTAAAAAAAAGCAGTAGCCCAAGATAGTTTATAACATCAAGTACAATGAAGTTTTGACATTTTTTGTACCTTCACTGAATTCATTTGTCACTAAGTAAAATAAGAAACAAGCAGGTGGCACTTAAGAGAGAGAAATCAAAGATGCTTGAAGTTATTTTTACACTGACAGGGTTGGGTGGTATCACCCACATTGCGTTAATCAATTGAATAAGCATTTGGATTCTTTTTTTTCAAATGCTGTATTACAACTTTTAATTTATTGCCAAATGAAATTATCTTGTTCTTTAAATAAATTTATTTCCAGTTGTTTCCAGTAACCGTACTTAGGATCATGCACTTAACTACATTTCACACTTAAGCAACTGAAGCAACATAAGACAGGAAAAATTAAGAAAATCCAGATGATTTTGCTATTCATATTGTATGAATTGTGGGTATTCTTCTAATGTCTTTGTTAGAAAATAATATTTTCCCACAACAGATAAATAAAATAGATTTGGTTCAGAAAAAATAATAACTCTTTCTCTACCCTTATATTTGTCCATGGCTGATCATGTAGAATGTTCAGGACCATCTTCAGGGGTGCTGAAGAATATTCTACCTACCTGGTGAATTAAATCACTCCCATACATTCAGATTGAGCTCTAAACGGGCAAGTTCAATTGAGATGCCTGGGGCATGGTCTTCTGGGGTTACCTGAAGAAGTGACTTCTGATGAAAGGCAAGGTCCCTATATATCTGAAGATAAGCTGCATGTCCCTACTGGAACTGCTCAGGAAGTGATATGTGGTTGGCTCCATATAGTAACATCAGCTTGTCTAAGGAAGGAGTCATCCCTCCAGCCTTAAAGTAGATGGTGGTGTACCCCATCCACAAACCAGCACTGGACCCAAAAGTTCTGGACAATTTTCATTCAGCTTGCAAAGGATGGAAGATTGTTGAGAAGAAAGTCAGGCAACAGCTTAAGAGATCCTGCAGGAAACAGATAAACAATACAAACTCAACACATAATTACAGAAAACTGCCAAATCAGACCATTAGTCTACATCAGTAGTCCTTGACTTACAGCCACCCTTACGACTAGAAGTTCTGTCACTAAATAATGCAGTTGTTAAGCAAGTCATCGTATAGCCCACAGGTCTGCAACCCACGGCTCCGGAGCCGCATGCAGCTCTTTCAGCTGTCTCCTGCGGCTCCCAGTCCTCTGCCATGTGCAGTCCAAAAAAAAAAGTGGGACTAAAAAAGTTCAACCAATCAATTCAAATATGCAAGGTAGGTGCATATCTTGCCTTGGCTCCACTCTTTAGTCAAACCCTGTTCTGCACATGCGCGCATGTACACATTTTTTGTGGCTCCAAGTTTTTCCTTTTGTGAGGGAACCGTTTCCGAGTGGCTCTTTCACTGTTTTAGGTTGTTGACCCCTGGTATAGCCAGACCAAATTTTACAGCTATTTTTATCACAGTCATTAAGCAAATCACCATGGTTGTTAAGTGAATCGTACTATTCTTAAGTGAATCACATGGCATATCTGGCTTCCTCCATTAACTTTGCTTCTCAGAAGCTAGCTGGAAAGGTCATGTGATCATGTGATCAGAAGACACTTCTGAAACGGTTATATATGTGAGCCAGTTACCAAGTGCCCAGATTATGATCACATGACTGGGGAGATGATGCTATGGTCATAATTTTGAGGATGGGTCACTTCTTTCACCTCTGTCATAGCTTCACACTGTTAAAGGAATGGTCCTAAGTTGAGAATTGAGGACTACCTGCAGAGTTCAGTACTACCGTAGTAACATTAACTGTAGATTCCTTTAAACCTTAGTGGAAGATGTTTTAAATATGTTTAAAGACTTTAAAAAATGGGAATAAAGAGCAAAAATATGATTAAAACTCTGATTTTTGAAAGTGCAAAGGAATTAAGGGTCCAAATAATTTTGAAATAAATGTTTGGAATTAATTGTAAAGAATCCTTTCATGGGAAAGGATTATTATTGAATTACTTTAAAAAAATAGTTGGCATTTCTTCCAAATAAGATACTAAATTACAGGAATTCTTACAAAATATATTCTGGGATTTGGGAAGAGAAAAGGGGTGAATTAAAAAAAATTGCTTACATTTTTTATTTTTCTTCTGATATTTTTACATCCAATTCCCCCCCCCCCACCAACATCTCCTGTTTCATGAATCTTACAAATCAGTTTCTTCGTCATCCAGGTTAGATAATTTAGGCTAGTCCATGTAGAAGGAAAAGCTGCAAAAAGTTATACCCACTTCAGTTATTGTGAAAATATTTATACTCAGTTTATTTTATTGGAATAGTTCCTTGCTTATATTGCTGCAGGTTATGTTCTTTAAGTTAGTAAGAGACAAAAACAGCAAAATCAATCATTATAAATGTCCAGCCTTGAGAAACACAAAAGCCAGTTGTGCAAACAGAAAAGTATTTGGAGCAAAAGTTGTTTTACTGAAAATCATGCATGATTAGGAAAGTACCAATGTATTTCTCTGCTTTTGATCCCAAAATTACAAAATGAGCTTGTTCTTGGCTTTCATTCAGATGTTTTCATTCCAGTTTTCCTTTATACTGGCTGCTCTTCTGCGCTGAAGGTTCTTTTTAAATGTATGCAATTCCCTTGGTAAAGTATTCCATGCAAAACTGTATTGTATTGATAAAATATTTGGCTGGATAATCACACAGGTTTTTTTTTTAAATGGTACTTAGAAACATCCATCAAGATCTTTTTCTTTCCTAGTAGACCACGTTTCTAATAGACTGGGCTGTTTCATATGTAATGTAGTCGTTTTCCTTTTATATAGTCTGCTTAATTAGTTGGTGTTTTTTTTAGTCTTTGGCAAATCATAGTTTGCCATTTATTTGAATCAGCAATGTATGTTTATAGTTGCCTAAAAATCAGAGGCTGTTGTCAGATATACCAGCAATTTTTTTGGGGGGGGAGGGGGGAGGGAGTGGGGAAGGATGTCAAATCAGTAAGAACTAAAGAGTTGAATTGGTAAAGGGAGATAGAGAGTATAGAGGCAGTCCTTGACTTACAACCATTCATTCAGTGACCATTTGAAGTTACAACCGTGCTGAAAAAAGTGACTTATGACTGTTTCCCACGTGTTGCAGCATCTCCATATCATAAGATAATAATCAAAATTCAGGCGCTAGACGACTGGAATATATTTATGACAGTTGCAGTGTGCCAGGATCCTGTGATCACCCTTTATAACCTTCCCAGCTGACTTCTGACAAGCTAAGTCAACGAGGGAATCTAGTTGACTTAATAACCACGATTCACTTAACAACGCTGTGATTAGCTTAACAACTGCAGCAAAAGAAAAGGTCGTAAAATGGGCCAAAGCCACTTAACAACTGCCTTGTGCCTAGCAACTGAAATTGTGTTTCTTTCAAAAAGAGAATCAAAGCAATAAAACTTCATAACCTTAATGTATTCTTTTAATGACAGCCATGAGATTGATATCCAGAGTGAGAGATACTGTAACCTAACTGCCTTTTCGCTTGCAATAAACCTGCCTACTCAAATTCTGTGAAAATCTTACTTTTTGGTTGTGAACAAGTAGTTTGAACATATTATCCTTAGTGTTTATCCCATGTCCCTGTGGATCAATATTACTATATCCTCATTAGGAATAGAGGGTTGAGGCTGTGAAATAGTGACATGCCGAAGGCTTTGTAGTTGATATTAAAAGCAAGATTTCAGTGAGGAGGTGCTTGTCAACTCAGCCTTAAGCATGCTGTGGTGTTTCCTTTCCTACAGAACTGAAAAAGCCACAAGATAGTTAGACTTATGGCTTCGCTCCACAATATATTATATTTGTAATGAAAAGGAGGTGCCTGATAAAAAAAATGCATGTTTGATTTGCTCAACCCATCTTCCAATTATCTGGTGAAACAAAAAGCATTCTGCATGTATATCCTCTATCTAGCAACAAAATGAGAAACCTCTGGCCAAACATTCAAGCTTTTGCTCTGTGCCCCCCCCCCCCAATTTTAAATAGCACAATTTAATTGGCTTTAGACATTCACATGGAATTGTTCTGTGTGATTTTGAAACAAATGAAAAACAGAATTGCTCCAGTTCAGTGGAGTTGGGGCATGGCAGCGAGGTGTTTAAGCAACTTTAATCTTTAAGAAAAGAAAGCAACATATACAGTATGGGTAAAGATGGAAAATGAGCATAGGATCATTTGTGTTCAAAATGCAAATCCTCAGCTTATGACCACAAACTGAGCCCCAAATTTATGTCGCTAAGTGAGAAATTTGTTGAGCTTTGCCCCATTTTACGACTTTTCTTGCCACACTTGTTAAGTGAATCACTGCAGTTGTTAAATTAGCAACAAGGTTGTTAAGTGAAACTGGATTCCCCATTGCCTTTGCTTGTCAGATGGTCACAAAAGGTGGTCCCATGACTCCCGGGACGCAGTGTCATAAATGTGAGTCAGTTGTCAAGGATCCAAACGTAAATCACGTGATCACAGGAATGCTGCAATGGCCATACGTGTGAAAAATGGTCAGTCACTTTTTCCAGTGCCATTGTAACTTCAGACAGTCACTAAGCAAACTGTTGTAAGTCGAGGACTAAAAGTACATTCTACTTTTATGTGTTTCTTTCCAGAGGACTATGCCCAGTTATGCAACATTCCTGTACCTGGATCCCGGCCATACGGACAAGACGCCTTGGTTGACTTTGAACAGGAACACTACACTTCGGAAACTGATCCATATTTCATGGAAGACCGTAAGCAACTTTTTTACTCCTTAAATCTAAGAATGTATCAGTTATTTCTTTCTCCTGGGAGTTCACAATATTCAAAGAGTTGCATGCTTTCTATGCTTATTGTGGGTGATACTTTTTTTTTGAAAGGATATTCAAATTATAACATTTTTCATTTCTGTAAAGTGAAGTAAGCAGATAAGCGTGACAGTCCAAGCACTTAAATGAATATTCAGTGTAGTTGTTATCAGACAGCTGTCCCTTTGGAACAGTGTTAGCTATTGTAAAGAAACATGCTTTCTAATGTACTATGCAAGTGCAGATTTTTTTCCCCAATGCCGTTAATTCAGATTTAATATGTGGTCTAGTACACAGCTGTGAAATAAAAGGCTTAGAAACCCTGCCAGATCTCTTTTAGGCTATGATACACCTCTGAGATTCTGTAGCAATAACTGAATTATTTTCAGAGTTAAAAGGAGATATTCTGAAGAGGCTGGCTTCACTGTGGTTGATAACTTGACATCTGTTTACCTATTTATTTGTTGGATTTATATCCTGCTTTTTGTTTGAAGCAAAATAAATAACAGACCCTCCTCCCCTTTATCCCCACAAAAATACTTTAGGTTGTTACGTTCGGCTGAGAGGCAAAACTAGCCCAAGGTTACTCAATGACTTTCTTTCTAAAGTTGAACCTAGCCCTCCCTAGTGCCAATTTTAAACACTTAAGTGCAAAGGCTCAAATTTACCTCTTCAGCTTTTAAAAGAAAGTTCAAGATGAGCCACTGCATAAAGCAATGCAGTCTAATGCGATATAATGAAACAGACTGGATTACCACATTTGCTAGATTTCAGCCAGAGAATAGCTGTCTGTGGCCTGCAAACTGAAATATCTTATGAGAAAAGCACCCAAATCACAGTTGGCCTTTGCTCAAACCTAGAAAGAGAAGATTGGGACAATAATAAAACAATTTTACGAGACAGAATGTACAATATTGGCATTGGTATCAAGCTATGATGAACAATTTGTATAAGGAAAAAATCTCATCAAAATTGACCACATTTTCCACTATATTTCTAACCTGTGGCTTACATATCCTGGTCTGATAGACTACCCCTGGCAGTGATGGGTGGCAAGGTAGCACAGAAGTTACATTAACATTTCTTGAATGTTTGGCCCAAGGAGTACTATCCAGCTAGCTATCATAGATACTTTACAAGAGCTGCGGAAACTGTAAAAGAACAGTTATCTCTCACATACCAGCAGCATCCTTAGGAGCAGCCTTTTCATCTCAGAGCACAATTAATCTGTTGAATTAGTGACCATGGAATGTAGTAACATCCAATGTTTTCATTTTGACAAGAGCCACCAAAATAATGTCTGTGTAGGAGAATTTCTCTTGCATCAGAAAAGATGACATCTTGCTAAAATGACATTCTATCCAGGATTGTTGACTGCACTGCAGTTTTTGTCCAGGGCTGGACTTGCACAACTGATTTTACCTTATGTGATCACTTCTGGAACTTTAAACCTGAAAACAGAAGAAAACATAACTTGTCAGAGCTTTCCTGAAGATTATCCTAGGCATCTCTTGTTTAGTATTTGTGTGTGTGTGTGTGTGTGTGTGTGTGTGTGCTGTACAAACATTTGTGGTGGGGGGAATCACCATGCTAAGAGGAGAAGCAATGGATGGAAACTAATCAAGGAGAGAAGCAACCTGGAATTAAGGAGAAACTTCCTGACAATGAGAACAATGAACCAATGGAACAGCTTGCCTTCAGAAGTTATGGGTGCCCCATCACTGGAGGCTTTTAAGAAGAGACGGGATAGCCACTTGTCTGCAATGGTATAGGTTCTCCTGCTTGAGCAGTGGGTTGGACTAGAAGACCTCCAAGGTCCCTTCCAACTCTATTATTCTGTTGTTCTGTTATATACCATTATTTGCTAAGGACTTTGGACTATTCTATATGTACAAGAGACCTTCAGTTGCATCTTTGTTCCTGCCTACTCCTGCCTTTCATCACTATTATTCTAAACAACTGTCAGTGTACTTTCACAGACCGAATGAGCAATTGCTCACGTTTCAGTAAGATCCGTATCTTTCAACAATTAGAATTACATTTCTTTCAGTCAACATCATTCACTGATGTTTTTAAAAATCCTATACTATAATTGCTACAGTTTGCTTTCCAGAAATATAAGGAACATTAATTCGTACATAGTTAGAGGAATAAATACAATCTTACACATATTATTCTCCTATAAAATCCTGTAGTATAGAAACTCATTATATTTTCCATGCGTATGTTTATCTTAGTAATCAGCTGCATGTTATCAAAATGATTTTGTATATATTAACCAGCTGTGGTAACTTTTTTTTAAATAAAATAAAATAAAAGGTTTAGTATTTAAAATACCAACTGCTGTTCCCCTCCTGATCAGCAGACAAAAGGGTGGTGTCCCCCAGCCAGGCTTAGAAATCACCCATATTCAGAAAGTAATCTTCAAAAATGACCTCATGGAATTATTCCTTCTTTGACCAATCAAATTCTACAAAGCCCTTAGATCTTAGGTTTCTCCCCATTGTACTTTTAGCTTGTGCTTGGCTGCCACCTACAGTTCTCTTTAGTTATGGTATTTTTTTTTGGAAAAGATCTACACAAAGATCAGCTTCCTCATAGCTGAGTTAAAATGCCTTCTGCCAATCTTGAACCAGCAAAAAAGTATGCGGCATAAATGGTCATCTATCAATTGGTGCTGTTTTTATCTACTTATTTCTGGCTACGTTAATCCATTTCCTCCACTTTATTTGTCCTCTCATCATTAACTTCCAGTCAGTGTCTCTAATATATGGTTGTAATGGTATGTGGGAAAGATCTTTGGAGATCTTGGGGAAGACTTGCTACCTAAGGAATAGTCAGATAAGACACAACAAGCCCACCATTGCATAGTGGGAGAAGCAAGAGACTCAGAAGGGATGATCCCTTAGTTCTCAGGCTACAAAAGTGAGGGGGGAGAATTGTACTTTTAGATTTGCAAGGTTCTGTTAACATAGCTTTACAGTAAAGCAAAATTAGTTTATCAGTTTGTGTTTCCTGTCTGGTCTATTTGGAAAGGCTAAAATCAATCTTGCAAGCCCAACCTCATAACTTCTGACTTTGTACTAGAGAAGCGCTTAGTTCTTTGAACCAGCACGAGTACTAATTTGTGTGTTTACCTCCATAATCCTTTTTTTTTAAAAAATCCAGGTTTCCTGAATAGCTTTGAGGAATTACAAGCTGAAGAATGTGGAATTCTGAATGGATGTGAAAATGGACGTTGTGTCAGGGTGCAGGAAGGATATACCTGTGACTGTTTTGATGGCTACCATTTGGACATGACCAAAATGACATGTGTTGGTAAGAATGTATTCCACTATTCACATCCAGGCAATCCCCATAACATTCAAAGATAGAAAATTACACTATCTTTCAGAGTGAGTGTCAGATGGCCCAGACAACTGGTTGTAAAAAAAATAGCTTGTCCTTTTCCAAGTGTTCAAGACCTGCATTTACAACCTTTGCAATGTCCCTCAGTCACATGATCGCCATTACAGTCATTATATATTGTCCTATACTTGACCTGAAGTTTTTCTATTTTTAACCCTTGCAGAGCAGAGAGATTGGAGAGGAAGGGGTTACAAGAGAGGAAGTAGGCATACAGTGTAGAATACACATTGAAAGCAATGTGCTAGCCCCAGTATCTCTGAATGCACTATGCCAGGGGTAGGCAACCTTGGCTCTTTTATGACTCGTGGACTTCAACTCCCAGAATTCCTGAGCCAGCCATGCTGGCTGAGGAATTCTGGGAGTTGAAGCCCACAAGTCATAAAAGAGCCAAGGTTGCCTACCCCTGCACTATGCAAACTGTCTGGTATATTCCCCATTGTATGCCTGCCCTTTTGCCAAAGCAACTCTCAACAGCAAATAGAATTTAGAATTAAAACCATAGAAATAACTATAAATGTAACATTAAATGACAAAAAATTAAAAACTGCAGCTGAAAATAAATTTTAAAGCAAAACAAAAACCTGAGGATTGCTAACTTCCAATCCCATGCCACTGCAAACAACTAGGTCTTTTCAGAAGGCCAATAGGTTGGAATTAATTTAATCTCCAGTGGTCAGGTATTCCAAAGGCATGCTTCCTAGGTCCCATATGGCAGCATTCCTTAATTTAAGGAACCCAAAGTATTCCCTGTTATGCCTTCAGGTCTTCCGAATATTGCTGTGCTTTGGATGCCAAGCATGTATGACTTAAATGTTTATACTATCAGTATCTGTTAGAGCAGAGGTCCCCAACCTTTTGGGCACCATGGACCAGTAATGCATGGAGAAAGGTTTTTCCATGGACCGGAGAGTGCGTGGTTTTGTGTGCTGCCTGCATCCCACGGATGGGGCTTTGCTTGTTTGCTGGCATACCGTGGCCCAGTCCCGGTCCCCAGACTGGGGGTTGGGGACCCCTGTGTTAGAGACTCAATCATCTACATTAAGGATGGTTGGGATATATTCAGTAGCATTTTTCCTGCCACCAGTGGTATTTACTGTAAGTGTCATAATTTGTATGTAGATAAATTGCAATAATTCAGTTAGATTAATTTTATTTGCTAGGTCATTTTTTTTCTTGTACCTGTCCTCTGGTTGGAGGTAATGTGCTAAACTTGATCCTATTCACATTTTCTTCCAGATGTGAATGAATGCAATGAACTGAATAATAGGATGTCTCTGTGTAAGAACGCCAAATGCATCAACACTGAAGGATCTTATAAGTGTGTGTGTCTTCCGGGCTTCGTCCCTTCGAACAGGCCAAACTACTGCACACCTTTGAACTCAGACCCAGAAAGTGACCTGGAGTGAGCAGCTGCCCTGTGATTTTAAGTCCGTATATTCTGCACTGTATAAACAAAAGGCAACAGAGAGAAAAGCATATTTAACTTGTGTTAAGGATGTGCCTAATCCAGAGGCTGGCTATATATGAAAAACAAGCAATAAAATATCTTCTTAAAAGTGAAACGTGATGGTTTAATAGATACCATCTTCACTAAAGCAGCAGACCAAATGGACACATTTCCCTGTGTGGAAGAAGTAATTAAATATACTATGTGTTCATAAATGAAATTCATGGGAATAAGCAATAAATGCTGTTATTTTGAACAGAAGGGTTTGGGGATTTGTTTCTGTTTTGTTTTGGGGAGGGTTGATTTTTTTTTTTTACTCTTGCTTGATTTATTTGGTATATAATTAGTTGTGAAAATATGTTATAGTCCTTCTTCATTTAGCAAATCTTTGCCTAATGTTCCTTTCAAAGCTTTTTTTTTTCTCTTTCGATCCAGCTATGGCAAGATAAGCAATTTTCCAAACACAAACAAAGTAATGTTCATCTTTGTCTGGAACATTGGCCAGTGACTTTTAAAAATTGCTAAATGACTGCCCTGTGGAGCAGGCACTGTTCTTTAAAAGAATGTACAGTCCATGGAGAGAAATGTCTTTTTGTATTCCTTTTGTACTTCACAAGGCCTTTTACTGCACTTACCATGCATTACAGCCAAACTTGCCAAGTTTCAAAGCTGCTAGAGGAGTTCCTGTTTTTATTGTAATATATAAATTGAACACAGATCTTGCATTGGTTACCCTAACATATTAAAGCTCAATAAAATCTGTTTTTTAAGGAAAAAAAGTGTGCCCTGTTTCTAAAGTGTCCTTTTATTCCCTCTGTTTTTATTGCAATTAACGTGACATAAGTGACAATCATTATTCAAGTTCTGCAGTTTGTTATTGTAGGGTTTGTCTTTCTTGATACTTTCATGACCATGGCAGATTTAATCCCTTGCCAATCTATTTGGATGGAAAAGTGGGCTGCAGTTGTTTTTCAAAGGAATTCTGATTCATTCACTATACAGAAAATTGGGCAGTCTGCAGACCTTCGCGTATGATGAGTTGTTTCATGCACAATTACAGACTCTACAATTGGGCATTGAAATGGATGACTCATTCATTATTAGAATAACCCTAATATTCAGTAAGTAAAAAGCAAACTATCACTGAGATCAAAAATAGTAAACCATGTTTTGTTTCAAGTGTGATTGCCAAGTAAGTCACAATTAGGTACATCCATTAAACCACAAATAATGGTTTATAAGTAAGCTACATAGGCTGAATTCACACAACGTATTACAAAAAAGGCACATTATAGCCTGCAAATTCATCCACTTCATGAACAGCTCATCTTCAGACCTATCTAGATTTTTAAAAGTAACCCATTTCCCAAAGCAGCAGATTTAGAAAGACTACCCAATTTGAAAAACATAAGAATACAGATACCAGATAGTTTGTAAAAAAAATCAATAAATAAAACAGTTTGCCAAAGAGAAAGCTAGGTTTTACTGCCCAAACATAGGCTGTTTCCCTTATTTAAGAATAAATTCTATTCATTTTAAAAATGCTCAGTTTCAGATGAGCAAATTTGGTATGCGTAGTTAATAAGGCATTTTTCCAATAGAAACATTTACAGTTCCAGCCTCAATCCCATAAAAAAAAAATCTAGCATTTAAATCTCTTTCTACCTTGGAAGTAGAGAGAGAAAGGGGCAATGCCAAATAGATACCTGGCTGCTGTAAAGTCTATATTTGTGCTATATTTAAATATTTGAAAAAGATTTCTCTCCAATCAAAATATCAAGTACTAGTCAGTTTAGTAACATTGATGTGACTTCAACTGAAGTCAGATTCTTTAGCTGCAGTGCTTTGATTTTATTTTCACACTACCCCATGAATGGGGAATTGGATGTTACATTTATTGAGAATAATAAACAAAAAGTCCAATCAGCAGATGAAAGGCAGCATACAAAAAGGACATTGTTTTATGTTAGACCTTTACAGTATTGTCTTGGTGGAGTAATGCAACAATGAATAACAGGTTTCTATTGTTCCTCAGTAAGCCCTTCATCTATGCCAAACTGGCCAGAGTATTCATAAATGTTTCTCCTGCTCAGACCTCCAATTTTTGACACTAAGCTAGGATAGAAAGCCACAGATGCTAGTCAGACAGAAAGACATGAAAACACAATACTGGAAGTGAACAAAGAACTGGCTTGATAACATTTCAGGCTGGGTAATACTGAGCATGTATCCCAATCCTGTAAGATAAGAAACATGCATTAATTTGTACTGATATTCAGAAATTGATTAATATGACTGATATCCAGTTTTATATTGATCTTTAAAGCACATAAAAGATAAGAGAGGGATATAAAGGTGGGTTTAATGAAAGAATGTGCATTCATTTTTGTTTCCTAGGTTTAATGATAATAGTATTCAGTAGTAGCAAATAGTTACATTAAAAAAATAAAGGATGATCATATACAGTGGTTTATAAAACCAGATGTCATGATACAGAATGAGATCATCTATTCCTTCATATATGAAAGGTTTAAGGTTTAAGAAAGGTTTAAGAAAACAGGTTGATTTATATTCCGCTTGTTCCTTCACTGTGTCAGCACTGCCTTGAGCGGCCATTACAGCCTGATATTAAATGGCAAAGTGTGTGGCACACAGTTTCATGAATGAATAGTGTTGTATGTTCATACATATGCTCCAATTTCCTGACTCTCCTTAAGTGAAGAACAGCATATTAAACTGGCATTGGTGTATTTGCAGAGTTACCTACTGCTTTAGGATTCTTTCATAAATTGTAAAATTGGCAGGAGGTGCCTGTGAGCACGTAGTGTTTGAGATCCAATTACCATAGTACTTGAACTGACATGGCAAAATCCCCACTCTCTCTATCCTGATTACAGAGAAGGAAAAAAAGAGAGAGCAGAAATTTTGCCACATATTTAGGTCCATATTCATAATTAACCAAGTTAATTAGACAGGAAGGAAAAGCATCATCAAAGAATAAATACGGGTGAATAGGACAGGCAAAACCATAACTTCCATTAGAATTAGATGCTTCAAAAAAATCAAGTAAACATTCATGTGTCGTCAAATTCTTAGGGGGGAAAAAACATTCTGAAGCTCCAGACGCATCTACTTTGGATCCCACTAATTCCTCTCTCTTCTTACGTCACGCCTAATCATGTAGTCACCATAAACTTACGGATTTATCCGAAAGAATCCTTTGCATTTTCTTCCAAAATGTACATATCATGAAAAGAAACCTCCCAGTCTCCTGGTCCCTGCATAATGCTTAGTGGTCTTTTAACAAAATCCAGACTCTGGTTTATAGTCAAGTGAGAAGGATGGTTCCACCCGTACTCCTTTCACAGCATTTGCCAGTGCCGAACCTGTTGCATGGATCTGGCTGCTTTCCATTCACCAGAGGCATTCATTGTTTTTATTTCTTGAAATCTGAACACAAAGCATTGTGCCTTTGCAAGCAAGACAATTTAACTTTGGCTTGTCTGTTTCCTTTTTATATTGCCCTTTAATGTCTGCTCCGTAGTTACTTACAGCTGCCAAAAGATTCGGTTGAAAACAGGGATGCAGACTTCTATCGCTGTGCCAACTCTCCACTTTCAGACACTGATTACCCTTCATTTATTTCTTAGTGGGTAAATGTGATGTCTGCTATCAGGTCTGCAGCTGGCTAGAGAATGGCTGGAAAGTTTTTAAATCAAATCAAACCTTTATTACACTCCCTGGCCAGCCATTCCTTCTCTTAAAAGCAAAGTAATATGCTTTTGTCATCCAGAAAACTGAATATAATTGTGCAATGGAATTGTGCTTCTTCCACCCAATAAATGGAGGTATTGCCATTGCAAGAATCACCTAAAAATAAAAACACCATTGTCAGCCCTTTGAGGAAGGCCATGTCAGGAAACAGATGCCACAAGAAACCCTAGAAATCTGCCCTAGGCTATAAAAACAGAATCCTGAAGCCTGACTGTCTTTTCCCTGCCCGTCCTCTTATACAGAACAGACTCAAAGTGGGCCTATCTTAAGTTTCCTTCTCACCTCCTCTTCTGTTTTTCCTGAGCTAAGTCCTTTTTTCCTAATGCACACCACATATTTTCTTCAAGATCATCTCTGTATTCTTCTATCCTTCTCTTCTGCAGTAGACATCCTAGAAATTTGGGCAGCATGTTCCAGGCTGTCTTATAAATAGAATTTCCACTTAGCGACTATTCAAAGTTATGGCAGACGTGCCCAGGGCTACTTATGACCTAGACTTAAAGTTCCACCAGCCAGCCCCGTCCCCCAGTCATGTGATCACATTTTGGGTGCTCGGCAACCAACCCACATTTACAGCTGTTTGCAGTGTCTTGCAGTCATGTGACCATGACTTATAACCTTTCCCCTTAAACCGCCGTTTATTTCTGGTTTCTGGCAAAAAAGTGCCCATTGTGAACAATGGATTTGCTTAACAACCGTAGCACTTGCTTAACAATCACAGTGTTTGCTTAATGACTGCTGCGAAAGAAAGAAAGAAAGAAAGAAAGAAAGAAAGAAAGAAAGAAAGAAAGAAAGAAAGAAAGAAAGAAAGGAAGGAAGGAAGGAAGGAAGGAAGGAAGGAAGGGAAGGAAGAAAGAAAGAAAGAAAGAAAGAAAGAAAGAAAGAAAGAAAGAAAGAAAGAAAGAAAGAAAGAAAGAAAGAAAGAAAGAAAGAAAGCAAAAGAAAGAAAGAAAGAAAGAAAGAAAGAAAGAAAGAAAGAAAGAAAGAAAGAAAGAAAGAGAAAGAAAGAAAGAAGCATCAAATTGAACTGCGGTCATGTGACCCGCTTAATGACGGCATGACATATAACTGAAATTCTGGGCTCAATTGCAGGCTTAGAGCCTTCATTCATTGTCAGTTTGAAATGACAGTGACAAAAATGGACCCATCTCTGACGTTATGGCCCTTGCAGTGCTCCCGTATTCAGGTGCCAGGCAGTCCAACCATATTTACAACCGTGGAGGCATTGCAACTTCCCCTGCCTATTCCCCACACACACACACACACACATACACATCTATGCCTTTTTGGCCACCCTGCACGGTGACACTCAAGAGCAATGCTGGAGGTGGGGATAAAGTAGGAGCCCGGTGCCTTCAGCAGTCTCAGCCGGCTCCCACCATCCTCAGGTCTCTATTTCAGCCCCACCACTGCCCTGAGAAAAGCCACCTCCAACCCTCACCGCTGATGCGTGGGAAGCCACCTTTGCCCAATTGCCTAAACTGAGGGTGCCATTCGAATGGATTTGGGGACTGAAGGTTCCCAACGCACTGTGAGAACAGGGGTCCTACCATTCTCTAAGTGGGTGGGGCATTAACTCACAAATCCTGGGGAAGGCCAGAATGTTTCCAAAGGGTTTCTAGAACAGGAAGTTATTTAATCTGCTTCATACCCATGCCATTGTGGTCATTGCTACTGTATTGGGGAAAGGCAGTAGAGAGGGGGTTTTTTGTGCAAACTCTCACAAAGTTTACTATGGCATCCTGCTTTACAAGGCTTTCTGGAATGCACCTTTCATGGGTTTATACCACTCAAATTTGGTAGCGGCAGGAAACATTTCAGGCTTCAATATACTAGTGTAGGCTGAGACTTCATTGTACATTTGTTTATACACGTGCGCACACACACAAACACACATGTACACCCAAATGTATGCACTGTGACTACATACCGCAGAGAAGAACACTAAAATGTGCTGTGCTGTGGTGGCGCAGTGGTTAGAATGCAGTATTGCAGGCTGACTGCCAACTCCCAGGAGTTCGATTGAACGGCTCGAGGTTGACTCAGCTTCCCATCCTTCTGAGGTCGGTAAAATGAGGACCCAGATTGTTGGGGGCAATAGGCTGACTTTGTAAACCACTTAGAGAGGGCTGTAAAGCACTGTGAAGAGGTATATAAGTCTGAGTGCTATTGTTAATGCTAAAATACTACAGGTAGTCCTCAGCATATGATTCCAACTGAGCCCAAAATTTCCATTGCTAAGCAAGACAGCTGCCAAGTGAGTTGCATTCCATTTTCCAAACCTTTTGCCATGTTTGTAAAGCAAGTCACTGCAATTGTTAAGTGAATCTGGCTTCCCCCGATTGACTTTGCTTATTGGAAACTGGCTGGGAAATGCAACTGTCATAAATACATGTCAGCTGTCAAGTGCCCACATTTGGATCGTGGGACCATGGGGATGGTGCAAGGGTCACGCATCACTTTGTCAGTGCCATTGTAACTTCAAACAGTCACTAAACAAATGTTGGAAGTTGTATTTGTTTTGAGTTATGTGAAAGGAGGGCAAAGCAATCCTAGTTAATGTGGAAAACACTTGAAGCTTTATGCAGAATGCCACTGAATGGCCAACTTGATACAAAAGTGAGCAGGATTGGCCGCCATTAGGATAAACTGCCAAAGCATGAGCACTGAGTGACTGAAGATCATCTTGATGACTAAAAGCATTCAGACAGACACTATTCTGAAAGCATTTAATGCCTGCAAATAATGAGGGCATTAGGGAATCATAGGCTGAATTAAAACCAATCCTGTATTAGGCATTTGAAGCATATTACGAATATTGTACCTGTTTTACATACTGTATTTTCAGAGTGGAAAATTCTACAGGAGACTAATGCAACATAAAATGCATTGTGCTGCTAGTCCTCTGGGATACATTCCTTCCCATTAGCCAAAGACTGCTGAAAAATATTACCTTAAAAGGTAAAGTTAAAAAAAGAGGGAGAAAAGCTTTATATAGGAGATCAGTTAGAGATATCTGATGGCCTCAGGTCAGGAAGAAGAACCACTGGGGAGGAACTTCTCTTGAGCTCCAGCGAGGAAGAAAGTGCTCAAACAAGCAAGCAAGAGAACCTGCTTAATTTGTTCAGAGTTCAACCAGTGCTTTAAAGTCCCTTATTAAAAGATGACAGACCTATATTCAGGCCGTGATATTAAGCACTATCAAGAAGCAAAGAGGTGTCAGACATGAAAAGAAATGTTTACCTGGTTAGTCAACCAGGAAGCCACAGAAACCCATTTAGTCCAGGTAGTTCTTTCCTTATCTTTCATCCACAAAGGTGAATCATCTTACAAAGGGAGCAAATGGACTATAATCAGGGCCTTAGTGAGTCAGGCATGAGCGAGGAATTCGAGGAAAGAAACAACAGGAGCCTGAGGAAGACTGAAATATATCAGCAGCTCTCAAATAGCATGTATATGAAGCTTACATAGATTTCACTGGTCTTGGTTTTCTCTGAGCTTGGCCGTTTTCTTGCAGACATTTCATTAACCAAACTAGGTAACATCATCAGGGCTAGTAGGGAGTGGGGTTTGCTCTCACTTTATATTCTAGTGGCTTGCCCTGTCAGCGTCGGTGGGGGTGGTCTTGGAGTATTTTTGATTGGACAGCTTGCTGTTAGCTTGTTTGACAGGTCCTTGGCTGGGGTATTCTTTACTTCTTGATTTCCTGATTTATTGATCTTGATTTTTCCTTTATCAGTACCACATATGGGGATTCCTTTCCTCCTTGCTGGAAAGCATCTGAATTTTCTCATGTTATTCTCATATAAGTTGATATTGCTGGAAAATACATTATCTGATTGCAGTTGCAGGCTCAGATTGATCCTTCTATATTTATGCAATCTGAAGTACCAGTTTGGAGAGACACTACAATTTAATTTTTTTTAATTTAATTTTAATTCCATTTATATCCCGCCCTTCTCCGAAGACACAGGGCGGCTTACAAGCTTAGCAGTAGCCTTCATTCTATGTATATGCCTGCTTATTAGGGCTTTCACACACACACCAAGCGGCATTATTACAAAGTCAGCTTAATTGCCCCCAACAATCTGGGTCCTCATTTTACCTACCTGGGAAGGATGGAAGGCTGAGTCAACCTTGAGCCTGGTGGGATGCGAACCTGCACTAATTGCAGGCAGCTGGTGTTACTTAAGGAGGCATTAGCCCACTGGTCCACCAAGGCTCAATTTATAGTAGTAATAGAACACAATACTAATAGAACACAGGCTTTGTAGGCTAAAAGTTCCAGATTCAGTCCAGAGTATCTCAGTGGGAAGACCAGTAAGTGGAGGCCATGCTGATCTAAAAGGATGGAGGCTTTGACTCAGTCTACAACTCTCTTATCTCCAATCACCATTCTGCCAATCTGGATGCCAGATAGCAAACTGCCTGAAGTTGCACAAGAGCTCCACTGCAATCAGAATCCTGAAGGCCTGTAGCAGAGGCTTGACATTCTTGTATAATGTATTTTCCAGCAATATATGAGAATAACGTATGAGAAAACATACTAAGTGCTGTATTCATACAACATACTAAATTAGCTTTAATCAGTGATAGAGTTTTGTGTACAGACCCAGTCACTGTATGTAAATAAAGAGCCTTGGTGGAGCAGTGGGCTAATGCCTCCTTAAGTAACACCAACTGCCTGCAATTAGTGCAGGTTCGAGTCCCATCAGACTCAAGGTTGACTCAGCCTTCCATCCTTCCGAGGTAGGTAAAATGAGGACCCAGATTGTTGGGGGCAATAAGCTGACTTTGTAATAATGCTGCTTTGGGGGGGGGGGCGAAAGCCCTAATAAGCAGGCATATACATAGAATGAAGGCTATTGCTAAGCACATTGATTTAGATTATAAGCTGCCCTGAGTCTTCAGAGAAAGGCGGGATATAAATGGGATAATAAATAAATAAATAAATAAATAAATAAATAAATAAATAAATAAATAAATAAATAAATAAATAAATGAATAAATAAATAAATAAATTACTGTGCAAATCCAGAAAATTGGTTAATCAGAGAACCTAACCACTGGAAGCAGACTGAGGAGAAAAATACCTCAGCCACTCTTCTATTGCTTCTCACTGAACTATCTACTTAGCATTCTTGCATTAATAAAAGTTATGCTCAGTCTGGGAAATAATTGCTTTTCTAGCCTTTTCCATATATCATTGTTACTCATCCTGTTCCTCCTCTTTTGCTTTTCTCTTCCTTCAGAAGACACTGGAACTTCAACTTAGAGGAAGACTTTCATAGCCTATGACTGCAAAAGAAATTGACCTCCTGTTCTATTGTTGATCAATACTTAGTAACATAGGCCTAAAACAGATGCAGGCTGCAATTAAACAATTAAAATCCCACAAAGAAACTAAGGCATAGCTTTACCCCAAACAAATCTGAATGATGAATTCATAAGAAGTTAGTTTCTTGGACAGATCTCTGGTGTGTACAAACATATTAAGAAATTATGTGAAAATAGATAAGCTTGTTCTTTAAAAAAATCTAAGCCTACATTCCAAAAGATATTGAATGTATGTATGAACTATATATCGAGTTCTCAATTTCAAAATGAATGATTGGAACTATTTTCTGGAAGTTTTGTTTAGATATGACAATGTACTTGGTCACAGCTTCCTCTGTTCCTGTAATATCAAAATTCATACTGGAATTGGTGACAGGCCCAAAGATTTATTCTCCTGCCACAATATCCAAAGAAAAATCAAGCACTGGGAGACAAATAGTCACACTGCAAAAAAAAAAAATGCCCAAAGTCTTTTCCATTGCACCCAACTTTAAACTAGAAGGTATATTACCTGATTTGCAATTGTTGAAAAAACAGTGGACTTCCCGTACCACTTTCAAAACCTAGCTAAGAAAACAACAAAAATAGCAATAGCAGAAAACTTTAAAATGAGTTAGTTTTGTAACCTCTGGCATTAATAACATTGCTTGGAAACCACTGATAGAACAGTTTAATGTGATCGTCGATTAATATTGACCTTATTGTGTGGTGGATCCTGGAAATATGCGTAATATGAATTGTTTGCTTGTTTCATTTCTCATCACAGCCAACACACATGAGGTCTCTCCTTTGCTTTCCTGTATTTCCTGCTGTCTTTGCTATTATAAGTTGTGTTGTGGGAGTTCTATTTATAGTACAAGGAAAGGAAAAAGCACTTCTGGATTCAGGAAAACCAACCAAAGAAAGAATCAGAGGAAGTGCGGCTGCCATTTTACCAAACAATTTGGAAAGCATTGAGCTTCGAAACTCACAAGTGTTGTCATTGTTGCTAAGAATATGAACTGAGCACAATTCCTTTGTCCTCCAGAAGTATTCCAAAGGGCAGCTTGAACAAGAAGGATAACGGAATAAAGAAATCCTAATTTAATCAGTGTTCTAAGTAGCAGAGCAGAATAAAATTGGAGCAGAAAAAAGGGGTGTGCAGGTAGGTAATGCACACACAGAGGTAAAGTATTCACTCTACATTTTTATTTCTAGGTTTCTCAGAAATGCAAATAAGGTCGTCTTTCCTAATCGGTTCCCCTCAGAGTTCTGCTTCTCTAAGCTCACTGCTCCAGCTCTGTGTCTATTACTTTAATTGGCTGGGATCAATGAGAATTGTACCTTGGCATCTGAAAGCTAATCTGCTGTGGTCATTGAATCTCAGGTGGAAGAAACTGTGATGCCAATACTGTACAGGTGCTCTGTCAGAATTTATGTAGAGAGAAAAGGAGATTGTAATAAATTGAAGAAAGATGAAGTTTGACAATATCTAAAGCCCGTGGTCTTGAATAACTCATGTTTACATTACAAAAAAAAGTACACTGTTAAACATTTATTGTGTTTAGTTTGTGGCAAATATTTCAGTAATTGTAAGAGTGGGACATGATCTAAATGTCTGCTCTTACAAAGGCTGCTCCTGAACCTAAAAGCAGCTAGAGAGCATTTAGTGACGCATCTGCAAGATCTCTTTATGTGTTCTCACTTTGGTCTGGGGAAACTTTGTAATTGTACAAATTTTGTTGGCTTTCATGGATTCAGAACTTTCATTAAGAAATACTGCTGACTGTGAGTGTGGGCTGCGATCCATAGCATTCTATGCCTCAATAAATGTGTTAGAATTTACAATGGCCCAAAACTTTGTTGTTGCTGTTGTTGTTGTTGTTGTTGTTGTTGCTCTGGAACTTGCTATAATTTGTTTGCTATTCTGAACTATTTAGAACATAATTTGGTAGAAAAGGAACTATAAATAAACTGATGGTGATTAATACTATCAAGGTAGGATATCTGTATTTGTTTGAAGAAGTGGGATTGAAACAATGGCAAATATGCTTAGTTTACAGGGGTACTTTAATCTTTGTATTGGTAGAAAACACCAGTGGTGTAAGTTGCCTCTGGTCTGAAATCTGAAAAGTACCAGGTGCTCTCTTCATTCTCAACTAGCACTCTAATTTCAGTGCCTAACTTAAAGACTTCTTTTCAGTCTCTTGTGTCTTGAGGGGATGTAATGGCAGTCACAACTGTACAATGAAACTCCATCCTTTAGTTCATTTACCCCTGTTGAGCTTCACTCCGCCACAAACGTGCTTGCCACCTTATCAATCCTTATATTTCTTTTATTGCTCCTGTTCCCAGTCACTGCCAGTCATCTGACTTCCCTCCTCCAGTTAATGGGAAGATGACGAAGCCTAGTCTAATGCATTTATAAAACCATAAGGCTCCCTTTGGACATATCAAGAGAAGGAAGGGATTCCAGTACAACTAGAGGTGTCCTATATAAGTCAACCTACTTCATGGGGCTGGGTGTCAGATGAAGGTAAAGTCATGATGGAAGAATTGTGCATATTTCCATTCTGCTTAATGAAATACATTTTTGGAGAAGTTTTGCTTTGCCTCTAAGAAAAACAAATTTGAAGGCATCTCTGGGAGTTAAAAGTGGAAGAGGTAATGTATTGTTCAGCAGATATTTTTAAAAGTTAGAGTTATGTACAAAATTACGTAGAGCAACATGAGAGTTGCCTGTCCACCTAATAAAAAATAAAAACGTGTAAATAAGAAGCAGTATAAGTTAATATGATGAGAACATGGGAATATTTGAAACTCGGCAAGCATATACGTGCAACAGGGGGCATTCTTGTGCCTCCATGATGGGCTCCCTACTTTACATTTTTTATTACACTATTTTAATATTTATTTATTTATTTTATTTTATTTTTTTATTTTTATTACATTTATATCCCGCCCTTCTCCGAAGACTCAGGGCAGCTTACAAGCTTAGCAGTAGCCTTCATTCTATGTATATGCCTGCTTATTAGGGCTTTCACACACACCCCAAGCGGCATTATTACAAAGTCAGCTTAATTGCCCCCAACAATCTGGGTCCTCATTTTACCTACCTTGGAAGGATGGAAGGCTGAGTCAACCTTGAGCCTGGTGGGATGCGAACCTGCACTAATTGCAACAAATGCCTTTCTCTTGTGAATACAGATGTAAAATTGATCCGAAAACACAAAAAAAACTAGAACATAAACCCTGAAAGATTTTTTTTTTAAAAAAAATTAGTGGTGGAAAGTAGCATCTGGGATTAGTAAGAGAGCAGGTAGCAGGAAGTGGCCTCACCAGTTTTAGTTCTGGCAAGTGGTATTTTGGGCTCTGATTATATTTCCTGCAATCATTTTTTGAAAGCGCTCAAACATTATCGTCATATTTTGGGATTCAAATATTACACTCTTATCATAGAATAGAAGAGAGCTTGGGGATTCCTTCTAAATCAGAGGTCCCCAGCCTTTTGAGCACCAGGGACCGGTTCCGTGGAGAAAGGGACCAGAGAGGATGTAGTTTTGTGTGCTGCCTGCATCTTGCAGATGGGGCTTTGCTTGTTTGTGCGGACCGGTTGCTGGCATGCCGTGGCCCAGTACCGGTCCACAGATTGGGGTTTGGGGACCCCTGTTCTAGATGTCTTCTGGATGAAATGGTTTACAGCTTCCAAAATTTGCAGCCAATTGTTCTTTCCCATAAAGTGAAGCTATCAGGTTGTAGAAAGCTGATTTTTTTTTTAAATTCCATTTATATCCCGCCCTTCTCCGAAGACTCAGGGCGGCTTACAAGCTTAGCAGTAGCCTTCATTCTATGTATATGCCTGCTTATTAGGGCTTTCACACACACCCCAAGCGGCATTATTACAAAGTCAGCTTAATTGCCCCCAACCGTCTGGGTCCTCATATGGATTTGTCCATTACCTCCTGATGCAGGTGTGAATAGAGAAAAACAAAAACAACTTTCTAATGTAAACCCTCACAGACATACAGTATAGTATTGCAAAAGAACTACACAAGCACAATGATGCTGTTTGTTCCAAGAATGTGGTCAGCTTGCATTACACAAATAGTGCAGCATTCCTCAAAGACAGTTCTCTGAGCTGAAGAGCTAATTGGTTTTGGAAAGTTAGAGGGTTTTTAAGGCCATATGAAAGATTATATTGCAGGAGTTTGGTCAGTGAAAGCAGAACAGATTTTCTAAAAAACAAAACAAAAAAACCCTCAGTCTTTGGCTGCTTTCTTCCTTGGATCCCTGCTGATGAGTTTCAGCTGATAGAAGAGAAGAACTGCTGGGTTTGTTCACTTGCGATGTGCTTCTTGTCTTGTGTCTGACTCATGACATTAAATGTAAGATTGCATAGGCAGTAGAACAATAACAAAGATTCAGGGCAATCCTCAAACCATAGCTAATGTTATTGCCCTTCTTGGCTGAATCATGTGGCTAAAACAGTTCTGTTCATGGCTTGAAGAACTGAAGAAGCTTCTTGGATGAGAAGCAAAATGTCTTCAAGGAAAAACAAAGTGTCCACTAGTGAGCATCATTCTCTTTCTGTCTAGCTCCAGCTTCCTCAGTCCCTTTGCCTCTGCCCAGGCTAGTTGTTTTTTTTTCTCCCTTAGTTTATTTACTCAGAGACTTTTAGGAAAGCTTTGCTCTTTGTTTCAAATTCTGTTGGTGAACAGCCTCCAACTATAGATCCATCTAATAGTGATTCCCCATCAGCATTTCTTACTTGTTATTACATTTGGGATCCATCTTTGTGTGGCTGAAGTACAAAAGCTTTCTAACTCAGTTAGAATTTTCTTTGTCTCGATCTTTATTGGCAATGCCTCACTCACATAACTGCTCAGGGAAGGCCTGCTCAAAATGCCCTGTGCTGCAGCATCATAGATTTCCAGAGCTCTTTCTTTGACTGGCCCTGCACAGCAATAAAGGAGAATATTTGTAACTCAGGTTGGTGCTCTCTGAGCTTGCTTGTTTTTTTGCAGACATTTCATTACCCAGATTAGGTAACATCATCGGTGCTAATCCTGAGAACCAAACAACCAAGCTCAGACCCTAAACAGCAATGCTGGTAGATGATGCCACCTGAGTAATGCTGAGGGGAGAAACAGTCTCCTACTCATATGCCAAATTCTCTTGGCCAGTTTATGTGACTGGAAGGAGGAATGCTAACTGTGTCCCAGTCGTGTCTTATTTTCTGAGATTGGATTTGGAGTCTACTGTAAGAAAAGCAGAGATGGGCAGAGAAAGGTCTGTGCTATGGGGTGTTCTCAATGGACTCTTCCTCAAAGAACTGAATCCTCTTGGGATATCAGTGTTGTATTTATGTAGTTATTAGCAACAGCGGTGCAAAGCCTTGGTGGAGCAGTGGGCTAATGCTTCCTTAAGTAACACCAGCTGCCTGCAATTAGTGCAGGTTCGCATCCCACCAGGCTCAAGGTTGACTCAGCCTTCCATCCTTCCGAGGTAGGTAAAATGAGGACCCAGATTGTTGGGGGCAATTATAAGCTGACTTTGTAATAATGCCGCTTGGGGGTGTGTGAAAGCCCTAATAAGTAGGCATATACATTGAATGAAGGCTACTGCTAAGCTTGTAAGCCGCCCTGAGTCTTCAGAGAAGGGCGGGATATAAATGGAATTAAAATAAAAAAATAAAAATTAAAACATTTCACACATTTTCTTAATAATGTGTGCATCTCAAAGAATGGGAAAAAAGATTTCCCAGTTGCATCAGTATTACATCGGTGTCTTATGATGAAGGGTTGTGTGCTGCCATGAAGCAGGAGCTATGTGAAGATAAAGAGTCTTTTCTTTTATGGCTCTGATAATGGTCAATGTGGAATTTTAATCAGGCTGTACTTCATGAACTGTGGGCCTCACCTGACTGAGGGAACAACATGAGCTCTTTTTCTATCTTAATTGTACAGGCTAGAAACATGCCAAACTTTTTTATTCCTCAAAGCCAAGGATTTATATCCTGTGGTCTGTTTAAGAAAATCCCTCAACATGATGATTACATGAGTTCCATACATGTCACAAGACATAGAGATGGCATGGGTAGTGGTTCACATAGGCATTGATGTTTGCTGTCCTTGTCAGCAAAGGCCATGTTCCTGAAAGTATGACAATAGTTTGAGGAAGGCTGAATTAGACATAACAGAGAGGAAGAAGATCAATAGCAGAGCCTTCAGAAATGACCTCACTATGGATATATTTTACTGGTGGTGAGCAAGCTAAGTAGCTTGGCTACCAAAGCTGGTGGCCACTCTGGGCACATGAAGAAAGAAAACAATGTGATCACAATATGCACCTATACCAATCCTGTTGAGTGGTATTATTGTGCATATAAGCCATGCACATTGAAAGGAATTCTGCCTCCATGGGGATATCCAAAGTATTGAAAGAGCTTCAGGGAACATGTTAGTGCAAACAAAGCTGTTCTCTTTAAAGTGTTAAATCAGCCCCATTCTTTCCTACACCTCCTCCTTTAAAGCTGACTCCTGCCAAGATTTTGCACAGAGCAGCCTCTTTATTAAGTGAAAAGCATGGTAGTTAGGATGTTGCTCTGAGGAACCAGCCATATAGGCTCTGTTCCCTACTCCAGTAATAGCTGTGCCCCTAAGTTGTCTTCTACAGATGTACTGCTGCTGAACTGATGTATCTCTCCTTCATTTGCAATAGATCTCAAATGATAGAAAAAACAAATGGCAAGCTCACTACGAGGACAATTTGAAAATAAACCTCCATTTGGTTATCCATGACAGACACTCGCAGATACAGAACTTGTATTATACACATTAGAAAACTACAACATTAGATTACTTTTTGACATAATCGCCATTCAAATTGAGGCACTTATCATAATGTCTTACAAGTTTGAAATGCCTTCTGCAAAAAAAAAATATATCCCTCCTAGGAATGAAGTCACTTGTTTTGTGCTGGAACTGTACTGGGGAATTGTCTGCAACTAGCCGCAATATATAGTCTAGCCCCTAGGTGGCAGCCAATAGGTTTGAAACAACCATTGCTGCCTGGAGATAGCCAATTGCAGCACAGGAGACTAAAAGTCTGGGTTGCTGGAGAGCTGTTAGCTGCTCCAGCAACCCACTTAGTGTTACACAAGAGCCCAGTACATAACCGCATCCATGTGGCCTTCCCTCTGTCCTCAATCTCTGCTATCTGCAAGGGAGGCCTGGCAGAAGTGCCTTACCATTGTGGGACACATCTGAGAAGTTTGCCTTGGATTCCAGAGAGCCTTACTTTAAAGTCCGGAGAATATGGTAGTAAAAAAATATATCGATATGTGATTATTTCACCATTATGGTTATTGAAAGACCCTTAAATGTAACAAGGGAAGAATGTGTTTGGAGGCAAGACATTTCCTTCATAGAAACTGCTCAGAGATATGAGTTGTTTTGTAAATCATTTAAACAAATGCACTCAAGTTGCACTCAAATGTGCAATCCTCAATATTCCAACATTCCCAGAAAAACTGCTGAATTCTCAGTTTGCTGTTAGAAGTTCCTGGATCTGGTCATAATCCAATTCTTTTTTAAGCAGGGTTTATATGCTCTCTACTTTGTATTTTAACAGTGTTTTTAATCTACAACTGCATATAAACAAGATAAAATAATTCAAACACTACAATAGATGTAGGAATGGGGGTTTACTAGAAACGATTTTATCTCCCATTTGTTTGGAGAACTGATAAGGGAGTTTTTGTTCCTCCAAGACTTGTTTGCAGGGGGGGCAGGATGCTGACAAGATGACAACTGTTGCACTTTCTCTTTGTCAACTACAGCTACATATTTCTTGGCTTCCTATATGGAATTAAGATGATTGCCCTACATAAATTACAGTGATAATGATTGGTGTCAAATTGTTTCATGAGGAATTGAAGTTGAGAAACAATATGATGTGGAGACAAGCTATGAAAACCACCTTCAGCTATGGAACCTCAATGAGTCCTCTTGAGTGAGTCTCTGCCTCTCACTCAGTCTTCCTCGAGGGCAGCGTCATTTGCAGAGAAAATCTTCAGGGAAAATAATGAAAGCAAGATTTGTCATTGTGATGCACGCTGTGCCCCTAAGTTGTGACATTGCATGCATGTATAAAAGTTTGAGTTGCTATGTTTTAACACTGTTCTTATGGTTTTGATAAAAGTGCCGATCCTGTGATGTAGAGAGTAAACAAGGTGAGCTTGAAGGAAGTATGCAGGAAGCATTAGATCAGCAAAAGCGGCTAAAATATTTCTGAAGCCCAGAACAGCCAGTTAACATTTGGAAGCAGCTCAGTCAGATGACTCCCTAATGGGGGAGGAGGAGGAGGAGGAGGGTGGCTTGCAAGTTTAATCTCAGTTACAGCCTTCTTGTGGAACTGAATTCCTTTCTGATCTACCTAGTGGGGCTGATGTCAGCATATCTCTACTTGAGGTTTCTTTGGGGAAAAAAGTATTATTTTACACTAACTTGAATTCCTAATCATCTAATAAGATTATCAAATAAATATTTTATTGTGTCTCTACACTTAGTGCCATGGCTTTAGTTCCATGCATGCACACACATCATTGATAATATCAAGTGTTCCACATCTTCAAATTCATGCCTTTGTTTTTGTAGAGTCCACACGTTATCTCTGCTTACAGTGTGGGCCCTGCAAGATATTTTTCTGCTGCCATATCTAGAGAAAGTTTTTCTTTCCATCAAGTCCTCCAGATGCCTTTAAGCTCAACCACTTCACACGAGAGCTGCTTGTTTATTTATAGCCAGCTTTTAATCACACTTGGATATTTTTAAAATGTCTTGCCTGGCAATATTGGAGTGGCTTCCATTCATATATTTGCTTAAATCTCATTGTTTGTCCAGCAATAGCAGAACCAAAAAGGTATAGCAGTAAATCCAGTAGCCACTTTCTTCTGGAAGGCCACTTAGGAGAAAATCCTAAAGATAAATAATAATAACCTACGGGATAAGATTAGAGTGCAGGAATGTTCTTTGAAAAATTCATGCCACATTTTTCCTCAACTCAGTGCCCTTGGGCTGTGTAAGACTGTAAATGCCATCACCCTTAGCCAGCATGATTACTGATGTGCTATCTGGTAACATGGACATTGTAGTCCAACTTTGAAAGGGTATCAGAGTGGATGAGAATAATCAACACAGACATTCCACTGTTCAAATCAGGCTGATGTTGGGCTTTTGCACAGCCTCATTGCACTGAGGCAGGTGCATGAATCAGAGGCAATGTGCATTAAAGGACTACTAGCCATGTCAGAAGAAAGGAGCTGTAGTTGTAGAATTCATAAATGGTAAGTTGAGAGTAATGGGTTAAATGAAGAATTCAACTAATGGATGTTTTTGGTCCCACTGTCTCTTGCAACATCCTTTCTCCCCATCTGCCTCTCCTGAACAGAGAGGAATGAAATGGGAGAGGGGCTACTGGGGAGAAGAGAATGACTATAAATAAGTCTTGGCACCACCACCACCATCATCAGTTAAGTGTAAGTTTTTCAATTAAATTTAAATTTATTAAACTTAAAATAGGTCCCTCTCTCACACCACTTCATTTTGCCCTGGAGAAACATTTGGAGTGGACATCCACATGCTGCTTCAAAAGAAAGAACGAGGTCTAAAGGTTTATTCTGAAAACTTCCTTAGGTTTCTGTCTTTGGATCCAGATGAAGCATTTTAGAAGGCTTTTCAAGTGAAATCGAGGGACAGATACAGAAACAACTTACTCAGAAATGTCCTAAGTCATTCTAGCATAAAAGACTTCAACTAGAAGTGTTGAAAAGGTCAGTGAAGCTGCTTCACACACTTTGAAAAGGACGTCACTTTGGATTATCTAGGGAAAAGGAGGCTGGGGTGGGGGTTATTTTGGGAAACGTAAGGTTAAGCAAAGACCAAGCAATGAATTAGATCCTATCAAGGTTAAACATCAAAGAAACAGAATGCCCACCAAATATTTGTTTGCATTTCTTTTTTCTTTGGGTGCAGTCAGACAGCATTGGAATGCCAGTTTCCAATCTGTGAGGTGGCATAAAAATATGTTGGCATAAATTATGCTGCCCTCATTGCTGTTCCTTATTCTGCCTCAGCGATCTTGTCAGCTAGTGATGATGTCCTTATTGTTTTAATGCAGAGCAAGTTAAGAAAAATGATTAGTAAAGTCTCCTGGCTTCCCTTCCTACTGAGCACACCCTGATGGTGGGGAAAACAAGCAGCAACTGCTATCCTTAATGTGTGATAAGGCAGGGGTTGGCAAGTGCAGGTGGGTGAAAATAACTTGATTAGCTGCCTGTTACTTTGCCTATCCAAGAGCTGTACATGCAGTTGTAGATTGGAGTGCTCTTCTGAAAGCATGCTAAACCAGAGTTCAAAAATAGCTCAGTTCACAAGATACACAGGGTGAGATGACTGATCGTGACTGATCCTACCACAAAACTGACATTGCTGGTAGTGAGTGACAACTACCAGCAATGGGCCAAGACTTGCAGTGCACTCATTGATGACACAATCAGTAACACCAGCAGTACTTGAGAATAGTAATCTAGCTTTATAACGCATATTTGCCCTGAGTTCTGGTGGTGCAGTGGTTAGAATGCAGTATTGCAGGCAAACTCTGCCCACAGTCTGGAGTTCAGCACTGATGAGGTTAAAGGTTGACTCAGCTTTCCATCCTTCCAAGGTCAGTAAAATGAGGACTCAGATTGCTGGGGGCGATATGCTGACTCTGTAAACCGTTTAGAGAGGGCTATAGAGTGCTAGGGCAAGGGTGTCAAACTGCCGGCCTGCAGGCCAGACACGTCATCAGGAAACCACGCCCACCCTATTGCCAGCAATGGCGAAAAAGCTCCAATACATTGCATGACGTCACATGACATCATGACTTTGACATGTCTGGTGGTAAGTGCTATTGCTAAATTCAGCAATAAAAACACTAAATTTTCCAGCAGTCTTTCAAAAGACCATTAAACCTGTGTATATAAGAAGCTCATGTAAAACTTGACCTGACATTCTGTCAATAGTTTGGGAGGCATTTTCAGGCCATTTTAAAGGACATGAAGCTCAGCTCTTTATCACTATGTTCCGTCAGCCAGTTATATCCCCAATTAAAATTATGCTAATTTTTTTACAGTCAGCAGTTACTCTCTCTATTCAGACAGTAACCTGGGGTCCAGTAACAGGCCATGGCCTATTCGCAACCGGGCAGCATGAGTGGTGGGCCGGTGTGCACGTGCAGCCCCACTCATGGAAGCAGTGGACGCCAGCACTCACGTGAGTGGTGTCAGCGCTCACAGCCCCACTTGCACGGACAGCACCAGCGCACACACCCACCACTCGCACAAATGAAGCTGTGCGCGTGCCTGACCCTTACACAAAACCATCCCCTCTTCTCCCCCTCTCCCGCCCCATGCTGGATCGCCAAGCTGGAATGTCGTTCTAGATGAACTATTTTGGAGGATGAGGGAGCAACTTAAAGCAGAAATAGATGTAGCCATAGGCTTTTCTTTCTTTCTTTCTTTCTTTCTGTTTTCTTCTAACTTGTCCACCCATTGCATTCACTCTTTTCCACATTATCTAGTGTATTTAAAGTTAGTCAAAGAGGGAGAGTTCTATGTTAAAACTATGTTAGAATTCTTTCAGGGCTTATATTATAGTCTTTCATTGATTCCTCATCACTGTCAGATTAAATTTCACAATGTTGCACACGTTGCCTTTATTTCCCTTAGAATAACATTAATAAATTATGTAATACACTTTTTCCCCATTGAGATCTCCATTTCTCCTTTAATGTGGACAACAGAATGAGTTTGATTTATTTATTTATTTTTATTGAAAAGTTTTACAATACATTTTTAAATGCAAAACCCCCTCCTCCCCCTCCCCTCCCCAACCCCTCCCTCCCCTCCCCTCCCCCCTCCCCGACTTCCCAGAGCTGAATACAGGGTATAAAAATACAAACAAGCATAATCTACAATATGCTAACAATAATAAGACATTAAATTCTGTCGCACTTTAACTCTCCATCGTCAAAATATTAATAAAATAACTACTAACTAGTTATACATCATATATACCCAGTACTTATTCAAATGCTAAATGAAACTTTTTAGTCCCATATTTATTCTGAATATATTCAATCCATCTCCTTGGATTTATTTATTTTTTACAACCACATCTGAACCCTAACAGACCAGCTTTAAGCTATGGCTTATGACTATCTTCCTGAATCTAACCATAGAGAAAGTCAACTCAGTGCCTTTATTAAGTTACTACTGTATGTGAGATGGGCAGCTATACAAATTAGCATTAGGTGCATATAATAAATGTAGGTAAAAGCAGAGTCAATTTGAAATTCAGATCACCAAGGTCCACTCTCAGTGGCAAGTCTGTGTAGCAAGATGTCATCAAGGTGCTAACAGAGATCAAAGAATCTGATTGTCACAGCAAACGGTGGGATCAAAGGAAGCACATTCAAGGTCACTCTTACAAAAGTTGTTCTAGCATCTGAATATTCTCTCTCTCTCTCTCTCTCTCTCTCTCTCTCTCTCTCTCTCTCTCTCTCTCTCTCTCTCTCTCTCTCTCTCTCTCTCTCTCTCATTTGGACATTTGGAGGAAGTTTTTTTCAGCTCTGCTGTGCTCTGCTTCTCCTCCTTGGACAAAGATACTGTATATCCTTACAAGGGAATGTTTATCTCTAATCTTTTATCAGCTGACCTCTCACCCAAGCAAATATCTTCAAAGGGACAGGCAACTACAGAAGACGATATTGACATCAGAGGTGATAAGAACAGGGAGAAGTGAGATTCCAATTGCGATGCTCTGTGCTCTTTGGGGATAATTTGTGCACTCAGGAGTGTGAATGACACTACTGTGAAAATGGTGCCAGAACAACATTTTGCAATAGTTTGTTGAATAATTCATAGTGGTCTGGAACAGACATAATGCATATGCCAATGCTAAACTATTCTGGGGTGTTTGTTAAACCTTATTGCAGATTGGTGTGTGATGTTGAAGTAAGCCATGTAATAATGTGGAATTAAATTTAAGTATTAAATTTCAAAATAAATATTCCATCTCTACTGTATATTATTACATTCTTCCCCAGTTAGAACAGATGGAAGAACTAACACAGTTAAGGTCAAACTGAAATGCTGGGAGTGATTTTTGATATTTGAATGGGAAATTAAAGGGTGGGAATGTCCTTCCCAAAGAAGAATGATCAGAATACATTGTAGGACTCTTCAACCTTGACCCAAGCTTGGCACTAGTTTCTGCCTGTGTGCTTTCAAAACAGCCAGTATATATGGAAGTTTCTATAAATTGTTGCTGTTTCTGCACCTCAGATGAACTAAGAGATAATGCTGCAGTTTTCACAGTTGACTTGTCCAGCTAGTCTACCCAAATAGTAGTTAAAAGAATTCTGATATGTTGCATTATAATATCCATTACCTCAGCCAATATAATTATTGTCTAAATAAGTGCCATCATCCCGGTGAGCACTGCTAGCTATTATAATGATGGGAGCTGGAATCCAACATTTCTGGATCTGGAAGGCAAATGGTTGGGGAAGTTGAGGTGAAAATACTGGCTTAGAAAGAAGCAGTGCTTTTTTTGTAAAAGAAAAAGGTGCCGGAACTCACACGTGTCATACAACCCGCCTTGCCTACCCTACAAGGTTCCATCCCAAAAAGGTGCCGGAACTCCGTTCTGAGCGTTCAATGAGAAAAAAAGCCCTGGAAAGAAGGAAACTCAGGACCAAATTGCTATTTTACTCACAAAGCCCATGTCACTTCTGCTTTAACACACTTCAAAAGGTGTTATTGTTGAAGATAATGGGTGATAACTTGATTTTGCTGTGCTGAGCCCTTAGGTAGAAGATGTGATAAACAAATGTGATAAACATTTTTTTGGCTATTTTCTTCTTTTCCCCCTCATGTTTTTTTGCAAATACTTTTAAGCCTCCTATCAATGAGCCTTTTTATGTTTTCTTCAGTAACTGTTAGTAGGATACACAACTAAAGCTGCCTTTGTTATTGACTTAAGAACTTGCAGTGGACAGTGCCTCAGCTAGTGGAAGAAATAACTGAAAAATAAATAGGTCAGCTGTATTTGAGATTATGAAATATTTGAGATAAATATAAACACTGGTCCGCACTAAACTTGCTATGTTTCTTCCAAAAGCTTCTTCATCTCAGTCATTTTCCTGCTATTTAACTGCAGGTCCTGAAGGTTTTGAGATTTCATTCGTTCCGTGTATTCATTCATCAAGATACGATACTTTCCCCCCATATATCAGCCTTCCCTAACTGAGGACTTTCCACATTTGCTGGATCCAACTTGTATCATTTCCAGATGGCAGGTCCACACACATGGGCCTAATGGAAGTTACAGTAGGCTCTATAGGGAGAAGTATTATGACTTCTGTCCATGAAGGTCCATAGCCAAAATGTTTCCAGGACTTCCCCCTTCAGTTCATAAAAGGTCCAATTTTGTAATGGTTCCTTACTCCTTTTGCACCACAAAAAAGTATTTTTCCTCCCACCCTCTGCTTATACTTAATTTCTCAATATATCCCTGAATATGCCCAGCTACTGTAAAGGATTTCTACTTCTACCTGCAATCTCCATTTTCAAGGAAATGGGTTGCTTGGCTCTCGCCTTCTTTTGCCTTTTTCTGTTGTCATTTTGAATCAAGGCAGTTGTGTCTAAAACAGGGAAACAAAAATGATACAGGCATATATCATATGTGTATGTATTCATTCATGTGTATAAAGCTAAGCTGCAAACATTTGGATGACCACCAGGAAATGGTAGCTATTTGCTGCTATCTTTGTAGCCCAGTTCTGGTAGTCTTGTCCTTGGCAGTAATGTCTGTAAATAGAAATGCAATACACCTTACTACAGCAATGAAAACTGTGACCTCTGCTGTTCTTCCTACTGGTGGAATGTAATGTGTAAAAAGTTACGTAGCCCTTCAAAGTCTTCCATGTAGAAGACAACCCTCTATAAAGGTATACTTTTCTGCCTTCATCCCACATTGTTGCTTTGCTTCTCCAGTTCTTCTCACCTTCAGGAAATGATGGATGGGGCATTTTTTTCACCAATCCATCTGAGAGTTCTTAACATCTTCAGTGAGACTCAGGCTAACAATGGACAAAAGCAGAATTTGTGTGTCTGTAGATGTTCGTTTTGCCAAAAATGCAAATATAGTCTTCATCATGGAAGAAGAAAAAAGAATTTCAGGGTAAATCTGATTCTTATGGCATCTAGCATTTTCTCAGTTCAGCTTAATTGTTGAATTTATAACTAATTTTCTACTTGCATATTGTTTTCCTTTTCTTCTTTCTTTCTTTCCTTCTTTCTTTCTTTCTTTCTTTTTCTTCTTGATTTTTTTATCTTCTCGCCTGAGAGAAAACTTGAAAGTCTATAGTCTATTTTGTGGCATTCATGTTGATCTTGATAAAGGCATTGTCCAACTGATGGTTTTCAGGTGCTATCTGTTAGCATCTATGTGTCATCTGCATTTTTTGAAGGGGAATAAAATGAAATGTCCTAAGAAGTCATCATGGTAAATGTTCAGCTAGATAGGAGAGATAAAGGTAAAGGTAAAGGTTCCCCCGCACACGCATGCTAGTCGTTTCTGACTCTAGGGACCGGTGCTCATCTCCGTTTCAAAGCCGAAGAGCCAGCGCTTGTCCGAGGACGTCTCCGTGGTCATGTGGCCGGCATGACTAGACGCCAAAGGCACACGGAACGCTGTTACCTTCCCACCGTAGTGGTCCCTATTTTTCTACTTGCATTTTTACATGCTTTCGAACTGCTAGGTTGGCAGAAGCTGGGACATGTAACAGACGCTCAACTCTGCTACGCGGCACTCGGGATTCGACCCACCAAACTGCCGACCTTCTGATCGACAAGCTCAGCGTCCTAACCCACTGAGCCACCGCGTCCCTTGAATTCGATAGGAGAGATAGGTGGGTGCAATTTACCAAGCACAGATATTTTTCATGAAGAAATTTGTATATTAAACAAAGCCAAGTGCACATTTACTTCTGAAGAAGACAACTACTAGTAAAGAATTAAAATTCCATTTATTTTTGTCATTAGCCTGAGGATATGCTTTCTGAAGTGTCCTGAAATTTTCTAGATTTGGAAGTATAAACTCAAAGTGCCAAATACTACTACAATCTTGATTTGGGCAAGACCAGATTAAGAGGGGGGGCATTTGTGGGGACCTCAGCCAAAAAAAATTTATTGTTAAATTATGTGATGGTATTATTATATAGAACATCCATTTCATATAGTAGGCTAGAAAGCGAGAAGCTGTAAGTTCTGGTCCTACCTTAGGCACAAAGATAGTTGGGTGACCATGGGACAGTCACTCTCTCTCAGCCCTAGGAAGAAAGCAATGGCGAGCCACTTCTGATAATGTGACCAAGAAAACTTCATGGATTTGTCCAGGTTTTCACTAGGATTTCAGACTGAATCACAAGGCAATAGTGGTGGCAGTTGCTATAGTGCATTATGATGCCAACTAGCTTCTCATCTATTCTGTTTGCAAACTTTAATATAGATACCATATATAGAAGTGATGGTGAACCTTTTAGAAACCAAGTGACCAAACTGCAACCCAAAACCCACTTATGTATCATTGGGTGCCAGGTGGGCGTGGCCCATTGGATGGGCGTGGCCCATTGGGTGGGTGTGGCTGTGGTGGTAACAGCAGACTGGGTGGGACTAAAACGTTCAATCAATCAATTCCAACTTTGCGAATCTTTTTTTTCCTGTGAGTAGTTGAAATTGATTGATTGATTGAACCTTTTTTTTTGCACACGGTGGCGGAGGCCTAAAGTGAAAAGGTTTTATAGGGCTGGGGCGATGGCGCACGTGGCCACAGAGAGGGCTCTGTGTGCCATCTGTGGCACACATGCCATAGGTTCGCCACCACAGATATATAGATGCAAAATATGAACACAAATTTCTCACATCAAAGTAATTGGGAAAACAATCTTCTTATTTTAGGTATATGTTTATTTAACAAAAGTAACCTGGGTTTCCATACTTCTGGCAGAAAGTAAGCAAATCTAACAAACATAATGAAATAATAGCACATTTTGAAACCGCAATACATAAAAGCAGATTTCAGAAAGGAAAAAGGAAATGGAAACCAAAATGCTGAAGACTCTTTTTTCCTCTGAATATCAGATTTGTAAAGGCTCCAAATTCAAAATGCAGATTTTTCTCTGAGCACTGTGGAAAAAGGCTATCTTTTCTCATTCCTAACCAGGAAGTGAAACCATTAAAAATGGCATTTCCCCAGGGCTCATAATACAGTACATTTTAAATACAGTATGAACTCCTTGTGTTTGGATAGATCTACATAGGTGTTAGGGAGATTGTTATCTACAAGAGCCCATTGGGTATAGAAATTAAATAAACATCTACCATATTTTCTGTGCAAAGGGACATCACTGTCCTTTTATAGCCTCTGAGCTCCTTTAGCTTTTCTGACATGTAGATACACTTGCAATCTTTGTTCCTTTTTTCCTCTAATTTTTTTACACAATTTAATTTAGAAGAAATATTCCATTTTTTCTTACCTGTGTGTTGGAGAAGCCTTATTCACCCGGTATTGAGGAAAGTGTCAATTTTTGACATGATAAATACAGGGGAAGCTTATGTGTCGTTGTCATCATCTATTCCTAAGCTCCACTTTTCATTCAACAGACTCCAAGCCAACAGTTTTCCTTTTTTATTTTACAATAGATGAAGTGAGGCCAGTCTATGATGGGTATCATACAACACTACTCAGTTATCAAACACTTACAGTGCTCAGATGTCCAGAAATATGCTGGATAGCCTGGATATTTTATCATTTGTCCTCCATTTCCTCCCGTCTCTAGGATTCACTTCTTGACCTACTTTTATTAACTCTTATGCAGGGCTCCATCCTGGACTGCAAAACTCCAATCAACCATTGGATGGCAGCAAAGGGTCAGGTTTTCTGAAGCCCTTAGCTGTCACAGGGTGTCCCTTGGATTATTGTAGCTCAGGCATGGTAACCCCTACTCTTCTGGCTTTGAAGTCAGTAAGAGAGGGTAACTTGGCTGGCTTCCAAGGAGACTGAAGTGATGAGACAGAAAGGTCTATGGGGGTGGGCTGTGGCCAAATAAATAGTTGGGGCAGAATAGAGCTTCCAATATTTTATCTCTTTCTGTACCAGTGCAAATTTTGAAAGCTTTTACTCTGAGAACTCTGTTTCCGTGATCTATTAGTTTTTTTAAAAAAACCCTGAACATTTCATCCGTATATGCCTAAGTGAAGGGGAGAAGGGGAAGAAACAACAAGAGAGCCATGTTATTTATTGACCCATAATAATTTTGTCTATTATATTCTGTAGTAGGATATCATAGTTGATGGTACTGAACACCACTGAGAAATCTAAAAGGATTGAAAGGACCACTGGAAAGTCTATAAGGACCATAAAGGCGGCATTCCCTCATCTAGGTAGAGGTAAAGTTTCCCCCACACATGCGTGCTAGTCGTTTCCGACTCTAGGGGCCAGTGGTCATCTCCGTTTCAAAGCCGAAGAGCCAGCGCTTGTCCGAGAACGTCTCTGTGGTCATGTGGCCAGCATGACTAGACGCCAAAGGCGCACGGAACGCTGTTACCTTCCCACCGCAGTGATCCCTATTTTTTTTCTACTTGCATTTTTACGTGCTTTCGAACTGCTAGGTTGGCAGAAGCTGGGACGAGTAACAGGCGCTCACTCTGCTACGCGGCACTCGGGATTCGACCTGACAAACTGCCGACCATTTGATCGACAAGCTCAGCGTCCTAACCCACTGAGCCACCGCGTCCCTTTCCCTCATCTAGGTCCCATCAAAAGTCATGTACCAGAGCAATCAATGCTATTTATACCCCATGACCAGCTCTGAAGAAGTGGGTCCAGATAATCCATTTCCTCTAGCATCATTTGTAGCTGATTGCCCATCACCTTCTATAAGAGGTAGAGAATGTGCAAAATCATCGCATAAAGACTGATTAGTCCTCATTGCTATCATTCTTTCTTTCATTTTGACCTCCTTTCATACAGATTCTCTAACAGGTGGGGGGAGAGAGAACCTTTTTAATCCTCATTGGATTTATGAATATTTACTTAACTAATCACCTGCCATTTAATCTATGAATTGAATCAGTGAAGTTAACTGGCTTTTTCCCGGACTCCACTTCCTTTTTAAGACCCAGTGGAAAGGATAAGACATCTTACTATATTATGCATGCAAAAATAACTGTTCCAGTATTAATGGAAAACTAACTTTAATTAGAGGAAAGTCAACCTGTACAGAGTTCATATCAGAATTTGCATGTTCCATGGAAGAACATTTCAGTGAATATCTAAAGTACACCACCCAGAATTAAAAGTAATTAAAATTCCAGTTCAAGTGCACAACTATATAAAATCCTGCCGAGCTCAATTTCTAATGCCTCAGAGAACTGAACAATGGTTATTCAGAGGAGGGGGGCATTTTTACAGCAAAGGCCACACTGACTAAAAAAAAAGTTTTTAAAATCTCCTGCCAGGACATTTGACTGTGATGCCACCAAAAATGGGTTAGTCCAAGATTTACGTTTTGCTGGGGTAGAAACTTTGGAGGAATTATGGGAGACTGTTTTTTTAGTGTATTTAAGTATATTATTTTTGTGCTAAATGACCTGATATATGTTTGTATTTTAGCTATTAAAAACAAACTAAAGTAAAATGTATTATAATGAAGGTGTTCCCTGGGTCATAAAAGGAGTCTTGATTAAAAGGATTTTCCCCCTCCCCCAGAAAAGGCAGAGATCATATAATAATTAGTTAAGGTCTTGCTGAAATCTGTCAACAAACTGAGCCAATGATGCAGGATTACTGCAATACCAGATGGAAAAACAAAATGTGCAGGTTAAGCTACGATAGAGTGTTTTAATTTTCCATCATAGTTAGTGCCTACCTTTAGATGAGGAGGCTTATCTATTTTATATTTATGTTTTATATTTATGATTTGTAAAGGGCTGAGTTGGAATTATAATTCTGAGTTGTAGCACGGGGTTTTGTTGTCTTGGGTTTTGCTAAGATTGATGTTAAGAAAAGAAAGTTGTTTGTTGTCTAAATGGGGGTAGAAGAGTGATTGTTGGAGTCTGACCTCTTGGCACAACCAAGAGATTTATCAAAGGGTGCATGTGACTAAGTTAAGTAAGAGACACAGCCCCAGCTTGAAGGAAACAGCTGCTCATTTTTGCTTTCACACTTGGCAGCTGGACAAAGAAGGGAGATGTTTGTGTTGAATACCTCTGCAAAACTGAGTACAGTAAGTGATTTTCCCTGTTGTCCTTGGGTTGGGAATGTGTTTGCATTTTAAAAAAGAAGAAGAAGAAGAAGAAGAAGCCAGGAATACTACTTTTTCTCTTCCAGCTTCTCTCGTAAAAGTTGAGGTCTAGTTTGCTATCTCATAGATCTAGTTTCACAAACAATCTTTTTCTTCAACTAATACACGGACCCAGCTTATTTTGCTTCAGTGAAAGAAAGAAAAAATAAAGCTAGGTAAACTACAGTGTAGTTGCTTTTCAAGGGTATTTGGTTTGGCTTGTCCTGTTCGGTTTAGAAATGGGGATGCTGTGTCTTTAAAGAGGGAATACTCACAGCTACAGCTGCTGTCGTTGTAGTGCTGCTGTTGCTGGAGAAGCTGTACTTTGTACAATTCTTCGTTCCACAAAACAAGGTACAAGAATGCAGTCCTTCTTATGGCGTGCCGGCTTTGTTTCCTTGCAATGTCAGGAAGAGGCTCACGATGTCAAGCGCCTCGTATAACACTTGAGGCTATTCTATGGCAATTTAGAAGAGACCCATTTAAAGCAGCTTGGCAATTTCAGTGGCGGCGGCTATCTGGGGAAAACACATTGCTGACTTTGGGATAATAAAAATGCAGCCGACAAATGCTATCATGTATCGTGGTGCCAGACACGACTTCCAAAAATATTGTTCCTGTCTGCATAGTTATTGGGATTGCCAGGAGAGAACTACTTGTAGCAGACAAGGAGTCCCTTAATGGCTACTAGCTGTTAGAATTTGCTTAAGTTCTTGATAAGGACTCTGTTGAATTGTCTTGCTACATGCATGAATTACTTAAAAGTCTGAGGGGGAGGAGGAAAGCTGATTGTCTTTGGGGCTGCTGTCAGCTTCTAGGAGCCTCTGATTGGCCGCTATGAAAAATAGGATGTTTCCTGGGTGGACTTTGGGTCTTGATGTTCTTTTAACTCAATGAAACAACTTAAAGGAGCCAGAATTATGGGGGCTGAAATGATCAGTTGAAGGTGATTTGGCAAATAAGCCACCCTTACTAGGATTACTGCTGGTTAACACAGAAAATTTAATTCCTACCTGTGTTTTATGATCACAGATGGCATTTGAACTTATCTCCATGGTTACATTTTTGCTTTAAAATAAGTATAATCCTTTTCTACAAATAGCAGAAGAGTAGATGCAAAGTACTTTAAATTTCTGAGGTCATAATGATGCTGCAAACCGTAGAGGCTCAGAAGATTTCCTGTCTTGTCCAAGTTGACAATTTTGATTGGACTATTATTTCAGGATTTCAAAAGTGAAAGTAAAGCATGAAATGTCACTTTGGAAAAGGGAAGAACAGGAATGATGATTGTTTTGATTGTACAACAGAAGTCATGGCAACCTAAAGGAATCCACAGTTATGGTTATTAAGTATAGTGGCTAAGATTGATAGGTGTAGTTTGGATTAGTGGTTTAGGCACCAGCTTAAAAGTGAGAGACTGCGAGTTCTAGTCCTGCTTTAGCCATGAAAGCCAGTTGAGTGGCCTTAGGCCAGTTATCTCTCAACTGAACTTACCTGGAGGGTTCTTGCTGTGGGCAAAATAGGAGCAGGAAGATGCGTTAAATATGTTTGCTGCCTTGAGTTATTTGTAAAAGTAATAAAGGCTGGATACAAATAAAATAAATAATCCAGATCTCCCAGAATTGGAGGAATTACATTGCCCATCACCTAAATTCTAGTACTTGATTTTATGCAAGTGAGAATTTTCATTGCTGTATGGAAACCTGATTGCATTCTGTTTCTTTCCATGAGATAAGTGATATATTCTCACAATTTTCCTTCATTAATCAAAATAATTTCAAAAAATATTTATTTTTCTTATTTTCAGCAGCTAATCTTTCTCTATTGCAATAGTAGCAAAACAGCAATGTCTAGAACTAGCAATCCACCAGTAAGTTTTAAAACTTTCTGCCTGCCCACCCATAATTGGGTATTCTGAATTAAGATGATCCTTGCTCTAGATGAAGAAGGCTTTGAATCCTTTCTCCCTTTTGTCATGAAAATTGGCCCTCAGAAGTACGGATTAGGGGAAATGTGTGTGTGTGTGTCTCTGTGTGTGTGTGTGTGTGTGTGTGTGTGTATACACAAAAACATACTTCAAGGGAATAGTTTTCACTAGAAAATTGGGGAAAATGAAAAGGGTTAATCTTCCCTCCTTGTACCAGGATCTTAATCCAGATTAATTTTAAAGTGAACAGAAAAGCAATCATGTATTTTACAATCCTTTTAGCTAAAGAGATGCCCAAAGCAGATCTTTCACAGGACCTTTGTTGTGGTTTGGGGGGAAAAAATTCAATACCATATAGATAGCCCTCTTCTAAACTACCATGTTTCCCCGAAATTAAGACCCAGTTTTATACTTTTTTGCCACCAAAAGAGGCACTTGGTCTTAATTCGGAGAATGTCTTAGCTTAGGACCACCATACCCAGGTCTCCCATATCCCGACACGGTCGTGCCGCTGCTTGACTTCTTTTGCGACCGCTTGCCAACAATTGCGGCTGGACACCATGTGGCACATTGCGCCATTGCTGCTCCTCCTGGCAGGACACCGCATGGTGCTTTGTGCAATTTCTGCTTCTCCTGGCAAGATGCTGCGTGGCTCTTTGGGACATTTCCACAGCAAAAATGGCCCAAAGTGCCACATGGCTTCCTGCCATGAGCAATAGAAGCAGCACAAAACATGCAAGCAAGAGAAGTGGCCCGAAGTGCTGCACAAAAGTAGTGGCGCAACAGATGGCCTGGCTGTGGTGGTCCTACTGGTAAGGTAAGTAGTGCAGGGTGCGTGGGGCAGCTTCACCTCCTCTACCCCCACCCTAGCTTGATTTTTACGGGTGTGCCTCGCCCCAAAACTAGGGCTTAGTTTTGGAGTGGGGCTTATATTAGGCCCACCCCCAAAAATCAAGCTAGAGCTTACTATTGGGCTGGGTCTAACTTTCGGGGAAACACGGTATTATGGAAGGTAAATAAAGAACAGAGTTTAGTGGATTTTCCCAGAGAAAAACAATGGCATTTTTTTTATTTCTAATTCAAAGTCAGTACCCTGATCATTGATCTCTCTTCCTTTCACCAATGAGAGTTGAAACACACACAAGACTCAGGAGAAGACCTTTGTCTTTAGCAGAAAATATGGGATTCTATATTGCTTCTTATTTTCTCTGTTCATGCCAATGAAAAAATTGTTTTTAGCATACAGTATACTCCCCTTAGTAACCTTGTGAGTTAATTGACGTGGAATTGTATGAGAGAGACGGTGTGTGAACAACAGATAGCAGCAGGGGTCAGGAATGTGTGAACTCACATTTAGGAATTCCCAGAGAAATTAATGGATTTTCCATTCACATGGAAGGTGCTAATGTAATTGCTGTAAATGGACAGGTGAATTTTAGTGGGAAGAGAACACTAGAAACAAAATACTACCAGGGAGGTCAAATAAAAGTGAAAGGGCATGGTGTTTCTAAAATACAGTTTAGAATACAAGCAAAGCATTGAATGTAAAGATGTTGAGCCCAGGTTATGCCTCCAAGAAAGACCCAGTATGCACAAGGATTTGGGAGTGAAGAGGAACTAAAGAGCCTCTTGTTGCGAGTGAAGAAGGAGAGTGCAAAACTTGGGTTGAAACTAAACATTAAGAAAACCAAGATCATGGCATCCGGCCCTCTCAATTCCTGGCAAATAGATGGGAAAGAAATGGAGGTAGTGACAGATTTTATTTTCCTGGGCTCCAAGATCACCACAGATGGGGACTGTAGCCAAGAAATTAAAAGACGCTTACTCCTCGGGAGGAAAGCCATGGCAAATCTAGACAGCACACTAAAAAGCAGAGACATCACCCTGTCAACAAAAGTGCGTATAGTCAAGGCTATGGTCTTCCCAGTTGCAATGTATGGCAGTGAAAGCTGGACCATAAGAAAGGCTGAGCGCCAAAGAATTGAAGCCTTTGAACTATGGTGCTGGAGAAGACTCCTGCGAGTCCCTTGGACTGCAAGGCGATCAAACCGGTCAGTCCTAGAGGAGATCAACCCTGACTGCTCTTTAGAAGGCCAGATCCTGAAGCTAAAACTCAAATACTTTGGCCACCTAACGAGAAGGAAGGACTCACTGGAGAAGAGCCTAATGCTGGGAAAGATCGAGGGCAATAGAAGAAGGGGACGACAGAGAATGAGGTGGCTGGATGGAGTCACTGAAGCAGTAGGCGTGAGCTTAAATGGACTCCAGAAGATGGTAGAGGACAGGAAGGCCTGGAGGAATGTTGTCCATAGGGTCGCGATGGGTCGGACATGACTTCGCAGCTAACAACAACAACAACAAAAGTAGCCCAAAACTTCCAAATTCTAATGTTCAGGTATTCAGCCTCATCCTGAATCTTACTGGCTGAGAGACAGTAACTATGGCCTGGCTGAGAGACAGTAACTATGGCCTGGCATAGGGAAATGTAGAAATTCTAAAAAGCATCTTCGTCAGAAGAAAAAGTAGGGAATTCTAATTAGATGGTATAGTTGTTTAAAGTTGGTACAGGAAAGAAGTTGTCTTTATCTCTTCAAATATGTGATTCGAAGAGAGCCTTGTTTGAATTCTAATGTGAATTAGTTCTGATTTTGTATTATGACAATTGTTGTGTAGCGGGTTCTTTGGCGCAGGAATGAAGACGAGGTAAATGAGTACAGGAAAACTCATGGTTTATTTCATGCTGAATCTGAACTGGGAAAATGGCTGCAACTAGCCACAATATATAGTCTAGCCCCTAGGTGGCAGCCAATAGGTTTGAAGCAACCATTGCCGCCTAGGGATAGCCAATAGCAGCACTGGAGACTTGTGGTCCAGGTTGCTGGAGAGCCGTTAGCTGCTCCAGCAACCCACGTGGTATTACTAATGAGCCCTGTACATAACACCCCTCCCCTCTTAGATCAGACAATATTAACACAAGTTAGTCTTAATGCAATTATCAAGACTCATTATCAAAATAATAGTAATAGGGGGAAAAACATATAGGTTACAATGTTATTAAACAACGTCTGAATGAATAGGCTTCATTGACAGCATACTAGACAGTTACATCATAGCACCTGAATGAATATGCCTTCATTGACAGTACGCCAAACAGTTAACATCATAACGCTAGTTTCAGTAGTACAGTGGCAAGCTACAATGCAACAATATTATAGCTCTTTATTTTACAACATAATCAACAAGATATGAAGGAGGCTTGTGTGCCCTAGTGAAACATCTTCCAGTCACTTTGTGGTCTACCAGCTTACCCAGTGGGCTGAGTAGACCTGTGTCCCTTGGTGCACCTGAGTCAAGGGGATTAGATGCTCTCTGGCTGGCCTCTCCAGGTTGGCCCACCCGTGTCAGACTGATCAGCAGAGTAGGCACAGGAGTTGCTGAAGTCTGGTTGGCTTGCTCCTTCAGGGGATCCATGTTGCATTCCTGGACTCCCCACTTCTCCCTCTGGTTCCTCCTCTGTTATGAAGGAAAAGTTTTGAGAGTCCATGTGAGGACTGGCTTGGCCACAGGTTTGAGGACATTGGGAGGGACTTATGACGCAGTCCTCACTTAGTAGCCATTCTGGAAACCGTTTTCTGAGTTGATCAATGTGTCGTCTGACAACTCGCCCTCCCTCCAACCCCACTTCAAAAGACGGGCCCGGATGCTTTGGTAATTTGACCAGGAACCCACAGATTCCCATGACCATAGTTCCTGGCCCATACCCAATTGCCCATTTGCAGCCCCCTAGGGGGTTTTGGACGAGAGGCTTCTGCTGCCACTCTATCTGGATGCAACCTGTCCAGTTTAGTGATCAAACACCTCCCCCAACATAGTTCTGCAGGACTTTTGCCTGTAGCAGTGCAGGGCGTAGAATGATGTCAGAGTCGAAAATCTGCCAATCTGTGATGCCAGTCACCTGTTACAATGCGCTTAAGTGATTCCTTCATTGTCCTCACCATGCGTTCAGCTTGACCATTAGAAGACAGATGAAAATGTGCAGACGTTGCATGTCTGATGAGATTAGCTCTAAGGAAGGCCTGAAATTCAGCAGCAGTGAATTGGGCCCCATTGTCTGAAACTAAGACATCTGGCAGCCCATGTGTGGCAAAGAGTTTTCTCAGCACCTGGATGGTCCTATCAGTAATGTTAGGAACTGGAATTACTTCCAGCCATTTGGAGTGGCTATTCACTACTATAAGGAAGAGCTGTTCCTGAAAGGGCCCAGCATAGTCTATGTGAATCCTAGACCAGGGAGTGTGCATTTCCTCTCACTTGTCAACTGGAGCCTGTGGCATTTCAGGCCTTGATTGCTGGCATGTATAACAACCATGGACTTGTGCCTCAATGTCCTTATCAAGGCCAGGCCACCAAAAGTAGCTTCTAGCTAAAGCTTTCATTCTGACAATGCCTGGATGGCCTTCATGTAATGACTGTAAAACCCTGTCTCTTAGGGAAGTGGGAATTATGACTCTGTTCCCCCATAAAATGCACCCCTTGTGGGCAGATAACTCATGCCTTCTGACAAAATAGTTCTGAAATTCAGAACCTGGGCTTTTATCCAACCAGCCCATGTATACCCATGTCAATACTCTACTAAGTGTTCTATCTGTGGCAGTTTCAGCAGTAATGTCCCCCACACGGAGGGGGAATTCAGGTAGGTCCTGTATGGACAGAATTCTAGCAGCTGGAGCCAGATCTGGTTCCATTAGTAGCAGTGGTAGTCTGCTGAGGCCATAGCATGGCCCATTTCTTTACCCTGTTTGTGAATCAATTTAAAAGTGTATGCAGATAGAAATATAGACCATCTCAGCATTCTTGGGGAAAGTATGTGGGGGGTTTGTTTGTCTGTTGTGAAAAGTCCCAACAGAGGTTTGTGGTCTGTAAAGACCGTGAAGTCCCTGCCATATAAATAGTCATGGAATTTTTTTATTCCAGCAACAATGGCTAGGGCTGTTAATGGGGGGGAGGAAGATGCCTCTTCCTCCAGCAACGATGCCATTCCCCCGTGACTTCAGCTCTCAGGTGAAGCAGGATCCCACCTTCATCGCCACTATTGTGTAGTGGGTTCTGGAACGCATGGAGGATGCCAGGCAGAGGAATACATCATAGCAGCTCTTTATTTGGTGGTAGAAACTGTACTGAGAGGATAGGGTTACCTGTGCCCTATTTATACCTGTCCAGGTACACTTTCCAGCCAATAGATTTAAACCTGGCTTTCCCGCCATGAGTCCAGGTACATTTCCAGCCAATAGATTTAAACCTGGCTTTCCGGCTGAAATGCTGCTTCCTGCCGCAGCAGTTTCGGCCCAGCGCCACCTGGTGTATCGATGAGCCGATGCTTGCGGTGTTATTAAACCCCATACATAACACATGGAATTCACTGGAAAGGAAGATTGTTGCTATGCAGATAAAATGAGGAAAGATCCTGTAATATACTACATGAGTTATCCAGATCTGGCATATTAAGCATATACAAATAGCAGCAAAATACAAATTTGCAGAACAATCTTTATAATTTAAGTCTCACTTATGGAAAAAGCATAATTAGTGTCATCATCATCATATACCAGTGCCTTTATGGGACCACTCCATAATGAAAGAACTAGGTCCATGGTGAATATTCCCCCCAAAAATGGCTTGGGTAAATTAATTATGATTTATGTCATTTATTGACATTGCTGATCAAACACTAAATATAGCATAGAGTTGCTTGATACCTGTTTCCTAGCATTATCTCTTTTGGAGGAGGGGCTTGGTTTGAAACTTTGCACATCATTCATGTACTGAATGGAAACAATAAACCTATATCAGTGTAATAGCTCTATTCTTCATAAACATGGTTATCTTAGTTTTTTGCTGTTTTAACTGATAGGTTCTTTTTGTCTCTCCCCATTGCTTTTCTAAAGAGATTCTGAGGTTCTAATAGCAACAGTGGGATTGGCAAATACAACAGCTGTACTTTGTGCCTTATTCGTACCTGTTCTTTCATTTTATTTCATCTACTGATGGGTTTGCTACTATTTACAATACTTCACTTGATTTCTGTTTATACTGATTAAACTGTTTGCCAACTTTTTTCAATAGAATATAAATATTTCAGATGAACAAGTACATTGATTGCACTCTCAAATTAAACTGTGCTATGGGCAGGATAACTATTTTTTTCTTGTTAGTACTTGTATTTCAGCAGTTTCTTTGTCTGAACAAACTGGAGGAACAATTATTATTTATTTACATCAGTTATTTATGTCTTTCTGAGTCCCAACTATCTCCACAAAGCAGCTCACCATTAAGATACATAACATTTATTGTACTTTTATTAACAATTGTGAATAATGATAGTACTAGAGTTGTTGCAAATCATCCATCAGAGCTGTCTTCTTTTGCAGTTATTGCCCATCTTTTTCTCACTCTTGTCAGTTATGAAAGTTCTGCATAAACTGTTTCTAAGGTGCAGCTATGCAGTGTTCAGGTTTAATTCCCAAAAGGTGCTAGGAAAATAAATATAGCAGCTGTCTGTTACTCTTTAAAATAGCTGCATCTTACCCTGGGCTCATGAGATAGCAACAAGAAAAGAGACAACTGCTTAGACTTGGAGAGATGAACTACATTCATGTGCTCTGCAACATCTTTTGGAATCAACTCCAAAGCTTTGGACAGTTCTGCAGAGATGAACTGAATTATAAACCCTGATGTAAACATCTCTTTTCTCATCATCTTTTCACAGTTTTTTGAAGTGTCACGGAGAATGCAACCTACATTCATTGAATGGGGTCCTTCTTGTTTTTCGTTGCTGTGGTGAAAGTGTGGTCATTTTTTTGACAAGGATCAAAGGACAATGGAGTCCAACACACTTGGAAAAGCTGCAACACTGGATGAACTATTAAATACCTGCATTAAAATGTTTGGTACAAATCTTAAATATATTTTTAACTCATCTAAATACTTTCCTCTTAATTTACCAAATGCAGTGTATTAACCCTACTTGTTGCATATCATTGCATTCATAGTGGCTTGGATTCATAGTATTTTGATTAATTCATTTAGTATAGTTATATTTTATCTTAATTTTATTTCAGAATTGTTAGTTTCAAAGTTGTTAGAACTTTCCCCATAAACTGAAATTATGAACTAGTTGAGGCTGGCCAAATTAAAGTATTCCATTGAAATAATGACCAAAATTAAAATTAGTGGAAGGATTTAATAAAATGCTACTTGTGCCTGGCTGAATACAGTCAAATGTGAAAAATCAGTCTGTCATGGGAAAAGGTTATGACAACAAAAAAGAATGGCTAAGCTAATAACCATAATATCATTAGCCAAGTACACTCAGTGAAAAACTACGTTCATCATAACTTCAGATGAATTTTTAATGCAAAGATTTGTATTGATATACCTTCTAGTTCATCAGCCAGCTCTAAGAAATAGTACATAAATAGGATGGGATGTAGGACAAAATGGCCCTGGTGATGCAGTGGTTAGAATGCAGTACTACAAGCAAACTCTATCCACAAAACTCAGGGTTGATGTACCTTCCATCCTTCCGAGGTCAGTAGAATCAGGACCCCAGTTTGTTGGAGCAATATGCTGATGTTGTAAACTACCCAGTAAGCACTGTAAAACACTATGGGATGGTATATCAGTCAAAGCATTGCTGCTATTGCTATTGCCTCACTAAGACAACATCTCTAAAATAATTTTGCTAACTTGATACCAACTGACCATATATTGGAAAGAATGTTTAAGGAAGTTGAAGTCCAATGCATCTAGCAGGTACCAGATTGGGGAAATGTATCCTAGAGAATTGCCTTGTGTACCCCCATTTTTACTCTAATACTATATGCCAAATGAATGGATTTTTCCGATAAATTTATTTCATTTCACAAAAAAACTTTATTTTTTATTTTGTTTCCATTTAGAAACAAACTATTTAGTAATATTTGTGCAGGAATTTAACATTTGGATGCCTTTTCTCATTCAGTCATATTCACTGTTCTGTTTTTAATTTATCTATTTTATTTTTTTTACAGACGACAAAGGGGAGCTGAATGGCAATAATTTGCCGAGAACTTTTCTTTTAATGCATCGATGGTATCTGTCATCCACAGAACTGGCAAATAAACTTCTTTATATATATCCTTTCAGAGAGTTATGTTGATGATTCCAAGAATCAGTTTATCCAGTAATAGTAATCAAAATGCTTTCAAGGTAGAATCCCAAGGGTGCTTTTTCATGAGGCAACTGGACTTTTTAATTTTTCTTTGAAGACGTTTTGTTTCTCATCCAAGAAGCCTCTTCAGCTCTGAAGAAACTTCTTGGTTGAGAAGCAAAACGTCTTCAAAGAAAAACACGAAAGTCCAGGTGCCTCGTGAAAAAGCACCTTTGGGATAACTGTGAGCTGGATGACTGAGAATCTCCATAGACATTTTAAGGTAGAACTTGATGAGAGTGAAGCCATTTGACAAGTATAACTAAAATCTAGAAGCAATTATTTTTATTTGGAGGAAAATAAATGAACTATAAATGTACTTGTGGCTGCAGACTTCTGTTTTGCAGGCAGCTGGCATTTCAAGTCAGTTATAAATCTCATTAAAAGTCCCTCTATATTATTGAAAAAACATAACAATGGTTAATTCGTGGAACAAAGATGGAACAATTGCATATGGTATAAAACTTCATTTCTTATAGAACTTCAGTGAACTTCTTTAGGAGTTCCTATTTGTTGAAATTAAAAAAAAAACTGGGACAACACTCCCAAGCAGGCACTAAACTGCAGCAGATTATTAACCATGTACTGTAGATTGTTTTAAGAAATGAATAACCTGAGATTGTGTTCAATTTCTTCAAAGTGATTGTGGTGGAAAAATAGGCATTGTATAAGTTATGTATATCTTGTGAATTGCAAAATATACAGAAATATATCTCTATTCATACTGTACTACATTGAATATAGCTTTAAGTTTCTATTATAATCTTTGTAATAATATTATAATAATGCATTGAATTTTTTTAGTTAAACATATTTATATCCTACCTTTCTAATATTGTTTGGATATTATATTTAAGGAGAGAAGCATAAAGAAATGTATCAGATTCAATTACAATTAAACTATACTACTGTAGTAGCTTAATCAAATTAATCAAATCAAATTTTGATGAAATTTTTAAAAAATCTCTTTAACTAATTTACATATAGAAATGCCAATGGAGGAAACTGCAGTGAAATCCGCTTAAAAATCTGTTACTTTATGAGGTAAATGGAATGTTAAATTTAACTAGAAATGTACTTTTATCATTTTCAAGGCTTAAGGGAATGAAACCCCCCCCCCATTTAAATTGAAACTATTGGGGGAGCTATATTAAGTGCAAAGTGATTCTGAATAGTGATGATGGAAGACTCCAGAATCAAATCCCCTCATACCTCTCTAACCCTTGGCTTAGAGTCTAAGCCAGGGGTTAGAGTTAGGCAAACCTTTTGGACTCAGTGTGGCAAAAATTCAGAAAATACCAACCTTGACTCTGCAGACATGTCACCTCCCTACTCCCTGGACAAAAGAGAAACAATTTATAATGAAGAGCAATAAATTATCTAAATTTATTATTAATAGATAAATATGAACATATTTTTCAAAATGCCTGTTTGATGCAATTCTAGACTGCACAAAACCTGGATACTTTGGAGAATGTTCTTGCATGGCCTTGCAATCCTCCAAAAAGAGCCGAAAATCACATCACATTCTGGTATGATTTTTAGAGACCTCAGAGGCTCCATGATTTTTAGAGACCTCAGAGGGGCCTCTCATGTGTCTTGCAGAGGGTCGAGAGGCCTGGGGTATCACTAAAAATGTCATGGCATGTCACCTGTGACACGTCTGCCATAGGTTCACCATCACCGCTAAAGGGTGATTAAATACTGTCCCAGAGTTGAGAACAAGAGAGCAGAATTTATTTGTGAGGGAATCCTTCTCTTTTAGACAAGGTAAATGTCAGGCTGAATATTTAATAGTCATGGAGCTACTGTTCATGGAGTAGATAACATTCCGTGATTGAGAGATCACATAGTAATGCAATGAGATCCATGGACTGATATATGAATAATTCTTGGGTTAACAATTTCAGGTACTGGATATTGGAATTTCCTGCAGAATTTAATCTGGATCTTGGTTTGGTTCATCTGACTGAGGAGTTTCAAGAATTAGCTTGCCATCTAGGTTATGAAGAACATATACACCTCATCGACATTTCTAGCATGTAAGGATTATCACCTGTGAGGTACCATTATTAAACAGCATCTCAACAGCATTATAAGCAGGCAAAAATGAATTGGTGTGACATATTTGAAATTATATTTATTTATTTATTTATTTATTTATTTATTTATTTATTTATTTATTTATTTATTTATTTATTCGGTTTATATACCGCCCTATTCCCAAAGGACTCAGGGCGATTTACAAGGCAAAATTTAAAAACAATCCAATATAAAATTAAAATTAAATTAAATTAAGTCTAGCCGCAAAAATTAAATCACAATTTAAAAACATTAAACCCCTCAGTCGAGACCAGATAGCTCAAAGAGCCAGGTTTTTAGGTCCCGGTGAAATGAACGAAGGTCGGGGGCAGTCCGGAGTTCCGTTGGCAGTTGATTCCATAGGGCACGAGTGCCCACAGAGAACACCCTCCCCCTGTGGATCGCCCGTCGGCAATCCTTGACCGGCGGTACCCTGAGGAGGCCCTCCCTGTGGGAGCACACAGGGCGATGGGAAATTGACGCTGGCAGCAGGTGTTCCCTTAGATAATCCGGGCCCATGCCATTTAGGGCTTTATAGGTCATCACCAGCACCTTGAATCTCACCTGGAGGGCAACCGGATACATACTATATAAAAGGTTTTGATAATCTTCACATCAATTGTTAACTACCGAACTAATAATGTCAGTCATGATGAAGAATTATGTAATAGCTGCCTCTTTAGGTAATTGGAAAAAGAGTGGATTTCTTACTGTCATATTTATATAGCATAAACTATTTCGTTTGTTTGGAAAACTATATATAGTATATAATTTATAGATATAAAAATTTGGAAAAATTTATGTATGTATGTATGTATATATAAAGTTATATATAGTATACTGTATATAATTTTCCAAACAAACAAAATAGTTTATGCTATATAGATATAACAAGATTGAAATGCTACTTTAAAGAATGAATTGGCATTATGGCTGTAGGTAGGTTTTATTCCCAATTGATGCAATTAGAGTGATGCAATTAGATTTTAGGAACTGTCACTATATACTGCAGAAGTAGCACTTTTTATAATAGTTGATTCAATTGGCAATGATCAATCCTGATAATAAAGTGCATCTGGCTAGCTTTCTATGGTAAAGATAAAGGTAAAGTTTCCCCCGCACATGCATGCTAGTCGTTTCCAACTCTAAGGGCCGGTGCTCATCTCCGTTTCAAAGCCAAAGAGCCAGCGTTTGTCCGAGGACGTCTCCGTGGTCATGTGGCCAGCATGACTAGACGCCAAAGGCACATGGAACGCTGTTACCTTCCCACCGTAGTGGTCCCTATTTTTCTACTTGCATTTTTATGTGCTTTCGAACTGCAAGGTTGGCAGAAGCTGGGACAAGTAACAGGCATTCACTCTGTTACACGGCACTCGGGATTCGACCCGCCAAACTGCCGACCATCTGGTCGACAAGCTCAGCATCCTAACCCACTGAACCACTGCGTCCCTATCTATAGCCAGCATTAAAGTCATGAAAAGAAAAAAGGGTCCCTTTCAGGCAACATATCCCTAGATGTGCAGAAGGCATTGGGGTACAACCTCAGAATGTGAGGTTCACATTTCCCAGTCTGGAAACAATTCCCATTTTTTAAAAAATCAAGTGTCTTAGGTATTCTTAAGTAGATCATGACTCTATTGTCAAATGTTGGTGTCCACAGTTCTAAAACCTAAGTACTGACTACACTCAAATGCTTCTCAGTGTCCCTCTGTTTATTTAATTTTTATACATATTGTTAATGTTGACTCAGCATTTCAAAATTGATAGTATTTTTAGGTAGCACACACCAGAGCAATATAATTATCTCCAATTCCAGCCTGATTTCACAGTCTTGAAAAATGTTTCTGGAAAAAAGTTGAAAAATATCTAAAGAAATCATCTAGTCCAATAAGAGTAAGTGATCCTTCTCTAAGATGATTTTCTTTCAATGCTTTGGATATTAACTTCCATCAATCCAAACCAGCATGCTGGAGGTTTGTGTACCAGTTTACACGTGTATGCAGAAAGGAATATGGACCACCTCAGCATCCTGGGGGATAGAATTTGTGGGGTTTGTCAGTCGTGAATAACCCCAGCAGCACCTTATGATCCGTGAAAATAGTGAATTCCCTGCCATATAAATAGTCATGAAATTTTTTGACTCCCATCACTATTGGCCAGGGCATATTTCCTCTCTGCCCTTGACAGTGTTCGGGAGTAATAAGCAATGGGTCTCTGCTCCCCGTTGTCCTCCATGTGACTTAGGACAGCACCCACTCCATAGGGAGATGCATCACATGCAATGCAAATGGGTTTGTTTTCTATAAAGTGTGTGACAGTTGAGTTACAGGGCAATAGGTCCTTTAGTTTTCGGAAGCTATGCTTGTGGACTTTGGTCCAATTCCATGGAGTTTTCTTATCTAAGAGCCTATGTAATGGCTCAGCAATTTCTGCTTTGTGGGGCAAGAAACCATGATAAAAATTAAGTAACCCCAGGAAAAGCTTGCAATTCAGCTTTGTTTTTAGGGGTTGGAGCCATCTTAATTGCTCTTACCTTGGAAACAGTAGGGTGAATTCCTTACCTTGGAAACAGTAGGGTGAATTGCTTAAAACAGCCTGCAGCCTGTCAGCCAGGACCTCTTCAGACTCTCCAGCGATAAGGACATCATCAAAGTAAGGGCATACTCCAGGTATGCCCTTCAGAGTCCTCTCCATCACCTCCTGAAATATTCCAGGAGCTACAGAGACACCGAACTGCAAACGGTTAACTCTGAAAGCTCCTCTGTGTGTAACAATTGTCTGCGTGTCTGCCGTTTCCCTGGTAACAGGGAGCTGCTGATACGCCTGCGCCAAATCGAGCTTGGCAAAGATGGCACCGCCCTGGAGTGAGGAGAGGACATGTCTTACCATCGGAACTGGGTAAGCGTGCAGATTCAGGGTCCGGTTCACCGTGGCCTTATAATCCGCACAAATTCTTACCTCCCCGTTAGCTTTGTGTGGGGTGACTACTGGGGTCTCCCACTCTCCCCCTTCTACTGGTTCCAAAACCCCCTGGTCCACTAATTTGTCCAATTCGCTCTCAATCTTGTGCTTGAGAGTGAAGGGAACTCTTCGCACCTTAATTCTCACGGGAAGAACATTAGGGTTCAACTTAAATTTGATGGGGGGGCCTGTGTATCTGCCAAGCTTGCCATTGAATATGTCTGCAAACGTTTTGCAGACAGATTCAAGGCTTTTGGGCAGGGAGGTGTTATGGATCCCAGAGATCCCTATTCCCAGAGCCCCAAACCAATTCAGCCCCACTAAACTGGTCCTCCGGCCCTTGGCTACCAGGACATCCAAGGGACCCTGGAAGTTCTTGAACCCCACTAACATGGTGGCCTTTCCCCTAACCTTAATAGGGGCATGCTGGAAATCAGATAACTGGATGCTGGTGGGCTTCAATTGAACCCACCGATTGCTTCGGCCACAAACTGCTTTAAATATCTCATAAGAGATTATGGAGACTGCGGACCTGGAGTCGAGTTCCATCTTGCAAGGTACACCTTGCAAACAGACCTCTAGCTTGATTTTTGGTGTGAGCAACTGGTGGATCCCTGTGTGGGACACGGTGCTCCTACTAAAAAAAAAAATTGGTAGAGGTGGGCTCAGGGGACTCAGTACCTTTTGGCCACACGTCCATCAATTGAAGTTCATACAGGCTGTCCCGCATGTGATTCTGGCAGATGGCTGCAATGTGCCCCATCTTGCCGCAGGACCTATACTTCATGGTTTGGAATTTGCAGGTTGCTCTCTGATGACTTCCACCGCAACTGGCACACTTTTGGACGATTTCTTTGCAGCTGCAACCGGTGCATTTGGTACATTTATTGGTTGTTGTGGGCTTCCTCTGGCTTCCGTTGTTGTCGTGCCGCGTTTAGTGTCTTCCTTGCTTTTGGTGTAAAGCATCAACCTCAGCCTCCTCCAACGTGTCCCTGCTTCCGCCGTTCGCAGCCTCTCCAAAATGAATGGAACCACCTGGGCTGCTGCGTCGGGTTTGATGGATTGCGTTGACTGCTCCACCGACGGCTTCGCTGGCCAAGATCTCATCCTGAGCATCTTGGAGTGTGATGGTCGGCCGAGCATACATTGCTGCTGCAGCTGTTTGTCCCAGAGTCCACACACCATGCGATCACGCAACCTTTCTTCTAGGTTGCTAAATATGCACAGGTGAGCGGCTTCCCGCAGGGCTGCAATAAATTTGGAAGCTGACTCACCCGGCCGTTGGCACCGCTGGTCGAACTGACCTCGCCACGCTAGTTCAGACATTCGTGGCTTAAAGTGGTTGTTCAGCTTCTCTACGATGTCCTTGTATGACACGTCCTCAATCTCCATCGGTTCACACAGATTAACGGCCAGATCGTGGATTGCTGGGCCACTCAAACAAGTCAAGGCGGCTGCTTTTTGAGTGTTGTCAGTGATCCAGTTGGCCCGCAGGAACGCTTCTACCTGGCTCAGGTGTGAAGCCCATCTCTCCGGGTGACGGGTGTCGAACAGCGGAACCTGTCCAAATTGTGCCATAGTGTGTCCTGTTTCTCCGCTTTGACCACAAGTGTTTGCTTGGCCGGCCGTAATTGGTTCGGGGAAAAATGCCTCTTTCCTCCAATCTTTGTGACTTCAGCTCCTCAGGAGAAACAGGATCCCACCTTCATCACCACTATTGTGTAGTGGGTTCTTGACCGCATGGCAATAGGACGGACAAAGGTTTCAGCATGGCAGCTCTTTATTAGTGGAAGTACTGAATGGAACAATAGGGGTTACCGGTGCCCCTTATATACCTGGCCAGGTATACACGCAGCCAATCCCTTTATTTGGTTTTCCCGCCGCGCGCTAGCCAGACAATCCCATCACAGTACAGCGCCACCTGATGGTGTCAGTGAGCCGCTGCTTGTGATCATTTATCCCCATACATAACACTTTGTAAGAAAGAAATAAAAACCAATCAAGGCTAACAACGGTGAGCAGAGGGACTCTCCTATTCCAGAAATAATAGCAATCTAAATAATTGCTTCTGGAAACAAAAAAAGGACTGTTACATTAATAGTTTATTCTTATACTGTACAGTATAATACTAGAAACATTTGGCTGGGTGGCCATTGCTGGATCAGATGTACTTCTGCTTATCTCCTTATACTGTACAGGTAGTCCTTGACTTACAACCACAATTCAGCCCAAAATTTCTGTTGCTAAATGAAACACTTGTTTTGCCACAGTTGTTAAGTAAATCACTGCAGTTGTTAAGTTAGCAACACAATTGTTAAGTGAATCTGGTTTCTGCATTGACTTTGCTTGTCAGAAGGTTGCAGAAGCTGATCACGTAACCCCAAAACACTGCAAATGTCATAAAGATGAATTAGTTGCCAAGCATCTGAATTTTGATCATGTGGCCATGGGGATGCTGCAATGATTGTAAGTGTGAAAAATGGTCATAAATCACTTTTTTCAGTGCCCTTCTAACTTTGAACGGTCAATAATGAATTGTTGTAAGTTGAGGACTACCAGTACTTGTCTCTGCACACTGACGTAGGACAACTCTCTCACTCTCCTTGTAATGTCTTCTCTCTGACTTTACACCAAAAAAGAACATGCAAGTCTTCTTCTTTATATGCCTTGGTGATGGCCATTGTTTTCTTCTAGGGCATCAGGTCAACCCGGCTCTACATTCTTTCTTTTCTTTTCTTTTTAACAGACCCTCTTATGATTGGATGAGAAGAATCACACAAAGGAAAAAAACATTTAAGAAAGGAAAAGCTTGCCTATTGTTTGATCACCTGGAACCCATTGAACTAGCAGAGCATCTCACTTTTTTGGAGTATAAGTCTTTCAGAAGAATCTCTGTAAGAATTTTACAATTTCTTATACTACTTTGAATTCATGGCCAATAGTGCCTATAACTATGAATCTGAAGGCTCCATTAAACATTATATCAAGTCCCAATGCTGATTTGTGCGTGCATTCTCACTACCTGTTGACTGTGGCATCAAGGGATAATTTGTTTATTGCTTGTATGAAGTAGCAATGGTAAATTATTAACCAAATCAAACAATCTTTTTAACCAGAGCAAATTAAATTTTGTAGAATCATCAATTAGGATGCCAGAAACACTATTTTAAGTTCCTGTCCATTTAAGATAGTGTGGATTTGCCTTTCTAGGAGTATATTTATTAATAGACATCCACATTTGCTCTGTGAATGGTTATTTGCCTAAATAATAAATGGTTATGGGGGTGGGCTGATAAGTATTTAGCAGCTTCTGTGTGCAAAACAACAACCATGGGATGGAGGAAATATTTTGGAGGGCGGGGGAAGAATACGTAGAAAGAGACACAAACAGAAGATTCTAGCAGAAGTTGAATAACTAGTAATGTAATCTATAAGATCTTACATCTGGCAAAATATCAACCTGATTCTGCTTACACTTTGTCTCTAAGTTTTTAAGTAAAGCCAATATTATAAAGATATTCCAAAAATCCAAAACTTTCCCATCGAAAGAATGTATACTCATTAACAATATATCCTCCATCAATTTCTTATTAGCAGCTGAAACAGAGAATGTTTAACACTGGGTGTTTATTTCATACATCTAAGTATGGGTCAGTATGTTTGGAATAATCTTTGCAGTCACCAGATTGCATGCAAATATATGCAAATAATTTTAGCTTGCTAATTATCCCACTATATAGAACTGCTTCTGAAATCCAAAGTCAGCACAGCAATGTATGTTCTGAAGACTGCTGGAAAAGGTATAAGTGAAGGAAATTCTAGATTTAATTGTGGTTATGATGATAATTATTACATTAATAATAATAATTAAACTGCACATACTCAAAATATTTTCCTTTGTAGAGAACATCTAAGGAGTAGGGCTTTTGTAGCAAATGTAGGAATTCTTGGATTTGCTTTCCCAGCAAATCTGGGGGGGCACTCTTTTGGGGATGCATTAATATGATCTGAGATAAGCAGATAAGAGTGAAACTCCTCCCTTTGACTAGTTTACAGATTATCAGAGCTATGTGATCCACGGTTGCCTGGAGAACAATCCAACTCTGGAAAGATCAATTGCTTTATTTAATGGCATCTCAAAGTGGGTCCAACTGATGGTTCTGAACAAACCAACTCCTCAACAAAGAGCAGAAGTTATCACAAAATTCATCAATGTTGCACAGGTAATTTTAAGCTGTTGGAGCCTGATTTAATCCCGTGGAATAAAATTTGAATGAATTGTAGGTTAAAAAGATTTATGTGAATTTGATGCTTTAAACAGTTTCATATTTAATTGATTCTCCTAGAAGAGAAATCCCTAACACTTGGAGGCTGCTGGGCATATACTGTATGTGGAATTTCAAGAACACATTGTAGGCACTGTCAAAAAATGGCTGCTAGAGAGGATTTGCCCCATTGCAAAATGACAGACACAAAATCCATAGTCAGGTTCATTTTGTAAGCGGCCTAGAGTTGCTTCAATAATGAGATGGGTGGCATATACATTTTTATAAATAAAACATCAATTTTCAGAAAGCTATCTGATACTTTTCTAGGCTTGTATCCAACAGGATGTTCCCATTATCTCTGTTTATTTTTATTTTTTTGAGGGAGATTGGCAAATTTTCAAGCAAAGCACTAGGCAACTACTGTCCATCATTTTCTAGAGGATGAAGTCATATACTGATGCTTTGCTTTGTGGCATGCCAGTTTCTCTAAAACTAATAGTAAAAATAATAGTATAGTAAGAGCAGAAGAATATTGTTGGATGCCATTGGGAAAAATCAATAAAAAGCAGAGCATACATTTCTTCTGGTCTTGATCCTCTTGATGATCCTAACTATATTACCTGCTGATTTAAAGAAAAGGGCTACATAAAAAGGGTAAACCATTTTTTAGAAATGTGCTGAGTGTACTTTTATGTGTATCGTACAAGATATTTCCCTTACTCCTGACTGACCATATCATGTTCTAGAATGAGAAAGGGTAGAATCTGAGGATCTACCTGGAATCTTTTTGATGATGGGGGTTTACTCTAGAATCGATCGTCATCTTGCAATTCCTTTTTGTACATTTAATGGATGACCCTGCTAATAGACCTTTGTAAATCATGCAGCAGAATGTCACAGAGGCATAGGGTGTCATGTAGCAGAATATCACAAAGTATGGGGTATAAATCATTGTGCCTATCAATCACGTTCCAAATGAAAAGCGTAAAGACATCAAAACCAAACTTTCTAATAGATTGTGCACACAAATCTCTGCAACAAAGAAAACAAAGGTACTTCTACACTTCTGTTCAATATCAGGACACAAGTACTAAAAGGTGAAGAGTGCATCATGATGTTGCCACATACATTTTTCATTTCTTCTTTTTTATCACCATGAATAAGCAAATTCCTATGAATATATATATAATGTGACAGGACACTAACATTGATTCAGTGTGAAAAACATGATCAGTAGATCAATATCTAACTTCATCTGTCTCTCTATAAAATGTTACAGTCATGGAAATAATAAACCTATTGTAATAAATAAATTCCAAACTAGCTTGGAATTTAAGCTTGTAATGAAATTTTTCCTTCTTTTTAAATCATTAACTTTGTTCCAAAATATTTTGAATTTATGGATTTATTGATAGCTCTATCAGGACTTGAATTTCAAATCTGAACTGCTGAATCTTATTTTAACACATACCTTTTGAGGTTTTGTTGTGAAATAACACTCCTCAGTCACAATCCCATTGGTCTAAATTACTATAAAATTGTGTGATTTCACTATCTGGAGAATATCCTTCTTTTCTGAAACCATACATTTGGTCTAGATCAGGGTTTCCCAATGTTGAAAACTTTAATACTGGCTGGGGAATTCTGGGAATTGAAGTCCACACATTTTCAGTTGAAGTTCCCAAGTTTGGTTTAGATGAATAGTGAACCTTTTAACAAAAATGTTTGAATTTCTTCATAGAAACTTCTTCACCTTCAAAATTTCAACACACTGATGGCTGTTGTAGGAGGCTTAAGTCACAGTTCTATTTCACGTCTCAAAGAAACTCATTCTTATCTTTCTTCAGAAGTTACCAAGGTATGAGAGTAAACTCACATTGCAATTCTACATAGAGAAAATATACCCTTACCACTGCATATTTAAATATCATATACTTTTTTCCCACTGAAGTAAGGGAGATTGAAAGCATGGATGTTTCTTATCCTGAATCATATGAATCAACCATTGGTCCATCTGATTTAATTACGAGCAGCATTTTACCATGATCACAGGGGAGGTCTTTTAAAATAAATAAATAAATAAATTAGGTTCTAAGATCTAAACTTGGATTTTTAAAAAAGAAGTTTATGTATTCATAAACAAAACTATGGCTCTTCATCAAATATATACAGGAATCAATCATCTGGTTTATTTTTGCAATTCAATAATGATTCCCTTTACTAAAAACTTAGGTTTCTAGTCCGCCAGTGTAATTGTTCTAAGCTCTCTCTTAATTCAAACAAAACCGAGAATGTTCTTGCTGAGTCTTGTTTTTTCTTGGCCTTCTTTGTAGGACTGGGATGAAATGACTGAACTGGTCTCTTCCAATGGAAACTACTGCAACTACCGCAAAACATTTGCAGACTGTGTTAACTTCAAAATCCCCATTTTAGGAGTCCACTTGAAGGATCTAATAGCAGTTCATGTAGTTTTTCCAGACTGGATCAATGAGGACAAAGTTAACCTTGTGAAAATGCAGCAGCTTTCAGTCACTCTGAGTGAGCTGGTAGCCCTGCAGACAGCATCCCACCATCTTGAGCCAAATATGGATTTAATTAATCTGCTGACGGTAAGATTAATATGCCTTATGTGGTGCTACTTGAAGATTGTTCAAAAATTTCTGCTGATATACTAATGGAGTTGTTTGTAATATTTGGGTAGTATGGACATGTAACACAGTACTGTACGGTTAACCTGGGTCGATCAGTTATGTATTTTTTTGCTCAGTTTGATGGCTGGTAAACAAGTTTAAGCTTTAAAAAGTGTAGCCAGACTTTGCTTTAAGGACTTCCTTCGTCTTCTATATTCAAGACAGTCTCAGTGGTCCTATCCATAGATCGACCAGCAAAATCAAATAGACTGATAGTCATTATAGATTGGGCCTTCTCAATTATGAAGTTCCCTTTTAACTGCTTTATGTATAGACCTTCAAACAAGTATTTTTTTTAAAAAAAAACATTTTCACAGCAGCTTTTTCCTAATAATGTTTTGGTGTTGCTGATCTGAAATGCCTCTGGAAGATCTTTAGCAAATCCTTCTGGCCTTTGGTTTGGTTTGATTATTGTTTGATTTATGCTGAAATAGTTTTATACAGTCATATATTTTTATAGAAGTTGTGTTGTGCAAGCAATATACCTTGTTTTGTTTTTATGATGTCAGATTAACCAACAGAAAAATATTGGGCTGAGAGACCAGTCCAGGTCACATATAAACTTGATTGGAACAATTGTATCTTGGAAAAAGATAATGTGATTGCCACTTTTTATTCTAATATGTTCAAAGATTAGAAGCTTGCTATATCTCCTCTGAAATTTTAAAGCACAGCTAAAATGCAGAATGCTTTCCAGATGAAGGGGGAAATCCTCTTGGAATTATATTGTTAGCAAAGTTTTTATTATCACAAGAGATGCATAGAGAGAAGCTCCTTAAATTAAAACTCCCTGTGGCTAATATCAGGACACAAACTTGATCAGTCAAGCTTCTGCAGTGGGTTGTTACTGTTGTTATAACAAATGCTTCTTTTATGAATAGACACCCCCAAAAAAATTGGGGGGAAAAAGGAATGTGTATCAGGGTCCTCTCTCTGTTTTCTCTTTAGAATGTTGGGGAGGCGGCAGGTAAACATTCACTCCTGAATTAATATAAATGGTATAAATGTTCCATTTGGGGGTATGGTATCCAGAAACCATGATGCTGAATTCTTCAGTGTAGTTATACTGTTTTTTAAGAAAATTATTTTCCTTCAAGTTCTGATGATGAGGAATTAGTACACAGATGATAAACATTAATTCTGTTTTAAACACTGTAAGATACTAAACAGCCCCAAAACTGTTTCAGTGAAGCCTCTGCGCTGAATTGTCATTCTGATTTTCTGTTGAGCATATTGTTGCACTTTAATGGACCGCCATGAGTCCTTCGGGAGAAGGGCGGTATACAAATTAAATTATTAAATTATTAAATTAAATTAATGGGCATTTTTTCTTCACTGTAGGTTTAGCCAAAGTGAAATAACTAACAAGTGTATTTAAGGGAAAGTAGAGTGAAAGAAGACTGCCAGCAGTTGCACTTACTACAGCAGTTTGAATGTTGGCAATGATTCTTAATATTGTTGGGCTCTCTCCCAATTTTGTAATATAATTTATTATGCAATGGGTTGAGAGCATCTTTCGGATTTGTTTAAACAGAGCAGCTGTAACCATCTTCTTTTTTGCAACTGGAGTTATTGCTAATATCTCCAGAACTTTATTTTAGCATAAAAGATAAAAATACCCAAATACACACATATACACATACTTATAGAAGCATGACTAAAAAAATAAGATCCTTTGTGAAAATAAAATAATAAAAATAGGGTATTTATCATGTGCTCTTGTTAGAGGCAACCATCTAAGTTAAGTGGAGGAATAATACTCTGTCCATACACCTGTGGCTCCAATGCTCCCTATCACACTGTTCAATCCCTCCCTTACAGTGGCGTAGCGTGGGGGGTGCAGGGGGGGGCCGGCCGCACCGGGCGCAACATCTGGGGGGGCGCGCTCGCACTCGCAGCTCTCTGCCCCTGCCTGGCTCACTCACTCTCTCTCACTGCAGTGCTGGCTGTGCAAATCCGATCCGAGCCGCCGGGTCGCCGCCCACTGAGGAGGGGGGGTGCCAGGCGTGCGGTGCGGAGAGAGAGCGAGGGACTATCTGGGGGAGGGACAGTGCAGTGGCCACCCAGTGCAGCGCTGAGCGCGGGAGAGAACCACACCAGACCAGCCCAGGCAGCAGCAAGAAGAAGCTGGCAGCGGCGGCAGGTGACTCGAGTGCTAAAATCCACGGGTTAGGGGGCGCAAATTACTTGCCTTGCCCCGGGTGCTGACAAGCCACGCTACGCCACTGCTCCCTTAGATGTTTTCCCTGTGCCATTAAGCAGTGTCTTAGTAATGGGTGATCATGGCAGCCAATTTACAACTCACCTCCCCAGACTGATTCCTAGAGGGCAACCAGCAAGGCAATCGTGCTTTGGAGAGCAGTTTAGAAATCAATTTCTGAAGCATTGAAGCTGAGGTGTTTGGTCCCAATTCGCTGCCTATCCCAGTCCAGTGTTCAGTTTGGCTGTTTGATTTCATTTGGTCCGATTGTAGGAGTAGTCAGAGTTCAAGGATTCCATGCATAAAGGAGAAAGTCCCAGCTTGGAGGATTGGACAATTTAGCTGCCCTTGTGACATCCAGATATTTTACCAGTGAAATCTTCTACTGGTCAGAGAAAACCTGTTAATTATTTATGGTCTGATAATTTTTGAACAAGAAGACTAAAATATAATTGTTTAATGAGGCCATTGTAATTGGCATCATTAAATATTTGTCACTTCTGATACCGCCAATGGCCATTGCTAGACTGGAATGGCTGCAGTGACATTTTTAAATAGAATACTTCATTTTTGTTCCATTCAATTACTGGTCACTCAAAGAACTTGGGATCTGCTAGATGAATTACTGCTGTCTGCTGTATGAATCTGCCAAACTTTCAAGCATGATTGACAGGTCTTCTCCAAATCTATTTCCATTTGAAATTAGGAAGACAATGGAGGAAGAATCTTCTTGGCTGTGGGTTTCATATTCGCAGTGACCTGCCCCCTTTGATATTTTTAGGTATCCTCTGAAATTTGAGTCATTTTATCTGCAGCACTATTATTTTTTTATTTGTTTTAGGCTTCTGGTGATAACAATTGCTTCCATGATTTTATGAAATTTCTCTTCGAATGCTATTTGCTATAATTCGTTATAATTTGATCATGTGCTACTGTAGAACTTTATCCTAGTAAATCTATTAAAGCTGCAATTGTTTTGCACAAGACCTGCTAAGGAAGCTACTGGAAATGAAAGGAAATAAACAGGGTTGATCATTAGCACTGCACATGGTATTTAAGATTGCATAAGCCCATCTGATAAATTGGTTATTTGCTTTATTGATTATTTAAATGATTTATATAGCCATCCTATCTTACAACAGTGAATCTGCTTTTGAATAAAATCTGTGAAACTAGGAAGACCGCCCAAGTTGCATAACCATTCTGAATGGGGAAATTTATCCTCCTTCAGAATTAAAGATGGAAAATCTCCAGGACTGGGGGCTTTAAAATCTACAGCCGCTCAGATTTTCCAGGATTAAGATGAAGCCTGTCCTCCATCCAGTTCTCCACAAACTCCAGGCACCTTTTTTTGCAGTGGTTTTTAAACAAATCATTTCCCAAGTGGGCATTTTTTTGCTGGAAAATGGTAGTAAACACCAGAAACTGGCAAAAAAAAGTCCAAAGGTCAAATAAACAGTATTTTATTTATGACTTTGCCAATTCTCAGCTAAAGGTGTTCAAGCTGCTATCAAAGACAGAAAGACCAGAAGGAACAAATTGCTTTTAGAGTTGTCTTACTATGCCTACCTCTTAATTAAACTGTTCTGAAAGTATGCAAATGTACCTGGAAAGCCCCAGTTGTTTTCACAGTTGAATGAATATTTTAGAAAATTTCAGATTGAAACTAACTCAGGAAATGTGTTTTTAAAGATGGATTTTAAAATTAGATGAGAGGTGAATTTGCTATAATCTACAGTTTTACAGCAGGGGCCTTCTGGATCTTGTTTATTTTTTACTTATTGGATTTTTGTCCTGCCTTTATTACTTTATAATAATGTAAAATCATCTCAAGGGTATCTGCTCAGAGGTTTAAAGGCCCCAAGTGCTATTTTATTATGTGGAATTGTTTCCGTGTTTCTGAGCAGAAACTATATATACCCTGCTAGTTTATTAGACTCCAGGTCCTTTCTGACATTTACAGTTCCCAACATGTCTTTCCTTAGTTTCTTTCTTTAGATGTTTAAGATAATTATGTGCCATTCATTTTCTGCTGAGACATCTATGGCTTTTCAAGTCTGGCCTCCATGATTTATTCATTAATGTTCTGTTAGGATACAGAACGGTAGCCATCATGGCTGTCACTGAACAAATTTCCGTCTCCAGGGGAGGGGGGCATTGAGGAAAAAAAATGAAAGTAGTAGTAGAAAACATTTGAACATTACAAACAGAAAATGGGGTTACCTCTATAAATTCTGTGAGAAGACAAGGTATCCCTTATCTAATAAATAAATCCCTTACCTTGAAATTGGCAGAGATGGGACTTGGTATAGTATAAAATAAATGACATAGAGTTATTGGCAAAAGTAAACATATAAAGAAAGAAAAAAAGGAAGGCACACTGAAAATGATGCAGTAAATGTCACGAAAGTCATAAGTCCAATACATTAGCAGGCTATACTTCCCTCCCAGAGAGATAGAAACAACTGCACCTAATAAGCTGACATTTGAAGGCCTTCCTTCCTTTCCCCCCAATCAAAATGCCAAGGATAATTTTCAGATTAGACAAAATTAGGGAGGCATGAAGAGGAGTAAATGCTGTACGGGTAGTTCTCAGCTTGCGACAGCAATTGGGACCAGAGTTGCCATTGTTAAGTAAAGTGGTTGTAAAGCAAGACATCACATGACCGACAATTCCAGCAGTCTTGGTTGTGTTGTTAAGTGAAGACTATAGGGGTCATTAAGTAAGGACTCACATGATTAAGACTTCTGATTTCCTGCAGGCTTCCCCATTGACTTTGCTTGTGGGATCCTGACAAGGAAAGCTTGTTTATGACTACTGAGATTGGCCAACAAAGCAGCTTTTGTTTTGCAGCAACACCCTCCTCCCCTGCAAAAGTGAAGAAGCCTGATGTGAAGTACCATGTGATTATAACACTATCAACTATTAAGTAGATATCACATATACACACCCCAGTTTCTACACAAAACAGCTCCCAGTTTCTTGTCATGCTTCCCTCCTGGAGTATTAGCGTACTTCAAATTTACAAACATACTTTGCGTGGAGGAAGGGGTTTCATGCATCGAACTACGGCAAATGCATCATGAGTGAAAAGAGATGAGCTGCCCCCAACTGCTTCTTTTAAGAGTGGTGTTCCTGTAACTGAAACAACTATTAAAGTTTATTTATTTATTTATTTCAAATGTATTAGATTAGTTGCAGTGATTAATATATGCTACGTTCATTTTTATTTGACTTTCAGCTTTCACTGGATCTCTACCACACAGAAGATGATATTTATAAGCTTTCACTGGTGCTAGAACCTAGAACATCTAAATCAGTAAGTTTGGTCATTTTCTTTTCTAGTGTAAGAGTAAATATAACATTATGGAGCAGTGAGTCATAATCTACTTTTTTGTGTTAACATTCATTTTAAGAATCATACTTTGCTTTTCCTTGATAAAAATGTGAAAGAGTGCTCTTACCTTTCAAAGATCATTTCTGGATTGGGAGATCCCATGGCTGAAAACCACAACAGTGTGCTTTACAGTAAACCTACTTGTGACTCCATGCATTTGTATAGCTTGTGACTTGTCAAAGGCAGCCTACATTGGTAGTATATAAAGTTTCATTTGTTTCAGCCTGGGCTGATCTATCTCAGACAGCTTTTTGATTGGTGTGAACACGAAATGATTGTTATGTATTGTTGTAAATTACTTGGAGACAGTTATAAATGGGTAACTGCTGTGTCCATTTAAACTCCAGACTGCCTGTCTACAGAATTGTTATTTTGTTGTTTGGGCGGGAATAACTGCTTGAATTCCATTGGCTGCCACCTATCGGCGGTCCGTATAAATAGAAGCCAAGGGGCAGTTACCGCTGCTTCTGTGTTAACTTAATAAATGTGTTGTTACTTACTCCTTCGCCTCATCAATGCTTCAAAGATCTCAGAATATAACAATGATTAAATAAGAAAAAGTGATTACTGAAGTTGTTTCTTCTTTCTAGCTGTAAAAAGCCTGGGGCCCCAGCAAATAAAGTGTCATATTCACATAAAAATTTTATTTTTTTTTAATTTTATTTTAATTCCATTTATATCCCGCCCTTCTCCGAAGACTCAGGGCGGCTTACAAGCTTAGCAGTAGCCTTCATTCTATGTATATGCCTGGTTATTAGGGCTTTCACACACACACCAAGCGGCATTTTTACAAAGTCAGCTTATTGCCCCCAACAATCTGGGTCCTCATTTTACCTACCTCAGAAGGATGGAAGGCTGAGTCAACCTTGAGCCTGGTGGGATGCGAACCTGCACTAATTGCAGGCAGCTGGTGTTACTTAAGGAGGCATTAGCCCACTGCTCCACCAAGGCTCTTCTGAACAATGTACTGTATAGCATTTCCAAACTAGAGTTTTATTGTTTGATCAACCTGCCTTATTCAAGGAATTTTACAAGAAGTCAAGTTGACCATGTATTTCATCCATGACTTTCCTTTCATTATAGAATCTAGACTCTGTTGGCACATAGCCTAAATCAAAAAGTTTGCATGATAGTCTCAGAGTTGCTAAAATTTTAAGGCTCTATTGGGAACAAAGCATGGAAGATGCATTGCTAATTGTATTTGCAATGCAACGGTTTGGATTTAGTTTCAGAAAAATGCTTCTCTAAGGCAGAAGTATGATCTTAATATCTGTTTGCAGTTTTTTAAAACAGCTATTTTTTTCTGGAATTTTGCTCACCTCCTAGTAATTAAAAAGTGACCTTCTCACTTTCTCTTCTATTGGTTTTGCCATTCGATTGGCAGAAGAGAAATCAGTTACACGTTGCAGTAAAATCATGCATCAGAGAGGATCTAGCTTTTTTCCCAGTGCTGAAATCATTCTTTTGGTGGAATTCCGCTTGACATCCTTCTCCAACTCAAAGTGGGGAAAGATAACATTTGCCACATCCCTTATGTCCTGCTGCTACCTCTTTCTTCATTGTTCCAGAAAGTTTCCAGTTTCACTGGAGCAATGGAAATGAGGCATAAGATGAGATAGGCAATCAACAAAGTTACCAGGTTGTCCACTTCACCAGCAGGAGTCTTCTATTTCTCATGATTTCTCATGAGGAGCCCTGCCAGTTATAAATGGAAAATTTTGGGTTTTCCCCTATGGATGATGTTCATTGTAATTAAGGCAGTGATAAGTGGATTTAAACTCATTATGAACATTTGCTATTATGGGTTACCATTAAAACCAACAGTAACTAGGCTATCTCCATACAACCATAACCTACTATTTTATTTTTATTTTTTTCATTCTATTTTTGCATTTTTAGAGGCTCAGTATGCCCCTTCTATTGCATTTAATACAGATTGCTAATTCTAAAAGCCCTCAACAAGAGAATTCACCTTCCATTTCATTAATTCTCTAGAGCACAGGTGTCAAACTCGTGACATCATGTGATGTATCGCAATGTATCACGATTTTTTCCCATTGTCGGCAATGTGGTGGGCATGATTTTGGCATGATGCATCCAGCCCACGGGCCAGCAATTTGACACCCCTGCTCTAGAGCAAGGATTCTCCCACACAACCTTCCCACATCTGTCTTACATCTTGGTGATTGCTGTTACATCTCAGAAATGTAATTTCTTATGACACATCTTAATAAAAAGGACGCTTTTTAAAAGCATTATAAGCATTATGTCACTGTTGGAGCCTATAAAAGCCTGTATATAAAAGAAGATATGAAATGTCCATGGTCATAGAATCTAGAAACAGAAATAATAGATACAAGTAGCAGGTGCCTTGATTTCATTTAATAATAAAGAAAAACTCCCTGACAGTAGACTCTGTACAACAGTGGAACTACCTACCTGCAGATGTTACAAGTTGTATACCTCTGGAGATTTTCAAGAGGTGGGATACCACCTTAAGGATGGTTTAATTGGCTTTATTGTGAATAATAATAATAATAATAATAATAATAATAATAATAATAATAATACTTTTGCAAAAACTTTGCAAAATACATCAAGAAATTGTAGCTTCCTGCAATAACTCCAGCAATGCTACATAATAATAAAGTTGGAAAGGACCTTGGAGGTCATCTAGTCCAATCCCCTGCTCAGACAGGAAACCCTACAGTATACCATTTCAGACAAATGGCTGTCCAGTCTTTTCTTAAAAACTTCCAGTGTTGGATCATTCACAGTTTCTGGAGGCAGGTTGTTCCACTGGTTAATTGTTCTAACTGTCAGGAAATTTCTCCTTAGTTCTAGGTTGCTTCTCTCTTTGGTTAGTTTCCATCCGTTACTTCTTGTCCTGCCTTCAGGTGCTTTGGAGAATAGCTTAATTCCTTCTTCTTTATGGCAGCCCCTGAGATATTGGAACACTGCTATCATGTCACCCCGAGTCCTTCTCTTCATTAAACTAGACATACCCAATTCCAACAACCATTCTTTATATGTTTTAGCCTCCAGTCCCCTAGTCATCTTTGTTGCTCTTCTCTGTAGAGTCTCAACATCTTTTTTACATCATGGTGACCAAAACTGGATGCAGTATTCCAAGTGTGGCCTTACCAAGGCATTGTAAAGTGGTATTAACACTTCATATTGCAGAAGATTGAACTAGATCATCCTTGTGGCCCCATCCCCATTGTAGAGACTGAATAAGAAAGAACTATTATGCAAAATTTAGTTTCTCTCTCTCTCTCTCTCTCTCTCTCTCTCTCTCTCTCTCTCTCTGTGTGTGTGTGTGTGTGTGTGTGTGTGTGTACTTTAAAAAAAAAAGCTCTTCAGAAATCTTCCAGAAAATCAGTTGTTGCTGCATGTCATTCATACTGAAAACTAAAAAATGCTTCTCTGCTTTCTTTCACCGCAGCCTACCTCGCCAACAACCCCTACTAAGCCAGGAGTACCCCTCGAGTGGGCATCTGGTGTAATACCAAAACCTGATCCAAGTGTTATCAATAAACATATCCAAAAGCTAGTTGATGTGAGTATTCGCAGTACAATTCCAATTTATTTTCCTTCCTTCTCACCTATCTCATGAATGCATGAATGTTCTGTATTCTCCAATTCACTGCACCCTATTCAATGATTTTTAATTGACTGTACAGTAGTTGTGGTGTAAAATTAAATTTTACATGCGGACCTGTGGAATAGCACTTAATTAAATAAAAGTGTTAGGCCATGCACAAGCAAGCCTGGCCTTCAGTAGCGTTTCCAAATCTGAAACCTCATATGCAAAACCAGTGTTTATGTCATTACACACAATGTCTATGTGTGCATGTGCACCTTCAAGTCAGGATGGACTATTGGCGATTTCCTGGACAAGTCCCTGCAGTATTCTAGGCAAGATCTCAGAACTGCTTTGCTATTATTTCCTTCCTAGCTGAAAGAGAGTGACTGGCCCAAGGTCACCCAGGTGACTTCATGCCTAAGGCAAGACTAAAACTCACAGACATGTGTTTTCTAGTCTGGTGCCTTTAACCACTGCACCAAACTGGCTGCTAGCTATTATAGATGCACATAATTTGCCTGCTGAAACATGTGATATTTGGTTTATGCATTTGCCAAGCTCCTGTCCCATCAATTAACAACAATGGAACTCAGAATCAGCTCCCCAGACAGAAGACTGACTATCCCAACTTTGACCGCATTACCTTCCCATATTTCCAGGTGACAAAATATTTGCATGTAGCTTCTCTATGTAGCACTGTAGCATTGTAGCATAACCTAATGGAAGTTAATGTTTGTTAGTGCCTAAAGAGTGCAGTGTTGAATCTAGATAGTATTTTTCTGGAAAGTGACTTTCACAGATTCCAGGCCATCCTGAAAAAACTCTACTCCTGGAAGATTCCTGCCCAGTTTCAGTCTTAAAGGAATCAAATTAGGAACTTGATCTTGAATTGGGGCAAGTTGCATAGATGAGCCTGCTGCGGAGAAGGCTAGATGAGCTTGCCTCATATTTAGGAAGAATTTGCCTAAATTCGCCTGCCCTATGGAATGAACTGCTGGTAGAACTTCAGACTGCCCCAGACCTTCGCTCGTTTCGCCGGGACCTTAAAACTTGGTTGTTTGATCTTGCTGGCCTGGACTGAGGGGGTTTTAATTTAATTTTAATTTTAATTTGTTTAATTGTGGGCTAGTCTTATTTAATTCTATTTTAAAGTGTACTTATTTGTATTGTTTTAACTTGCCCTGTAAACCGCCCTGAGCCCTTCGGGAATAGGGCAGTATATAAAATCAATTGAATAAATAAATAAATAAATAATATTGCCCCATATTTAATGTAATTAACCCTCTTACAATCTTGTTTTTGTTTAATAATTTAATTGTTTTAATTGGCTTTAATATTTTGTTTTCTTTTATATTTGTATATTTATATTGTACGCTGCTAGTCACCTTGTGTGTGAAGGGAGGCCATGTAAATCTGATAAATAAAATTAATTAATAGTATAAATGAATCCTATATTTGTTGTTGTAACAACAACAAATGAATGAATCCTATATTAGAAAATATGGGTTCTCCTGCTTTGATCTCTTGCTTTTTATCTCATGGCACAATGTAGGTAGGGATGATGTTCAAGGTTCTTTAGACCAGGATCTAAAAGGATCTAATTTCGCCTCCTATGATGTCTTTGTGATACTTCAGTCTGAATTATGGTAGGCATAAAAGAACTAGTTTGCTCTAGTGGTTAAGGCACCAGGCTAGAAACCAGGAGACTGTGAGTTCTAGTCTTGCCTTAGTCATGAAAACCTGCTGGATGACTTTGCACCAGTCAGTCACCCCAACTCACCTCACAGAATTGCTGTTGTGGGGAAAATAGGGGGAGGAAAGAGTATTAGATATGCTCACAGAAGTGAGTTGCTTATAAAAATAATAAAGATGGAATATTAAGGAATACTAGCCATGATTAGCACCTTCTTTTATTCAGCTCTTAAATGCATTTATACCTGTACCGAGCTTTGATTTTAGGATGCACCCCACTGCTTTGTTGTCTATAAACATTTGCCATTTTCTTCTCTTTTTCTTATTTCCTTGCATCTTCAGTCTGTTTTTAAGAATTATGACCATGACCATGATGGCTATATTTCACAAGAAGACTTTGAAAGTATAGCAGCAAATTTTCCTTTTCTGGACTCATTCTGTGTATTAGACAAAGATCAGTAAGTGTCCTCCTCTTGGTATTATTTTCAACGCAACCTTATTCGCATTTAAAAGCAATGATATTCTTGAATTTACACACACACACACACTTCAGTTTCTGGCTTTCTAAGGATTGGTGGAGTTTATACTTTCTTCCTCCAAGATGCTCTTTTTATTTCCCATTGTAACTTTCACCCTTGGTATTTCCTGGTGATCTCCTTTCCAACTACTAACCTGCTATGCCTAGCTTAGTTTACTTGGAACTCAGCCAAGCCAGCTAGGCCCTGCCACTTACATATACATTTATCAAGTGTAAATCCTAATTTTCTCAATCATGCATATTCTGAGTTACGTGTGTACAGATTTGCAATCCTAATTTCTGAATATATATATTTGCATGCCCCGGTTTCTGGCATGCCATGGACCAGTGCTGGTCCACGGACCAGGGATTGTTGACCCCTGCTCCAAGGGACAGATGACTTATACAGGTAGTCCTCGACTTATGATTACAATTGAGATCAGAATTTGTGATGCTAAGCAAGGCAGTTTCTAAGTGACTTGTGCCCCATTTTACGACCTTTTTTGCCACATTTGTTAAGCAAATCACTGCAGTTATTAAATGAATCACACAGTCATTAAGTGAATCTAGCTTCCTCCATTGACTTTGTCAGAGGCTGGCGGAACGTTGCAAATGGGGATCACATGACCCCGGGATGCTGCATCTGTTGTAAATACATGCTGCATGCCAAGCGGCCCAAATTATGACCACATGACAATAGGAATTCTGCGATGGTTGTAAGTGTGAGGATTGGTCATAAGTCACTTTTTTCACTGTAACTTTGAACATTTGCTAAATGGATGGATGTAAGTCAAGGACTATCTGTTCTGTATGTACCTGTCCAGCCTCCTGATTGGCTAATCCGGCCGGCGGGAATTCCTGGACACCGGGTTGGGTGTCTGAGGCAAGGCGGGAGATTGCAGCCAGGGGGTTGGCTAGCGTCTGGCAGTTGCCGGACATATAAGGGTTACCAGGGCATGCAAGGTCAGTCCTACCACGTGTATCAGAATAAACAGAATAACCCCATACCAGTCTCCGAGTCATCTGTCGCGGCACTGAACACAACACTACCTGTATCCCCATTTTGCATTTACAGTACTTTTTCTTAGACCGTTTAATGCAAATGGATGAATGAATCACAGTCTCAACACTGATCCCCTAGCTCCCAAGAAAAATATATGGATAAGTAATGTATGGTCAGCATTGCCAATATCAGTGTGTTTGGGGGGAAATATGTGAAAGGTTGGATCCAAAGCTCTGCCAGCAGGAGTGTTCCTGCGCAAAATTCTGCTTAGATTTTTTTTTTTTACCAAAAAAGTATCAGAAGGTTTTCAAATCATATCTGTTGAAGTACTGCCTTTCAGAAATTGGAGAAATCAACCCCCTGGGAAAAGAGCCAAAATTCTGTTGTTTTCTATAGCACGGTGATGACTGATTTCCCCTTCCCTTCCTGATTTTTTTTTTAAAACAGGGATGGTCTTATCAGCAAAGGAGAAATGATGGCATATTTTCTAAGGGCTAAATCACAGCTACAGTGTAAAATGGGACCAGGTTTTATACATAACTTCCAAGAGATGACCTATCTTAAGCCAACTTTCTGTGAACATTGTGCTGGATTTGTAAGTATACAGCGATGGAATGTGGGGATTAAGACGGGTTAAGGGATAAGTAATAGTACAGTTGTGACCTGTTGAATCAGTTCGGTGCTGTTTCATTTGGAGGCAATGGAATGTGAGGGCAAAGTCTCACAGTTGAATGGATAGTTCTTTCTAACAGGAAGGGTGTTGAGTGGAGTAATTTCCTGTTTGTGCTTTTGTAGCCATTGTTACTATGTTCATAAGGAGGTTGTGTTCCTTCCGGCTTGCTTTTTTATTTCTTTTGTCTTTAATTACAGCTCTGGGGTATAATCAAGCAAGGCTACAGATGCAAAGGTACCGTAAATCATGCATGGCCATTTAGTTTCTAGGTCTTTTTTAAAAAAAAAAAAATATTCGGCCTTTTGATTGTTGGTAAAATGCCATTCTATACATTTTTGCATTCAGGTTAATCTGAGTAAATGCCATCCCTATGCATGCTTACTCTACTGCTACGCTTCTGAATTACAGCCTTGTTTAGTCTTGCTCCAATTTTTATGCTGCAAACATATAACTTTTAACCAGTATTCCACTCCTGACCACTAGTTCTTTGAGGGAAGCAGAAAAATGGGGCATTTTCACCTGCCTGGCTGACTCTTGGCAATTTTCTATCCATTCGTCCATAAATCTTATTAAGAAAGTGGAGCATAATCCTTTCTGCTCAGCTTTAGAGTCCATGCAGAATACTTCCTGACTTAATTTTCTCAACATATATAAATAGTATGCTGCTTCCCCTAACAGCCTGAAGCTGAGACTAATAATGCTTGAATACATTACATCTGGCAGTATAAAGGAGCCATGGCAGACAGAAATAGCTGGTAGTCAGGATTGGAAAAATGCATTTGAGAGGGGAAATAGCATGCAGGGTGTCACATGGTCTAATAGTTGAGGCACTCAAAATACTGACAGGATAGACTACCTATGTTGGTCTACCATTTTTACAGGTTCCTCTTACTAACATTTAAATTCCCATTAAATTAACTGGGATTTAAATATGCTTTACTTTAGCTGCCTTGCAATGCTGTCTATTTTGCTTTTATTTTTATACAGAAAATGAACTGATCTTATCCAATTGAGAAACTGGTTGTTTGAAAGCAATTAATATTCTGAGACCGGTGGGAATGTGAGAAAGAGATTTTAAAGTAATGAATAAATCTATAAGTCTTATTTTTTGTAGAAAAAATACTTTTGGACTGTGAGAGTTGGAATGAAGAGGTAGTAGATATATGAGTTTTTAATCTTTTTTCTACCAGCTTCTTCTTCAGTCCATATTACATGCTGCCCCAGTATTTCCCCATGAGATTCCATACATACTTTCTCCACAGCAATATTTGTACCATTTTGGCAATCTATTGAAGCTGCATTATAAGTGCCAAAAAGTTGGAAAGAACAAATAGGTCTGCCATTATTTCATAAGCATAGGAATATGCCCTACACCCCTTCGAGGGCCACACTGCATGTTCTATTGCCATGCACATAATATTAGTTATCTAGGGTTTTTACTTCTGATTTTTAAAAATGTTTTACAAATGCAAAGTTTATGCTGGCCTACCTCATTTTGGACATAGCAGTTCACCAAAACTATTCTTTATTTCCTTGCTGGTGGTTTACTCCAGATTGTGGTGCCAACTGTCATAAACAGTGCAGAGATCTGCTAGTTCTAGCTTGTAGGAAATTTGCCAGGGGGACTTCACTGAACAGCAGTCACGGTTCTTTGCCCAATAGTCCATCGCTGCCTGCAGGTAAGAGACAACACCATGTCTCATGGCTGATTGTTTAACCCATGCTTTTCATGTTCCAACAGTATTAGGAATGAGTGCCTTGAATGCACTAATTATTGTCCTTGTGAAATAAACAGCTTTTGTTACGATTTAAGTGACCCTATTATTTTCACAATTGCTTAAGAAAGCCTGAAATGATTTTAATGGGGAATCCCCTCCCAATGAGATTCACATGGCTCAATCTGCATAGTTGATTATTCCAATTCTCCCACTTCTGGCTAGGGATACATCACCATACCAGAGCACTCATCTATACTTGACAGCAACTCAAGAGTCTTTTAGAGGTGCTATACAAGTTTCATCATCACTGTTGCACGTCATATGGAACTCTTGCTGTGGGCATAAGAAGATTTGTGTAGCTGTTGCTTGCAAGTATGCTGAAATGAAGCCCAATACCTGAAACAAAGAGTTCAATTTTTGTTGAGGGTCAATTGTGCCACAACAGTAACTGACTATTTGTGTTTCTTGTGTTCACCCAAATAGTTTCCAACATAGTTATCTGATGTGTGAAGAGATCTCTTTTGAAAAGGTCAAGGAAATGGTGGTTTAAAATACTGGCTTTAACTTTGAAAAGTTTAAATTGTTAGGAAGTCCCTGAGAGAGTCAAGCCATCTTAACATGTAATTGTTCAGACCTTAAGGTCAGCAGAAGAGTCTCTTAAAAATGTCTTACATAAGAGACAGGTAACATTGCTGTAGAATGCACTTCCTTGGAAAATGTCTACGGAGATTCTCAATTATCCAGATCATGGTTGTCCCAAAGGTGCTTTTCAAAAGGCAACTGGACTTTTTTTGGTGGGGGGGGGGGTGTCATCCTTGAAAATGTTTCACGTCTCATTCAGAACTGAAGAAGCTTCTTAGATGAGAAGCAAAATGTTTTCAAGGAAGAAGAGAAACCAAAGCAAGTTCAGTTCCCACTCCTTCCTTTTTCTGGAAACCCTATCTCCGTGGATGGCCAGAAAGATAGCTTATAAATACTTCAAGAAGCCTAAAAGGATATGTTAAGGATAATTTCCTAGTAATTAAACCTTTTACAGCCTTGGATTTTGATTATGTGATTTTATCAGATGTGAAAAGACAATTTGAAAAAGTATGAAATACAAATCTACTTGTGCAACTCTGCTTTAGTTAGGAAATAAACGTGATCTTCCAATTTAATGAAAAGAACAAAAGATAGCAAAACATTTCATGGGTTTGAAAAAACAGGTTTGTTTTTTCTATTAGATGGATGCAGACCTGGAGCTTCAAAATAGATTGAAAGTGCAAATCATGGTTGAACATAAGATATTTAATGCTATTGACTACATTGACCTATTTACAGTTATGAAAGAAAGATATTCTTTGTAAAATTATTAACTGAGATTAGTTGGTCTTGGAAGAAATTTGTAGGATTATTTGCTTACTAGGAGTTTAAGTGTTTGATTTTTAAGCTGACAATTTGGAGGTTTCTTGAATTATGTATCAAATGTTACACATTTAATTATTGGTTATTGCAGATCAGCTTTCTCCAAGTCTATGCTCTGTACTCTAGAAGTACAGTATTTACTGTAAGTTTTGTCATATTGAAAGTTGTAGTCTCACACTTCAAGAATAAACCAGATAGTGGAAGTAATTAAAGCTTTTCTAATTTACCAATATGATGGACAGAAGTAAAACAGTGTTTAATTCTATCAAAATTGTGGGATGTGAAATATGTATGTATTCCTTAAGGGAAAATTATTTAAATTACACATGCGATATACACTTTCCAGTGCTGAAAGAAGACTTAAAATTATAGAGATGTTGTCATTTTCCCTAGCTGAAACTAATTTGCTATCTAGCCAGCATTTCTTCCATATTTGTACTTTAACTTAACTGATTTGCACTTTGTTATATTACAGTACAAGATGAAGTATTTAAATTCCCCACTGTAAACCCACAAAATCAGGATCTTGATAGCAGAGCAATCACGCTTGTAACCGGCTGTTCTCAGAAGATTTCAGTTCATCTCCAGCGGGTAACCACTAGTCAAGCAACTCAGACAGAACCACTGTGGAATGAATCAGGTTGGGGTGATTCAGGATCACACACTTTCCCCAAAATGAAATCCAGGTTCCATGGTAAATCTGGAAAGAATAAAGGCTTTGCAAAATGGGAGAATGAAAAATCTAACATTCCAGTCAACAGGGACACAACAGTACATGTGATGGATCAAAATGGAACAGAAACTCTCCTAGACAGACAGAAAGTCAAGGTTTGTGCTATAACATTCTTAGGGGTTTAAAACCCTATTCTTTCTTCTCAATATACTATAAATTTTAACATACTGTTTTTGCAACTGTAAACTATAGGACAAATTATGCCTTGGTGACATATATATGTACAGTAGGAATGGAATATACATCCATGCAGCATATAAACTTAATAACTAAGTAGGTAAAATAGTCACCAACAAAGACTATTGCTTATCTTCAGGAACTTTTTTCCATTAGCTAAAGTAATGTATATATGGAATTATATGTTTACTGTATATATCCTCTTTATTATGACAATGTATTTGAGATTGGCCACTGTATTACATATGCGGAGCAGAAATTTTACATTCAGAACTCAATAATTGAGATAAAAATGATCAGTTTGAAGGTTATCTAATGTGATAGTGTCAGCCTCCATGAGGAGGTGATGGTTGAGCCTGTCTTTGAAAGAGGCAGTGTGTGCCCTCTCCTCAGAAAACCACTGCTGGATTCAACAGTCCAGAACAGTTTCTAACCATTTCTTTGTAGAAAAAAATGTTGAATACTGTAGGCAGTCAGGCTGGGCTTCACATGATCCTGGAGGGATCAGATTATCTAAACCAGGGGGTCTTCAAACTTGGCCCTTTTATGACTTGTGGACTTCAACTCCCAGGTACACTGGCTGAGGAATTCTGAGAGTTGAAGTCCACAAGTCATAAAAGGGCCAAGTTTGAAGACCTCTTGATCTAAACCCTTCTCAATCACTTTTCATACTGGGATAGCAGTGGTGATAATTGTTGATCACTGGTGAAGCCAAGAGGGGATAATTAATACCTGACTGCCTGTGGGAACTGACAGCAGGTACCATATTGTGGTAGTTCTCCTTTGCCTGTGGTTGGTTGCTATTGATGTTGGTGGGAGGGAGAGTTTGTGCCTAAAGCTTCTGAAATGTGGGATGCCACAGGGCTCAACATTCTTACCCCACCTGTTTTAACATCAAAATGAGGCCACTGAAAATGTCTGGGGATGTTTCGTTACTTTGTCCAAATATATTTTTCCTATTATATTGTTTTCATGCTGTTTTCAGTGTCATATGCTGCCAACAATCACTATAGAGTTAAGCAACCTTATAAATTGTACATAAATAGTACAATATTAGCTACCTAATGCAGTTTACCATTTCAGACCAAGTGGGTGCATAGGTTAAGCTTCCTGCTGATAGAAAAACAGCATGCCAAGGTGAATAGATAGTCATATTCTTATCTCTAACAGCAAATGAATGTTAGCATACAACATAGGCAGCTTAAACACAGAATCCCTGCATGTTGAACTGATACAGTCTAGCCTGGTGGTACCATTGATTTTGTTTTTTTCCTCTTGAAATACGTATGTCAATCTTGTCTAAACAAAAAACTGAGAATTGTTTCCTTTGATTTATTATAGGCTTGCTGATCTGCTGCAGAAAATCTGCTGTCAGACGATAGTTCAAGAAAACTGTGTGATATTTTATAAATTGCCTGGATATGGCTGAACTTCATACCGACGTTACATTCATCAGATTTTATCACTGGTGACAGTTGCTTAATGACAAGAGTACACTATTTATTTTCTCACTCAAGTAATTTGATCTATCTTGCACTGATGCAACACAAAGAAACATTATAACTGCAGGACATCTGCAATTCTGTTGCCAGCAACAGAAATCCTGCTATCACTATTTAAATCATCAATACCAAAATCATATTGGCTTATAGAAGTATTAGTTACCGTACCAAAATTCCTGGATCCCAATTTTGTCAATCTACCACATTCTGAGGCATCCCCCATAAACAACTGAAAGCTGATTTTTTTTAATCTGGAACTAAAAGCTCAGGTTCCCCTGTGGCTGCATTCACATATTAGATTTATTAGGTTGAGGGTTTTCCTAAAGAAGTATTATTTCTCACCACAAGTATGAAGCTACCTAAATTTTTATATTCAGTTTGTGATAATCCACAATGTGTGCTTGCTACTTAATTCACAGAACTGGATGAAATAAGATTATATACTTGAAAGATTGTGGAATTTAGGCGGCATAATTTAGCCTAGCTTTCTTCAATCTTAATATCTGCCAAGTGCAGTTTACAATTCCCATCATCCCCAGCATGGCTAAGAGCCTGCACCTGGAAAACACCAAGCTGAAGAAGAATAAAAATCTGTCTTTCATTGTTTCCTAGAATGATGTAAATGTGTATTATGTTTCATCTCATGGCTGTTGGAGCCATTTTGTTGTTTTCACACCTTTTAGCAAACTGGAAATAAACACTGGATTTTATAAATAGCAAATGCTTTATGATATATAGAAAATGAAAATCTGTCAACAGAATCAATATTCTTACCTAGAGATTCAGTAATATTCTGATATCTCATTTTGTACCTTTGAAAGAGGCTATTTGCAATCACCCATCTGCTTGAAACATTCATTATCCTGTAAACTAACTTGTAAGTTGCATAGACTCTTTCCACAACAGATGTAGAATACAAGTATTAATCTGTGATATGGCCACAAAGCTATTTATTTCTCTTCTGAAATCATAAAATTAGCATTGTCTTGAAAATATGGAAATCTGCCTATTTAAATCCAAATAACTGGAGTGACTTCAATTCATAACTTATTCTATGTTGCAAGATATAAGAGGCCTTTTAAAAAAATTAATATTTAGCAGATTCTATTTCTCTGTAATATGGCACTACTACAACCAAATTGCCAGAAAAGGCTTTAATTTGTAAACCGAATTGCTAGCCTTAAAATCATCCATAAGATTTATCCATTTTTTAAAAATTAAACATTTTTGCATTGTTTGCAAGCAACTACAGTGAGGGGAAAAATAATTGATCCTCTGCTGATTTTGTACAATTTGTACAAAATTTCTTTGTACTGACAAAGAAATGATCAGTCTATAATTGTAATGGTGGGTTTATTTTAACAGGAGAATAACACAAAATCCAGAAAAGCACATTTCAAAAAAGTTACAAATTGATTTGCATTTTAATGAGTGAAATAAATATTTGATCCCCTATCAATCAGCAAGATTTCTGGCTCCCAGGTGTCCTTTATACAGGTAATGAGCTGAGATTAGGAGCACTCTCTTAAAGGGAGTGCTCCTAATATCAGCTTGTTACCTGTATAAAAGATATCTGTCCACAGAAGCAATCAATCAGATACCAAACTCTCCACCATCGCCAAGACTAAAGAGCTGTCCAAGGATGTCAGAGACAAGATTGTAGACCTACACAAGGCTGGAATGGGCTACAAGACTATCAACAAGCAGCTTGATGAGGTATAACAGTTGGTGCAATTATTTGCAAATGGAAGAAACACGAAATAACTGTCAATCTCCCTCAGTCTGGGGCTCCATGCAAGATCTTACCTCATGGAGTTTCAATGATCATGTGAACAGTGAGGAATCAGCCCAGAACTACATAGGAGGATCTTGTCAATGATACCAGTATCAAGGCAGCTAGGACCATAGTCAGCAAGAAAACAATTGGTAACACACTACGCTGTGAAAGACTGAAATCCTGCAGCACCTGCAAGGTTCCCCTGCTCAAGAAAACACATGTACAGGCCCATCTGAAGTTTGCCAGTGAACATCTGAATGATGCAGAGGAGAACTAGATGGAAGTGTTGTGGTCAGATGAAACCAAAATCGAGCTCTTTGGCATCAACTCAACTTCCTGTGTTTGGAGGAGGAATGCTGCATATGACCCAAAAAACACCATCCCTACCTTCAAACTTGATACATTATGCTTTTGGGGTGTTTTCCTGCTAAGGGGACAGGACAACTTCACCGCATCAAAGGGATAATAGACAGGGCCATGTACCATCAAATCTTGGGTGAGAACCTCCTTCCCTCAGCCAGGGCATTGAAAATGGGTCATGGATGGACATTCCAGCATGACAATGACCCAAAACTCACGGCCAAGGCAACAAAGGAGTGGCTCAAGAAGCACAATAAGGTCCTAGAGTGGCGTAGCCAGTCTCCAAACCTTAATCCCATAGAAAATCTGTGGAGGGAGCTGAAGGTTCTGAGTTGCGAAACGTCAGCCTTAAAACTTTAATGACTTGAAGAGGATCTGCAAAGAGGAGGGGGCAAAAATCCCTCCTGAGATGTGTGGAAACCTGGTGACCAACTACAAGAAACATCTGACCTCTGTCATTGCCAACAAGGGTTTTGTCACCAAGTATTAAGTCATGTTTTGCGAAGGGGTCATTAAAATGCAAATCAATTTATACTTTTTTGAAATGCATTTTTCTGGATTTTTTGTTGTTGTTATTCAGTCTCTCACTGTTAAAATAAACCTAGGTAAGGTAAAGGTAAAGGTTCCCCCGCACATGCGTACTAGTCGTTTCCAACTCTAGGGGCCGGTGCTCACCTCTGTTTCAAAGCCGAAGAGCCAGCGCTTGTCCGAAGACGTCTCCGTGGTCATGTGGCCAGCATGACTAGACGCCAAAGGCGCATGGAATGCTGTTACCTTCCCACCGTAGTGGTCCCTATTTTTCTACTTGCATTTTTACATGCTTTCGAACTGCTAGGTTGGCAGAAGCTAGGATGAGTAACGGGCTCACTCTGTTACACGGCACTCGGGATTCGACCCGCCAAACTGCCAACCTCCTGATCGACAAGCTCAGCGTCCTAACCCACTGAGCTACCGTGTCCCAAAATAAACCTACCATTACAATTATAGACTGATTATTTCTTTGTCAGTGGGCAAATGTACAAAATCAGCAAGAGATCAAATAATTTTTTCTCTCACTGTACAGTAAGAAATTCTGGTGCTTACTCAACAGTACTAAGATTTAAAAATTAGATGTTTTGTATCTTTTGATTATTTTAGCCTTTGTGTTTAGATAAATAGTTTTCAACTTCCTTTTTTAACCATCTCCTAGCTGACAGATTATTATTTTCTTGGAAATTATACCATCCCTGAAAAAGAAATCCATTTATTGCAGGCAGAATAAGTACCCTTTCCGACAATTCAGTGATTTATTTTAGATCCAGATAAGAGCCGGTATGTATTACTACATAATTCACACCAGAGGCAGTTAGAAAGAGAAGCACATAAAATGGTCAGTTCTGCTTATGGAGCAGGCTTTTTATAGACGTATCTATCTCCTTTCTACTAGTGAGTTACTAATTAACATTCACTTTCCGTATCTCTGGAAATTCCGTAGGATACAAAAAATAATTGATCATTTTAATTGGCCTTGTGCCAAGGACTTCCTCAATTACTATATCTTATTTTAATGTATTTTAACAAATTATGTTGGACCTAAAATATTGGGTGTTTTCTGTTGGCTAGACCAGGAAGTCAAAGAAAGCCCCCAATAGAGACTTTCCATGATGTTATCAAGAAAGTGCAGTCGATGAGAGACGAACTCAACATGGGTTTTTTTTTTGAACCTGCCGATTTTAGTACATACAAAACAAAGTTAGAAAACTGCTGAGCTCCACAGCCAAAAATAATTTTGTTACTTCCACATAGCAGACTTTTCCCCATAAAGATTTCATGCCATCTTACACAGGCATTGCCCGCTTGTGCTAGCTGCTCTGTAATTCTTATTATATGCTGACATATTAATATCCACAATGCAATATACAAGCTGTTAATTCACTGTTATAATTTCTTATATTTCTTTGATTCAACATATATATAGATTTCTAATCCAGTGATTAACAAGAATTAAATATTTTTAGTTTTGAACCAGGAGCAACACCTAGTGGAGATTTTTAAAACCGTGAACTGTTTTATGCTGCAAATATCAGAGCGTTTAGGAACTATTTTTACTGAGCTATAAATATCTTATTTTCAGAACCTGGTGACCAGAATTCTCAATACAGTTTTAGCACACTGACTTCAAACTGTGCCTACTTGGTAACTACAAACTGGAACAAATGGGTTTGATGAATCAAAGACTGCAATACAAACCTGGATGAAAAATTAGTTGGTGGCCCTGTAAATTGAACCAATGTTATTTAAGAGTGGGTTAAATGTGTTTCTTCTGCCATTCCCATCCTCAGAGCTTTCTAAAATTGCTCTGCCAGAAGTGATAAAGCACAATCAGTTCCTGATTGAAGGGAGTGCTTCTCCTTGATAGATACATTTTGTTTTCATCTCCAGTTTACTGCAGAACTCTGCCCACCAATCCAATCATTTTTTACAGTCTTAAAAGCATGCTTTCAACTTGAAGACGCTTCTTCCACCTCATGCTAAAGAAACAAAACTATTTTTGTAATGTTAAGGACCAATAAACCAAAGGGAGAACAGATATTTTTTATTGCTCACTTTTTACAAGAGCACACCTTCAGCCATTTTCTTTCACAGCTTGACAATATTTCTATTTGCAAATAAACCCAAAAAATAAAGGCAAGGCGCACTAATGCAACTCTTAGTGAAGAAAAATGTAACAAACTGAGCAGAAAGGCATTTCAACTTGAGTTAAAACGACAAGAGGAAACCATTCTGCATTTTAGGTTGAGTGGTTTTAATTAGTGCATAAAAAATGGTTCCAGGCTGCCATTACTGCTAGCTAGTTTCAAGTAAAAGTTAGGCTGATCGGGGGTGGGGTGGGGGGCAACTGTTTTGTAATCGATGAGAGCAAGGTGGACTTATGGGGAAGCATGGGGCTATTTCTAGTCTCTCTTTACAACTTAGCTTGACTAACTATGATTTTGCATGGCATGAGTGTCAGGACAGTTGATTTCACGTGTGTTTTCAGTCGCAGCAATAAGGCTACTTGAACAAGTTACCAGCAGTAGAGCTCATATAATAAATCCAGAACCTAGCAAAGAAGGCTGCAATTCTTTGCATAGTTAAAATGCTTAAATCCATCTGACTTAACTGGACTTATGCACAGCTAACTACACATATGTGCAGCGTAACAGTATAGATCTGAAGTCAGCAATCCAATATGGTATATAAATAAGAGAAGGATTTACATGGGAAAAACAAGTCCATGTAAAAAGATAGGCATACTGGTTCTCATATTACTTGCATGAACACACATGCATTCTGAATCTCCAGTTTACTGTAAGATATAGAACCTCGGCTGCTCTATTAAAGTTCTGAGTCCTGGAGAAGAAAACTGCACTTAGACTTGGGCAGTGTATCCATATTTTCACGTATGCTCAAAAGCACAAATAGTTTGAAAAGTCAGCCTGATGTGTCGACCGGTATTAAGTCAAAAAGAAAAAATAAGCAGACTACTATTACATGAGCTCTGCCAATTGAGAAACTTTTATAGCCTCAGCTTGTGAAGTGTCTTCCTTGTCCAAATCCAGATTGATTGTACTGATATCCCCCTTGCTGGAAATGCTGCTCAAACTGCCCCCCCTGATTAATGTTTTGTGCACCTCTTCCTCCCCAGCCACCTCCTTGCCCACCACGGTTGCCACGGCCTCCACGACCACCTCGCCCTCCTCCACGACCTCCACCTCGATCACTGGTGTGCCCATCTTGATATCTGTTGTCTTGTTGATAAGTGCCACTTCCACCTTGATATCCACTTCCTGAATATGATGATTGGTAACCACCATATCCACCTCCTTGGTAGCCACCTCCACTGCCACCACCATGGTAGCCACCAGTTTGAAATCCTGAATCTCTGTAATTATTATCCCTATAGAGATCTTGATAGCCACTTCCTCCACCATCGGTCCAGCCACCTTGAGGTTTGCCTCCTCTTCCTCCCCCTCTGCCACCATGGTCATAGCCACCACGTCCACGGCCTCGTTCATGACCCCCGTGTTCATGACTTCCTCGGTTGCTGTATGATGAGTCATACCCTCCTCGACTTCCTCTTTCATAACCTCCTTGGTCATATCCGCCTCGGCCTCCTCGGTCATGACTCCCTTGTTCATAGCCTCCACGTCCTCCATATGATGACTCATAGCCACCTCTTCCGCCTCTGCCTCCACCACTTTGCTGCTGAGGACCATCTTGCCTTTTCTGCCATGGTGGCATCTCAGGTGGAGGTGGCTCAATTTCATTGGGTCTCCCACCTCTGTCAGGCACTCGGCCCATAAGCACCTAAAAGGAAACAAAACCAACATGGTGGAAAAGTAAATGCAAAAATATGTCAATATATCATTTTGTGTTTGTTTGTTTTTTTAAAAAAAAACCTGTATAAATTTGAGTCCATGGAAGGAAACAAAAACATCATAAGCTACAATGAAAATACACAATGATGATTTAACGAGGGAACAGAAGCTTCCAAAGATAAACATTAGAAGCATTTACAGGTGTGGAAAATATTCTATAATCAGACTGTTCCAAACACACTACGCTTCAATTAAAGTGCAGCAGAGTAAAGGGGAGACAAGGAAAGGTACAAACTGGGAATATCATCAGGTCTGTTAGGATATAGGCATGGAGGAGAGGAGAGGAGAGGTTCATCAGTCTTGCTCTACTCACTCTATGAACACCCTATAATGTCTTTCCAGATTTCGTCTTGGCTGAAAACCAAAAACATTCCAATTTTGGCTTGGCCACATTGTGACTCTCTTCAAACAATCCAACCAAACTGTCAAGCCACCATGTGGTTGCACGGAACAGTAATTAGTTTGGGGGAAAATTGAGATTTAAAGAATACCATAATCACAATCATGGATTTACAATACAGCTCAAGTCAAACAGATTTTGTTATACAAAGTTCTAAATCTGAAACTCTAAATAATATTCAATATGGGGTTTTTTATATCTGAAGAAAAAAATAGCCTTAAACTGATCGATATAGTATAAAAATAGACTGGGTTATATATACATCTTCCAAAGGTATCAAATAAATCCTTCAGTGGAACAAACCTGGCATTCATTCCTTTCTAATGTCAGATGTAATCTAGAGTATCTCTTACAGATGATTTACTGCAAGCATCTTTACATCCCTGACTACATCTGTAATAAAGCATTACATTACTTTTTTATGAAGTAGCTTGCTAGCCGGTACATCAGTACAAGCATGATTGTTTTGCTTACAAACTCAAACCTTGCTTTTACAAGCAAGTATCAAAATATAAACCAAGTAACTAAATTGCCCTTAAGGACCGGTCGTTTCCAGCTCAGAGAAGGAAGGAAGGAAGGAAGGAAGGAAGGAAGGAAGGAAGGAAGGAAGGAAGGAAGGAAGGAAGGAAGGAAGGAAGGAAGGAAGGAAGGATTTTGGCAAAGGAATTAGGTAAAAGATGGAAGCTTAATGTGCATATATGCACAGAAAAGATTGAAATTTTGCACAAATACATTTTTCCCAATTCAATTCCTTAACAAACACAGATATGTACAAATTAAAAAACATCATCAGAACAACCCAGATACCTTATTAATGGCACACGCAGTCTTTTCTCTGATAGAGCCACTGCTAGTCCTCATTATCTTTGATAAATCTTGTCGAGCTGCCAAGAGGTGTGCAACAGATATAGCACATTTAGAAGATAAGATGGCACGCTTTGGCTGATAGACTTTAGCCAATTTCTCTGTTTGGCTCTATTACAGAGAGGGAGGGAGGGAGGGGAAGAGAGAGAGAGAGAGAGAGAGAGAAAGTGAAGGGAGTCAATTGTATAAAACATTCAGTTAAATAATTATTAAGCATGTAGGCATATGTTGAAACAACATGTGGAAGGTTTTCATAACAATGGCTGTATTTACTCATGAAGTAGTATAAAATGAAATCTTTCTGGCCACATTGGGTTATCTGATGCTGAAACCTTCCCTATTTCTTCTTTGTTTCACCAACCATACTTAGTAGTGTTCTGTTATATATTATGTGAACAGTGTAAACAACGATGTGTAAGGTATACATTGTTTAACAAAGCCATCTCCTACCTGGTGCTTTTAGATATGTTGAACTAGAATTCTATCAAACCACATTCAATTAATACAGGCATGTCCAAAGTCCGGCCCGCGGGCCATTTGCGGCCCGCGGGGCGGTTTAATACGGCCCTCAACAGCCCTCCCTGCTGTATGTAAATGCGGCCCTCCCACGGCCCTCCCTTCTGATTGAGGGCCGCCCCTTCGGGAGCTGCTCCCACCTCCCCCGCCGAGGGGCCGCCCCAGGAAGCGCAGGCCGGCCCAGCTGCCGCCCCCACCCCGCCAGCCAGGCTCCGGGGCTCCACGCGGCTTCCTCCGCCTCCTCCTCCTCCTCCGCCAGGCCTGCTCAGGGCCCGGGGCGGCTCCAGTGCGCAGGGGAAGCGCGCAGAGAGTGGATCGCGCCCTCATCCCGGCCAGAGCGCAGCCCAGAGGAGGAGCCGCTGGGCCGGGCATGCCCTGAGCGGCCGGGGGTCTCCGGTCGGGCCATGCGGCGCTGTGGGCAAGGCGGGGGCGGCCGGCAGGGGTCTCGGCCTGCCCGCCCGTCCCACTGAGCACCTTCCCTGCGCGCCGCGGCTGCCCATGGCGGCGGCTCCCGCGGCACTGGGGCTCCCGGGCCCGGGGGCTCCGGCGGTGCCGGACTGGCCGCTCTGGTACCACAAGGACCTGAGCCGGGCGGCGGCCGAGGAGCTGCTGGTGTGGGCCGGGCGGGCCGGCAGCTTCCTGGTGCGCGACAGCGAGAGCGTGGCCGGCGCCTTCGCCCTCTGCGTGCTGTGAGTCCGGGGACCCGCGGGCGCCGCCTTGGGGATGGGCCGCGGGAGGGAGGGAGGGGAGGGGGCCAGGACGCACCTGCAGAAGACTCCCCCCCGAGGCTGGGCATTCCGTGGCGGCGGCCCCGGAGCCTGGAGCGGGGTCTGTCCAAGCCTCTGATTTCTTTCTTTCTTTCTTTCTTTCTTTCTTTCTCTTTCTTTCTTTCTTTCTCTCTCTCTCTCTCTCTCTTTCTTCTTCCTCTCTCCTGCCTCCATTCTCTCTTCTTCCTTCCTTCCTTCTCTCTTTCTCCTTCCCTCCCTCCCCCCATTCATCCTTTCTCCTCCCTGTCTCCTTCCCTCCCTTTCTCCCCCCTCCCCCTCTCAGCCCTGCCTGGCGCTGGAGTCCCGGGGGTGACCTTCCGCCATGGAATCCGAGACGACTTTTTCGGCTGCAGAAATGTCAGCCTCCCGGGACGGGCTGGGCGACCCCCCGGCGGGGAGAGGTGACTCCCCTCCCCCTTCTAGTGGCTTTCCCGACTCCGGCTGCGCCGATCTGCCACTCCTCCGGTGGGTTGAAGGGCCGGCTGCCTGGCCGAACCGCCGCGCTCCTCCCCCCCCAACCCCGGGCTTGGCGCAGCATCTGTGCCGGTGCAGCGAGGCTGACGGTGCGCGCCTGGCCTGGCTGAGCGGGAGAAGGGCCTGACGGGCGGAGTCTCTGAGCTGGCGCCAGGCAGAGCAGAGTGGGCACCCGGGCTGAGCTTCGCTTGGCAGCAGCGCAGCCCAGCCAGCCACTCCCTCGGCGGTCTTCCCTCACCGGACCGCGGCCGCCTCGCCCTGAGCGCGTGCTTGCTCGCCGCCTCCACGTTGTGAGCCCGGGCGCCGTTACCAGGCGGCGGCCGCTTCCCGCACCTTTTCCTGTCTGGCTGAACCGCCACGCTCCTCCCCCCGCCGCGGGCTTGGCGCGGCGTCTGTGCCGGTGCAGCGAGGGCGCGCCTTCTTTGCCGCCAGAGCTGCCCCGGCTTCGAAGCCCTCTGGCTCCCCTGGGCGAAGGCGACGTCCAGGGAAGGGCGTGTGTGTGTGTGTGTGTGTGTGTGTGTGTGTGTGCACGTGCGCGCATTCTGTGTTTCACAGCCATTTTATGGGCTGGGATGTGGGGAGCTGGACAGGGGTAGGTAGGGCCCTGGCCTAGCAGAATTTGTGAAGTGGTGGAAGTGTGTGAGCTGTTACCAGAGAGTCTGACCTTGTCAAAGTAAGTTTGACAAGGTCAGACTCTCTGGTAACAGCTCACACAGTAAGTTTTAAATTTATTTAAAATACATTGTGAAAACTCAGCTGTCAGTTGATGTTATGTTATAAAATGAAAAGTATGCCATTTGCAATTAACTTGGCATAAAATAATTCATTTGCATTTAATTGTAATTGTTCAAAGAATGTTCGGAAAAATGTTCGGCCCTCCAGCATGTTCACTTCATCCAATCTGGCCCTCTTTGAAAAAAGTTTGGACACCCCTGAATTAATACATTCAATCAGATAAGGCTAAAGTAAGACTTACCCTACCTCCTTGTTGGGACACTGTACAAACAAGTATTTTAAATTTGGAATAGAATTCCCCCCACTTTTGTCAATAGCTCTTGATAGCCATTTTAGTTTAAAATCTCATTTCCATGACAACTAGTAGTTCCTACATCCCTGCTTTTAGCAGAGGTATATTCACTAAAAGCTATGAAAAATCTGTCTTGCAAAAAACTATCCCACAGCAAATAAAGAAGCATAAGATTCTAAAGACGTAGACATAAATAAATGTTCTTGTCCTTTCTCCTCCAACTTTCCATACCTTATACCCTACTTAACTATAGCTGCTTGACCTTTCAGTTCCAGATCTATATCCGTGAAAAACATTCAAAGAACATGTCAGATGATATGGACTTTATTTGATGGTCTGATGGTCTAAGGCATGGGTGTCCAATCTTTTAGTTTGCCTAGGCCAGGGGTCAGCAACCTGAAACAGTGAAAGAGCCACTCGGAACCGGTTCCCTCACAAAAGGAAAAACTGGGAGCCGCAAAAAACGTGTGCGCATTTGCGTACATGCGCGCATGCACAGAACAGGGTTTGACTGAAGAGTGGAGCCAAGGCGAGATATGCACCTACCCTGCATATTTGAATTGATTGGTTGAACTTTTTTAGTCCCACTTTATTTTTTTTGATTGCACATGACAGGAGACGGTTGAAAGAGCCGCATGCAGCTCCGGAGCCGTGGGTTGCAGACCTGTGGCCTAGGCCACACTGAGTGAAGAGGAATTGTCTTGGGCCACATATAAAATATATAATTAACGTATATAAATCACATAATAATGTTAAAAAGCTTACAATTGCATTACTAACTGTCCAGGACTGCATGCAACTGATGGGCTGGACATGCCTAGTCTAAGGCTTTGAGGGGCCATTTACGGAAGTGCTTCTGTGCATATGGCTTAAAATTGAATCTATAGCACATCAATAATTATTTTATGCTGAATACATGGATTTTCCACAAGAATAAGGAATTCAGGAGAAAGAGTTCTACAATGAATGGGATACAAGCAGAAGAAAGGGAAGTTAAAAATTGGACAAGAAAATGGAACAGCCATAGCTCAATGGTATGCAAGAGCTCCTAGCTCAGGGGTAGGCAACCTCGGCTCTTTTATGACTCATGGACTTCAACTCCCAGAATTCCTGAGCCAGCCAAGCTGGCTCAGGAATTCTGGGAGTTGAAGTCCATGAGTCATAAAAGAGCCGAGGTTGCCTACCCCTGTCCTAGCTCAAACTCTTAAACTCTATAGGTAGGACTAGGGAAAGGACCAGAACAGAAAACAAGTATCAGTTTCAACATGTCCTTTTCGAATTGGTGCCTTCCAAATATAGTAAAAAAAATAAGAAGTGGAATGGAAGGAGGGTTGAGGATAGCCCGTCACCCCAGACTTTCCTCTGTCCTGCTACTGCATTTCCCTCTGTCCCTTCTCTCCCTCTTCCTGTCTTTCCACTTGCTTTCCCCACTTTTTACTACTCCAAATAGTACCTTTCACTCTCTGCTTTTCTTCTCCTATTCACAGGGAAAGGGAAGAAAAAGGCACGGGGTTCTACTGTCATTAGTAGAAGAGGCTTGTAAATGGATGCTGTTCATAGATCCTTCTACTAGAAGAGCAAAATGCTGCAAATGCTGCAAAGCACGGTAATCTGAAGATGCAGCCAAAAGAGAGCACAGTGTATGTATTTTCTCCGCAATAATTGGAGGACTCTACTCTGTAACATTTGTTAAACTCATACTTTACTATTAGTGCCAAAAATGACTAGTTTATTTAAAAGGTTAGCCATTTCTCTTCCCATTAATTAATTAATTAATTAATTAATTAATTATATTTATAAAATTTATTGGCTGCCCATCTTACCATAGGGTAATTCTGGGTAGCTTACAGTCATAAAAATATGTCTATCTCTAAAATCAAACATTAAAATCTAAGATCACGTGGGGAGGGCGGGGAAGAATGGGAGGAGGTGGGATCTGTTGGTACTCGATCAGCCACTGTGCTGTTCGCCCAAAGCCAACTGGCAGAGAAAATAGCGGCAAAATAGCAGCAAAGGGCTGGACCCCTCAACTCCCTATCAATACCAATTGGGACCAGCCACGAAGAAAGGAGACAAACCAGCACAGAACTGGGCCACCCAACCCTACCCCGCGCAACCGACCCAAAAAGATACCATCACGGTCGATGGTATTAAAAGCCACCGAGAGGTCAAGGAGAGCAAGGATGGTTGCACTAGCCCTATCTCACTCTCGCCAGAGATCATCGGCAAGCAAGACCAATGCCATTTCCGTCCCATAACCAGGCCTGAATCCTGACTGGAAGGGGTTAACCACAAAAGACAGTTATCTAACTACAGGCAGATAATACATTTTTAAAAAATTGGTTAGAGAAAGCAAACTATACCTTTGCTCGATCTGACCAGCCAAACGACTGCACAGTTACATCCAGACGTTTTACTAACAATTTTCTCCGAACCTCATATTCATTGGCTATGGCTTGATTAATAGCTTCGATTTTTTCCTGAAATGAAAATTCACACATATGGTCAAATCTCTCCAAACCTTTTATTACAGGATTCAGTTCAAATGTCATCTCAAACAAATATATTGGATCACTCAGGCAAAAGTATCAAGTGCACTCACCCAGTTCTAATTAAAATCCCCTATTTTGCATATGGGAGGAACTGTAATTCAATAATAATTATAACAAGGCTACCCTATATAAAATCCTGATTAGAAAAATAATATTAAACTGTGCTTTAGAAAACCGGATTCAAAATCTGGTTTATCCACAAGGAGACACCTAGGAAAGCTGAAATGGAAATAGAACATGATTCCAACACACACCCAGGCTTAAGAAATAACATACAGGAAGCCAAGATTATTACTTTGGAAGTAGCGTTTAATGAAACAGATTCTCTCTCTCTCTGTTACAATTCATATTTTTCTTTGATAGACAATGAACAGAATCAGAGTCACTAGGACACAAACTCTGGAGAACCTCTAGAGGTTCTAAACCAGGGGTGCCCAACCTTGGCAATTAAGAGTTGTGAACTGGTTGGGGAATTCTGGGAGTTGAAATCCGTAAGTCTTAAAGTTTGGATACCCCTTTTCTAAACTATGTTTTTAAAATCAAACAACAATCAGTATTATTTTTCTAAGCTCTATTTTTTTTAACATTTAGCTTATTTTGTAATGTGTTTTACAAAAAAAATGTAAAAATTATTTGAATAATAATGCACCTTATAAAAATATCAAGAACTGCCAGGAACTGAATTTAGTCTGATGTTTGATTCAATTTATTATTATGGAAAACACAGTGGGACTGATCCTCTGGAGAACTATACTAAATTCATTTAACATAATTGCAATTGCTACTACTCATTGAACAGCTGACAATAGTTGAACAGCTGACTGAAAATCAGCAGGGTAAAACAGCTACATTAGAATGCCTCAGTTTACCTTTTAAATTTTTAATTTAAATATGTCTTGCTTCTCGATAGCGCTTAAAATTCCCTACTTAACTTAAATTGCAATGTCATGGCACTCAGGAAAAGTTCCCGGTTTCATAGCAACATAGAAATAAAAGTTTATCATTGTTAGTATCCCTTAAAATGATTTCCAGCAAATTTCAATGACTAGATTAAACTTTCCATTAGAAATGTTCTATCTGCTTTACACTTGCATTTTCAGAATAACTGAGTTGGAAAGGATCTTGGAGGTCTTCTAGTCCAACCCTGTTCAAGGAGGAGACCCTATACCAGTGATGGCAAACCTTTTAAAGACCGAATGCCCAAACTGCAACCAAAACCCATTTATTTATTGCAAAGTGCCAACACGGCAATTTAACCTGAATACTGAGGTTTTAGATTAGAAAAAAAAACAACTCATACATTAACATCTTTTGTCTTAAAAGAAAAACACAATAACAGAGCTTTCAATGATACAAGCAACTTTTTATTGAAAGGTAAAAGTTTGCATATGGCATGCTTTTGAACAATTAATGTGATTTTTGCTGTTGTATGCATGCTGATAATTTGTCTAACCTTGGCTCATACTTTGTAAGTTTGAGATCAACACATGCAGCACTCAGGTCATCGGTTAGTCTGTTTCTGGTGTCAGATTTGATATAATTCAAAGCTGAAAACAGCTGCTCACAAGCATAAGATGATCCAAACAAAGTAAGGAAAGCAATCTTAAGTGCTTTCATTGACTTAAAATTATTTGGCAGAGAATTCCACACTTTAAGAATTTCATTTTCAGAACTAACTGTGCTGTGCTTTATCATCCCTTCTATCTTCGCAAGTGTTTCACGCAGGTCATAGAATTTATTTTTCCAGATAGAGCTTTCTTGAAATTCCAATAGCTCCATTTCCAGATTTCCTAAATGTAACCAGTGTAAGCAGGAAAGATCAAGTTCTTCAAATTTGGCTTTATCTGGAGAAGTAAGAAAACACAGGGTTGTCTCTATCTTATGGAACTATAAAAATCTGTTACTAAAATTCACCTTTGCAGCTGCTACAATGCTAGAAAATTCCTTGTAGATTTTCTGATGGCTTGTATGATTGTCTGCAAATGTTGTAGAATTCTCTAAATGTATTTTTAGATTTGGAAAATATTTCAGCTGCCCACTTTCAAGGTCTCTTTTAAAAACATGCAGTTTTCTCTCAAATGTTTTGATATCTCAAAACATCCTTTCTGCTGTTTTCCCTACATCTTGTAGTTGTTTGTTCAGTACACTGAAGTGTAGTGTAAAATCTGTAAATAACATGAGGTTGGTAAGCCAGGCCATATCAGTGAGATGTGGATATTCCTGCCCTTTTTCATTCATAAACAGCCTAATTTCATCCAAGCAGGCTACAAATCTCTCCAGGACTCGTCCTCTGCTCAGCCACCAGACATTATTGTACATAAGTAAACAATTAGACTGTGCGTGAACCTCCTTAAGAAGTGCTTGAAATGGTTGAAAATTCAGAGCATGAGCCATGATGTAATTCACCATTTTTATGACATCTTTGCTTCTTGACATATAGTACAATGGAACTGAATGACTTGATGTTTTGTTTCTTTAACAAAGAACTATATGAAAGCAGATGTTGCCCCCACCATAGAAGGTGCCCCTTCACTAGTAATTGAAACCACTTTTTCTGGTCTTATGTCTTGTGACAAAAAAGCCTCCATCACAGCATTGTAGATATCTATCCCTTGTGTTCTTTCAGGCAAAGACATAAGTTTCACCAGCTCTTCTCTCATGTCACCAACAGCATAACGCAAAATTACTGCTAGCCTTGCATGATTATTTATATCTGTGCTTTCATCCAAGCACATGGAGTAACAGGCTGCCAGTCAGTGGTGAGCTGCTGACTAACATCATTTGCTGTGCACTGGACTCTAAGTGGCATCTCAGAGATGCGTTGAATAATTTTATCCTTGTTTGGGAAACCATGAAAAAGGGAATTACTCCCAGACAACATGGCCGTTTTGATAATATCCCCATCAGAGAGGGGCTCACCATGTTTTGCTATGCACAGTGAAATTTGAAAACTGGCAGCTGTCAGATAATTTGTTCTAGAAAGATAGTTGCAAAAACTAAGATTCCAGGAATGATATTTCCTTAATTTCCCTTCAATAAACTCCTTTTTTCAGTTTCACCAATTTTAGCAACACTTTTGTGGTTGGTGTCAAAGTGCCGTCTGACACCTGATGTGCAACACACAACACTTTCATTACATAGAATACATAACACTTTCCTATTGCGTTCAATCACTCCAAATGACTCTGTCCAGGCCTCTTGGAATGATCTTTCACTATCTGTTTTTGCTTTTTTTGCTGTACTCATTTTTGGGTGTTCAAGACTTGGAATCTACGAAAACATAAAATTTAAAAAGTCAATGTCTTTTCTTTTTCCCTTCTCCCCCTCACTTTTCCCTTTTTCTCTCCCCCTTGACTTGCAAAAGCCACCTCACTCACTCAGCTCGCAAAAGCCTCCACTCGCTCTCACTCACTCCCCTGTCTCTTTCAAAGACTTCTCGCCCAGTCTCTCCCCCACTCACTCCTCCATCTCTTCCAAACACCACTTGCTCACTCGTTCGCTCACTGCCCCATAGCTTCCAAAGGCCACTTGCTCACTCACTGCCTTGTAGCTTCCAATGCTTCCAAATGCCGCTTGCTTGCTTGCTCACTCAGTGCCCCGCTCACTCAGTGCCCCGTCGTTTCCAAACGCTTCCAAATGCCACTTGCTCACTGCCCTGTAGCTTCCACACTTCCTCGCTCGCTCACTAATGCCCCATCGCTTCCAAACGCCTCATGCTCGCTCGCTCACTCATTGCCCCGTCGCTTCCAGACGCTGCTTGCTCATTCGTTCACTCACTCAGTGCCCCATCACTTGCAAACACTTCCAAGCACTGCTTGCTCACTCCATCAGTGCCCCGCCTCTTCCAAACACTTCCAAATGCCATTTGCTCGCTCGCTCACTCACTGCCCTGTAGCTTCCAAATGCTTCCAAACGCCACTTGCTTGCTCCCTCAGTGCCCTGTTGCTTCCAAACGCTTCCAAATGCCACTTGCTCTCTCACTTACTCAGTACCCCATCGCTTCCAAACACTTCCAAACACCACTTGCTCGCTTGCTCAGTGCTCAGTCACTTCCAAATGCCACTTGCTCGCTCGCTCACTTGCTCAGTGCCCCATCGCTTCCAAACGCCACTTGCTCACTCACTGCCCTGTAGCTTCCAAATGCCACTTGCTCGCTCACTCGCTCACTTACTGCCCCGTTGCTTCCAAATGCCTCCAAATGCTGCTTGTTCACTCACTCATTCACTTACTGCCCCGTCACTTCAAAATGCTTCCAAACACTGCTTGCTCGCTCGCTTGCTCACTCAGTGCCCCGTTGCTTCCAAATGCTTCCAAACGCCACTTGCTCGCTACTCTGGCAAACTCTGGGGCGACAGTGCACATGCCCACAGAGAGGGCCCTGAGTTCGCCATCACTGCCCTATACCATTCCAGGCAAGCAGTTGTCCAGTCTCTTCTTAATCCTCCAGTGATTGTTCTCACTGTTAGGAAATTTCTCCTTAGTTCTAGATTGCTTCTCTCCTTGGATTAGTTTCCATCCATTCTTTGTCTTGCCTTTGATGCTTTGGAAAATAGGTTGACCCCCTCTTCTTTGTGGCAGCCCCTTTGTGGTAGCCCCTCAAATATTGGAACACTGCTATAATGTCCTTCTTTTTACTAGACTAGAATACCCAGTTCCTGCAACTGTTTTTCATATGTTTTGGCCTCCAGCCTCCTAATCATCTTTGTTCCTCTTTGCGGCATTCTTTCCACAGTCTCAGCATCTTTTTATAATATGATGACCAAAACTGGATGCAGTATTCTAAGTGTGATCTTACTAAGGCAATTTTCAATGCTACTTCATCTAAGGCAACATTAAATAAATGTGATTATGACATTATATCGTAAAATTTTGGTTTTGATCAATTTATCCAGCTGCCCTACTTGGCATATGACTCAGAACCACATACATAATCAATGAACAATAAGAAGTCAATAAGAGCTACCTAACAAAACAAAGTATAAAAACATAATTCAAAACAAGTGCTGGGGGGGGGGGACTCATTCAATACATCAGACCATCTCGGACCCAATCTGTAAGGAAAATAGATGTTCCAACACCTACCAAACAGGGCCAGTCAAATCTCAGGAAGGGTATTCCAAAGGGTGGGAGTGACTACAGAGAAGGCAGGCTTCCTGGGTTCCGATAGATAACACTGCTTAAGTAATAGGACCCAATAGAGCCTTGGTGGAGCAGTGGGCTAATGCCTCCTTAAGTAACACCAGCTGCCTGCAATTAGTGCAGGTTCGCATCCCACCAGGCTCAAGGTTGACTCAGCCTTCCATCCTTCCGAGGTAGGTAAAATGAGGACCCAGATTGTTGGGGGCAATTAAGCTGACTTTGTAATAATGCCGCTTGGGGGTGTGTGAAAGCCCTAATAAGCAGGCATATACATAGAATGAAGGCTACTGCTAAGCTTGTAAGCCGCCCTGAGTCTTCGGAGAAGGGCGGGATATAAATGGAATAAAAATAAAAATAAATAAAAATAAAAGCATGCCAACCTTGTCAGATTTTACCTGAGAAGCAGACATAACTCAAGATTACAGTCACACAGGTAATCTGTGCTGTAAAGGGCTTTGTAGGTAACAACTAGCATATTGAATGTCTCCCAAAGTCCACTAGTAATGACAGTCTTTAGACAGGATTATCTTGGAACATAAAATGTCCAATTCTCCTTTATTCAGAGGTATTAAGTATTCATAATCATAACATGGCTTGAAAATGTGGGACAGCAAAGAATCAATGTCCTTACATGTATTTTGTTTCATTATTCTCTCTAAAATTTAGAATTATGTTTGGAATTTCATCTTATCGTCAAAATTAGAATAGTTATATTCTGATACAGAATTTTATTTTTTCTATTTTGAATGACTTAACCCATTTCCCTGAACCAACCATTTATTGTTCCAAATGAAATAGTGTTAGTCTGAAGCATGTTTGTTTCCTATCCTTTTCTTTGCAAAGCATTACAATCTGAATAGTTTCTAGTTCAATTTTCAATCCTATGAAGAATATCCATAAATATTTTCAGAAAATCATCTGATGTATTCTATAATTTCAGTTTTTATAGCCACCCACATGTACACAATTCTAGGAAGTTAACCAGAATTTAAACAATAGAGCAGCTAAATAATATTCCAATGGCCATACTGGGAAAAATTCCATAACATGTAGTATACCCTTACTAGCAGGTATATCCCAACCTCCTCCACATCCCAGTGTTCAACAAATACTAACAATAACATGATGGATTTTCAATTTTTTAAAAAAAGCATATCACATGCTTTGTTGTTTTAATACAAATGCATGGCAAGTGCTACTAAATAAATACCAGTAGTGAGATTTGTAATCAAATCCTTACCCAATGGACTGGACCCAATGGTTTCGACAATAAAGGTTTTCCTACGTGATTTGAAGGAACCTTTGCTAATGTTTCTTTTAACTGCAACAAAATAAAATTGTATTAGTGGATTATCTAAACGAAAAGCATAAATATACAGATACTCAAATTTCTCTGTCAGATCTACGTATAATTAACATAAGGCAGGACAAGATGTGCTCAAGGATGTCTTATCTTTTCATCTACCTTTCTTCTCCCAACAGTTGTTCCATATGATCACCTAATCTTCCAGAAAAAATTTTTTTAAGAATGGTGGGCTGCAGGAACAGAGGAGGAATTACCCCTCTCACTCTGCTTTCAAATGGAACTGCTATTATATTTTAAAGAATTCCATGAGACATTATATTTTTTATATCAATTGCATGGTACAATACAGGAATTGTCTTGATAAAAGAACAGGAATCTGTTGCAATGTTTTAAAAAAAAATAAAATGTATGAAATCAAAATAAAAGAATGATATAAAATCCATAGCATGTCAATATCGTTAACACATTATGTAGCACAGCAAAAATTCAAATTTAAGGGAAAAGTTTTCAAAGAACAGAACTACGAAATAAATGGATTTTACCTATAGTATTCAAAAATGGGTAATAGCTTCTTTATTCCAGCAATCTTAAGTACAATATGAAATCTGCTGAGCACCTAACGGAGCCTAATATAATTGTTTACTACCTTTATTCATTTTCTATTATAAAATTAATACTAATATGGTAGCTACAACATTTTCTCACATGGATCGGTACCGAACTGGATGATTCTGAAGACTTCAATGTTTGTACCTTTTTGGTTGGCATTATAAAAATAAGTCTCTCCCATGGGTTTTGGAAGTTGTAGAGGGACCAAGGGATCACATGTTTGTTTTTTACATCAATAATATATTTTAAAATCTTCATTTCATGTAACTCTGGAGAAAAAATGTGGGAGACTCCTGCATATTAGCTTAGCAAGAAATAACTGAACAGCCTTAAAACTAGGGATTTTTCTTTTTCAGATTGTCATGTTGGTGATAATTATGAAGAAATAACAGTTTATTCAAAGCACCTGAACACCATGTTCTACAAGCCAAATCGGACATAAACTGTGATAATCTCTAAAGCAACTTTTTTTGATATCCCTGCCAGTTAAAATGAGCCTTCTAAAGTAATGATTTTTTTTTGTAGTATTGCTACACTTGGGTGTAGCTATTCCCATTCCGCCAAGGTGGCTTACTTTGTGCCTATTTTAATTATCTTTCCAGAATAATATGCCATAGTAATCACTAGCTGTGCACTAGAAAGTTACTGTATATTCAACCTTTGATTCTTACCTTTTTTTCTATTCCACTGAAGAACTGGAACATTGTTATGTTGGCTGGGGGCTTTGACATGCCTAAAGCAATGCATATGCCTTTTAATTCCTGAAATACTTCACTACCAGCACCTTCCTGAGCTTTTTTGGGGGGAGCATTTACATACAGCATTCTAGCAGCTTCTAATTCTGAGACGAGGTATGCTGAAAGATGAAAAGTTACCATTCAGTACAGCAGAGATCATTTTCAAAAGTCGAAGAGGAGTACTGATTTTAAGCCAAAAATATAATTTCACAACTACATTGTGAGAAATGATTAAATCAAAGAACAGCCTTAAATAGGATGACCCAAAGGTAACTCTGTAGCCAGCAACAAATCTGCTAGAGACCAGAGAAAAATTAATTACTGAGTCAGAACACGGTATTCACAGGATATTAAGGAAAATTAAACAAGGTGGAGATCGCCTAGCTAAAATGGAATTTTATTTTCATGTGTTTTTCATAAACCAGCCATAAAAATGTGCATTCAAGAACAGTTTATAATCTAATGACCAACAGCCTTACAGAGGAACCTTCTGTTTCATAACATCACCTGTGAATTTCTTTTAACTGTCAATGCAGATCATCTTGCCAGCAAATTTTATTCTTAACAAGCAAGGGAAAATGTGCTGATTTTGATTTTGACTCAACAACCAATACTGTGGCTACATTCTGTGCAATGGTTAGAAATTATTCTTTAGGCTTCTGATTTACTTGGGACACAGCACAGTGCTACTCAAATATTTTTGATGTTATTCCATCCTATGAATAAGAGCAACTAACAAATCAGGATAGTACAAGAGCTCAGTGTTAAATTATTTCTTTTCCAGCAAGGTATAAATCTGGGTTCCCATGGTACAAAGAGCAAAAGTTTGATGAAAATGTATTGTGTCTACAAACCAAGAATCAAGCTCAATTAACAAGCAGGACACTGCCCGTTCCTAATTGAACAAAAATTCAAAAATTTCAATTTACTATTCTGTTATACCCATAGGACTTGAAACTGGTGCTTCAGTAGATCCAATTTCAGTCTCTCTCCAATTACTATTAATCCCTTTCTGTAATTCTAAAAATCAAAAGTGGCTTAATAGTACCACCATTTGACGAATACTATACTTACTATATAATTATTTTCTTCATTTTTTATTGTTTTCTGAAGTTTCATTTAACTTACTGAGGAGCAGGAGGCAGTTTTTTTGATTGAGAAGGCGCTTGGTGACGTCTCCTGATGTTAGTGTTGTATAAGGACAGTTCATTTCACCTAGTAACCCACTAATTTCAAGCTGGAACTCATCTGCTTCACTTGGACCTTAAGACAAGAGATATTTTTAGGTTATAAAGGTTCACTGATTAAATGTCCAAACAAATAGTCAAAGTTGATTAATGAAGTTTAAATTGCATTATTTTCCTTGTAAACACAAATAAATTTTTCCAATAAAATTAAAAACTAGAAAGCACTGAGAACAAGGAGAGAAAAATGAATGATTCCATAGTAAACTAACCTTTTTTGCTTATTCTTAATAAATATAAACACATAAATGCAATTATTCTTATTAGCTGCAGCCCTCCATAGTTATTTTATCACAAAGTACAAAAAACCGTTACATTCATACCAAAGGAGATACATAATGCCGAGATTAGTAAGAATTATACAACTGTATAAATGATGCTAGGATCCTGATTACTCACTGTTAGTTGCTTGTACATTTTCCTCTAGCTTGCAAAACACTCTTAACTCTGAAACCAACCAAGCACAGAGCTTGGTGTATTCGGGAGAAGTGGCTCCACCAGAAGCTGCCAGGGCCAGAGCTCCATCTTCCAACAATGGACCTTTGTAACTAATAAACAAACAAATAAATCTATTTCAAATACATTGTGCGATGCACAGGATACTCAACTGAATGTATATATAACAAGAGAAATTACAGGACAGGCAAGTCCTTGGATTACACCGGCATTTGCGACCAGGACTGTGGTAATTAGGGATGCAGCCACAAAGTATGCCATTACATGACTCCATAGTTTAGCTAGGTAATCCCAGGAGTCACAGTTGCCATCCTAAGTCCAGGATGTGCAGACTGTTAAGCAGGAAAAAGCAGGAGTCAAAGGTAAGGAGCATGGGGGTCTGGGGGCCAGTGTTGCTGGGAGGAGAAGGTGATGGCTGTGGGCAGGCACTGAGAAGCACAGGTGGGAGAGTGAAAGCTGCAGGGTAGTGGGTGGGGGTGCTAAGGAGCATGAGCAGATGTGGGGGCGGGAGTGCCACAGAGTACGAGACCTCTGCAATCTCATGCTCTATAGTGGGAGCCCTCGGGAGAAAAAGCGGCAGGAGAGACTTATGGGGGCAATTTGCAATTTTCTTTGCCCATTTCCACATTGATTTGCTTGTGGGAAGCAGACAATGAAATTTGCAAACAGTGATCACTTTACCATGTCTCACTACAATGTCATAATTGCAAGCTGGGCACCAAGCATGCAGACTGCAATTGTGGAGATGTTGTGATGGTTGCGACTTCGCAGACCAGCTTTAAGTCCCCTTCATTCAGAGCTGTTATAATTTTAAACAGTTGCTGAACAAGTGATCATAACTTGAGAACCTACATGTAATTAGAAATAATCATTACTGATTTTAAGGAAACTTCCTGCCCAATAAATGAGCTTAGAAATCTTGTATCATCTCCATGAAATTCAAAGTTTTATTACATGTATATTTATTTTTTTCCTCATTCCAATGATGTTTTACCCTTATTTCTTTTTTGAGCTCCTTGTATCAAGGACCTGTACTATGCAACAATGGGAGAATCAATGGAAAAAATACCAAATTTGTGGTCAATGTCATATGTGGGGAGAATTGGTGATGGATATTTTATTGATGGTACTTTAGTGTTTAAAAATAGACAATTCATTCTCTATAAATTTTTGGAAATGTATCAATCGTTGGATTATTTTTTATTTTTGGTAGCAGTACTGTAAAGCTCACACTTCTGGAAAATAATTTCAACACAATGAAAAGATGTTAACAATGGATTTCTCTTTTCAAGTTGCTACTAAATATTACTAAATCTTAAGCAAATGTTTATACTTTTTATGTGCTTATTAAATTCTGTCAAGTTCCATACAGAGTTTTATGTAATACTTAAATAAGAACAAGATATGATATAAAGTCATAGAAATTTTATTAATGAAAATGTAATTAAATTTTAAGGTTGGAATTTAAGGAAGGCAAAAAATATTTTTTTAAAAAGCATCTCTCACCCAAATTACTGGGTTTTTTTACGCATCCACAGTAATCTCTTAGCCAAGTCTCTATATAGGTTAACTACAGATTTTTAAAAATATGTTCTTGAGATTCCAAGCTGAAACACATGTGACAATTCTCAATGATTATAACATTACTTCCTATTTCCAGTTACAATGATTGAAGATTTGTAGAGCAAAATAGATGGCCATTGGTTCTTTAAAAAAGTGTTAGGCATTTTTTGTCTCTGGTGATCATACAAAACTGCTGATTGTATCAGTTTACAACAGCTAGAAAAAGATCATTTCAACAAAACTAGTACACTGTAGTGTAATTAAGAGTACTGGACTAAAATCACAACAATCAAAGTTCAACTCTCCTTTCATCAACATAACTCAGAGTTTGGGAGATTGTCATTTTCTCAGCTTAGCTTATTTCATAAGGATGTTGCTGTGAGGATAAAATTAAAGGAGAGGTCCATATATGCAACTTTCAGTTCCCAGAGAAAAGGAACAATGCAAGTGCAATAAAACATCACTAGATGGTGATGTTGTAGTACAGATGGTGCACATTTAACAACCACTCCTTCAGTGATCATTTGAACAGTGGCTGCACCTAACAAGTGGTACTTACAATATGTTCTCAAAGTTCCAGCTGTTGCAGGGCTCCCACGGTCACACGATTGTGATCTGGGTAGTTGGCAACCAGCCTGGATTTCTGACCATCCTATGCTCACGAGATCACAATCTGCAACCTTCTCTGCTGGCTTCCACAACAAAGTCAATGAGGAAGCCAGCAGGAAGTCAGAAATCACAATTTGCTGTCGCTACATGGTGCAGTCTCATAACCTCATGCTTTATGACATTGTTCAGCAATGGAAAATCCAGTCCCAATTATTACTGTCAAGCAAGAACTACTGGTATAACCATGATATCTTATCTACTCATAAGACTTCTTTAGATGTTCTGAATAGTTAGCAGAGCATGCTGTATTTTAAATTTGGAGAACTCAATTATTACTATGTATATATAATTCCTACCGTAGTGGCTATATGAACATCACAGATTTCCACTGGATGCCTCACAAATATGGTGAATGCTAACTCCTATAGTATTAAGTGGCATTTTTAAAAGTTACTATAAGATTGTTCAGCTCCTGCTATTCACCACTGAAAGAGTCTGCCAGCCCAACCTTCATCATTTTTATTACTGCTTAGATGTAGTACTCATAAACACATTTGGAAGACATTATGCTAGGAAAGCTGATCTGGTCATTTTTGCAACATGTTGCTCACATCAGCTCACTCTCAGAAGCATTTTCATGGAGTCAACAATTCCAAATTGGTGAGTGTGACTGATTGAAGTCTCACTCTTTTCAACTTCTTGTATTGTACACATTGGATGCACATGATAGGAGGTGAAGCTTCAATCACCTAGTTCTGCCTACCATTCTGATGCTGCAGATGCCCATCCTCAATATCCTGCATATAATAATCCGCTGCACTTTGTTGAATCTTGCATAGATATTTGTTTACTTACAAGTTCTAAAGTATCTACCTTCTGCAGAAAAATGCACACATCATATTTTCTACGGGACTCAATAGTATTGCATTCACATCACAGACCACCAATCTACTGTTCTCAATATTCTAAAATTAAAGCCTTGAGAAATATTGACTATAAATATTACTAAAGCATAGATGCTGTGATCACAAGAAATCAATCCCAGTTATTTCAGTTTCTGAATTTTCTTTGCAAAGATTTCTAATATTGTAATACTAGACAGATTAAACATATCTACACTACTCTCCCATGAGGCATAACACAGGTAGTCCTCAACTTACAACAGTTCATTTAGTGACCTTTCAAAGTTACAACAGCACTAAATAAAGTGGCTTATGACCATTTTTCACAGTTACAACCTTTGCAACATCCCCATGGCCATGTGAACAAATTTCAGATGCTAGGCAACTTGTTCATATTTAGGATGATTGCAGTGTCCCGAGATCATTTGATCACCTTTTATGATCTTCTGACAAGCAAAGTCAATGGGAAAGCCAGATTCTCTTAACAACCAGGTTACTAACAATTTCAGTGATTCACTTAACTGTGGTAAGAAATGTTGTAAAATGGGGCAAAACTCTTGTCTCACTTAACATACATTTTGGCTCAATTGTGGTCGTAAGTCGAGAACTATCTGTATTGGGCAGCAACTACATATTCTGAGATCCTCCTTCACCATCATAAATATACTCATTTTGCCCTTCCTTAGGAGGAGTTTCCAGTTGTCTTTCATCTAGACTAGTTCCAATCTACTTGACTTCAGTTACCATCAGGTATTCCAAGATCATTAACTGGAGTGAAGGAAATGAATTTTAATATGGTACAAATCTTATCCTGTTAAAAGTCAACTGAAGATCAGCTGACAAATCTCCCATTTCCCCCCCCCCCCGCATAACGGAACAGTAATAGGAATTAAATTAAACTAGACATTAGGTAAACTAGATTTTAGTTCAAATTGAGTATGTCTAGTTTAACGAAGAGAAGGGCTAGGGGTGACATGATAGCAATGTTCCAATATCTCAGGGGCTGCCACAAAGGAGAAGAAAGTCAAGCTATTTTCCAAAGGACCTGAAGGCAGGACAAGAAGCAACGGATGGAAACTAATCAAGGAGAGAAGCAACCTAGAACCAAGGAGAAATTTCCTGCAGTTAGAACAATTAATCAGTGGAACCACCTGCCTGCAGAAGTTGCGAATGCTCCAACACTGGAAGTTTTTAAGAAGAGACTGGACAGCCATTGGTCTGAAATGGTATAGGGCAGGGGTCTTCAAACTTGGCTCTTTTATGACTTGTAGACTTCAACTCCCAGAATTCCTCAGACAGCATGCCTGGCTGAGGAATTCTGGGAGTTGAAGTCCACAAGTCATAAAAGGGCCAAGTTTGAAGACCCCTGGTATAGGGTTTCCTGCCTGAGCAGGGGGTTGGACCTCCAAGTTCCCTTCCAATTATTATTATTATTGTTATTATAATTATTATTATGGGAAAGGGAACATATTCAGAAAAGCATTGTGATCACCCCAAGAGACAAAGAGAGCATAAAAAAACGGAGCAACAAAAAAGATCCATATATATATATATATATATATATATATATATATATATATATATATATATATATATATATATATATATATGGATCTTTTTTTGTATATTTGTTTTCTGAGGTTTTCGCGGGTGTTTGTATGTGGATCTTTGGTTATTCGGGTTTTTCCCCGCATATATATATATATATATATATATATATATATATATATATATATATATATATATATATATATATATAATTTTCTCATACTCACCCAAGGTCTTCAAGTGACTCTAAAATGTCATTCTCCATGAGTTCCAGCTCCATTCTGGGGCTTCAGAATGAACACAAAAGGAAAACAAAAACTAAACTCTGGAGCCTGCAAACGATTGGGAGGAAGGAAAAAAAAAAGATTCAATGAATCTAACCGACTCCGAGTGGAACGAGCCGTTTTCCTCCTCCCTCCCCTCCTTCCCTCCCTTCAATCATTAAGGGGCGAATCTGCCTCACCTGAACTCTAGGCGCCTTGCGTTAGGAGAGACCCACTAAATTCCTGCTCCCCTTCCCATCTAGGGTGACCCCAAATTAAGCCGCGCCGCCCGCCCGCCCGCCCCCCCCCCAGCACTTCGTAACCTCGCTATTTATACAGTACTGTATTCAGAAACACAACATCTTCCTTGTCCCTCTTCGCTGCAAAGGCGCGTGGGCGGAGGGGGGGTTCCATCACCCCTCTCTCAGCTGCACCCCCAAACTCCCAGCGTCCTCACCCACCTCCTGCGCAGCTGCTACGCCGCCGAATGCTGCTGGGTTGGCATGTCAGAAGGAGGCGGGGGGAAAGGGCGGAGACAAGGAAAGCCCCCCCCCCCAGCATGACTGACCTCTCACCCGCCTTCGAAAGGTCGCCCAAGCAAACGCCTGGTTAAATAGGTTGCGGTCTGCGTGTTTCTAAACTCGCCGGCTTTTCCCCCTCTCGCTTCATTCGAACGGGTCAGTTTGAGAAAATTCCGCCTTTGTCTCTGAGGGTAAAAAAAAAAAAAAAAGGTCGGCTTCGAAGCGCACTAAGCCTATTCTGGCAGGCATAGCAGAGGACAGCTATACAAAGAATCCCTTTCTGTTTTTTTTTTTTCTGCATCTCTGAGGAGACCACGTTGGAAAGCGTTAGGCCTAAAAAGGAAAGAATGACGTAGAGGGGTAAAGGGACGAAAGTACTTCAGGCGACAGCCGTTCTCTTGATCAAACTACAAATCCCAGCATGCTATCAGGTGTTTCTGTAACCTACGGGAGGTGGTTATGCTCGATGAACCTTTCGAGTCGAAAGCACCTTTTGGCTCCCTCGTGCGATTGAGGACTTTTGTGAACGTAAGCGTCTAGCACAGGGGTAGGCAACCTCGGCTCTTTTATGACTCATGGACTTCAACTCCCAGAATTCCTGAGTCAGCTATGCTGACTCAGGAATTCTGGGAGTTGAAGTCCATGAGTCATAAAAGAGCCGAGGTTGCCTACCCCTGGTCTAGCAGCAGGATCAGAGGACTATCTCGACGTTATATTTCAGTTTAGCTTCTTTATTACCACTAGGTGGGACGTTTTGAACTTATTACGTTAGCCACTCTTTTGATAGAAAAGCAAAAATTGAATATAGATCAATGCCAAGATTAACTGCAAAAAAAAAAAGAATGAATTGAGTTGGAAGAGGACATCTAAGCCACTGAGTTCAACTATCTGGGGTTGCCACATAGAAGAAGGAATCAAGCTATTCTCCAAAGCACCTGAGGGCAGGACGAGAAGCAATGGATGGAAAGTAACCCAAAACAGAAGCAACCTAGAACTAAGGAAAAAAATGCTGACAGAACAATTAATCAGTGGAACAACCTGCCTCCAGAAGCTGTGAATGCTAGAAGACTGGAAGTTTTTAGGAAGAGACTAGACAACCATTTGTTTGAAATGATGGTATAGGCAGGGTTTCCTGCCTGAGCAGGGGGTTGGACTAGATGACCTCCAAAGTCCCTTCCAACTTTATTATCTGCTCAGTGCAGGAATCTAAAATTAAAGTATTTGGGGGAGATGATTGGCTAGCTTCTATTTAAACATCTAGTTAAAGAAAGCCCACCTGTAACTTTCTATTTCAACCTGTCTTTTTATAGTCATTGTGTTCTGGATGATAAAAAAAAATCCTTTCTTGCGAAACAGACTGTTGCCTGTTTTAAGCTGGTCATTGACCAAAATGAAGATCTGAATGGTATTTTCTTTTCAATACAGTATTATCACCTTATAGGGCTTGTGAGTGATCCATTTTTTTAATGGCTGGAACTTTTGGCTCACCTATCTTGCTAGTTGTTTCCTGTTTTCCAGAGACTTTTAGCCACCATGTCAATACAGAGAAATGCTATTACAAAAGGTATTTTGTAAGCAATGGGTAGAAGGAATAAGGTAGCTTATCTTGACAAGCCTCGTGTATTGCCATGTTTTGTGCTCTCCCACTGATGAGCTGTAAATAAGTTTTGTTTTCAGGATTTCTCCACTGAAGGATCATCTTCAAAATATTTTAAGAGATAAAAGTGGAAATGCCATGTGTGGTGGAAGCTGCCTAGCTGTACATAAAATGAATTGAGAATAAGGATCATTTTATTGTTAAAAAGCAGTTTACTAGAATAAAATATGTATTTGTAACCAAGTGAATCTTGGTTACATAAAAAAAGTTAGTAATTACAGATCTGGTATACCATCTGGAGCAGGAATGACACCCAGCCTGCATTTCACTGCCTTCACCTGCGATCAGGCATAAATTGGAGAGGGAAGTCTTTGGAATTTGTCTTACATAGTTCCTGAATGTTGGATCAAACATCAAGATGCCGTTGCTGATACTTAAGAGTAGAGAGGCAAGGAATGTTGCAGGTCCCATCTCCTAAGGAGGTATATCTAGTGCAAACATGTCAAACACAAGGCCCGGGGGCCGGATCCGGCCCGCGAAGTGGTTTCATGTGGCCCGCGAAGCCATCCTGGAAACAGTGAGGGAACGGCCCCCACTGCCTTGGTCCTGGCCCAGAGACCCTCCTTCTGCCAGAGACCCTCAGATCTGTCCCACTCCTGCCCAGGCCCCCATAGACACCCTTGTTGCAAATGATGTAGAGCTGGCCACGCCCACCCAGTAGGCCATACGCACTCTAGCCATGCCCACCCAGTAGGCCACGCCCACCCAGGCCATACCCACCCGGCCCCCTGAGGGCAACCGCAATGCTGATGCGGCCCTCAATGAAATTGAGTTTGACACCCTTGATCTAGTGGGACCCAGAAGGGCCTTTTCCATCATCATCTCCAGAGATTAAACTGGCCTCCACTTGGACACTCTTTCACAAGGCCCTGAAGATCTGGTTCTGCCAACAGGCTTGGGGAACTAAGTGTGGGATGGAGCCCATCCACCCAGTCATTGGATACAAGATGGGTAACAAATAAATTTTATAAATACATAAGTGGTTCATTTGATTGTGCGTTGTTGCCAGGTAGGGTTAGAGGGTTACTGTTTTTTATTTTATATTGAGTTTTTTATTGTTTGTTAAGTCGCATAGTCACTGAGACTGAGTGATAGCAATATAAATCTAACAAAGAAACTTCTAATTTTAAACTAAATCCAAGAAAGGGAAAACTATCCTAAAAAAAAAGCCTGCACCACTTCCAAGGCTTTACACGAGATACAAATTTTGTCAGGCTTTGCTCTTCTTGACTGAAAAGCTTGAGTCTTTATTAATATAGGTGAAGTGCTCCGTGGATACATCAGAGGGAAGCTGGTTCTACCACAGAAGTACCTACGTTGCTTTCAATCGTCCACCACCCATCCCACCCAAAGCAATTGTAGGCACATCTGTGCAAGCAACCTAATTGATGTGCAACCTGAACAGGGCTCCAAATCACATTCTTCACTTCAGGCATAGCTGTTTCTATCTCAGGACACAGAATGACACCCTCAAGAATGATACCCATCCATTATTTCTGCTGGGTTATCTTTATGAATCTCAAAGATGGAAACTGAAGGAAATACATTTCTAGACCTACTTTCTGTTTCATCTACATTTTCACATAGGCAAATGAGAGATAAAGTATTTCATGTTTCCAATACATAAAATATTACTTAGGTAATGTCTTACTAGCCTCCTTTCCACACTCCATATAAATATCATTGCTTCAGAGTTGGGAAGCATACATATTTTATAAATGATATCTTGAGGAATTATTGAACTATCAGAGAACTACTGACAATAATAAACAGAACAGTTGACACAACAGCCAGATACCAAAGTAGTTTTATAATAATTTTAATGAACTTAAGACATAGCAAAAAAACATTTCTATAATCATTTTGAAGATTCTAGCAACAAGCAATAAAACATTTTCTGCAATATCTACAGTTGTTTCTCTTAATAAAAGTATTCTCTATAAGTGATGGGGATATCGGCATCAAATTAAGTTATAAAAGCAAAACAAATGAATACTAACCTTAATACCATTAAAATCCATCAGTTCAAGTAATCATAGAAAATTAAAAACTGCCTCAGTAAAAACAGAAATGAATTAAACCTTGAATCTTACATAAATTATTAGTTGCACACTGCATTCTTCAAGATCTTTCCTGCATTTTTAGAAATAGTTGAAGCTATTAACATTTAGCACTAAGATTTTTTGAAAATGAATTGAGATGTTACATTGAGCAAATATAAAAATAAATTATGTTTTTGTTTATTCTCCATCATTGTATATATCATGGTAGCCAGCAAGAGGGAGGGGCCTGGAATGGGTCCTGAACTTTTTATAGCTTACGTGTGCACACACAAACACAGATATTAGCCTGATCATCCACCCACCCACCTACCTTTTATGTCAGACAGTGCCAGGCAAGATAAAGGTTTCTCATGCTTGTACAATCCTTTCAGTTCACTAGTCCTATAAAAGTTCCTGAAAAACTAATGTGTTGCTTTCATCGTAGCTATATCTTAACTAGAAGCAGAATTTTACCAAATATCACCTCAGTGATCAACAGTAAAAGAAAAGCAGATATTGTGGTATGAATGTTTTTATTAACTAAAGCATGTATTCAATTGAGCTTAATAGAACTTACCTCCAATTAGACTGAAGTCCCATCGTCTATCCCTATAAATGATTGTGTCTGAAGGTTCAATCTGAATTAGCTGCTCCACACAGAATTATTTTTAGATTATGAATCTGATAAAGTATTTTCAGTCTCATGAGTTACTGCTAAATTACTTAGAATTAGCAAGATCAATGTGTTTCATTGCAATGACTTTCTAATAAGTTTTTACATACACAGACACAGTTATGTTACTATTTATAAATTATCATTAGCTCAGTGAGCTGGGCAGAATAAAAGTTTAAGTAAAAATAATAAATACTAAAACTGCTATATTGATGTCTGAGACTGAGAGGAAAATTTCAACCAAAACCAAAACTGATGTACCTTAATATTATGAAACATTATTGGAACCAATAGAAAAGGATGATTTCTTAATCAATCTAGTTCTGAATTAAAAATATGAATCTAAATTACTGAGATTGATGGAAGTTTAAATGCATTTAAATATACATACTATGATAAAAATGAACAATCAGAGCACGACAGTCCATAATTGCTTCAATCAAGGTAAAGATTTTTCCTACTTCTAAAATCCTTTCAATATCTAATTGTGTATAAAATGTAGAAATATATTTAAATACAAATTAATGAAGAAAACAAATTCTCAGTATAGTTTCAGTACAAAAGACTTGTAAAAAAATTATATACTTATGCTCAGATTTGTTAGAATCCAGATTTCTGTCCAACGGTCTTGGAAACCTGAGCTGCTTATATTTTGAACTATTGCTGTAAAAACTTAAAAATTAATGTTTGGGGAAAAATGTATGTTTAGAAATTCATTACTTCAGTGGGTAGTATACAACTTCTGATGTGCATTTCTCCAGCTATTATTTTTCAAGTGATTTGCTATGCACTTATAAGAGTTTCTCACGTTTTCCAGCATAGATATATATCCTGCTGAACAGCAATGACATTGTAAACATGGAAAGTGATATGCATATAGTTTAATATTTTTTTTCCAGCGTGTCATACAGCATGCAGAAATTTAGTACCAACTACCAGTTTTGTAAAGTTCTCCCTCTATCTCAAAACATTATACAGGATGAATGATACCACTGTAAAAGAACTTATTTTCCATAACAGGATTTTCCATAACACTCTAGTGCAGGAGGCTCAATGCAAGAAAACAATAGTGGTCCAGAAAGAATAAGTGAGCAAGAGCTCAATGTGACATGCCTCAAATAAAGCCTTGTGCAATGTTCCAAAGGAGTTGTAACTATTGATATATCTGTTGCTTGAAACTGTGTGGCATTAGCAACACTGCCTATGTGTAAATTGTCATTTACGGCAGATCTCCATAATCGTGTTTACACATTTTAAATGTATTTGCAACCTGGCCACTTAAAATAGCAACATTATAATCCCTCCAGAATGTGGATGATGAGCCTTTCCCCCCTTCTCTTTCAGCTATTAAAATCTGAAAGTCAAGCCTTCCTGCAGTTTTTTAAGATGTGCCTTAAGCCAGGACTCGGGGAATTAGCACCTGCAGTCACTTCAGTTAAAGGAGAAAGTTATAAGCAGCTGAAGCTGGCTGTCAGGGGATCAACATTTTACTTTCAGGGGCTCAAGCTGGATGTGTGCAAGATGAATGAAAGAGGAAAGGATTTCTTCATCTCATGTTTAGTTATTTTGAAACTTAAAGCCATATAAGGCTGAATCTACACAAAACTATAATCCAGATTCCATGTGAGAATAATAAAATGTGATCTTGAACTCTAAATATACATCAGTTTCAAATCAACCACTGGCGGAACTCTTTGGAAAAAAAAGGGGGGCTAAATTTTTTTTAAGCCGTAACATTCATTTCTGTAAGATATTTGAAGAGTTCCTGCAAATTTTCAACATTCAGAAGAAAAGGTTAAGAGCAAGAATTTAACAATAAAATCACACTTCTTACCGCAATAGACAGCAATAATTTCTCTTTTGCATTGTTCTTGAAGTTTCTAAAATATGGTAGTTCGAACAATTTCTAAAGATTATCGTTGGTTATACAATTTCATACATTCTTAATCTGCATGCAAAGCTAATCTCTTCCAATTATTAAATATAAGGTTCTCCATTAAATGCAGAATCAAATCTAGCAATAGCACTTAAACTTATACAGTATACTGCTTCACGGTGCTTTACAGCCCTCTCCTAAGTGGTTTAGAGTCAGCATATTACCCCCAACAATCTGGGTCATTTTACCACCTCGGAAGGATGGAAGGCTGAGTCAACCTGGAGCCAGCGAGAATAAAACTGCCAAACTGCAGGCAGCTGGCAGGCAGCAGAAGTAGCCTGCAATACTGCATTGTAACCACTGCGCCATCACGGCTCTAAGATCTGTCTAAATCTAAGTCATGTTTTCAATACTAATTGACTTAGGTTACTTGTAAACATTTGAACTACAATTCTGTTGACATCACAATCAACAATGTAGTGTGTGTAAAAATAACAATGTTGATTGTGAATGTCAACAGATGTCAACAGAATTGTAGTTTAAATGTTTACAAGTAACCTAAGTCAATGGTTCTGACTAGACTTGATACTTTTGATACTTCCCAAGGATCTAGGATATTGTTCAATAGAAGCTACCGTTCCAAGTAATGCTACTTTTTTTGTGTAATTGATGAGCTGATCCTGTCCGTTCATATTGTATTCGATCACTTTCTCAATTTGATATAACACCAAGCACACCAACCACTCTGCCATCACTACTCTTTTTTCCACGTTTGTCCATTTCAAGGTATTTTATATTTATGGGTTTTTCTAGTTTTTTTTCTCACTGACCCATCTGCAGCTACTGCTTATTATCCATACTTGTTTCTTTGTAACTATACTCCTTCCTGGCTTATTATGGGCTAAATGATAATGATTTGAAGCTTGCTTGCTTACATATGAAGTAGAATATTCTACTTCATATATAACAGAATGAGTAGGAATTCTATTCAGAATCTTAAGACCTTAGTCCAGATTATTTATTTGTAAGATGTATAATGCCTCTCAACTCATAACTAGTAAAAGCACTGAATAAAAAACACCCATAAAACAAAACCTAGACAATGTATAAATACAAACATAAAATGGCTATACAACAAAACAATCATAGGAGGATTCCCACTCAACTGTCCTTGAATGCATGGTGGGAGAACAAAATCTTAAATGATTTTCATAAAGGTTAATGAGTGGGGCCCGATGTATATCAAGGAAGAGGTTGCTATAATAATCTGATCCAGAATGAAAGAAATTATGAGACCCTGTGTTGTATAATGAATATAGTCCTGGACTTAGACTGGGGAGACCCTGTAAAGCTCAATATCTGGCCTTGGGCCAGTTGCTGTCTCTTAATCTAATATGCTTCAGAGCCTTATTGTAAAAGTTATAAAAAATTATTGAAGGCAGAAGAAAAGGTTGTACATTTAGTACCTTAGTAAGATAGTGCTAGGGAATGCAATGGTTAATTTTACTAGAATAATATTGTATATTAAACTTGCTTCCTTAATCAACCCCTTAAATCATCAGCAGTATGCAACAAAACAAGTGAAGGATGGACAGATTTACCTCCATTTATTTACTGGCATTCCATGCTTAACAAGTTGACTTAGTATGTGGGGTGCAAGCCACAGCATCTCATGATGTTGTAATTTTGTTTTGCTATCATTACTGCTATATTATTATAATTTGTAAGTTATTTTGAATTTTGCTGGATTGAGCAGGATGTAAATATTAATATATTTTATACAGACATAAGTAAGACAACTGTACAATTGAACCATGTAATTCCTAGTTACCTTGATGCAAACAAATTACAACTTATATTTCTAAGTTATATTTCTTAGTTATAAACTAATATGTAATTTATGCTATCCTACATCTGATAATCTCTATCATTGGTTACCATGTGCTATCGTGATCACCTCAGGTTGCTAGCTGGGAACCTAAATTCTGATTGGTCTTGAAATTAGGAGACTATGAATTCTAGTACTGAGTTATGCATAAAGCCAGCTAGGAGACTTTAGGCCAGTCATTCTCTCTTAGCCCTAGGAATAGGTCCATGGCAAATGATTTTTCAAAAACACTGCTATGAAAACTGCAGACTTATCCATGTACATGCCAGGAGTCAAAGCACAAAAAGAAAGTGGTTAGTAAAGCACTGAAGTAGGTTTAGTAACATTTCATAATTTAGGGGATCATACATTCACTAGAAATGATTTCTAATATTGCCATTTATTTCCACTGAAGTATATTTTTTCTTGTTTTTGCAAGGTATTTCACATCTCCTATCCGCACTGATCTTGTATGATAAACCAATATATTTAAAATTCAAAACAAATTTACTTTTAAAATGGAAAGTGTACAATTCTTTGCAATGTTTAAGCAGTGTTCTCTCTTAAGAAGCTGATCAGATGAATTTGAAAGATGAAAAACTTAAGGAAGATTTTCATCAGCTTTATCTCAACCACAGAATCCAAACGCTATAGAAGTAGACAGAAAAAAGACACAGAAAAAATATTTATCATGTCGCAGATCATCATGGGTTTATTTTAGATTACAGATAAAACCTTTTAGATAAATCCACGCAAGCATTACTACGTTTCTTGACAAGTTGTATAACTGAAAAACTTCACACAACAGTATTTTTGTAGCTCAGGGATTCATTCAGGCATGTAATGTCTGGTTATATGATGGGAATCCAATCCAGAGAGCAAAGTTCAGATCTTCCATTTCTTCTGAGTTAGGCAGCTGCTAAACAATTTAACACAAACAGTTACTGTACCACAATGTAGTAAAATAAAATGTGATTTTTAAATCATGCAAGTGACCTCAATATGCAGAGTCCAATTGATGGGCCATAGCCTTACCAAAGATTTTCTTTCTCCAAAAGTGAGTTGATAGATATTTCTCCTTTGCTCAGTGAGATGGCATCCACACAGGATTTTATACAATATGGCATCAGTCTTGATTACAGGTGTAGTTCAACAAGATAATAACAAGTAAAAAATGCAGAACAATCTTCTGCATGATGAAAAATGCAGAACACTTTTCATGCATTTTACATTTTGTGCAATGAAACATGCAAAACGTTTCAAAAGAAACTTTCTGCTTAAATGGTTCAGCAAGAGCCTTCTTTTTTCTCAAGTCCTGAACACATGTCCTTGCGCTTGTCAGTGTTGCACTTGGAATGTTATTTACAAACGCTGTATAAATCAGAAACCATAAAAAGTCAAAGGAAAATGTAAAAAAATACAGTCACAGTTTAACAGAAATAATAATAATAATAGTAAAAGCCAAACCATAGCTGAAACACATACTACGGACGAGAAATCCATTTTTAATGGCTGGAAGTCCGAGACTGAAAAACAAATATTTTACACAATCAGATATATACAATACAGCTAAAATTTTAGGCAGAATTTTAGGGTTTTTTTTGAGAAAGACTATTGCAAGCTATATTTTCAACTTATTAAGCTAAAAGATAATATTTATAAAATGTCAACAATTGCTACTTAGAGATTTGGAAGAATTTTGTCTGTACTTACCAGGTGCTCTGCAGGTATGTCAGTTACTTCTGAAGCCAACTTATTTTTAACTTCACATTTATCATCATTCTTTTCTTCCTCTGTCTTTTTTAGTTCATCTACGGATGTCTGCATCTGATTTTTGAAACTATACAACTCACTGTCACCTGAACCCCCCACTTCTACAGATCCCTTTAGCTTTGGAAGGATGGATTCCATGCATGTCACAGCTTGGTTTTGTACATTTTCCCCATCACAGCTCCACAAGAGTTTACCAGGCGTGCCTCCTTTGCTACTATGTGGGGGTTGGGGCATGGAAACAGAAGACATATCCTGCAATTGAACAAGGGGCATGTTTACTTCTGCCACGTCATTCTCTGATGCAGAAGACACCACATGTGGAATAACTGCATCTGAAACCACTGAGCGCAATTTCTCCTCTTGATCATCAGGGGTAAATGCAACAAAATTAATTATTTCAGATTCAATCACTGGTTGGTCAGTGTCCAATTCAGTCATTTTGCTAGACTCTAAACAAATAGGTACAACCATTTCTAACTTTGGACTGTCTTCATTGTCCTCATTTAAAATTTCAGTTGGCAGAACGTCTACCACTTCAGGTTCCACTGTAATATTTCCCAGAGTGAAATCAATGGTTTCTAATTCCAAATTCGGTTTCAGCCTGGGAGAATCTATAGTCTTTGTTTCATCCGATTTTGGAGAGACTCCTTCATTTTCTAAATCCAGAGAAAAAGTAGTAGACTGTTCAAAACTAAGTTCTGGATATGTATTGTTTAAGTCAAAATTATCAGCTGGTGAGGTATTCAATACTTCATTATTCAGATCTGTGAAGGAGAGAGTCACCTCTCCAAGATGCCCAATACCGATTTCTGTTGGAAGAGGATCTAGTGTTTCTTGGCCCATTTCTGGCTCTATAGTTGAAAAACTGGCACTTTCTGTTTCTACAGTTCTTCTCTCTTCAGTGCCACTTAATTCCAAGTCAGAGACAGAAGATTTTTGTGTATCATGTTTTATAAACATGAATTCCACATAACTAGATTTAATTTCATTTGTAGAAGAAATACTATCCAGCACTTCTGTTTTTCCCACTTGGAGTTCCTTGGTTTCACAGCTTAATGGGAATTGATTGATTTGTTCACGTTTCTCTACTGTGGTGCTTATTGTTGCTACATTAACAAAGTTCTCGTCTGTAATCTCTTCAGGTTCTAGAACATTAACTACACTGAAATCCTCACCATCCTTTAACCGAGAACCATTCACATCCTCTTGTTCACTGTTGGTAAGGAAAGAGTCTAATTCACCTCTGTTTAGCTCTGAATCTGAAGGCTGAGGACTTTTACCACTAATGCGTTCCTCAGTGTCTAGTTTTAGATCAATTGATTGTTCTTTAAAGTAACTGACATTTTGCCCAGAATCAGAGACAGTTTCTAGAAGATTGTTAGAGATTTCTGAGAATTGTGTGACGGATTGACCGTCAGAAAAGTCATGTTCTGTTGTCTCAAGGCTAACAGATGGCTCATTAAAGCCATCCAAAGGAAGAGGGCTCATTTCTTCTATCTGCACAGCTAACTCAGTTTTCTCAGGTTCGGATGATTTCTTATTAAATTCAGATGGAACAGGATTTCCCATTTCTTCCTCATTATGGAATGGATAGGAAGTACCACTTGCTAAGTCATCTGCTTCTGACAGTGTAGACTGTATATCTGGAAAGGAGACTTTATCTAGGTCCCTCTCAACGCTGGTTTTGATCTCAGTAATTTCCTCATCGGTTGTCACCATTTTCTCATCTTTTACTTCCTCTGTTTCTAGGTTCCTAGCTGAGGAAGTGTACACACTGCAAAGGGATTCCTCTGACTTGGACTTTACCTGTAGGTTTGCATTTTTCTCCCTCTCAGTAGGATTCCATTTTCCCTTATCTGAAATTGCAGAATTCACTAGCTTGCTCTCGGCTGGACTCACCCCACTACTATTGTAAAAAATGTCATACAGATCTTTAGCATTACCTGCAGCCAGAGAAGAGTTATTTTTCTTCAATTTTTTAACATGCTCTCCAAAAACAGATGGAGGTGGCAAGGGGCGAGGACACATGGGCATCTCCAGTATGTTCTTATCATCCTCAGATACACCGGGTGCCATATCATCTGCCAGAATAACCAGTTGTTTTGGTGGCAGAGGGGGTGGAGGGGCAAATACTATTGGTGGTGGCTGTGGTACAGATAGTGACAGTGGTGGTCCTGGAGGTAGTGGCAGTAGAGGAGGGCGCCTATGCGGCCTCTCAAAAGTCAGAGATTGTTCATTTGCTTTTGTCACTTGTGAGACATCTTGCTTTTTCACCATTGCTGCAAGCTCCCGTGCCTTAGCCTGAGCTTTCGCCACTACCTCTGCATGCTCCTGGGCCTTTGTTGCATTTGCTTGTTCCACCGCCTTTGTCTCACTTTCGTGATCCCCTTCCTCTGCTTCTTCAGGTACCTTTATATCCTCCTGTGATCCCTTTAAAACTACTACTTCTCCCCCAAATGCTTTTGATATAATATCTGGTGGCAAAACAAGGTCTGGATTTCCCTCTTTGACAACCGGCAAAGGTTTGGCAGTGGTACCAGAAGATTTTATAGACAAAAAAGTATTTAGGGGTGCTGGCTTGCTTACTGTTGTAACTGGAGTCTTCCTTAGAACCATCACTGGGATTGGTAAATTGGGGCGGATTTTGGCTTGCGATGAAGTTGAAACAACTGGTGTCCAGGGGCTTGTATGTGGAATAACGGTTTTTCCAGATAACTTAATTGCAATGGGCTTTGAATTTGGCTTTCCGCTTTGGGACTTACTTTCTTTATCTTTACCTTCCTCGGGGCTCTCTTCTTTAGAAACAGCTGTATCTTTCCCCTGATTTTTTTCATCTCTCTCACTCTTTCTCCAACTGAATTTTCCAAAAGTTGTTAGTTTCGACTCCTTTTCAGAGTCCTCTTTTCCCTCTTCCTTCTTTTCCATTTCTTTGTCCTCTTTCTTCAGCTTAAGTTTAATCCCACATTTTTCACCATTCGGGATTTCTTTCCTTTTACTAATTTCATATTCATTATTCCCATCTCCTAGTTCTTTAATATTCTTTGTTTCTTCTTTCTTCGCTACATTTGTTGTCTTCTCATCTTTTTCCTCTTTTTGTTTTTCACACAGTTTCCGTCTCAGCCTGCGCTCCGTTTCCTGAATCACAGATAATCCTGCCTGATGATCCAGATTTCGCCTTTCTTCATAGAGAGGATTCTCATCCACATGTTTCTATGGGGGTGGAAGGAAACATTTCAGCACTGTTAGTTAAGGTATCAATTTTCCGTTGGAATAAGTCTGGATTCTTAATCTATTCTATTTATTTTACTATCTGACGAATTAATTGTATTTACTGGGAAAGAGGCTGGGGGGATAACAAAATTTATTCCTTTTAAGTAGCACAAGACAAGCTTCCTGAATTTCTACTAAGTTAAGAATATTGAGGTGATATTGAGAAATCACACTTCTGATTCTTCAGCACAGTTTGCACTTGCAGGCAACTCCCTAAGGTCAGATAATGTCATATCCCAGCTATACCTAGAGATGCCAAAGATGGCTTTGTCCTGCCTTGCCATTAACAGAAGTCAAGATGAACAAAATGGTTTTTAAAGGGCATGGGAATAATTATGATATGCTCCAATGAATTATTCAAAACTAGTATTCTGGACACTAACCTTATATTTCTCATTATGTAGGTGACTTTTCACATGTTGTTCTGCTGATATCTGGTCTCCAAAGAATTCACTGCAGAGCTGGCAGTAATATCCAGTGACTGGGATAAGAAATTCAGAACCTAAAATGCCCCCACACCCGAAGATTCAGTCACAAAAATAGTTTAAAAAACTAATATTTAACAGGCACAAAGCAACTATTAAAATATCAGCAAACTATACTCTAGATCCTAAACCCAATTCTTACTAGAATAATCTGATCTGAAATTTTAAATAATAAAGCAACTTTTGTCCATCATTCCTTATTATAGTTATTTCAACCCAGCATACAGATCAAATATAAATTGCATTTTCCACTCCTACTTACTTCTGAAGTAAAGCATTAATATATGGAAAAAAAATGCTTAAAAATTAGAAAAAATGTAAACAGAGTTGCCAGAACCATGAGATGGGCAATAAGTAAATTTGATAAATAAATAATAAATAAGCAAACAAAGTTGTGCACTGCTTAACATTATAATGCCCTGTGACAGTGTGCTTTGAAGAACTAAAGTTAAGACAGACAGCATACCTTTGGCTGGCACAGGTATTTTGTCAATTCGTTTTGTGACTTCCTGCTTTGTTTCAATTTGAGTCTTTGCCCAAGGTCTGTTATATGGATCCAGGGTCTATTTGCACAATGACAAAAACATATAGACTGATACATGAAAAAGGGGCTTGGCTTTTGGTCAAAGTCAAGATTAGTCAAAAAGAAATTGATATCAGCAGCATATGTGGAAGACTTGCAAACCCTCTCTCCACTATAACTTACTACAGGCATGTTAAACTGCTGGCCCATGGGCCGGATGCGTCATGCCAAAACCGCACCCACTCCATTGCTGGCAATGGGGAAAAAGGCGCAATACGTCGCGCGACGTCACATGACATTGTGAGTTTGACATGCCTGACTTACTACAAATAAAGTATGAAAAGTTAAAACATATCAGTATGTATGTACTTTATCATCTCATAGGCTGCAGTCAAATCAAACTGATGCTATGGTTTAAAGAGCTGATTATAAATCCCAAAAAACATAGTTCTATTAGCTTCAGCCTTTTCTTCCAGATTTCTTATTAATAATTTTTGATTCCTACATTGGGAAAAAAATCTAGAATAAATGGCAACTGAATTTGCTTATGGTACAGACACCATAGAATATATACAAGCGAATTTATTCCCAAGTGCATCGGTCAAAAAACAAGAGATTTCACATATCACATCAGATGCCACAAAACTTCATTTTCCATAAGACTTTAGGCTTTAGTGGCACAGTGTATTGATAAATACACTGCCCTGTGAACCGCCCTGAGTCCTCAGGGAGAAGGGCGGTATACAAATATTATTAAATTAAATATAGACTGAATAATACTGGTTGCTATGCGGTCAATTTTAAATAAATATAACAAATTTGGTGACCATGCTAAATAAACAAATGAACTTTTTAAAGGCATATTTAAAGGCATACGTATCTTTTTGAACAAGCTGGCCTGGCCTGATGGGAGGGGGTTGGGTTTTTATTACTTTTAAATGCATTTTAATCTATCTAAGAGTTCTGGGCACTTGTTTAATTTTTTTGATTTTTGTATTCTGTTTTTTAACATGTATTGCCCTGTTCACCGCCCTGAGTCCTTCGGGAGAAGGGCGGTATACAAATAAAATTAATTAATTAATTAAAATGTATTTTATAGCTTACATACATTAATGACAAATTGATGACTGAACACTTACCTGTCTATGTTTCTTATTATGCATATGTGTAAAGAAATCAAACATAGTTCCACAGGTAGTATTGCAATCTTTACACCAATGGTTCCCTGTATCATAGTAGTCATAAATACTGGTCCTTTGCAATGGCTGTGAAGAAGATTCCATAGGCTTAGGACTCTTTCCCTTCAATCTGTCACTATTAGTTTTTGATTCCTACATTTAAAAAAAAATCTATAAGATATACAGTAAGACAGTTCCTTAAAATCAGCTTTTAGTAAATATCACACATACAAACCACACCACACACACACACACACACACACACACACACACTGTGTCTATGTGTGTGAGATAAACAGAGACTAATTGCAGTATAGATCATATACTGGTCAAACCAATGAAAATGTCATTGTTTCAGTGAGCTGGAATTACTGATTCAGATGCTGTTCAGTCAACAGGAAAGAACTTCCATTGAGGTGCAGATATGTTGTCTAAATGATTAGTATATAAGCAATCAGTGAATTGTTTATACATTGGAGGGGGGGAGTTGCATGCAATGTATGTGTAGGAATGTAATATGTGTAATTCCAACCAAACAAGGAATAGTTGAAAGATTCTATGTTGTACTCTGCACAATCTCAAAATAGATAGAATAATAGATTTGTAACACTTGCCCCTCCATTTGTATTTAGAATTCTGGATGATATTTCAAGGCTTGTACAAAGTGTCTATTATATTAGTTGGACCAGTCCCTCTTTCTCAAATCTAGGAAAGAGGCAATGGCAAAACCATTTCTGAAATCTTACAAATAAATCTGCAGGGAATTATCCAGGAAATAATCAAGAATCAACAGACTCAAAGGTACAGTGCATGTGTACACACGCGCACACACACACACATTCGCACTTACTTAGACACAGATGGCAAAAAAATGCCCTTTCTTTCATATAAACTATGGCATCAGGACTCAGAATTTACCTTGACTAGATCAGAAGTTTTCTCCTGAATTCTTGCATTTTCTGAAGAGTCTTTACTTTCTGAAGACAGTTTCCGGGATTTCTCAAAAATATTAATCCCCAAGATCTGGGCTACCTTGTCAAGTTCAGACTGTTTCTTCTCTGCAGCATCAGCATTCATCTTCAGCTGAGTTATTTCCTTCACAATGTTATCTTGCAGTCGGTTGACTTCTATTAGCAAGGGGTCTTTGTGTCCATCCTTCTCCCTCCGTTTCTTCCTCAGCAATTCCCCTGAATCAAACAAAGTGGTTGAGTACAAAAGGCAAGAAAATTATGTTCACAAATGTAAAATGATTGTAATCATTAAGGTTATTAAATATCGTGGCCCACCCAAATACAAGGGGCGCACCACTGAGTGTAAAACAAGCTAATGTTGCCTGGAATGCATGTAATAGAAAGGAAGCAAACATAACCCATTTAATCCAGCTGACTATACAATATCAAACTCTTATTTAAAAACATCCCAGGGAAGATGGGGCATGAGAAGAAACGATACCTTGTTGTTTCGAAAGTCTGTTTAACTCAGCTCTGAGATAATGTAGTTTTTTTTGCCGTGCTTCTTGTTCAGCTTTCAACTTCTCAATTTCCTCTATTACCTGGAAAAGGCATAAACCACCATCTTCCTTAGCAAAAGGTAAAGCAACATTGCAAAAATCAATGTGGCAATGTCCATTGCACCTTGAATTCAAGTGATTTTAATAATCACTTTTGAGTAATCATTTGAATAATAATGTAAATTTAGATTTTATCAGAGACAGCATCTCTTTTGTTATATGTTGCATCTGTGTTTATTTTTCAGTGAAGGATCACATTAAAGTTTTGTAGCATTACCTATGTTCTGCTGGGAAGCACTATGGTCTATTGCTAAGCACATTGGTTTGTGCTTAAATTGTAAGCCGCCCTGAGTCTTCGGAGAAGGGCGGGATATAAATGGGATTAAAATAAATAAATAAAAATAAAAAATAAGTAAAATATAAATAAATCACAAACAATGCAGGATAAAGTGTATTTAAACCTATTTAAATTAATGGACTGAAGTATCTGCAATCATGTTTGGAATCAATCAATTCCAACATAATACAAATATTTTAAGCATTTGTAAATGTGTATTAAATAACCCAAATGTATTATGTTCAAGTTAAGCATTATAATTTTACAATTTTTAAATGGTTTTCTTCACTACTGAATGAAAACAAGCAACAATATAAGGAAATTAAAAGTACAGAATAATTTTTCACAATGAACTTAATTCACTTAAAACCCACCTCCAGGGTGTTTGATTTCTTCCTTAGCTAATATTTGATAATTTTAATGTTAATATTTATCATTTTAATCTTTCAATATCTTACATTGTTATTTTCATCATCTTGTAAGCTGCCCAGTCATTTGGTAACAAAATGGGCAGGGTATAAATTTAATAAATAAATCAGCATATTTCCAAGATTATGATCTAGTCCAGCAATCCCCAACCTTTCCAGCTTGGCAGCCTGGTTGTGGGGGGGAGAATAGGACAGTGTGAACAGTAGGCTGGTGCGTACATGCCCACAGCTCGACTTGCAGAAGTTGAGCAGCATACATGTCTGCGCACTGGCTCTGCACTTGCACAGCTCAGTTCCAAATAGGCCACAGCCCAGTAGTGGGGCATGACCTGTGGTTTGGGTACCCTGATCTAGTCTGTTTGATTTTAAAATATTAATTATCCCTTAAATCAGGGTTTAAAACATTTTTAGCTCAAAATATTTCAAGGTTGAAATAAAACGAACTTTTTTTTGACACCACAGCAAAATATTCTATTTTGTCCCTACAATAAAAAAATATTCAAGTTTCTGGTCACAAAAAACAATCTTTAAATGAACTGTTTGTTCATGAAATCAAGCTCAAAACAGCACATATTTTTATAAAGTTGGAATAAAACAACTCAAAACCTGTTGAGTTTTTTCTCAGAAAACACAACCAACCTGACTATTCCAATGGAACATTTCAAGTGAAGCTATTTTGCTCCAGGTTCAGAACAGTATTTCTCATATTATGGAAACACATTTATTTATTTTTTTATTTATTTTAATTCCATTTATATCCCGCCCTTCTCCGAAGACTCAGGGTGGCTTACAAGCTTAGCAGTAGCCTTCATTCTATGTATATGCCTGCTTATTAGGGCTTTCACACACACCCCCAAGCGGCATTATTACAAAGTCAGCTTAATTGCCCCCAACAATCTGGGTCCTCATTTATGAGGTTTGTTTACCAAACCAAGTTTACAGAGCTTATATATGAAATTTAATATAATTAAAATATGAAATGCAATCTAATCAATTTAATTTAAATTCCAGCATAAGCCCCTACATTTTACCGAGTTTGGCACTGCTGGTTATAATTAATCCCCAGAGATTTTCTGGAAGTCAAAAATTCACTTGCTTCCAGAATGCCAGGTGTTTGGGAACCATCTTTATTTCAAGGGCTACGATATTCCAAATAAGTGGGACTTTTACAGAGAATGTCTATTGTTGCACCCCTTTCCACCATACCTCCTGGTAGGTGGAAAACCTTAGCAGGCCTTCCTAGTTGTTTGTGTAGGACAGCTAGAACTATAGAGGAAAGGAATTCCCTAAAACACCAAGATACTAAGCAATATACTGGAAGAGGCCAACGTTCTATTCAGAAACCTGCTGACAGCCAGTGCAGCTCCCACAGCAGAGATGAAATATGGCAGCATCATGACTAACCATCCAATATGCCTTATACTGTGTTCAGCAGCTTAGGTTTTCGAATGGTCTTAAAATAGCCATAATGTAAGCAAAATTCAAAAAAAGAAAATTTAGTGAAATTGAAAAATATACACAGATGCTCAACATTTAGGCCTTTAAATTTTATATTTAAAATATTTATATAAAAGATATATAATAAAAGTACCCACCTTTTGTTTCCTAGAAGCTCGGTTTTTTTCATCAGATATTCTTTCCTTGGAACCTCTTAGTGAAGGTTGAGAGAACTGAGGATGTAATTTTGAATAAGGAGCTACTGTGGGGATTTGCACAAGCACAGAGTCATCCCTTTTGATATCAGGAGTCCCTTTTGCTGTGGAAACTGTCTCAATAACTCTAAGATTGGGTCGTGTTGGATTTGGTGGCACCGTTAGTGTGACAAGCCCATGCATATCTGTAAGCCCAGGATCAGTCTGCTGAGCATACATGGGCCAGCCAGAAGCTGCATAAGCCATGTAGTGTCCATATGCATCATAGCCAGGAGGGGCCATTGTGGGAGGAGGATAGTTTTGTGGTAATTGTGGTGTAGGAAAAGGTGAAAAGCGTGAAAGTCTATACTGGGAAACAGAGGTGGGTGTAGGTGACAAATTAGGAAGAGATGGTGGAGCTGATGGAATTAAAGATAGCGGAGGAACAGATTGCTCAACTGGGTCAACAGGGTTGTCTTGTCCTAACATTTTGTTTGCGTTGTGCTCAGATTTTGTAACAGAGGGTATAACTTTGGATAATGGATAAGAAGCAGTAGGTGAGAGAGAGTGCTTCTGGTTTGATTCTGGAGAATGAGTTTCACTGCGATTGTGGTGCCTCTCCCACATTTCTGGTTTGGAAGAAGCTACTGAATAATGATCAGGTGAACGAGATGACTTTTTTCCATGAAGACGTTCCTGAGTACGAGCAGCAAGTTTCCCTATTTCAGCCACCCCAATGTCAAGACCAATCGTTTTAAGCAAATTATGAATCTTCTCATACTCTGGTCTGGATTCCTCTAATGTTTCTGGTTTTACAGATGACGGAGGTGGAGAACCTACTTTTTGGCTTACAGATTCCTTCCCATCACTCAGTGTTAGTGTTTGAGTAGAGGGAGAGCTGATATTACAGTCATCATCATCATCATCATCATCACCATAAAGAAATTTCTCTTCATCCTCAAGGTCATCAGGAAAACTGTTTCTTCTCTTTTCTTCCGTATTATTAGAGTCTGCCATGACTCCCAAAATGCCCAGAATGCGTGAAAAGCCACTTCCATCCTGGCTGGCTCTTTCATGAGGAAGCAGGAAATCACCAGGCTGGTCAACACATTCTGATGTTGACTCATGAGGCTCTTTCTGTTTTAAAAAATTTTCAGAGTTTTGTTCAGAAGGAAGTGTATTTTGATGTAGACCAGGAAATGGTCTCCAGTCACGCTCAGTGCCTTGCGTTTCCTTACTGGTAGACTCTGCAACTGCACTTTTGTTGAATTGTTTGAGAAAATTCTCTACTTCCAATGAAAAAGGAGCAACACTACTACGCTGGGGCAAAGAAGAATGATTTGAAAGAAGTGGGGGCTCTTTAATAGAGGAAGAGCTGCTAGAAAAGACTTCTGGCTAAAAAAGAAAAAGAATCATTTGTTACTACATTCTATAATTAATGTAATCAATAGTCCATTTCATTAGACAACACCTTCTTATAGTGGATTATAGCCAATAGTTTAAAACAGGGGTCCCCAGCCCCCAGTCCATTGACCGGTACCGGGTCCACATGCCAGCAACCGGTCCACACAAACAAGCAAACCCTCATCCATAAGGATGCAAGCAGCACACAAAATCACACACTCTCCGGTCCGTGGAAAAACCTTTCTCCATGGAACCCGTCCCTAGTGCCCAAAAGTTGAGGACCTCTGGTTTAAAGCCCAAACAGAAAATTGGAAAAAGTTGAAACTGTTTCACCATGTTTCAAAATATTATGTGGTTATTTTTGTCACAGTAAACTATAGATATTGCACAATTATATCTGAGTCTATATCTAAAGTCACAACATTATCTATTTGATAAAGATGCTCAGAGAGCTGCAAAAAATGGTAAGTATCAGATGAATAATGTAACATGCTCCAATGCAGTCCAATCAATTTTCAATGTTGTGCTGCTGAGAAATAAAACTGATAATAATCTTGGTAATAATCATCTCTCTCCCATATAGGACAAGTGAAAGGGTCGAGTTGCCCTCAATAACACTTACACAAAGCCTATTTTAATTGACTTAGTGATCCTCATGCTTATACCTTCATCCTCAATTATTTGGGATCCCCTTACAATATTTTTTTTTAAAAAGGAGAAAAGCTTATGTCAGGGGAATAGCAGAAGAGTACTAATACTAATGATAAATTTGCATTTCAAAATCAAAACCAAACATACAGTTGCAAAAAAAGACCTCAATATAGTAATATACCTGCTAAGATAAGATTGGCCCCACTTTGACACTCTTTCACAAGGCTCTGAAGACATGGTTCTGCCATTGGCCTGGGAATCCCAGAAAGATATGGGGTGCATTAAGGGGCACATTTGATTGCTGTTGCCAGGGGGAGGGGGTTATTGCTTTTTGTATTGTTTTTGTATTGGGATTTTATCCTTGTAAGCCACTGAGTCACTGAGAATGAATTGGCCAGACGTATAAATTTTCATAATCAAATAAAAATTAATATCTACTATTTTTATTTTGTTCTCTAAACATTAAGAGGCAATATTTAGTTTTTACCAAATGTTCATTATTATCAGTAACGTAGATTTTTTTTGGCAGAGTTTTATGTCTGTTTGTAGAATAAACAGACGCTCAGTTTAATAATTAACATTATTTAATTTGGTTACACAGGTAGTCCTTGACTTAAAACTGTTCATTTAATGATTGTTCAAAATTACAACCTTGGGGAAAAAAGTGACTTGCTACCTGTACTCACACTTGTGACTGTTGGACCATCCCCAGGGTCACATGATCACAATTCAAGTTCTTGGCAAGTGGTCACGATTGCCATTTGCTACATTTTTTTGTCAGTTTTGGGCAAAAAACATCCATTGTGAAGCTGTATTCACTTAATATCTATGTGATTTGCTTATGACCATATGATTTATGACTATGATTTGTTTAGGAAGTGCTTTGATTTGCTTAACAACTACCATAAAAATTGTCATAAAATCAGGTCCAACTTGACCTACAAACCAGGAGTTACAATGGAAATTCCAGTCCCAATTGTGGTCGTAAATCAAGGACTACATGATTTTTTCCTGCCATGTAAAATTAAGACCAGATTTAATCTTTCTTTCTCTGTTGAACTTTATCAAGGGGTCTGTGGATTTTGCCTAAAAATAAATTTAAATATTTTATCATTTTAAGACATAAAATCAACCTGAAACCAACACAACAGCAGGTGTTCTTGAACAGCCTATACTGAATATCTATAACAGGGGTGTCAAACTGCCAGCCCACGGGCCACATGCGTCATACTGAAACCGCGCCCATCCCATTGCCAGCAATGGAAAAAAGTCGTGATACATCGCATCATGTGACGCTGCAAGTTTGACACCCCTGATCTATAATCTTCTTCACTGTAGAGGATAGAAAATGTTTGTCCCACAATCACAATCCTTGAATTAGAATTTGTTTAGATACTTGTATATTCTAGGTAATGGAGACCAACTGAGAAAGACCAGAAGAAAGGTTGGGAACAGCTGTGATTCTCAGGGCATTCTTTATGAAAGTGAATAACTGAACAAGTGAATTCAAGGGGAAATGTCTTCATACTTCCATACATTTTATTACAATGAGGAAGAAAACTTCCAAGAAATTAACCACTTGCAATATATCTAATGTAGAGTCATGAATCAATCTGATCAATCTAGAACAAATTATGACACACTGAGATAGATGTTAGTTTAAAATGTGTTACATTTATATATTTTTATTTTGTTTTTTGTTGGACATATTTTGAGATGGGCAGCCATATAGTATGAATGAATGAATAAATGAATGAATGAATGAATGAATGAATGAATGAATGAATGATCATGGCAACAGGTGACTGTAGGAGGATTCCACCATATAGAAGAACCAGATTGGATATTTAAAAAAAAATATCTTTCTAAATCTGTCTTAGCTTCTGGTAATTTGGTCTCTACAAGGTATAACTTCCACTTCTTTAAAACCTATCAGACCATGTTGAAAAGACTACCTTTTAAAGCAGCTTTTTCAACAAAGCCCAGCCTTTTAAGTGCAATCTCTCTGCTAAGCTAATAGAAAGAACATAGCTTTCTTGGTTGCCATTCTATTATATCCATAAATTCATACTCAGTTTCTGGATAATTTCTGGATGACAATACAGGTCTGGAAGAAGACCTAAGGAAATAGAAAACTTATACATAAAGCATTTAGAGCTCAATAGTGACTGCCTCCCAATAAGTACCGTATATACTTGAGTATAAGCCGACTCGAGTATAAGCCGAGACCCCCAATTTCACCCCCAAAAACTGGAAAAAGTTATTGACTCGAGTATAAGCCGATCCGCCGTTCTGCAAGCCTCTGCCGCCAGCAGAGGCTCGATCCGCCATTTTGCAAGCCTGAATACACAGGAATACCCTGTGTAGCCGCGGCTCGTTGGCAGGTCTCCATTCCTCCTGCCGACCTTTGGGGAGGTTTGGGCGCCTCCCCAAACCTCCCCAAACCTCGGCAGGTCTCCGTTCCTCCGCGCAGACCTGCCGACCTTTGGGGAGGTTTGGGCGCCTCCCCAAACGTCCCCAAACCTCGGCAGGTCTCCGTTCCTGTTTGGGGAGGTTTGGGCGCCTCCCCAAACGTCCCCAAACCTCGGCAGGTCTCCGTTCCTCCGCGCAGACCTGCCGACCTTTGGGGAGGTTTGGGCGCCTCCCCAAACGTCCCCAAACCTCGGCAGGTCTCCGTTCCTGTTTGGGGAGGTTTGGGCGCCTCCCCAAACCTCCCCAAACCTCGGCAGGTCTCCGTTCCTGTTTGGGGAGGTTTGGGCGCCTCCCCAAACCTCCCCAAGCCTCGGCAGGTCTCCGTTCCTCCGCGCAGACCTGCCGACCTTTGGGGAGGTTTGGGCGCCTCCCCAAACGTCCCCAAACCTCGGCAGGTCTCCGTTCCTGTTTGGGGAGGTTTGGGCGCCTCCCCAAACGTCCCCAAACCTCGGCAGGTCTCCGTTCCTCCGCGCAGACCTGCCGACCTTTGGGGAGGTTTGGGCGCCTCCCCAAACGTCCCCAAACCTCGGCAGGTCTCCGTTCCTGTTTGGGGAGGTTTGGGCGCCTCCCCAAACGTCCCCAAACCTCGGCAGGTCTCCGTTCCTCCGCGCAGACCTGCCGACCTTTGGGGAGGTTTGGGCGCCTCCCCAAACGTCCCCAAACCTCGGCAGGTCTCCGTTCCTGTTTGGGGAGGTTTGGGCGCCTCCCCAAACGTCCCCAAACCTCGGCAGGTCTCCGTTCCTCCGTGCAGACCTGCCGACCTTTGGGGAGGTTTGGGCGCCTCCCCAAACGTCCCCAAACCTCGGCAGGTCTCCGTTCCTGTTTGGGGAGGTTTGGGTGCCTCCCCAAACGTCCCCAAACCTCGGCAGGTCTCCGTTCCTCCGCGCAGACCTGCCGACCTTTGGGGAGGTTTGGGCGCCTCCCCAAACGTCCCCAAACCTCGGCAGGTCTCCGTTCCTGTTTGGGGAGGTTTGGGCGCCTCCCCAAACCTCCCCAAACCTCGGCAGGTCTCCGTTCCTGTTTGGGGAGGTTTGGGCGCCTCCCCAAACCTCCCCAAGCCTCGGCAGGTCTCCGTTCCTCCGCGCAGACCTGCCGACCTTTGGGGAGGTTTGGGCGCCTCCCCAAACGTCCCCAAACCTCGGCAGGTCTCCGTTCCTGTTTGGGGAGGTTTGGGCGCCTCCCCAAACGTCCCCAAACCTCGGCAGGTCTCCGTTCCTCCGCGCAGACCTGCCGACCTTTGGGGAGGTCTGGGCGCCTCCCCAAACGTCCCCAAACCTCGGCAGGTCTCCGTTCCTGTTTGGGGAGGTTTGGGCGCCTCCCCAAACCTCCCCAAACCTCGGCAGGTCTCCGTTCCTCCGCGCAGACCTGCCGACCTTTGGGGAGGTTTGGGCGCCTCCCCAAACGTCCCCAAACCTCGGCAGGTCTCCGTTCCTGTTTGGGGAGGTTTGGGCGCCTCCCCAAACGTCCCCAAACCTCGGCAGGTCTCCGTTCCTCCGTGCAGACCTGCCGACCTTTGGGGAGGTTTGGGCGCCTCCCCAAACGTCCCCAAACCTCGGCAGGTCTCCGTTCCTGTTTGGGGAGGTTTGGGCGCCTCCCCAAACCTCCCCAAACCTCGGCAGGTCTCCGTTCCTGTTTGGGGAGGTTTGGGCGCCTCCCCAAACCTCCCCAAACCTCGGCAGGTCTCCGTTCCTCCGCGCAGACCTGCCGACCTTTGGGGAGGTTTGGGCGCCTCTCCAAACGTCCCCAAACCTCGGCAGGTCTCCGTTCCTGTTTGGGGAGGTTTGGGCGCCTCCCCAAACGTCCCCAAACCTCGGCAGGTCTCCGTTCCTCCGCGCAGACCTGCCGACCTTTGGGGAGGTTTGGGCGCCTCCCCAAACGTCCCCAAACCTCGGCAGGTCTCCGTTCCTGTTTGGGGAGGTTTGGGCGCCTCCCCAAACGTCCCCAAACCTCGGCAGGTCTCCGTTCCTCCGCGCAGACCTGCCGACCTTTGGGGAGGTTTGGGCGCCTCCCCAAACGTCCCCAAACCTCGGCAGGTCTCCGTTCCTGTTTGGGGAGGTTTGGGCGCCTCCCCAAACGTCCCCAAACCTCGGCAGGTCTCCGTTCCTCCGCGCAGACCTGCCGACCTTTGGGGAGGTTTGGGCGCCTCCCCAAACGTCCCCAAACCTCGGCAGGTCTCCGTTCCTGTTTGGGGAGGTTTGGGCGCCTCCCCAAACCTCGGCAGGTCTCCGTTCCTCCGCGCAGACCTGCCGACCTTTGGGGAGGTTTGGGCGCCTCCCCAAACGTCCCCAAACCTCGGCAGGTCTCCGTTCCTGTTTGGGGAGGTTTGGGCGCCTCCCCAAACGTCCCCAAACCTCGGCAGGTCTCCGTTCCTCCGTGCAGACCTGCCGACCTTTGGGGAGGTTTGGGCGCCTCCCCAAACGTCCCCAAACCTCGGCAGGTCTCCGTTCCTGTTTGGGGAGGTTTGGGCGCCTCCCCAAACCTCCCCAAACCTCGGCAGGTCTCCGTTCCTGTTTGGGGAGGTTTGGGCGCCTCCCCAAACCTCCCCAAACCTCGGCAGGTCTCCGTTCCTCCGCGCAGACCTGCCGACCTTTGGGGAGGTTTGGGCGCCTCCCCAAACGTCCCCAAACCTCGGCAGGTCTCCGTTCCTGTTTGGGGAGGTTTGGGCGCCTCCCCAAACGTCCCCAAACCTCGGCAGGTCTCCGTTCCTCCGCGCAGACCTGCCGACCTTTGGGGAGGTTTGGGCGCCTCCCCAAACGTCCCCAAACCTCGGCAGGTCTCCGTTCCTGTTTGGGGAGGTTTGGGCGCCTCCCCAAACGTCCCCAAACCTCGGCAGGTCTCCGTTCCTCCGCGCAGACCTGCCGACCTTTGGGGAGGTTTGGGCGCCTCCCCAAACGTCCCCAAACCTCGGCAGGTCTCCGTTCCTGTTTGGGGAGGTTTGGGCGCCTCCCCAAACCTCCCCAAACCTCCCCAAACCTCGGCAGGTCTCCGTTCCTCCGCGCAGACCTGCCGAGGTTTGGGGAGGTTTGGGGAGGCGCCCAAACCTCCCCAAAGGTCGGCAGGAAGAACGGAGACCTGCCGAGGTTTGGGGAGGTTTGGGGAGGCGCCCAAACCTCCCCAAAGGTCGGCAGGTCTGCGCGGAGGAACGGAGACCTGCCGATTTTTGGGGAGGTTTGGGGAGGCGCCCAAACCTCCCCAAACAGGAACGGAGACCTGCCGAGGTTTGGGGACGTTTGGGGAGGCGCCCAAACCTCCCCAAAGGTCGGCAGGTCTGCGCGGAGGAACGGAGACCTGCCGAGGTTTGGGGACGTTTGGGGAGGCGCCCAAACCTCCCCAAAGGTCGGCAGGTCTGCGCGGAGGAACGGAGACCTGCCGAGGTTTGGGGACGTTTGGGGAGGCGCCCAAACCTCCCCAAACAGGAACGGAGACCTGCCGAGGTTTGGGGACGTTTGGGGAGGCGCCCAAACCTCCCCAAAGGTCGGCAGGTCTGCGCGGAGGAACGGAGACCTGCCGAGGTTTGGGGAGGCGCCCAAACCTCCCCAAACAGGAACGGAGACCTGCCGAGGTTTGGGGACGTTTGGGGAGGCGCCCAAACCTCCCCAAAGGTCGGCAGGTCTGCGCGGAGGAACGGAGACCTGCCGAGGTTTGGGGAGGTTTGGGGAGGCGCCCAAACCTCCCCAAACAGGAACGGAGACCTGCCGAGGTTTGGGGACGTTTGGGGAGGCGCCCAAACCTCCCCAAAGGTCGGCAGGTCTGCGCGGAGGAACGGAGACCTGCCGAGGTTTGGGGACGTTTGGGGAGGCGCCCAAACCTCCCCAAACAGGAACGGAGACCTGCCGAGGTTTGGGGACGTTTGGGGAGGCGCCCAAACCTCCCCAAACGTCGGCAGGTCTGCGCGGAGGAACGGAGACCTGCCGAGGTTTGGGGAGGTTTGGGGAGGCGCCCAAACCTCCCCAAACAGGAACGGAGACCTGCCGAGGTTTGGGGACGTTTGGGGAGGCGCCCAAACCTCCCCAAAGGTCGGCAGGTCTGCGCGGAGGAACGGAGACCTGCCGAGGTTTGGGGAGGTTTGGGGAGGCGCCCAAACCTCCCCAAACAGGAACGGAGACCTGCCGAGGTTTGGGGAGGTTTGGGGAGGCGCCCAAACCTCCCCAAACAGGAACGGAGACCTGGGGAGGTTTGGGGAGGCGCCCAAACCTTCCCAAACGTCGGCAGGTCTGCGCGGAGGAACGGAGACCTGCCGAGGTTTGGGGAGGCGCCCAAACCTCCCCAAAGGTCGGCAGGAGGAACGGAGACCTGCCGAGGTTTGGGGAGGTTTGGGGAGGCGCCCAAACCTCCCCAAAGGTCGGCAGGAGGAACGGAGACCTGCCGAGGTTTGGGGAGGTTTGGGGAGGCGCCCAAACCTCCCCAAAGGTCGGCAGGAGGAACGGAGACCTGCCGAGGTTTGGGGAGGTTTGGGGAGGCGCCCAAACCTCCCCAAACGTCGGCAGGTCTGCGCGGAGGAACGGAGACCTGCCGAGGTTTGGGGAGACGCCCAAACCTCCCCAAACGTCGGCAAGTCTCCGTTCCTCCGCGCCCTGCCTGCCTGCTTCTTTCCGCTGCGGAAAGAAGCAGGCAGGCAAGGCGCGGAGTTTGGGGAGGTGCGCGCGCACCTCCCCAAACCTCCCCAAACTTCGGCAGGTCTCGGACGGCGGTGGCTTGGGAGAGGTGCGGGCGATCCCGGAAGCACCAAAGCCTCGGCCGCGCACAAGTCCTCGGTAAGTTTTTTTTGTTGACTGGAGTATAAGCCGAAGTGGAATTTTTCAGCCCAAAAAGTGGGCTGAAAAATTCGGCTTATACTCAAGTATATACAGTATTTTCTTCCTTTTCTTCACCATGACCTATTTTAGTGTATCCTGTAAGACTAAAGCAAATCAATACAAGATCATCTTCCCCAATTTTCTCCTTCTGCTTCCATAGCCTTGACACTCTGATCTGAAGGCCAATATAAATCACTAATCAGTTTAACACTTAAGCCTGATTAACCACAACTTTGTTACAAGCTAACATTTGAGTATCTCTGTGTATAGACAATTTGCTCTTTGTATGTTTAATAATCTAAGGTTTGTTTATTGCAGAGAACCACGTGGCAAACCAATCAAAATTCTGGACTGCACATATTAATATGTTTAGTTTTCTATGTTTTATTGTTAAGTGGACTGATGTACATGTTAGTACATTAATTATATAATATTACATGAATCTATAGATAATGTTCATTTTAATATAGGACAATAGCCTTCATCTTTCTTTTCATTTTTGCATAATTATTACTATTTTTTGCAGAATATATAATCTGAATCCTAGGTTAATTCAGCCTCTGCAAAGTTGCACATCTGGATATAATACTTAATGTGACAGAATAAGAAAATGTAATATGGGGCATCCCATGAAGGTCTATGATGGAAATAGAGAACCCTAAAATGTGTAGCTCCTCCCTCATTCTGTAGCAGATAGCAACAAATTGGAAGTGGGGAGTTACATAAAAGCTCATGAGGGTCCTTGGTGCTTTCTGAGCTTGCTTGTTTTCCTGCAGACATTTCATTATCCAAACTAGATTAGGTTAACATCATTAGTGGTAGTCACTAGCCCTGACGATGTTACCTAGTTTGGGTAATAAAATGTCTGCAAGAAAACAAGCAAGCTCAGAGAGCACTAAGGACCCCTCATTTCAACCTGGAGTTATAAATATTCTCCTTTATTGATAGAAAGCCCATCTCTGTATTCTCAGAATATCCAAAGAAGAAAGCTCCAACATCCAGTTAGTTAAAAAAAATCCAAGGATAAAGTGAAAAAGGAAAAATGGAAGAAGAACAGAAAACAAATCCTTACCCAAGGAAACATAAATACAGGAAGGCCAGTTCCCCTCTCTCCACTGTAGAAAATGTACCTTCACAGTAAATCCAGTGCTACATTTCCAACAGTGAAGAAAGGCACCTATAGTGGGACATACCAAAACAATCTTACTATGCAGGAATATGCAGAATGCAATCAGATAAGAGATCATCCTCTGGAAGGTACATTTGCCAAAGGAAACAGAAATTTGAATATTCAGTTTGCAGTGTCTCAAAAATCAGGAAACAGAGCTATGTGCATGTCTCTCCTTGGTGGCCATCAGTAGAAAATAAAGATGAAACCACTGCATTCATAGTTGAGTGTGCTATTAGCTCCTCCAAAGAGCAACCCACTAACATTCCTAAGCCAAAGTCATGTACAGAGACCTTTCTGGATATGGTTGCAATAGAAATCTTGCAACTTAATACAGACTCTTAAAATGACCCAAAGCAGTAATCCAATGCTGTTGGGAAATAGTAGTTAGTAGTTCCTCATATGTTCAAAAAGTCATTCCTCCTCCCGGAAGGCTCCTTCAGGAGCTTTGGGTCAAAAAAATGATTAGTCACAGCTCCTGACTTTGGTGAAAGATGTTAACTGATTTTTAGAATGAACACTGGATCTGGGCAAAGAACAGAAGTTATTACAGAAAGGTTTTTCTTTGAAGACAAAGTGCTAAGTCTGAGAGTTCCTTGAAGACGATAGCCCTCAAAAATATCACTTCCGAACACAGATACAGCATTCAGAAACTTGACAGTTCCAGTGTTGCTGTAGCTAGAATAAAGGACTGCTTTTTGTTTTGTTTTGTTTTGTTGCAAGAACCAAAAACTCTTGACTCTGAGACCAATCCACTATGCCATCCATTTAGGAAAATAACCTAACACACAAATGATGTCCAGAATTTGTTCTAGTCCTGCATACATCTTCAGCCTGGCCCACCAACGTTTTGGAATGCTGCTTTTGACATGCCACTTAACGATTACACGAGACTATTAGTCTGGAAAAGGCTGCACAACCTGGTTTACTGCACACCAGCTTATCAATTCCTTATGATAGTTTTATGAATTTCAAAAGTAATCAATTGTACATCTTGAATTATACAAATTAAGTCAACAATAAACCTTTGAAATATATACTTTGCATATATATATTGTTTGATAAATCTAGCAATACTTCTATCATCATTAAAAACCTTTTTGTGTTTAGTGAATGTGTATTTTTAAACATATGTTTGGAGAGTATGTGTGGCTAGAGCTCCCACTTTTCATCTTGTAGGAGTTCAGTAAAAATTTAGATGGGTATTTTTCTCCATTCAACTTTTTTGTAAACAAGGAATCTTAAAAGCTTGCATATTTTTTTCTGGGAATTTTGTAAGGCTAACAAAGACATTTCCCCAATATCCCCAAGCATATTGAAACTGAACTTGTAGCCATTAAAAAATAATATATTCTTTAAGTTCTAAAATTTAGAAATACTTCTCTAGGATGACCATAATTGCTTAAAGACTTACAGACTGTTGATGCCCTAAATTTTAGCACAAGGGTCCTTATTTCGATCAAATAAAATCAAGTTGATAATTATAAAGGATTCACACTAAATCAACAATCTTCAATGGCATTTTAGAGAAATATGTCCATAAACTAACAGTTGAAATTAAGCGGTTTAAAAAAAAACAGTAACAAAAATGGAGTGGAGTGGTGTCAAACCTGCACAGAATGATCATCCACACGTTTCTTCAAGATCGATTTTTTGGGCATTGCTGGTGCCTCATCAGGTCTATAAAGGTACTGAGGTTCTGAAGATTTCGTTGGATTAGTTGAACCAGTCATTACGTAGCTATTGCCAGACAGTTCCCGACTTAGATTTCTGCTCAGTTCCTCTTCTTTTCTTTTCCTTCTAGCACTTTCAAGTTCGCGAAAATCTTCATTGATATATGTTGGACTTGGACTTCTACTAAAACTTCGTTTACGGTACTTTCGTGTTCTTGACAAGAAACCCTGTGGTTCCGTGTTCATATCAAGTAATCTGTCATCTCTGTCATATCGAGGTCGTTTTGGCTCCCGCCCTCTCTCGTCCAATGCATATAAGGATTTTCTAAGTAGTTCACCTTCCCTGTCAGTTTCTCTTGGTTTATCATCATAGTTCATTCTATAGTCTGCTTGATGGAGGAAAACATCCCTATTGTGATAGTCCTCCTCATGTCTCCTACTGAAAGAACTAGACTGATTTTCCTCACGAGAAGGATATCTCTCAAGGCTCCGACGATGTAAAAGGCTTCTGCTAAATATTGGTCCATCAGCCAAATCATCCCTGATTAGAGAGATACACAAATTATAACATCATTCACAAATTTGAATAGTGGCAGTTGAACAGAGATGTTGAAAAGCAGCCTGCTTGCGCATAATCATTATTTTTCCTTTCAACCTAATGCAGCTAATCCAAAAGTTATACTTTCGCAACAGATTCATTTCCTATCACAAACCAAAATATTTTGTTCTCAATTAAATAACTTCTGAACTAAGTTATTAATGAACAGAGGGAATGGTAAAACATAGGCGTAACCTGCAAATCTATTCACTAAATTTTGTATTCAACTCAGGTTATTTTATTGCTCTCCTCCCATCGATACCTTTTGTTTTCTCTTAATCTATTCCGGAGTGTCCATCAGCCATTAAAGCAGATTTGTCAAGAGAAGGAGAGAAGGAAATTCATGGGGGGGGGGTGTTATTCCATCCACTAGACATAACTAACATTTCAAGGTGGGGGTTAGGCCTTACATAAAGTGTGCACCACAATATCTTGATTTTCAAAGATAGCAGAAAAAGTTATTAGCAGAAAAATAAAAAAATTATATTGTCCTTTTGCCAGCTATAATACCGCAATTTCAGTTTATGCTGAACAGCCACACTTCATCATGTCTACCTCTTAAAGCCATTTTGTCACTGCGTGTTTTTTTAGTTTTGCCAACTTCGCTCATTTCTATCTGTATATTTTCCCCTGCTCTCTGCACCTGTGTTACTATCTTATCATGTAACCATAGTGACTCTCATATGTCCAGCTATGTTTTGGTTTTAGACTGTTTTGTGCCCATGCCGAGAAAAAGTTTCTCACAGTTACTTCCTTACTTTTTCTCTTCTGCCTGATGAGAGAATGTAGTCAGTTTAGGTCTTTTGTTTTCTCATTAAAGGTTTTACAATAGAATATGCCTTGGATTTCCTTTTCTTTGATATTCACCATGCAGATGAACCACGGTCCATCCTCCTCTGGTCGGAATGTTAATTGTTCCGCGACACATTTTACATACTTTCACTTGAAGAATGATATAGCAGTGTACTTGTTTGACCTGTAGCATTGTTTCCTAATTAATGGAAAAATTCATCTAATCTGTTTTTTCTCTTGTTGATTTAGAATCACCTTTCATTTAAATTAGTCCATCCTATGCCATGGAGGTTTTATCATCACATGCTAGAAGTCAGAGAATATGGATGAAAATAGCAATGGCATTCTATTATTCGCTCTGCGTTGATTTATCAAACATAAAGACTTTTGAGCCTGCATTGGTTGCCTGCCTTACTGACTTAGGTTCTTCTTCTACCAACTGTTCACTGGCTACATTATTTCTTTCCAACAACTCCCCTTCACAATGAAAGAAAAAAAAATTCTATCAACCTATATTTGATCTCTCTCCCTAGTATATGTGCTTTTTAAGTTCAAAGGGAGCCGAGAGAGAAATTTGCCAGCTACCTTTTGATATAATACAGCAGACGGATTTGGGAGCTATTGGGAATTCTTACTGACAGTTTTTAATCAAAATCCAATCGTAACTGCTACGTAGCTATTTAATCTCACCTTTCTACACACTACAGAGCTACCATACTGCTTTGACATCTTTCCCACAGCAATATTCAGATGTATCAGTAAATCAGTTTTGTAGAAATCTTGCCCGCATTTTCTTCCATTGCCTCTGTTGTGATAGCATACACGCTTTCATTTTAACATAATAGAATTTAATCCCACCTACAGGTAGATGCTGTTTACCTACAGCAGACATGTCAAACTCGCAACGCCACATGACGTCGCGCAACGTATCGGGACGGGTTTTGCCATTGCCGGCAATGGGATGGGTGTGGCTTCTGAATGATGCGTCCGGCCCACGGGCCGGCAGTTTGAAACCCCTGACCTACAGGTAGATGCTGCAGGAACAAAATTCAAACGTTATGAATACAGTGGCTCTTAATTAGCTCCTATCTCAATTAGAGGGGAAATATTTTGTTACCAGATCTCTAATTCTATGGATTTTTTTTCTTTTCCAGACTCTCTGTTTTATTTTTATTTGTATTACATTTGTATTATATTCTTTTTAACTGATTTTTTATACTTGTTCATTATTTGTATTTATTTATAAATTTCTACACCGCTCATCACAAGTTTAATGAATACATTTTCTTTTAGCTGGAGCAACTCCAACTCTTAATAGTCTCCACTGAAGCCACAATAATTTTTTTTTAAAAAAAACAGCCTTTTAGGATTACAGTTGGAAAACATTTGCAATTTGTATCCCTTATCGTTAACAACATTAAAATTCCTTTAGAATAATATAATTCAAGTGGCATCCAATAGAAATATGCTACTTAGTAAAAATATTTTTCTCACATGGATCATTACAGTATGAAGATGTGTTAATATCAGTGGGTTTAAGAAAATCAAGATTGTCTCAGTATAAAAAAAGAAAAAAATACTCCATTGAATACCACAATGGTGCAAAACATGCTCACTGGATGCAATATGCTGACCATTTTGAAAAAAACAAGCAAAAATATGACTAATTCATATGCTGACCATTTTGAAAAAAACAAGCAAAAATACGACTAATTCATTCATGCCTTGAATAGGAACCTATAATATTGTAACATTGTGCTGAATTCTCAGTTATAGCTTATTTTTAATCTAGTTTTTCTAAGTTTTGCTTAATTTTTGTATCTCATACTGTATTTTATCACTTTATACTTTTACAGTCCTTGACTTATGACCAATGATTTAACAATGTTCAATTTTACAATGGGCTCAGAAAAACTGACTTTATGACCTGTATTCGCACTTACAATTGTCACACCAGCCCCATGGCCATATGATCACAATTCAGGTGTCTGGCAACTGGCATTTATATTTACAACTGGTTGCAACTTTTTTGGCAATTTATGGCAAAAAACCTGGGTTATCTGCTAGGTTCATTTATTAACTATGTGATTCAGTTAGCAACTGCGGTGATTCACTTAACAGCCACCATAAAAATTGTCATATATTGACTCGACTTATGACCATGACTTACAATAGAAATTCCATTCCAATTGTGGTTGTAAGCCAAGGACTACCTGTACTGTACAGGTAGTCCTCAACTTGCAAGAATTTGTTTAGTGACCTTTCAAAGTTACAACACTGCTTGTGATTTATGACCACTGCAGCATCCCCATGATTATGTGGTCAGAATTTGGATGTTTGGCAACTGGTTCATATTTATGACAGTTTTGCAGCGTCCTGAGGTCATGTAATCACCTTTTGCTACCTTTTGACAAACAAAGTCAACGGGAAAATCAAATTCACTTAACAACCGTGTTACTAACTTAACAACTGCAGTGATTCACTTTACATCTCTGGCTAGAAAGGTCATAAGATGGAGCAAAACTCATTTAACAACTGTCTTGCATAGCAACATAAATTTGTGGCTCAATTGTGGTCATAGGTTAAGGACTACCTGCATGTTTAAAAAAAACAGAAAATCAACACTTTTGATTAGAAATAAAACCTTCCCCAAGAATAAGGGATTTTCATTTTCAGCACTGAAATATGTTAAATGACCATTCTATTTGAACGTACATTTGACCAGAGATCACCAAGCAACTTTCATTGCAAACGCATCATGTTATTCAGTGTTCAAAAGGAAACATTTTACCATTATATCACAGATTCATACTATTCAAAAGATTTTTTTCTGAATATAATTTACACATGCCTTTATCTATAATCTTATTGCAAATAGAAAATTGCTAAAAGTAAAAACCATCTGCAGATGACACACAGCCCATATATTGGTTTACAAAAACAGGATGTTTGAATTCTGTTGAACTGTAATCTATTTTCTACATAGGATTTTGCACCTGTAAATTTAGTAAACTTTAATTACTAAACTTTCACTAGGAACAGGAAATTCATTAAGAGCACTTCTTCATTTTTCTCCCCATCTTGTCAAGTTAAAAAAAAAATGGTTTCAGTTCCACATCTGCTCTTACTGCTTATTTCTTAGAGAAGGATCCACTTGATAAAAACAACACATTTTATAATATTACTGTTGATTAAAGACGAAGAACGAGTTCCACCAACAAATAATTTTGCTCATTCGTCAAAATACAGAAATATTTTCAATGCATTTTAACTATTTACATAGATGCTATTCAAGTAAATGCTCTTTACAATCTATTGCTTTCCACTTGGAAAATTATGAAATGAAATAAAAAATAAAATAAAATATTATAATGAAAATTTATTTATTAAATGAAACTTTATTTTCAGTTTTGGAAAATAAAAATAGAACCCAACAGCAGCCCAGTGCTTTGTTTGCACATCTGCCACATAAAAGACAACCATTAGCTGGTAATGGTAGGGACCCTCTTCGCCATTTGCTTTTTAGTAATTATCCAAAAAGGTTAAATCATGGCAACTGGACCAAAGTTTATTAAAACTGAGATGTTTCATTACTCATCCAAGTAACTTCTTCAGTCAAAATAAAAATCTGGGTAGGCAGAGAGCCAAAGAGTCATTGGAATGTACCAACTCTTGCCAGACAAGACTGCAGGGAATTTCTCCCCAAAATGAAGAGCAACATGCAAATCTATCCAGGATAGATTTAAACCATTATATTGTGAACAGTCAAGCACCATCTCCCACTGAGCTGTCATGGTTCTGTTTAATGAGACAGTTCAAACAACATTCAGGCATTGTTTTTCTAAAAAGTCTATAATAATGAGAACGAAGCATCGGCACTCATGGATGCATGCCAGAATCTGAATTCTCCACCCCCAAACCCATCATATCACGCACAACTCCCTCTCCTAATTACACATCATTAATCACATTCTCCAATTAGCCCAAAAGGCACCATTCTTATCTAATTTATACATCCGGGTTAGCATACTTCTCCCCGCAGCTTCATTATTTTCAGAGCAAACAGTTTGAAGAAAAAGGCTGCCTCTTATATTGTCAGAGCAAAATCATCCAATGTTTGCAGCGTTGACATGAGCATTCTTAATAAACTATCAAACTTCCAAATATACCCATCAACCCAAAAATGTGCATTATACGTAATTGATAACCTATTTCATATATTTAATAGGACTGGTACTACACAAATAACATTAATGTGAATATATACTATTGTACTCATAACACAGAACATTTGATTTCATCATTTGATTAATGTACAAAAAAGGGAAAAATCTATCTTTAATGACAATCTCAATATTGATATTATGCTGAAAATGTTATTTTCGTTTGGACTTTGTCAAACAACTGATTATAATAGTAACACATGTATTCTTTTATTAAATTCTTTTTAAATTTATTGAAATTTATTGAAATACTACATGGCTGTATTATTAATAGTACTACTACTACTTATACCATTTTTGTTATATGAATGAGTTGTCCTATTCATTTTGGAATCAGTCTGAAAAAGTACACTAAATACTGTCTCCTAGATCTGGAATTCTCAATATTGCTTGGCAAATGTTATTTTTTATTACATCTTATAAGATTGTGGTATTTTATATCAAGCATGGAAAAGCATGAAGAAACATAACTGTTATAAACCTACCTATCCACGTCACTCAGGCTATCAACCGGTGAGCCCAGCCTATCACATAACCTCTTTCTCTCAGGTGTATCAATACCATAACGATCATTGCCAACAGTGATCCGCAAATTCTGTTCCACTGAAGATTCAGAGTGTCGACTTCTAGAACGCCGACCTGGGGAACGTGAGCGTTGACCTGGGGAACGTGAGCGCTGACCTGGGGAACGTGAGCGTTGGCCTGGGGAATGTCTCTGTAATTGGAGAAAAGTATGATTCTATCATATAGGCTGTTATTTAAAAAAAACAAAATATAACCAGAGTATATAATATTATTGCGATTCAGTTTGGTGTAGTGATTAAGGGACCAAGATGGAAACCATAAGTTTTAAGCCAGTCTTTCTTAACCCTAGGAATGAAGCAGTAGCAAACCACTTCCAAGAAACCCTGTCAAGAAAACTGCAGAGATTTGTCCAGGCAGTTGCTAGAAGTCAATACGGACTCAAAGGTCGCAAAAGGTGATCACCTGACCTTGGTACACTGCAATCGTCATAAATATGAGTCAATTGCCAAGTGTCTGAATTTTGATCATCGTGCGACCTTGGGGATACTGCAGTTGTTATAAGTGTGAATTCAGGAATTCTGGGAGTTGAAGTCCACGAGTCATAAAAGAGCTAAGGTTGCCTACCCCTGTTCTTGAATATCCTTAACATACAGGAACTGTACACAGTAATCACCACATACTTGTACTCAACTTACGACCACAACTGAACCCAAAATTTCCATTAGGCAAGTGTTAAGTAAGATTTATTCCATTTTATGACCTTTTTTCCCAGAGTTATTAAACGAATCACTGAAGTTGTTAAGTGAATCGTGTACATCTGTCTACACCCATTGACTTTCTTATCAGAAGCTGGCTAGGAAGCTTACAAAAGGTAAACATATGACACCAGGACACTGCAACTGTCATAAATATATGATGATTATCAAGCACCCGAATTTTGATCACATGAGCATGGAGATACTGCAAAGGTCATAAGTGTGAAAAGCAGTCATAAGTCTCTTTTTTCACTGCTATTGTAATTTCTAATAATCACTAAATGAGTTGAAGTAAATTGAAACTACCTGTATGAAGGCATTATTGTATCAATAGTTTTATGTTCCTATTCCCTAAGTAGATTCCATGCATACTAAAATCAATACAGTACTAAATGCATACAAAAGACGCACAAAAGCCACAACCCAAGCAATAACTACATTCAATATTTCAACTTCAGATACATAATAGAGTCAATTATATAGGTTGGAAATTTTTCCACAGAAAATTACTTACCGTAGTTATATGCAGAAAATACATATATTTCATAATTTTTTTGCAATACATAGATGCCATTATAAATAGAGTTAAGCAAATTTGGCCCTTGATTATCTCTCTATTTCTCTCCCTCTCTCAAACAGAGTAAAAACAAAGTAAAAATAAAAGCAAAATTATGATTATTTCATTTTCAGCAAATACCTGAGAGCAGTGTTAACTTTCTTCTCTTTACAACAGGGAAAGTTGTAGATGTTTTAGATGTTTTAGTGTATTTTGATACCTTCTGAGTCATAATAATGCCTTTTGTGGGAAAATAGTGTAGTGAATCACTATAATAAGGCCATTGAAGGAGAAAAGAAAACTGTAAATACTGTAGGAAGAATGGGGACAGTATAAAAGAACTAAGAAATATAGTAAAACATTATTCCAGTAATTCTGATTCTGTAACTATATCTGCATAATGTAAATCTTTTAAACTATTTTCAAGGAAGCTTGATTAGTCTTATGTACTGAGATCCTAGGGCCGTGGTGGTGAACCTATGGCATGTGTGCCACAGGTGGCACGCAGAGCCCTCTCTGTGGGCACATGCGCCATCACCCCTGTCCTAGGCCTTCAGTTGGGTTTTATAAAACCTTTTTGGTTTAGGGCTCCACCGCCGTGTGCAAAAAAAAAAGTGTTCAATCAATCAATCAATTTCAACTTCTTGCGGGGAAAAAAAGATCTCACAAAGTTGGAATTGATTGATTCAACTTTTTAGTCCCACCTACTCTGGCATTACCATCACAGCCATGCACACCCAATGGGCCATGCCCACTCAATTGGCCACACCCACCCAATGGGCCATGCCCACCTGGCACCCGACAATACGTAAGTGGGTTTTGGGTTGTAGTTTGGGCACTCGGTCTCTAAAAAGTTCGCCATCACTGTCCTAGGGGTATACTGACTCAACGGTTAAAGCCCAGTTTGAGACCTGAGTGTTGTGTGATGTGCAAAGCACCTGTTACTTGCCGCACCTCCTACCTACAACAATTCAAAAGCATGCAAATGCGAGTAGATAAATAGGTACTACTTTGGTGACAAGGTAACAGCATTTTGTGCACCTCAGCATATAGTCATGTTGGGCACATGATCATGGAGAGTGTCTTCAGACAACGCTGGCTCCTCAGTTAAGAAACAGAGATGTGCACTATCTCCTAGTCTCGGAAATGACTGGACAGGGGAAACCTTTATCTTCCTGAGATCCTAATTTATAAGTTGAGTTGTACAGCCTCAGTATTATAATTTAGTGATAGAGGCAAAATCTAAAGGTAAATTGAGCAGAAGTATATAGCAAAACCCCAAATGGAAAAACTGCAATGGATGTAGTTGAAGGCAGGTGGACAATTAACAAGGTTGTAACAAGAAAAAAGTGCACATTGCTTCAGAAATATTCATTAATCTACATAAGCTTATCATTAATCCGAGTACGAATTCATAAATATCACCAATTCAATATATTTGTGTAATGCACTATCATAGTCAGGATTACAAACCTAGCTGTTTTAACTCCTTAATATTACTGAAAATAGATTTATGCCCCTTCTCTTGTAGCTAGAGGGTATTTTTAACTTTTGAGTTAGATGGAATGCTAGTTGACACTGGATTTTTCAGTCCTGCTTTTAAAATATTCCATTTTTTCTGGAACATGGCTATACAGAAATACTGTAAATAAGTAAAATCTTATCTGGATTCTTGTATTATGCTGAGTTATATGGGTGGTTTAGCATGTGGTGTAAATTCAACCACTGTAGTTGTAAATCAGGGGTGTCAAACTGTCCCGAAGTATTGCAACTTTTTGCCACTGCCTGCAATGGGGAGGACATGGTTTTGCTATGATGCATCCAGCCTGCGGGCCAGCAGTTTGACACCCCTGTTATAAATGACATTTGATGCCTTAGTGTACTGTTTCACCTGAAACCAATTGTGATTTAAATTACTGTTTCAGTTTGGATGGGTGGTACAATGATTAAACCTTTAACTTGGATCACTGATTTTCAACTAGATATACAAAAAGAAATTCCATTGAATTCATCTGACACTTTGGACTTTAAGCAAGAATCTTTCATTTGGTTGAAAGAATCATAACACTCAATAGATCCCAAAAGGAAGTATGAGATTCATTATTCTCTGGGTTCTTTTTTGTAAGATCCCAACAAATATTTTATTACAGTAGATTTGTAATTCAGATCTATATATCATAAAAGTGAGAGCCAGCTTGGTGTAGTGGTTATGGCATCTCATTAGAAATTGGGAGACTGAGTTCTATCTAGCCCTGCCTTAGGCACAAAGCCAGTTGAGTCAGTTATTTTCTCTCAACCCTAAGAAGAAGGCAATGGCAAACTACTTTTGAAAAAGCTTGCAAAAAAACTGCAGGGACTGGTTCAAGCAGACTCTGAAATCAGACATGTGAATAGGGTAAAAAATATTGTACAACTACTTTAACCCTAACTACTTTTACATAATATCATAGTCTATTTATGGTGTCACTTCAGATGTCATAACAAAGTATGCTCAACTTATCACTTCCTCTCGCTTACATTTTGAATATCAGAACATTTTGTCCTCTCCTTCCTTCCTTGTTTTGTGCAATTAAAAACAAATCATGTTTACATTACAACTTGTGGATAAGGCATTCCTTTCTTCCCACAATCTGAACTACAATATGGATTTAAACAACGCATCAAATCATATTACAAAATATGATTTATAAAACCATAGAAGTATTTATAATGTACAATCTCAGTAGAACATCCAAACTAAAGTAAATTATTACTATTTCAAACCCTACAAAACACTGACTCTAAAATCTCAGTAAAGAGCCACACACGTTAGTGGTGCATAAGTGGCACACAATTGCAGAACCTGTGATTTTATAGTAAATATCATGCACACATGGCTGTCCCTAATTTCAGTGTCTACCCTCACAGCTGTCTGTGCAAACAGTTGTGAAGATATTCTTTTCCATAAAAGAATCAAAGATTTTCCTATCTAACATTTTCTGTAACTGTGATTTACAAAACACTGATACCTAACCTCTAAGCAGTCCTTATTAAGCATTTTGCTAATGACATATTTTAAGTTAAATTAAAAATAGAAGAATAAAGTATATGCCAATGCTTACATAATCAAGTTAAACACTGACTTGTTTTAAGCAAGGTGTACTGAATAATGAGTTCACATATTGCACTGAACCTAGACATATCACATAATGAAACCAGAAAATTCTTACTAGAAAATGAGTCCTATTTAACACAAGAAATTGCTTTTCATTAACATTTAGGACTGCACTATATGTCGTTTTCTTTACAGAAAAAGATAAAATACCGAAGACTAAAGATTTTGAGAGTCTAGAACAGCAACAATACTGAACAGAGCAGGCAAAGTAGCCCAAAGGGAAATAAAAATTACATAATCAGTTTTGTAGAAATTACTTCGGAATCCCGTGTGTCTGGCAGTACTGTGTAAACCTTACTGAGCTAAAGTAGCAATTTAGAGGTGAAAAGAACACTTTTAGCTGCCTTCACACAACACACTTAAGTCATGGCTTGCATCGCCAAGTTTTATCAATTGCCTGAATTCGCAGAACACATCCGCACAAACCACAACGGCTTGATCAAACACAAAGGCGACAAGGCACAACAAATGAAGCCGGGCACATTTTGACTCAGCAGCAGCCCGCGCGAACTTCGGGAACGTGTGATTGGTTTTTCCTCCTTGGCAACACGCGAACGCTTTTTCCTGCTTTCCATATAGAACCCCTTCAGATTTTGCTTTAAAGCTGTTGCCGGGCCGAAACAAGTTTGCTACACGCAAGCTTGCAGTCATTGCTCAGCCCAAACCAGGGGTCTTCAAACTTGGCCCTTTTATGACTTGTGGACTTCAACTCCCAGAATTCCTCAGCCAGCTTTGCTGGCTGAGGAATTCTGGGAGTTGAAGTCCACAAGTCATAAAAGGGCCAAGTTTGAAGACCCCTGGCCCAAACCAAAGACCCGGGATATTAAGATAAGTCTTGGCAGGCGGGAAGCGGGACATAAACGAAAGCAAGGATGCTCTCTGGACGCGAACGCTTGACAGCCTCGCGGCGGGCGGGTAGAGAACCGTTACCATAGACGTGGGGAGCCGCGGGGGGAACGCGGGGCGCGTATTCCGAGGCCGAATCCCCAAATGGCCGCTATTCGGGCAATAACCCCTCGGACTTCCTCGACTAACGGAGAGCGTACCCTACTACTGCGACGAGGGGATGGCGAGCGACGAGAAGAGCGACCGCCGGACGGCGAGCGGTGGCGGCGGCCCCGCGGAGATGGAGAACGGGAGCGGCGCGGGCTACGGCCTCGAGCTGACCCGGGGGTGGGGGCGATGGAAGCACCGGACCGGGGACATCGGGAGCCTGGACTACTGTTGTCTTTGGGCCGGCTGGAGGAGATCATGCTCGAGCGGCCGCCACCGGGACGGTACATCATGCACAGGCAGCGGCGGCATGAAAGGCCCCCGAGGCCTCTCGCCCCCCTCTCTCTCTCTCTCTCTCTCCCTTTTCTCGCTTGACCACCCCGCGCGGAACGCGCAGGCGCGCCGGGTGCCAAGTTCCGGAAGCTTTCTGCGTGCGTCCTTTCAAGATGGCGGGGGGGGGGGGAAGGGAAAGCGCGCGTCGCGGGAAGAAGGCGCCGCGAGATCTGCAAACCGAATGTGCCGTGGGGTTGAAGAGGAAGGATGGCGCTCACCTGGTTTGGGCAAAGAGAGAGAGAGACGTTCGCCATTTGGTTCCTCTGAAAGAGAGCATCTCCGTCATTCTGTAGGTGTAGAACAGGGGTAAGCAACCTCGGCTTTTTTATGACTTATGGACTTCAACTCCCAGAATTCCTGAGCCAGCCAAGCTGGCTCAGGAATTCTGGGAGTTGAAGTCCATGAGTCATAAAAGAGCCGAGGTTGCCGACCCCTGGTGTAGAAGATCGTAGAATCTCGTGCTACCTTAAAGGCCAACACATTTATTCAAGTGGTATTTCCGACGTCAGAACCGTATCGCAAACGATGCTCCTAAAGGAAAATAAATAAAGCTTATTCTTTTATAAATTGTATAAAATGTAACACCAATGAATTGCATCAAATGTAACACTAAGATGTGGGGCTATTTCCTGCTCAGACAGAGGACTCACAAATGGTAATCAACAAAGTTTTTTTGAAATGTTAAAAAGCTTCAAAGAAGATAGGACCGTCCCAAGGTTGCAAGTAAACAAGATAAGATAGGTCCCAAGGTTGCAAGTAAACAAGAGAAGATAGTGACCGATGTAAGGAAGTTGTTACAATAAGTCTTTTGAGTGTAAAAAAGCTTCAAAGAAGATCTTTTAGAAATGTAAATGACTTCAAAGACTAACTTAAGTTTCTTAGGGGGGCATGTATTGAGAAAAGAAAGTATAAATGCCTGGTTTGAAACTTGCTCAGTGCGCTCTTTGAACCCAATCCAATTTGGGAAGGATCTAAGAGGCTGCGTTTGCAAACGCTTGCTTTATTATTTTCAATTTCTTTTCAATAAATCTTTGTTTTTGTTAAACAGACTTGTCTTCGAGTTATGAGTATAAAATTTTGGGTTTTTAAATCTCACACTCCTGAGGACAGAGATGCACTTAAATTAAATTCTGCAGGCAAGCAGATTTTCCACGTTTGTTTTCTCGATGTTGTCACCTGCAAATGGGTCTCTCAACTCTATGCAAGTATCCTCCGAAACAGTTTTGCAGAATTCAACAGCATAAAGGAATGTGAATTCTGTTGGCCTGCAGTAGAAAATGTATATTTACTGTAATACATATGATAGACTAAGATTTGACAACACTTTCCTATATTTTTCCTTTAAACAACATTTCCCACTAGCAATTGAAAACCTTGAGTGGGCAATCTATTTATCAAGGCCCCTCCTCTATGTGGTATACAAAGGGCTATTTTGCACAGGTGCCTTAAATTGCTTTCCCTATTGCTATAATAGCTGGAGCTGAAGTTGAATTGAGACATTGCTGTCCAGATTACCATCCATTCTTCTGCTAGAGCAAGGATAGGGAACTTTGGCTCTTTTATGACTTGTGGACTTTGGGCCAGTCACTTTCATTCAGCTCAGCCCTTACAGGAGGAAGAAGGAAGGAATATTAGGTATGTTCACTGCCTTGAGTTATTAAACATTAAATATTAGAAATACAAACTCTAAAAGTATGTTTTTTAAAAAGTGACCAATTTCAATACACGTATTATGGTAAGTTAGGAGCACTATTACTATAAGTTTGTTGTCACTGTGAGTTGAGAGGGCATGAAGGGAGGCTCAGCCAATCTCACTGTACACATGTTGTACTTTGATAATAAAAGTTCATTCATTCATGGTGGCTCACAAGGTTAGGATGCTGGGCTGACAATCAGCAGGCTCACTTTCAAGACCCAATTGCTGCCGCAGGACGGGTGAGCTGTCACACATTCCAGCTTCTGACAACTTAGCAGTTTGAAAGGGGGCAACTGCAAGTAGATAGATGGGTACCACTTAACGGGACACAAAGGGAGCCCCCAGCTGAATGTGCCCCAGGCAGTGATGATGTTACTGGCTAATACTTTCACCCAGTGCTTTTTTTTTTTTAAAGGGCCAGAAATCAGAGGTGCTGTCACTGGGAGCGATGCGGGTGTCTTGCTACGGTGTCGCCGCCCATCCTTTGCACCCCCACCCCTGCGGCTCAGAGCCACATGCCGTGGGAATTTCCCTCACCATAGCCGCCGGGGGGATTCCCCTCCCCACAGTTGCCACGCCACGGCCCGTGCTGAGCCCCCACCCAGAGCTGTGTTCCTCGTGGCAGTGGTCTCCGGCGCCAAACAGCTGATGGCCTCCAGCACCGGCACTCGTTCACTTACTGCCCCGTCACTTCCAAATGCAGTAAGTGAGTGAGCGAGCAAGTGGCGTTTGGAAGAGTTTGGAAGCGACAGGGCAGTAAGTGAGTGAGTGAATGCGCAAATGGCATTTGGAAGCGACAGGGCAGTAAGTGAGTGAGTGAGCAAGAGGCATTTGAAAGAGATGGAGTGAGTGGGGGAGAGACTGAACGAGGTGCCTTTGAAAGAGACAGGAGTGAATGAGAGCGACGAGGCATTTGTGAGCAAAGTGTGAGTGAGGGGGGGGCTTTTGTGAGCGAAGGGTGAGAGAAAAAGGGAAAAGTGAGGGGGAGAAGGGAAAATGAAAAGGCACTGACTTCTGACTTTCTCTCTTACAGGAGTAAAAGGAAGCATTAACATTGAACCTCAACTTTTTGCTTTTCTATAATATTATAAACTAGCCATTTCTATAACAATAAATGAATCTAACCAATGAAACCCAAAATCCCCCCCCCCTTTTTTTTAGTCATCAAGTTTTTGACACTTTGTTAAGCACTGGTGGTGCTTGAATATTGTCATGTCCTAAAAGTGGTACAATTCTGAAAAGGTTGAAAAGCCCTGATGTAAATGCAGCCTAAATTGTTTATTGCCATCCTATTTGCAAATATCTTACTTACCTAGTTGAGATGGTGTAGTTGGGCAGCAGGGAGGGGTGCAAAGTTCCTGCCTTCGCTGCAGACTACTTGCCTGTGCAACGTTTGCCGGCCAGGTCTTTTGGCGTGCTCAGCAGCAATTCGTATTGGCTTTCGAAAGCCAATAGGCCAGGCATAGGCAACCTTGGCTCTTTTATGACTCATGGACTTCAACTCCCAGAAGATGTTACATAACATCAACTGGAAGATGTTAAACTGTCCTGTTTCTTTTCTTCCCAAAAATTGTGTTAATGAGTCCTCTCTAAGCTCTGCTGATCAGCTTGTCCTGGATTGTTTTGCCGCAAAACAGAACGGTTTACAAGTTGCAGTTGAGACAGCCCATCTCATTTTAGATATATCACATATATTTGAATATTGTAATTAGTTGCATGTGCATGTTCAGCAAGTGTGATATATTTGTGCTGGCATTTCTAGGCCTCCTTCCAACCACATCCAGAAAAATTTGTAACAAACATTGGAATTCTCAATGCCATGTTTGGTATTTCCCAGCAATCTGTTACTGGAAGGAAAAAGCAATCCCTGCTGCATTACTGATCCCAGAGAAGCATTTGCATGTATGCAGGTATCCTTAGGGTGCCATAGTTATGGATGAGAAATATTGGTAACAAAGCTGGCATTTCTGGATGTAATACAGATATTTTGGACTTATTTTTGTTTCTTTGCATGTTTGATATTTTTAAAAAGGGATATGCTACTGACTACGCTTATGCACATATGTAACATCTTTTGCTAGGATACATGACCACTGCTTTTCCAGAATGTGAAAAGTGAAAGATTGTGACTAAACAAAATTTTAATGTACAGATAATACCACCAGAAATTATTTTAGCCTTTTTTAATAAATGTTGTTATTGATGTTAAGCTCACCATGGAAAACATCATATATTGTTATGTATCTACTAGGTTAATTATTTAAAGACTGAAGTGCAACATAACTATTCTGAATAATCTATTTTTCAAAACACACAACAGTCCAAACAGTAAAAGTAAAGTCCAAATTAAGAATATTTCATTCTTAAGAATTGTTTAATTTAAAGTGGTTTAGTTGTAATAGATGGTTATAGATTCAAAATAGTTTTCAAGAGTATTTACAAAAGATACTATTTTTTCTAGCATCAGCTAAATTAGATATATTACACTGAGAAAAATGTTTCTCATTTCTTTCCTGTTACCTTTATTGATTTCATTGCAGATGTTAACATAGGAAATACATTATTTTGTTATCTAATTTTACCTTCCAAAAGACAGAAGCAGATGAAAAATGTGAGGTTCTTTCCTGTTGGCTTTTTTGAATTAGCTGTTTTAGATTCTAAAAGTTTAGTTCCTAAAGAAGTAACCCTGTAAATAATTTTAATGTCCTCCTCTAGTGCAGGCTCTTTTATGACTCAAGGACTTCAACTCCCAGAATCCCTGAGCCAGCATGGCTCAGCTTGGAAACCTCTTTCTTTCCCCTCAGCGTGGCTGGCTCAGGATTTCTGGGAGTTGAAGTCCACGAGTTATAAAAAAGAGCCAAGATTGCCTATCCCCGCAATAGGCTTTCGAAAGCCAATAGAGGGAGCTTTTTTTTTTTGCAAAAAAAAAGGTGCCGGAATGCCATTCTGAGCGTTCTATCAGAAAAAAAGCCCTGCTTTCATCATGGAAGTGCTTTGGAGTTTTGATTAGGAAAGTGTAACTATAAATTGTCTTCATAATCCCTAATATTTATTATACTATATTGCATACATATAGTTTCTACCAAAATTCAGTGAGGTAATTTTACATTACATCACAATAATCTTTCCTGGCAAATGACAAAGGGTTTTATATAACTGCCTGGAGTCCACAAGTTATCTTTCCAAGCATTAGATTTTTAAAAATTAATTTAAATTAAAATTAATTTAAAACAATTTAATTTAAATTTGCCCCTACAAGTGCTAATTTGTAAGCAACATTGTTAGTAACTCAGAAAATTCCACACTATATCACATTGAAATATAACTCGGAATTAAATATTAAGATCCCTTCAGGGGCCTAAATTTATTATTTGGTTGCAACTTCTTCAATCTTAATAAAAAAAAGGTATGCTAAGTATTTTTCAATCTTTCTCTATCCATAAAGTGCAGTACTGTAAATGAACATTTTGTTGGAAGAAAAGTCTTCATTATGGTTCATCCAAGCTGGGAATAAACATGGCAACTGCTTTGGGAAGAAGGTTGTAGTATATTGGAGAGGAAAGCCAGACAGAAAGATGGTTCCAGCAGAAAAGAAGGACTGACCACATGTAAGGAGTAAGTTTTTATACCCTCAGGATATAAAGTTGCTTCCTGTTCCTGTTTGAAGCTATTTCCTGTGTCATGAACTTTGGAGCTGAGTCTGAGTGTGCTCTTCTGGCATTCTGATGGTGATGGGTTGATCCTATTATGTCCAAAGGTCATGTCCTGCTTCCCTGGGGCTGGGGTATGTAGATTTTAGGTGTCTTTGGCTTCTTAATGTTCTAGCTCCAACCTTCCTGATGGTTCACATTTGCATATCTATAGAACTGGTTTTTCTGCTTGGGGAAAGGAGACCTGAGACTATTAAGAAATCTGGGCATGCTTTCGAAAAGCAGGTAAAAATGCAAGTAGAAAAATAGGGACCACTACGGTGGGAAGGTAACAGCGTTCCGTGCGTCTTTGGCGTCTAGTCATGCCGGCCACATGACCACGGAAGACGTCCTCGGACAAACGCTGGCTCTTCGGTTTTGAAACGGAGATGAGCACCGGCCCCTAGAGTCGGAAACGACTAGCACGCATGTGCGGGGGAACCTTTACCTTTACCTTTAGAACTGGTTTTTCTGCTTGGGGAAAGGAGACCTGGGGCTATTAAGAAATCTGGGCATGCTTTCCTGATTCTTCAATATCTTTTAGGAAATATATTTTTCTGCCCTTTAAATATTTCCTTCTCTGGGGAGCTGACTTCCCACAATTTGATGCAGTCTGCTCTCATGCTGATATAAAGTGCATCATTCTAAACAGCAGAGGCTGCTCAACTGGAAAATAAATACCACAGTATCTGGAGCACAAAACATTCATAGAGATAAAAAAAATGTAGAATAACACAACTGTCATTTCCAGTTCAGTGGAAAGTTATTCAAGAAATTCACTGTTATGAGAATGATGACATAAGATACGCTGTAACATGAGGTCCACTTCTATGGGTTAACTTTTTTTTCTTTTTTTTATTGAAAAGTTTTACATTTTTTTTTAAAAAACAAAACCCCTCCCAACCCCCTCCCCTCTCCCTAACCCTCCCCAACCCCTCCCTCCCTTCCCCCTCCCCCCTCCCCGACTTCCCAGAGCTCAATACAGGGTATAAGAATACAAGCAATCATAGTCTACCTTTTTTTCTGTATTCCGCATAGCAGTATAAATTAAGACACAATTATACAGCATGGGAAAAATTGGCTTTGACGATAAACAGCCGAGCGCACAAAACTTATTCGCTCTCCGAACATCTCTTCACAAGGAAACCAGGCGTAACCTCGTATTTTTATGTGAACCAGTCAATTCTACATCGAATTGTAACTGGCCTCCCTTGTCGAATCTTGTTTTCTAAAAACCATATTAGGATTTCCCAGAAGCGGCGGAAATCTTAGATTTTTCCCCTCGCCTCGGTCACCAGCTGGTTCTTTCGATCCTCTAGCGCAGCGGTAGGCAACCTCGGCTCTTTTATGACTCATGGACTTCAACTCCCAGAATTCCTGAGCCAGCCAAGCTGGCTCAGGAATTCTGGGAGTTGAAGTCCATGAGTCATAAAAGAGCCGAGGTTGCCTACCCCTGCTTCTAGCGCGCAAAAAAAAAAACCGGCAACAAAAGAAATCCGGAAGTTGCGTTCCTAAAAGGAAACTTTGATAAGATCAGTGTTAAGGTTTAGGAAACAAGTCCGGCTTTCGAATTCCGGCTCAGCTTTTTTTCTCTCCCCCCCCCCCCTTATGAATGAAGCGGGCGATATAAAGGGAAGTGAATCCTCCGATCCATAAACACGGAAGGTGTGCGTGTGAAGTGTCTGTGCCGGGCATATACGGGTGGTTTCGATTTCTTGGCTGGTGAGAGTTTTGCATGTGGGTGCTCAAAGTCTCCCTGGCGACCCCCCTATTTGCTTCGGGGCGAAGCAGCAGCATTTGTAACGTACAAAAAGCATTCTGATCAAGGCAGTTTTATGAGACCCCGGCAGAGCGTTTTTATGTCTCCCGTAGGAACGACCTTGGCTGATGCCGGAAAGCTATGCAGGGGAGGCTATCATGGAGCTGGTAGTTACTGGATGGGAAGCCTTGATCCTAGTAGTAGTAGTCTCCGAAGGTCCCTTGACAGCAATATGGCTTGCTACCGTTTTCTTCCTAAATATTTTTTTTCCCCAGCTCTCTGATCTGTCTTACAAACCCTACAAACATGTCACTGTACTCCTTAAAGGATATAGCGTCAAACCAAACTAGCCATCAATCCTTAGGGTTTGTGAGAGCCTTCATTTCTCCCAAAGTTTACATTTGTTTATATTTTATTTGTTTTAGCAAGTTCGTCCGTCTCGCGTCATCAGAATGTGACTCTGGACTGTGTAAAACCAACAACAGTTAAAACAATGTAATACTTGCTTAATATTGATTTGTTTATTTGGTCTTTTTTTTCCTTTAGGAATTGTTTTCCTTGACTGTTACATTTTTTTTCTTGGAAGTAAGATGGAAGAGGTTCTGGCTGATCTGTGTGGGACTAGTTCCATACATCCACTTCCTCTCTGGGTTGAAAGCAATGTTGGACACTGTTTTAACCAGCTGCTTTTAAATGTGGCTCCTCATGTCATCCTTGCTGTAATAAGTGCCTGCTACATAGGAACACCAAGGTACCTTGGGGTCTCTAAATTAACTCCTCTCTCATAAAACATCTCTTATTTAATTTTACATAATTGCATGCTGCTATCTTCTATGCTTCTGCTTCCCTCTCCGTTTCTTGTCTTCATTCATTCATTCCTATAGGTTAGAATGACAGAGATGATGCCATTTAGCCTCCCCTTTGGGGAATCTAATCCATACCAATCATTTTCCTGAATTTTTATCCCTCTGTCACTAGAAACAGAACAAAACTACCAAGGAGACAGAGACAGATATTCTTTAAAAGTGCTCATTTTCACAGGACTCTCAGGGAAGTTGTCTCAGACTCCAGATTGTTTATGCGTGTTAATTACTCTCAGGGAGTAATTAATTTGGCCACAAACAAGATTAACTAACATTTTATGTTAGCTAAACGATCATTTGTATGGATTAGAAAATGTGTGACATACTTACCTGTCACCCCACCACATCACCCTCAGTGTACCCAAGTATATATCTACACAAATACAGTTTAAGAGATTAATCATTCTTTTTTCATTGAATAATGTTCTCAAAAAACACACCAGAAAGAGCAGCTTTTTGTCTAAATCATCATTCACTTCAGAAACTGGAGAAATATACCATTTCAAGAATAAGGGGGGAAAGAATATTAGAAGAATACTAATACCGACTTAATGCTTTAATTTTTTTCCCTTTATTAGGTCTTTCGGCTCACAATGTGCATACAGACTGGGGTGGAGATGCAGAATTGCTGCATCTTTTATCCTTGCTGGTTTGTCCATCCTTGATGTAATCCCAGCAATCTTTTGGCCACAGAAATTGGATCCTTTCTGCCTGAAAGTTCTAACAAGTGGCACAGCTGCACTGGCATGGCTTACTCACAGCCTGGCACTTCTTGCTCTCTACAGATCTCCATACAGTTTCAGCCGTGGTCCTGCAGTCCTACCGATTTTTGCCTTCTTTCCAGTCCCATCCCTTATTATCACAGTGGTATGGCGCTGCCAGACTGAGTTGGGTGAGCAGCCTGTTCAACTTGCCACAGCCCTCAGACTCACTGTTCTCTGCCTCCAGTTAGCTTTCCTACTTCTCTGTCTCATTGGGTATATCATCCCTGTAGGCAGTCGGCAAGACATTTTCTCAGTCAATGACCCCACGCAGCACGAACCCTTGATCACTTCACAGATCTCTGAATCCACTTGGGAGGCAGTGGCAGAGGATGGAGAGAGCTGGCTTTCACGCTTTTCATATGCTTGGATGAACCCTCTTATAAAGCGTGGCTACCAGTGGAAGCTGAATAAGCCACAAGATGTCTATCAACTCCCTCAACAATTGCAGGCCAGCAAAGTGTGTGACCGCTTTTACTCCTGTTGGCTGAAAAAGACAGCTCTTGGTTCAGAAAATGAAAGGATGTCTTCCACAAACCATTTCTTTGCCAAACGCAATGTAAGAGAAAATGGACTTCCAGCAGGTCTTCAAAATGCTCCCAAACCTGTACATCTCCTGTCAGTGCTACATGCAGCTTTTGGCCTACGTTATTATGGACTCGGCTTTCTGAAATTGGCTGGTAGTCTCTTGGGATTTTCTGGGCCTCTGCTTTTAAATCTCTTGGTCAGTTTTATGGAGTCACATCAAGAACCTCTTAGCCATGGAGTGTTGTATGCACTGGGACTTTTTGCAAGTTCCTTCCTTGGTGCCATTTTACGTAATCAGTTTTATTATGAGATAAACAAAATTACACTTACTGTACGTACTGCAGTTATTTCAGCCATCTACCAGAAAGCTCTCCGGGTAAATGGAAGTAGCCTGGCTAGCTTCACCACAGGTGAAATTGTCAACTTTATGAGCACGGACACTGATAGGCTAGTCAACTTCTGCTTTAGTTTCCATGAGCTGTGGAGTCTTCCTTTTCAGTTTGCTGTCACTCTCTACCTTTTATATCAGCAGGTAGGCATAGCCTTCCTGGGTGGACTGGCTCTGGCTGTGCTACTTGTGCCCATTAATAAAGTTATTGCTAATTGCATCATGGAGAAAAACAAGGAGATGCTAAAGCACAAAGATGTACGGGTCAAGGTAAGGTGAGAATTTATGACTTTGTAATTCTTCTGGTGCATGCATATATGCTCATCACACTATTCCCTTTTGGGGTAAAGAACATTATACAGAGTGCCGAAAAAGAATGAGAAATAGTGGGCAAAAAAAAGTAAGATTGGCTTTAAATTCATTAAGTATTAATAAAAGTATGTTAGGTAGTAGAAATAATAACTAGGTCTATATGTTGCATCAAGTTGCAATGATCTAGTAATATAAGCCAGGAGACAGTATCTCAACAGATAATGTGACTCAAAGACTGTCCTAGCCAGTGATAAAGTTCTACATTTGGTTCAGATAGAAATTCAGGTTTCCAAGAGAAAGGGATATTGAAATCATAAGATCCACAGGCGCACAGCAGAACCCAGTTTTATTCCTGAGGACAAGGCTTTAGGTAAAGCTTTCACTGGAGAATTTTCTAAGAGTAGCATGTGGTTCATGTTAATCAGAAGAAGCGCTATTCAGGTTTTCTGCTATAGGTCACTGAACTAGCTCCAGTTAACACTGAGCTCCTACATAAAGAAAAATGTGGACTCTACAGAAAAAGCTTGCAATATGCATGTTTCTACTGGCCTTCCAGGTTCAACACGTGAAACACATTTACTCATAGAATTGGGAAATGCCAACTTCACATCAGTGGAGACCTCTACTTCATTCAGGAAATCCAGAGCTACGGCATCTGTAGTAGATCGTGGTTCTGGAGATAATTACAGAAGTTAATTGATTGTATGTGAAGCGTGTGCTCTACGAAGTAGTCGTCCCAAAGGGTCAGTCCTGCCCAAAGGCTTTCATATGTACATTGAAAGGATTGGGGATTTTGGTTATAATAATGTAGGCTATTTCCTAATTAGATTTCTCCTGTGGAATGGCTCTGACCTATTAATGGAAGGAAATTGTTCTGTTTGCAACCTCCCACCCTTTTGAAATATTTATTCCATTATATTTCTTTGTAGAAATAAAGAACAGCTGCACAAAATCTTTTGGTTATTTTGGTTACTAATCCCTCCATCTTAAAGCTTCTCAGATAGATAAGCTCTTTTTTTTTGTTGTTGTTGTTCTACCAGCACCAGAAAGGAAAATGTTTTCTGTTCCCTTGTGCCTGATCCAATCAGCTGAAAGCTGCACTATACAGATGGTGTAGTCAGCTTACAATTGATCACTCTTCAAAATCATGAGAAACCCCCTCCCCAAAGCTGCTTATGACACAGTTTCAAAGTTACAATGGGCATGCAGACATATGACCACATTTTAGGTGCTCGGCAACCAGCCAGAATTTACAGATGTTTGTGGCATCCCACAGTCACATGACTTATGATATTTTTGTTGAAAACCGGCATCTACTCAGTTTCCAGCAGAAACCACCTATAGCAAATAATAGGTTTGTTTAATGACTGCCACTTTTGCTTAACGATTACCACAAAAAAAGTTGTAAAATCAAATCAGTCACATAATAACCTTTCCAACCATCATGACTTAACGACTTAACAAAGATAATTGTCAGGCTCAATTACAGCCATAAGTTGAGGACTACTTGCAGTAGAAGATTCTGAGTACATAAAGGTAAAGGTTCCCCCGCACATGCGTGCTAGTCGTTTCCGACTCTAGGGGCCGGTGCTCATCTCTGTTTCAAAGCCGAAGAGCCAGCGCTTGTCCGAGGACGCCTCCATGGTCATGTGGCCGGCATGACTAGATGCCAAAGGCGCACGGAACGCTGTTACCTTCCCACCATAGTGGTCCCTATTTTTCTACTTGCATTTTTACGTGCTTTCAAACTGCTAGGTTGGCAGAAGCTGGGACGAGTAACAGGCGCTCACTCTGTTACGCGGCACTTGGGATTTGACCCGCCAAACTGCCGACCTTCACTAAATAAACATACCAGCTTTGACTAACCAGCTTTCTTTTTATTTTTTTCAGCTCATGACAGAGCTCTTGTGTGGCATGCGAGTGATCAAGTTCTATGCCTGGGAACCATATTTTGATGCTAGAGTGAAGGCATGCCGAGCCAAGGAACTGAAAAGCCTGCGAGCAATTAAATACCTCGATGCTGTGTGTGTCTACCTCTGGGCAGCATTGCCTGTGGTTGTCTCCATTGTCGTTTTCATTACCTATGTTTTATTAGGACACCAGCTGTCTGCCACCAAGGTAAGAAGTCTTGCTGTTCTGAGCCAATCCTTCTCTTTCTTATTCTTGTTCATTTTTTGGTGATTAGTTTGTCTAAAATCTTACATACCTTTGCATACAACAGAAGAACACACAAATACTATTTAAGAAAGCTAAAACCAATAGAATACCTTATTTGTGTGCTTGACTGCAGTGTTTATATATCACTAACAACACAAGGACTGCCAGTGGTTTATCTTATTCATCAACTTGTGACTCTAGGTACTGCTGAATATAAAACATTAATCCAAAATACATATACAGATCGCAGAGTCTGGCGATCAGGACACGGACGGTCTTGTCAATGTTATCTGGGAAGAGTTTGATGCTGTGACCCCTGATGAAGTGGACAGGATTATGGGGAGGCTGAGCTCCACCACATGTTTATTGGACCCGTGCCCTTCCTGGCTGGTTTATGCAGCTAGGGAGAGGACACGAGGCTGGCTCCAGGCGGTTATATCTGCTTCTTTGAGTGAGGGTTATTTCCCCACCGTCTTGAAGGAGGCGGTGGTGAGACCTCTCCTCAAGAAGCCTGCCTTGGACCCAGCTGTATTGAACAACTTTCGTCCAGTCTCCAACCTTCGCTTTCTTGCGAAGGTTGTTGAGAGTGTGGTGGCGCATCAGCTCCCTCTGGTCCTGGATGAAGCGGATTATTTGGACCCCTACCAATCGGGTTTCAGGCCCGGGTACAGCACGGAGACGGCTTTGGTCGCTCTGGTGAATGATCTCTGGAGGGCTCGGGATAGGGGATATTCCTCTGTCCTAGTCCTATTAGACCTCTCAGCGGCTTTCGATACCATCGACCATGGTATCTTGCTGCGGCGTCTCAGGGGATTGGGAGTGGGAGGCACAGTCCTTCAGTGGTTCTCCTCCTATCTCCTGGGACGCTCGCAGTCGGTGTTGGCAGGGGGGCAGAGATCGGCCCCTAGGTCTCTCGTTTGTGGAGTTCCTCAGGGGTCGGTTCTCTCGCCTCTCCTGTTCAACATCTACATGAAACCGCTGGGTGAGATAATTCGTGGTTTTGGAGTTGGGTATCATCAATATGCCGATGATACCCAACTTTTCTTTTCGACCCCAAACCACCCCAGTGATGCCCTCGCTGTGATGTCCCGTTGCCTGGAGGCGGTTCGGGTCTGGATGGGGAGGAACAGACTTCAACTCAACCCTGACAAGACTGAGTGGCTGTGCATTCCGGCATCCCGGGACATTCAAAATGTTCCATCTCTTTCTATGGGGGGTGAGCTTTTACCCCCCGTGGATAGGGCTCGCAACTTGGGAGTCCTCCTAGATTCACGGCTTACTCTGGAAGATCATATAGTGGCCGTGACTAGGGGGGCTTTCGCCCAGGTTCGCCTGGTGCGCCAGTTGCGGCCCTATCTGGACCGGGATGCTCTGTGTACGGTCACTCATGCGCTCGTGACCTCTCGCCTTGACTACTGTAATGCTCTCTACATGGGGCTTCCCTTGAAGACCACTCGAAGGCTCCAACTGGTACAGAATGCGACCGCGAGAGTTGTCCTGGGAGTTTCCCGGTACTCCCATGTTACACCTTTGCTCCGTGAGCTGCATTGGCTACCAGTTGTCTTCCGGGTGAGGTTCAAGGTCCTAGTTATGATCTTTAAGTCCTTACATGGCATGGGTCCGGGTTACCTCGGGGACCACCTGCTGCCGGCGTCAACTTCCCTCCGCCCAGTACGTGCCCACAGAGAGGGCCTCCTCAGGGTGCCTCCGGTCAGGGAATGTCGACTGGTGGCCCCCAGGGGGAGGGCCTTCTCTGTGGGTGCTCCAGCATTATGGAACCAACTGCCGGTTGAGCTCCGGATGGCATCTGACCTCCGATCCTTCCGTCGCGGGTTGAAGACCCACTTATTTGAATTAGCTGGTCTGGCCTGATGGGGGAATATGGGTTTTTAAATTGATTTTTAGTATTTATTATTGTTGTTTTAACTGGGCACTGGTTTAATTTCCTTTTAACTTTTGTATTGTTATTTATATATGCCCTGTGAACCGCCCTGAGTCCCTAGGGAGAAGGGCGGTATAGAAATCAAATAAAACTAATAAACTAAACTAACTAATATACACAAATACTCTGGTGTTTGTATGACCCAACCATACCCAGTTTAAAAAATCATAAATATCCCAACACTAATTAAAAGCTTTGTGATAAAACTCAGTTTTATAGCGTCCTGGAATATCATCAAGGGAGGTCACCATCTGGCTCTAGGATTCAGCTATGCTTTAGGGATGGAGTATAAGCTGAAAAACATAAAGCTCCTGTCCCACTACTTTCAGTTGAGTAGAGGGACTGTCAACCACCAACTTTGCCACAAACATACCAGATGGGTGTGGTCTATCTGAAGGAGCTGATCTGCCAAGCCAGATATACTAAATTCATCATTTTGAATTGTATTAATAACAATAACAGAGTTGGAAGGGACCTTCGAGGTCTTCTAGTCCAACCTCCTGCTCAGGCAGGAAACCCTGTACCATTTCAGACAAATGGTTGTCCAGTCTGTTCTTAAAAACTTCCAGTGTTGTCGAGCATTCACACGTTCTGGAAGCAGGTGGTTGTTACAGCTTACTGGACAGTGCAAAACCAATGTTATAATATAAGGCTTCAGGGGCTGTCTCCTGCCAGCAGAAGAGCTGTTGCATTCTGTTCCAAATTCAATTTCTGGATAACCTACGAAGGCAGCCCCATGCAAACCACATTGCAAAAGTCAATTCTAGAGATAGTAAGGGCCCAGGTGACTGTTGTCAAGGCCTTATTCTCCCCCTCCTCCTTCCAGTTAACAAGAGTCATTTGTAGGGGGGGGTTGGGGAGGGGGGAGGGGGAGGAGGGGGGTTGTATTCAAAATGTATTGTAAAACTTTTCAATAAAAAACCGAGTCATTTGTCTAGCAGGGCCTCCAAATCATGCCTATTCTTTCAGGATGAATGCTTTGCTTTCTATACAGGCGACACCTTAATCTCAGTTTGTTTCTTTTGATCTAGTCCCTTACATTTTGAGTTTGGTGAGGTGGAAATCTATCACTACTCCAAACTGTTAACAACCTCTCCCAGTAGCTTCCTATAAATATTAAAGACAGAGCAGAGACTAATGAACCTTGAAGCATCCCACAAGTGAATAGTTACTTGTTCAACCTCTCTCCAACCCACCATTTGGTACTACCTCAGGACCGAGCAGAAAAACTGCAAAACAGTCCCTTTGGTACTGTCAGCTTTTGCAAGATACCACAATTGATGGTATTGAAAGTCACCAAAACTATCCAGTTTCTGTCCCATGCCTGTATCTGAATGCTGATTAGAGTGGATCCATATAATCTAGAGTTGTTGTAGTCTACCACACTCAATAAACTTTCCTAAAATGGTTCAGATTGGCGGAGACCAGGCAATAGTGATCCAAATTGATCATCTCCCGGAGACACTGCCAATGTATGGAATTTGACACGCAAGACTGAATTCTATCTGTTCTGCTCTTATGTTCTAATTCTGCAAATCTCGACTCTCCCTTCCAATCTGAGGTTACGTTTCTAGCTCTAAATGTTATGAAGAGTAGCTCAGACCTCTTGAGTCACTTAATATATACACGTAAACAAGTCACAACTTCCAAAGGCTTAGATTTAGTGCTTTATGTACTGTAGCTGGTGAGTTGCAATTGTTGTTGTGATGCCATTTGGCTACATTATAATATTTTCTTCTTCATTTAACTTGCATGTTATTGCCACCCAAGAACAAGAATTCCTTCAGGTTTCAGACAGATATCTGCATTTGCTTCCTCTGCTTCATTTTCTGCTGAGTCAAGGTGGCATAGTATTAATTCGATCAAATGTTAGGATTAACTCTCATTTAATCTTTTCTCTCCACTGTAGGTTTTTACAGCTTTGGCCCTTGTTGGGATGCTCATTCTTCCCCTCAATACTTTTCCTTGGGTGCTGAATGGGATCTTGGAAGCCAAAGTATCCCTAGATCGAATCCAGAACTTCCTAGAGCTCACAGACCAAGATCTGCATGCTTACTATAGCAGAGGTACAGCAATAAAGAAAAATAGACAATTGGTGGGATGAGACCGAGAAGTGAAAAGAGAGAATAGATGCTTGAGGTTCTGTTTGCTGAAAAAAAATGATACTAGTGTGATTAGCAACTTGGGAGCCCAATGCAGTTTTCTATAATCGTTCATGCCTACGCTTCCTACTTCCAATGTTCCAAAAATCCAGGGTTCCCCCTTTTTCTCTTTTCTTTTAACCTGTGTTTTTAAAAACCAGAGCCCAAATTTTCTGAAAATCCATCTCTTATATAAGAATGTATTAATCAGGGCAAGCAAAATAAAATTTGTGTAACTGAACCTAGTTTGCATTGTATGATTGAACATACATGTTCCTTATTCAAGGCAGGGAGCTTCCATGGGTAGCTCTGGAAAAAGAACACCTTAATCTTGGATAAGGTATGTGTATCTATGTGTGAAATCAATAATTAGGTGAAGGATGACATTTAAGGTAGGGTTTTTTTAATCAATCTACAGTAAATAGCTTTCTTTCTGAGCTGATGATTCAAACTAGTGGTCTGATTTGAATTTAGCATGTTCCATCAACCCAGCTGTTGTGATTTGTAAATCATAGCATATTTATTTTATTTATTTGTTTGTTTTTGAGTCAATAGGTTTTCATAAACTGTGATTAAACAAAGTGTAGCTGAATATAAGTTGTGAATCCAGTTAGTATATCTGTAGTTGTACTATTAACTGGAGATTTTATAACAGCTGTACTTTTCTGTTTCAGCTTGTCCTTCAAATCCATCTTCTGCCTTGGAAATGCACAATTCTATCTTTTCATGGTCCCCAGAAAGTAAAGAAAACTCTGAATCCCACGTACCAAGAGGAGGCCAACTTTTCATACAGGATCTGTTCGTGACAAAAGTCAGTAATTAGGGGGAATTATAAAGGCAAACAGCACTGTCTAGGGCTAGGCCAGTAGTTCTCAACCTATGGTCTGTGGACACCTGGGGGTCCACAATGTCATCACAGGGGGTCCGCAAAAGCTTGAAAAATGTTATGATTTAAGTCTTGTGTTAAGTCTTGGGGGTCCATGGCCTGTGGCCACAAAAGGTATTTAAAGGGGGGGGTCCGTGGTGAAGAAAAGATTGAGAACCACTACTCTAGGCCACTCAGGAGGGGTGCCTTGCTACTTCCTTTTATGGAAAGAGAAAGGACATGCTCTGAATGAATGAATGAGTGAATGAAAGTTTGCAATATAACAGAGCAAGACTGGAGGTAATCTGTGAAAGTCTTGATGTTTGTTTCTTTCTAGGGTGCATTAGTAGGGGTCATTGGGAAGGTTGGATGTGGGAAGAGCACACTGCTTGCAGCTATCACTGGAGAACTTAGTAGGTAAATAGTCAATCCTTCTCTGCTTCTTGTATCTTTGAACTCCTTGCAATATTTCACTTGTTATGATTCAATATAGGTGGTCCTCAACTTACAACAGTTCATTTAGTGACCATTTGAAGTTACAACGGCACTGAAAAAAGTGACATGACTGCTTTTCACATGACCATTGCAGTGTCCCCATTGGTCACCTGATCAAAATTCAGACGCTTGGCAACTGACTCATATTTATGACAGTTGCAGTGTCCCGGGGTCACTTTTGTGACCTTCTGACAAACAGTCAATGGGGAAGCCAGATTCACTTAACCATGTTAGTAACTTAACAACTGCAGTGATTCACTTAACAGCTGTGGCAAGAAAGACCATAAAATGAGGCAAAACTCACTTAACAACTAACTTGCTTGGCAACAGAAATTTTGGGCTCAGTTGTGGTAATAAGTTGAGGACTACCTGTATTAAATTCAGAATTTTTGCTTCCATAAATGTTTTTCAGCTTTCTTAACTTTTCTAATTTGAGCACCTAATCTGGCTGTTGTACACTTCTAAAATCATTCAGAAGAAGTGCTTTGGAGGGAGGGGGGAGAGGAATGATAAAATGTAACCTGCCATCCCAACACAAGCCCCGCCCCTTTTAGATTGGCATTGTGAGGTCTCGTACACATACCAAGAAAGGGATGGAATTTGCATTGCACCACCCCAATCTTTATTCGTTTTTACAAAATCTTATTCTGCAGATGTCTCATTTGGAATTCAAAACCACAGCATCTCTCTATAATTATTAAAGCAGCCACTTCTTTTTGCAGACATAATAGCAGTCAAATTTTAAAACGGTGAGCCTGAAAAAAAGATGCTGCTCTTTTAAGAATTACTTTAATGGGCAGACTCCTTAAAGCACCAGCATGTTTTCAGAATTATGAAAAAGCCTCCAAAAGGATGTGGCAATTGACATTACACTTCAAAAGATGCCACTGCCTTAAAAGAGTCAGCTTGTTAAATGATTGTGATGCACAACTCTGCTGTCTGTGAATAATGCAGGAATAGGTTGGAATTGCTTCTAGTTGTACCGATTATCACAATATCATTTAATCTCCAAGGGGTCTCTCTCTCCCTCTCCCCCTCTCTCCCTCTCTCTCTCTCTCTATACATATATACATATATACATATACACATACACATACACATATATACATATATACATATACACATACACACACACACACACACACACACACACACATATACATACACATTCCTTTCATCCCAATGTATTGTATATGTATATGCCTAACTCAGGGGTAGGCAACCTCAGTTCTCTTATGACTCATGCGACTTCAACTCCCAGAATTCCTGAGCCAGCTGGCTCAGGATTTCTGGGAGTTGAAGTCCATGAGTCATAAAAGAGCTGGGGTTGCCTACCTCTGGCCTAACTCAAGGTGGTGTATATACCCAGTAAACCTGCCTCCTATTTTTCCTCACAACAACTTGTGAGGTGGGTTGGGCTGAAAGAAAGTGACTGCCCGAAGAAACCCAGCTGACGTTCATGACTAAGGAACACTTAGAACTTATAGTCTAGACTCTATGGCTTTCTACGCCCAGCATCTTAATTGCTCTACTGAACTATTGCTCTCTTTCCTAATAGTCTTTCATCAGCAACTGATCAAGTTTGCACTTGGTCTGCATAATCACAATAGGACTCTGGTAGATTAAAGCTTCTTCATCAAAATCATGTGACTTGGCACAATGGTACCCAGTATTTCCATAATTGAATGAAGGGATTTTTTTTTATCCAGGCAGTTGACTTGTGCATATATTGCAGAATGTAAAGATTAACCAGCCCCATTGTCCATAATCATTTTGACAGCTAGTTTATGTGCCCTTTCCTCATTGCTGATATGCTTGTAGTCAAGGTGAACAGGTCTACGTTTGGGATTTGGAGAAAGGATTTGGCTTGGCTGCTCAAGAGCCCTGGATCCAGTTCACCAGCATCCGTGAAAACATCCTCTTTGGGAAGGAATACGATGCTCAATTTTATGAGGAAGTAATAAGCGCCTGTGCTCTTTCTGATGACTTGAGTGTGAGTATTCTATAATGTAAACAACTCGGTGCTCAGGAGCAATCACCTAGCAGGGGAAAGATTGTTCCAAAGGGTAGGAGTTGCTACTTTAAGTGTCTCCAAGGTTTAATTCATTTCCTGTGTTCCCTCTCCCCACCCCATAATGGCAAGAAATTGTAGCATTAGCCTGTGGCAATTTGCTGCTGGACTTTCATTCATGTTCTGTTACGAGTTGAGGATAGCAGAAGAGGAAGACGTGACATATGTGACCTTTGGCCTATGTGTTGCATATTCATAATGATGGAGTTATGAATTAAGGAACCAGGAATTTTGAATAGTTGTCTTCATTTCAATGTATCTATTTAGTAGCTGTTATGTTAATTATAATTTATTTAACTTCTAGATTTTGCCAGCAGGTGATCAGACAGAAGTGGGTGAGAATGGAGTCACCCTCAGTGGGGGACAGAAAGCTCGTATTGCACTTGCTAGAGCCATTTACCAGGTATATAAAGGACTAGATCAGGGGTGTCAAACTCAATTTCATTGAGGGCCGCAGCAGCATTGCGGTTGCCCTCAGGGGGCCGGGTGGGTATGGCCAGGGTGGGCGTGGTCTACTGGGTGGGCGTGGCTAGAGTGCATATGGCTTACTGGGTGGGCATGGCTAGAGTGCATATGGCCTACTGGGTGGGCATGGCTGGAGTGGGTATGGCCTACTGGGTGGGCGTGGCCAGCTCTACATCGTTTGCATCAAGGGTGCCTATGGGGGCCTGGGCAGGAGTGGGACAGATCTGAGGGTCTCTGGCAGAAGGAGGGTCTCTGGGCCAGGGCCAAGGCAGTGGGGGCCGTTCCCTCACTGTTTCCAGGATGGCTTCGCGGGCCGCATGAAACCACTTCGCGGGCCGGATCTGGCCCCCGGGCCTTGTGTTTAACATGTCTGGACTAGATGAATGCTATTCTCTCTCTCTCTCTCTCTCTCTCTCTCTCTCTCTCTCTCTCTCTCTCTCTCTCCTCTCTCTTTATCTATCTATCTATCTATCTATCTATCTATCTATCTATCTATCTATCTATCTATCTATCTTAAAAAGTAGAAACCCAGATCACCAAGACTAAAAAGTTATTAATACGTCAGCACCTGTTGACATCATCAGAGTGTAAGCCAGGATTGGGAGGCACATTCTTATAGTCTCTGCAAAGCCAGCAGTTTAGCTAATGAGCGTGTTACGCCCTCCCGTAATCAATTGCATCATTCCTATTTCCGTTGGACTCATTGACGCCTGTTTTAAGTTTTGGCGCTCTGCCTCTCTCTACTCGCCCCGCCAGTTGGGAGTGTTCGTCTTGCCGTGCACGATCCTCTCGCTCGTCTGATGCTTCTATAGGCGATGCTGCCGTCTCTGTTGATCGTGCTCCTCTAATGCTGGCATCGCTGTCCGCGTTGGTCAGATACCCTCTCCTAATGTCCATGGGTCCGGTCAGCCTCATCGTCGTCGCTTGCTGTAACAATGTGTCAGTTGGCAAGAGGTTACGATCCTATACTCCCCTGTTCGTGCGGGGGGGGGGTTGAGGTGATTGTTGGTTCATCCTTTCAGTCTTCCTCCCTGATGTTCCGTGCCGGCGCAGCATCTGATAATCTGGCAATAACTCAATGTGCCAATTGACAGAATATTGATTGGATAACCAATCCTCTTTTAACAAGCGGCCGCCCTTGGTTGCATCATGAGCGATGACCCTGGCCTCTGTGAAATTGAAAGTGTGGTTGTGCTCAGTGGCATGAGCCCATACCTGAGATTGTTTTTCTTTACGTTTGACGGCCAGTTCACGCTCATGAAGCCTTGTCTGGAGACGTTCCGTGGCCTCCCCAACGTAGTTGCATGAACAATCATTGCAGTTAATTCGGTAGACCACTGATGACATTTTGCCCATGCACAGAGGTTCTTTGGGGCGCATTATTCCTGTGCGAAGGATCTGATTGGGACTGTGCGCCACTCTGATGTTATGTGCTGATAATATTCATGCCGCTGTTTCTGAGACACCATGGATGTAGGGGAGTGTGGCTCAGGTGACAGTAGTTGTTCTGTTGTCCGCAGCCCGTGGTGCTCGTTGTTGGCGGGAACGTTGGATGAAATCAATGGGATATCCATTTTGTGTGCACACCTGATAAAGGTATGCCTGCTGCTTAGATTTTTCCATTGCTGTGCTGCAATGTGTGTTGATTCTAGAGCGTGCAGATGCAGCTGATTTTGTGGGCGGGGTGGTTGCTGTCATTATGGAGGATTCTGTCGGTATGTGTGGCTTTGCGATAAACACTGCTGGTAAGCATGCCATTATGCTCACGACGGATCAGTATGTCTAGGAAGGGTAGGGTGTCATTCACTTCTTCCTCTGCCATGAACTGGATATCAGGGGAGATGGAATTCAACTTTTCCATGAAACATACCTGGCCCAAAATTTGGGCTTGTAGTCACTCATCGCCAGGAGCTGACAAAAGCTCAGTTTTAATAAATTTTTAGTCTTGGTCATCCGGGTTTCTAGTTTTAAATATGAATATTTAATTTAATTTTAATTTAATTTTTAATTTATTGAGATTTCTATACCGCCCTTCTCCCAAAGGGACTCAGGGCGGTTCACAGGGCATAAATATAATATATACCCAAGACTCACATCTTTAGGATTATTATAGATTTCTATCTATGTATTTATTCAGTTTCTATAGCCATCTCAATGAAGTGACTCTGGGCAGCTTATAATTATCAAACTATAGAACACTTAAGAGAAACTATTATTTGGATGGTTTTATTGTTACAATTAATGCATACAGTAGCCAAAATAGTTAACCAATAGTAAAGCCAAGAAAGGTGGCTCTTAACACATTCAGAGCCCCAGGCCTCCTACCCTGCCAAGTTTTTAAAGCCTTACGAAAGGCCAATAGGGTTGGGGCAATTCTAATCTGCTAGGAAGCGTATTCCACAAAGAAGGGGCTACAATAGAGAAAGGCTATCTTCGAGTTCCCAATGGGTCAACACCATTTAGCTGACAGGATTTGCATTATGCTCAGCCTGTTGGATCAAATTGGACAGGTAGATATTTTACAATTCTGGGCGGGAAAGGGCTCAGACGTTATCACTGTTTATTGCAGGAGAAAGAATTATACCTTCTGGATGATCCACTAGCAGCTGTTGACGCAGATGTAGCTAATCACCTTATGCAGAAGTGTATCCTAGGAATTCTCAGACACAAGACTCGGATTCTTTGCACCCACAGAATTGAGGTTTTGGGAAATGCTGACCTGATAGTACTGATGGATAACGGCAGAATCCTCAGGACAGGTAAAGCCTGATGCCTTTTCCTGTTCTCTTTGCCTAGGACTTGAAATACTCACCTCAGGAAAGGCATTCAGAATGTGAAGCAGACTCCTGATTCAAGCTGGGAGCATGCTTGCATGCTTATCGAGAAAGAACAGTGGTTCTTTCTCAATTGCAATGGCTCTTAAATTGCTTGGAGGGCTTTTCAAGTTTTGCCGCGTTGTAAATTCCAACAAAAAGCTCATCATCAACAAGTACAATTAACAAAATACACAGATATTTAGTAAAAAATATTGGATTAAGAGAAACTGTTGAATTAATTGCTCTAAATAATAGTGAATTTGCTTTCATATTCATAGCAAACATACCCAGTATAGTAGAGAAAGGGACAAAAATGGTGCTGGGGAGCCAATAAAAGTAAGAAATGCTAATCAAGCACTGCACAAAAAACTTAATAGGTGCAACAGGAAACTTGAGATAGATGTTTATTTATTTTTATTTATTAAATTTGTTTGCCACTCATGTCGCTGCAAGGCGACTCTGGGCAAAAAACAACATCAAAATAAAGCCATAAATATATATACAAATGTACCAAATCACAATAAAATTAAATAAAACTACAGGTTATGACTGTATTTTACTGAATTAGGTGCTACAGGTAATGACTTTTCTAAATTTTTGGCCTGATTATGGATTTAAAATGCTTAATGAACAAATGTTCTTCAAAAGATAAAAAAACTTATTAATTTATAAAAATTAAAACAGATCATAATCCAATGAGTTTTGTTTTTCAATAGATGCAAGATAACGAAATGCTATTAAGAAAGAAGCAAAAGTGGAGGACTATAAACAAAAATTAAGAGTTTTTTAAAATATTAATAAAGGTACTTATGAAACAAAATAATCATGTATGCATGTAAAAATGTGCTAATAAAGCAGCTGAGGTTTTAAAAAATTATTCGCAATTAAAGATGAATTAGTATAAAGCAGAGCTTCTGAAGCATGAAGAATAATTTGCTGCTGAGCAGCCAAAATCAAGCCTTCAGTTTCTTTTTTGAATGTACTATTATTGTTGGTTGCACAGTCATCCAAATGTTTAAACTAGATTTGGCATTTTTATCCACCTATCAAAACATTCCCAAGCACCTGGGATAGGCAGATGTTGTTTGATGGTGTTAAGAGGTATTGGCACAGAATGTAATCTATTCCAAGCAAAGTTCCCTTTCGCAATTTTATTGATAATGATTTTGTCAGTGCTGAAGGCACTCAAGTGGTGCTCCAGCTGTTCAGGAATTGCCCCCAAGATGCCTATTACTATTGGTACTGGGTAAGACTGCTGAAAATTTTCATATTTCCATCAATAAAAAAATCTGCCAAAACAGATTCTTTTTTCGACAGAAGGAGACTTTCTGTTTGCAGAGAAGAAAATCAAGTTCCAAATGAGAGTCTACTCTAGAACCTCAAGCAGAGGATCAAGCATTGCAATGTTTCATTCTCTGCAGAACACGTGCAAAGTAGCAAAATCTTCCTATTTTTCTAGGAACTCCAGTGAACATTCTGCCATTGGTAGAAGCTGTCCCTAATCTTGGAGCAATGAGAAGGAAGGACAAAAGTAAGTACTACCAGTAGGTGTTTTCATTATCGTACACGAGTGAGTTTGTTGAAATCAGTTGGTGAAAACAATATAAGCCTGGGGCAGGGGAACAGAGAATAAAGCTACCGTAGTTTAGAATTTTTTTTTAAAATAATGGAACACAATTGGGTCCACAAGATAGGTGTAAGCATACAGGGTTTCTTATTTAATTGTCTTCTTTCAAACATAACAGTGGAGACAAGAAGCGTTAGCCCACCCTTCCTCTGACCTGGTGCCCTCCACATGTGTTGAGATTGCAGTACTACTGCCAGAATTGCAAACCAGTGTAGCCATCTTAAGAATCTTCCTGGCATAGATGGAGAAAGCTGAGCTAATAAGTCTTGGGGATTTCCCAAATAAGAAAAATAAATACCTACGTGCATATAAGATACTTGAAGATTTCTTTGTTGAGGAAACAAAGAGTTTCAGATATTTTGTCCTCTTGAAATCACGTGGGGAATGAGGGTGCCCTCTCCTTCAGCCATATCTTCTGCTTCATACAAATTTAGGAGAACTATGTGATGGATAGGAAGTAAGTATGCATGGCCTCCCAAGAACTAAAAACTTTCAGAAATGTTCAATTTCACAAACTGAAGCAATACCATTGATGAAAATAGAGTCCTGTACCCTACAAGTTTTGTTAACTTTGTAAATTAGATGAAAATATATTACAAAAATGCTTCAGGTAAAATATAATTAGTAATGCCAGTAGATAACTAATGATTTTTCAAAAGCCATGTTCCATTAGTGCTTATTACTGAATTGATGTGCATTTGAGTAAAGTCTCAGGAAGAAAGTAATATGGGTTATAAACTAGGGAAATACAGTATGTCTGCACTAGTAGCACAACAGAACACCAAAGACATCTGGATCCTGTGTAATAATAATAGATATTGAATTGACCATTATCTGCAATAACTTTTGGTTATGAATAACCAGCTATGATTGCCCTTAGAGAAAGACAGGCTATATATTTCAAGAAAAAATGACTGGCAAAGGAATAGAATTCAGGCAGTTGTATCAAGATCTATCCACCTGGACACTGCTGTCTACATTAAAGGCCGGATGGTGGTTTGCCTCTGAGTAATAAAATAGGATAAAAAGCTCTGCAGAAGTCATAAGAAGTCCTCAGGTTTGGGGAACGGGTGCTTCCAATCAAGAACCTACAATGACCTGTTATTTTTATTCCTGTTTCCTGTTATTGTTATTCCTGTTTCCAAAGTAGTCACTGAATGCAATGAAGCGGAGGAAGTGGAGCATGAGGAAGAAGAGCCAATTCAACTAAACCATTTTCTTAAGCAGGAGGAAGAGAAAAAAAAGGGGGCAGTGGCTTTCAAGGTCTACAGGGCATACTGGCTGGCTGTTGGCAGCTGCCTAGCTTTGTCCATACTCCTTTCACTGCTGCTCATGCAGGGTAAGCTTATAACATTGCTCCTTCCCTGTTCAGGTTTCTCTCTGCTCTTGATTGCTGGCTATTTCTCAGCAATTCGGAATCTTTAGTTCAAAAAAAAAAGACATCTTTATAAAAATTTTAGCATTTTGCATCAATTTATGAGAATCGTTGAAGACCTCATCGTTCTTCCAGACACTGAGGACAGAATGATTTTGGAATCCCCCCCCCCTTTTTGAGAGAGAGAGAGAGAGAGAGAGAGAGCATGTATTTTGCTTGGTTTCTGGGGTTTTTTGTACTTTGCTTTTCTAGTCGGTTGTAATTTTATTTTAATTTACAAATTAAATTAAATTGGTCTTTAATTGTAAGCCACCTAGTTGTCTGGGAGTTGAATAGACTATAAATTAAATGCAACAAATAGATAAGCCACATATCAAATAGACAAAAAACTTGCAATTCTCAAGTTTTGAAGTTTCTTGTTTTAAAGATCAAGAACAAATATTAAGTCTTTGTGCTAGTGATTTACTGGCAGTTTTTGTATTTAACAGTGAGTTTTATACTCTACAGCAGAGGTCCCCAACCCCAGGTCCGTGGACCGGTACTGGGCCGTGGCATGCCAGCAACCAGTCCGCACAAACAAGCAAAGCCCCATCTGCGGGATGCAGGCAGCACACAAAATCATACCGCCTCCAGTCCGTGGAAAAACATTTCACCACAGAACCAGGGCCCAGGGCCCAAAAGGTTGGGGACCTCTGATCTACAGTGTAGGAAAATTTTGATTCTCCAGCCACTTTACAGGGAACCCATGAATGATTGCCTGTTATCTGAGGAAGTTTGAATAAGCCACAGGTTTCCACAAAGTTCCACGTAATTTAGGAAAATTTAATTTTCATATAAGGCAATTTATTTATGGCATGCCCATATATTTATTACTGTTGCTTCTATGCTATTTAATCAAACATCTCAAAGCCACTTGCAGAGTCTTATAATACAACTAAAAATAACAGTAATCATTTTCTAGTAGGGTCTACTCAGCACTTATTCAGTTTGTAAAGCCACACTGAAAGTGCTTTCATTATATTAAAATTGACAGAAGGAGTTGCTTTGTGGTAAGTTCTCTACCTCAAAAGACATGTGGATAGGCTTAACTTTTGTTTAAATAAATAAAAGTCTCACTCACTGACAGTTACCCGTCTCTGCAGCTTCTAGGAATATTTCCGATTGGTGGCTTTCAAACTGGATATCCAGCCTACCTCATACTGAAAATAACTCCATCAACAGCTTGGCTGCTCTTCCTTCTTCAACACTGCTGCTCTTCTCTCATGAGGGACTCATGTATGTCAAAGAACTTGGCTACATTTTATTTGCATCTGCTCACTGCCCAAACATACCTGCTATTGAATCAGATATTTTTCTCTGTTTTGGGACATCTTTTCGGTCCTCTCAAACTGCCTCTGGAAAGTAGGAGTGAACTGGGGAATGCAGAAGATGTAGGAACAGGGAAAACCTCAGTCACAGGAGCCCCTATTGCACAGAATATGGAAGGACCCATGCATTTTTTTTAGCAAATACCTTCTGTAGGCATTGCTTGCTATGATTAAGAAGCTGAATATTACTAAATAGCTGCTGAGCTGTGCATAGACAGACTAACTTGCTGGGGAAGGGTGCAAGAAAGTTTGCTGAAACCTGATGGGGATCAGCATGTTTTCAGTGGAGGGGATCAGAATCATCAATTACTATATATCAGGGCTTTTCAACCAGTGGTACGGGTACCACCTGTGGTACATTAGCACCTGGCAGGTGGTATGCGACCATCCTAGAAAAGTAGTAGCAGGGGAGGGGAATGAGCTGAACCGGTGGCAGCACCGCACAAGCCTGAGCGAGAGATGGCTGGAGCTGCAGGGCTGTCAGGGCTCAGCGGAAGCGCCAGGATCAGCGCCAGGATCCAGCTGGAGCTCAGCGCTGGAAGCGCCCATCAGCTGGAATGTTGCAGCATCTCCAGTGTCTTGTGATTTACATTCAGATGCTTGGAAACTGATTCATATTTATGACGTCACAGTATTCCAGGGTCATGTGAAGTGACCAAAACCTGCTGCAACTACCCAGCAGACGGGGAATAAAAAGCAAACACCCCCCACCCCACCCCCACTGCCAATCCTCAACAGAAATGCTCACAACAATGAAAACCTCGGGCAGGAGGAAGAGCGCCACCGGGTGGCCAGGCAGGTGTCTTGCTCGGCTGTGGCTTCGGGGGCACTTTTTTCAGTGCCACTGTAAATTTGAACAGTCCCTAAGCGAACTGTTGTAAGTCGAGGACTACCTGTACTTCATCACTTTTTTCCTTTTTTTTTTTTTTGTTCATTTGGTCATCAAGTTTTTGACACCTTGCTAGGCGACTGGTGGTACTCGGATGTTGCCATATCCTAAAAGTGGTACAATGGGTGAAAAGGTTGAAAAGCCCTGCTCTATAGGAATCAAGTAATCATGCTTCCATTGAATTCTTTGATTTGTTGCAAGTTTCCCCTACAAACAGATGGCTGAAGCTTTTGGAAGCCTTCAAAGGTAGAAAAGATTAGAGAGTTCGATTGGCTAAAACGTGAGCTCATCCTCAGTCCCTGAAGTGAATATACTAAGGTGAATGTAGAATTTCCAAAAACGTCTAGGCCTGAACCTGAATGCCAGACTGATAGAAAGGCACAGGTGGAGCAACCCTTCCTTCTCACAGTGACTGAAAGTAGGAGGGGCTTAGTGCTGTTGGAGAGAGGAAGCACCCTTCCTGCCCTCCTGATCAAAACAGAGGGAGGGAAGCTGACCTGGAGGAGGACTCCACTTTCCAAAACTGATTTTACCTGTCTCTTCAGTTCCCCAGTCTTAAGCTCCATCTCTTCAAACGGCACTTTGAACGTGAACTTTTACCTGACTGTGTACGGTTGCATTGCTGGGGTGAATTCAGTCTTCACCATCCTGCGGGCCTTTCTCTTTGCCTGTGGCACCATCCATGCCGCAACTGTCATTCACAACCGACTGCTTAGACGGGTGATGAAGGTAATGTCCCGGGAGGCCTGTTTGGGAAAAGGAGGAACGAGGGTGGAGGATAAAAATTGAGACTTAGAAAAATGGATTTTTTTCAAATATTTAGATTTTTGAAAATTAATTGTCCTGTTATTTTACATATGGTAGGAAAACATTAAATAATAGGATCATTGCGTTATAATTATTAGCTCTACGGTTCCGAGAAAAAGTATTTGCCCTTTTGGGAATTTTCTAAATGTTCGCTTATCTCAGAATCTTGTCAGAGCTCCCTGCAGCTCCTTGTGCTATATAAGAAATAAATAATTGAAATAATTGATTTTGGTAGTCAGCAAGACTTTTAGAAATAGACCTTAACTTTAGATATTTTGTTTTTAGATGAGTTTAATGACGATTCCCCCTTTGAATCGCAGTCTGCTTTCACATGATCCCTCAGACTAATTATTTGACCATTGGACAGCAAACGTTGTTTAATAAATACAAGTATAAAAGGGGACCTGATAGTCCTGTGATGGCGAACCTTTTAGAGACCGAGTACCCAAACTGCAACCCAAAACCCACTTATGTATTGCCAGGTGTCGGGTGGGTGTGGCCCATTGGCTGGGCGTGGCCCATTGGCTGGGCGTGGCTGTGGTGGTAACGGCAGACTGGGTGAGACTAAAAAGGTCAATCAAATCAATTCCAACTTTGTGAGATCTTTTTTTTCCCCACGAGAAGTTGAAATTGATTGATTGATTGAACCTTTTTTTTGGCACATGGCGGTGGAGGTCTAAAGCAAAAAGGTTTTATAACACCCAGCTGAAGGCCTAGGACTGGGGCGACGGCGCACGTGCCCACAGAGAGGGCTCTGTGTGCCACCTGTGGCATGTGTGCCATAGGTTCGCCACCACAGTTATAGTCCTATTTCATGGGAATGTCGTTGCTCCTTTTTAAAAAAAATATAACATGAATGTCCTGTATGGGATTGCAGAGAGACTAGAAAGAATAGAATTGTAATACATTAGGATACTTCTAATACATTCTAAAGAGCCTAATGCTGGGAAAGATTGAGGGCAATAGAAGAAGGGGACGACAGAGAATGAGGTGGCTGGATGGAGTCACTGAAGCAGTAGGCGTGAGCTTAAATGGAGCCCAGAAGATGGCAGAGGACAGGAAAGCCTGGAGGAACATTGTCCATAGGGTCGCGATGGGTCGGACACGACTTCGCAACTAACAACAACAATACATTCTAATTCTCCAAAAGCCCTTAGCCTTCTTACAGTATTTTCTTTTCTATTGTCAGGCTACCATGACCTTCTTTGATACCACGCCGACAGGCCGTATTCTTAATCGCTTCTCTTCAGATCTGTACTGTGTGGATGATAGTCTTCCTTTCATTCTCAACATCTTCCTGGCCAACATCTTTGGACTGCTGGGCATACTGGTGATGATAACCTATGGGTTGCCTTGGATTGGGCTAGTCCTATTGCCCTTGGTGGCCATCTACTACTCCATCCAGCTTTATTATCGACGTACCTCTCGTGAACTCAAGCGTCTTTACAGTCTCACCTTGTCGCCTATTTATACTCATTTTTCAGAGACCTTGACAGGCCTCAGCACTATCCGGGCAACCAGGGTGACTGGCAGGTGAGCTGTTCTCTTCAGCTGGTAGAAGTGTAAATTGAGAGCTCACTGAGAGCTGTTTTAACAATTGGTAAGAACCACATGAGAAATTCTTCCTAATGTTAATCTTTGGGCTGAACCCAGTCTAGGTTTGAAACAGAGAATCTAGAACGACTGGAATTGAACCAGCGCTGCCGTTTTGCCAGCAACACGGCAATGCAATGGCTAGATATTCGGCTGCAGATGATTGGCGTTGCTGTGGTTACTGCCATTGCAGGAATTGCCATCATCCAACATCAGAGGAAACTGGGTAATCCAGGTGAGCTATGGAATTATTATGGACTCTGCAGAATGCACCATCGTCTATGCCATCCTTGCCCACTGAGTCTTCTTTCTTTAGCTCAGAATATTGTTCCTTTCATTGGTATTAGATATGGATTCTGGATTTTTCTCCTTTCTCTGAAGAAAGAATAATAGTACCAAGAATGCTGAAAAAGAAATGAAAAGCATCTTTTGCTCGTACAATCAGCATGCACTTTATGTGTGGGCAGGCAGGTGGCTTTTCTGTTCCTTTTCACTTAAAGGAAGAGAAAAATAATACTGCAGCCAAATGAAGTCCAGGTGAGAACAGGTGAAGTGCAGTGAAATACTGGAACCTTTTTTTCAACGTGACAGGCTTCTCTTTCTAATCATCTCTATAAAGTTAGACCGATTGTCTGATGCCCAGGGTACTTTTCAGATGTGCAGCCTCCAATAAGGAAATCCCATATTACAACCGTAATGGAGCTGTAAGTCATGACAGTCATCAAGTGGGTCACCATATGACCAGACCCATTTTTATGACCTTAAGGTAAAGGTTCCCCCACACATGCGTGCTAGCCGTTTCTGACTCTAGAGGCCGGTGCTCATCTCCGTTTCAAAGCCGAAGAGCCAGCGCTTGCCCAAGGACGTCTCCGTGGTCATGTGGCCGGCATGACTAGACGCCAAAGGCGCACGGAACGCTGTTACCTTCCCACCATAGTGGTCCCTATTTTTCTACTTGCATTTTTACGTGCTTTCAAACTGCTAGGTTGGCGGAAGGTGGGACGAGTAACAGGCGCTCACTCTGTTATGCGGCACTCGGGATTCGACCCACCAAACTGCCGACCTTCTGATCGACAAGCTCAGCGTCCTAACCCACTGAGCCACCACGTCCCTTACAAACAGAATAATGATCAGCGTTTTTGATTTAGAATATTAGGAACCCTGTCTGGAAATACTCCTCTCTGAAGATACTTTAAAAGGCATTTAAGGTAGATGAATCAGGATGCTTTTTCAAGCAGTGAGCATGTATCCAAAAGGAAAGATCAGATTCTGGATCACTATTTCTAAATAATAATAATAATAATTGTGATACTAGTGTCAGAACCACTTCAGCAGTTCCAAGGAAAACTTTTCTATACACGTTGGCATCTTTCTGTCCTTCACCTCACCTTGGGAGATGAATTACTTACTACCTCTCACCACAACTAGTTCTCTGGTTCTTTATCTGAGATGGTAGCTTTCTGTTTTGTTTTATTTTGCCTTTTTTGCCTCTCCAGGTCTTGTGGGTTTGGCTCTTTCCTATGCTCTATCTGTTATAAACTTGCTGTCAGGACTCATCACCAGCTTCACTCAGACAGAGACCATGATGGTGAGCGTGGAACGGACTGAAGAATATGCAACAGAAATTCCCATAGAATCTCAGGAGGAACTGCTTCCGGTAAGGTTGCTTTGTTTTGCAGCTCTAAGAGTGATTTGTTTATGTAGGTGTAGAATATTTGATTTCATATAATTCAAATGTAGTGATTGCTTTGGTCTGTCTTTGCTTTTATGGTGTCCTTGAAAAAGCAGCTGGTATTCTTGAAGGACCATAAAGACAAGGTGAAGGTGAACTCAAATCTCCAGTATCTTTTCCATTCTTCCAAAGTCACTTTGGTTTAATAAGCATAATTTGAAGTCACAGGAGGGGCAAGGGAGGGTTAAAACAGCCACACTGAAGAGAGAAGGATTTCAATTAATCTCTTCATACAGATTTCCTAGGTTCTGCCGAGTATCTTGCATGAAGGATGAGTCTTGGCAAATTGCTGAACAGCCCAGAAAAGTTCCATTCTAGGAATGAAGCTCACACTAGGAATGAAGCCAATGCCATCATCTTGAAGACTGCAACAAGAGCAGAAGCTCAGTAGAAAAGTAGTTGGTGCCAAGAGGGCTGGGGAGCCCAGTCATCTCCCATCAGATTATCACATCTAGAGTGGGAAGAGCTCAAAATAACATTTGCAGTAATTCATTACTACATGGTATTCCATGATTTGATTTGCTGCATTTCTGTATAATATAATTACATATTAAGTAATTGATCAGAAAAAAATGCACCATGGTTGCTCATTTCTAACATTGTTTTTTCTTCCTTCAAGGTTGCCCCAAACTGGCCAGTTAAAGGGCAAATTGAATTCCAACAAGTAATATTAGCCTATCGGCCAGAATTACCCAATGCCCTGGATGGTGTTACCTTCACTATCTATCCTGGGGAAAAAATAGGGATAGTTGGACGTACGGGCTCTGGAAAATCCACTCTCTTCCTGGCCCTTTTCCGCATGGTGGAGCTGAGAGATGGACACATCCTCCTAGACAGTATTGACCACTGCTCTGTAAGCTTAAAGGAGCTAAGGTGAGTCATTTTCAACAACAGTGGCTCAAGGTCCTTCAGCTGTTGGTACCGTGATTCTCAAGCTTAATCATGCGTAAACTTTGCTGTGACAGATTAAACCATTTAAATCTGCCTCAGTGTGTGAATGGTGATGCCAGTGTTCCTCAAACTCTTTTGCATCCATTTGAGAAGTCAATTTAAATGAGATAGCAAAAGCATTATTTAATGTATCAGTTGTGTGCTTGCTATTATTTCCTGCTGTCTTCTTTTTAGATCTAGATTGGCCATAATTCCCCAGGACCCTTTTTTGTTCAGTGGGACACTCCGTGAGAATCTAGATCCACAGCAGCATCACACAGATGATGACTTGCACCAAGTTTTGGAGCAATGCCACTTGCACACATTACTTGCAGAGATGGGTGAGTCGTGCTTGGGAGAGAATGCCCTGGAGCAAAGGGCATCAAAAGCGTAATAAACCATCCTTCATAATTTGAGGTGTTGGAAAACTGATCAGAGTAAGTAAAAAAGAAAATACTAATACCCACAGGGTTGGAGATTCTCAGGCTGCCATAGAATGATACATTTGGGGCTTAAGAAGGTTAATTTTCTTCAGAAAAATGTATCAAGATGGTGTTGGATGGAGCCAAAATTTAATTTAATTTAATTTAATAATATTTCTATACCGCCCTTCTCCCGAAGGACTCAGGTCCGAGGCCAGATCTTCCTACTTCTTCACCCTTCCCTCTTTTCCTCTTGCTCCCTCACTTTCCATAGTAGGCAAGCAGAGGGACAGGTTGTTCTTCACAAACTTGTTATCGTGTCACAAATGGGGACTATTTTCTTTTGCCCCTCATGTCCAGAAAACTGATCATTCGGGAAGAGCTACTTGTTCAACTATCTCCACTTTTGTTTTATCATTTTTTTTCTCTCCGGATCTCTCTCACCTTTGCATAAAAGACTTGGTACTACAGTCTGCTGGTAAAAGATTTAACAAAAGATGCCAAGAATCTTGACAGGAGACTCCTACTTTGGGGGTGGGGGTGGGGGTGGGTATTTTTGAAATGTTTAAAAAGCAATAGATAAAAACCCAACATGACTGCAATACGATATGGCTGACTGCAAAATGTTTGGATGCTTTCTGTGTGTGTACCTAATACTCTTTAGTATTTTTTCCCTTTGTATATATGATTTATTTGCATTTGTGTATGTGTGTTCTCTGTAAGCTTGTGTTTGCTTAGTGAAAATGCATGCAGACTCTCTGGTTACTGTATTTTTTCCTATTTTTAGGTATTTTCTCTGTACTGTAGGGCATGGTTTTCCTTTCTCCCTATTTCGTGCCTGAAGGGGTGAACAATTTTCCTTATCAACTGGGGGGAGAATCCAACTCCCCTCCCCCATGAAATAATTGAGCTTCATTTACGTTAGAGAGCTATGGGGGGGGGGGGTAACCAGATAGGTAGATAGAAGAGTGGCCTGCATCACAACTCCAATTCAGAAGAGATGTTCTAAAAGGGAGGTTGTAGTAAAAGAATCTTTTCACTGAGCACACATTGTCAGCACTAGTTGCTGCAAATCAAGTTTTCTCTCTCTCTCGAACGTCTGGTGCAAATGAACTAGTACAAAAAAAATTAATCTCACATTTGTTTCTTCATGCAGGTGGGCTGAATTGTGAGCTGAGCGAGAGAGGAAAAAGCCTCTCAGTAGGACAGAGACAGCTGGTTTGTTTAGCAAGGGCCCTCTTGACTAAGGCCAAGGTGAGTCGTGGTTGGGTTTTTATTCTTTGTTTTTTTTATACATCCTGCCATACTTGGAAGATGTCAGAACCATTATCTAGGAGCTGGAAAAGCTAAAGCAAGTTTGGAGCATCTGTCCTACAGAGGAGAAAGGCTAGGTTGTTCTGGGCTTTTAATTAGGAAAAATCATAATTAAGGGCATTATGTAGGCTTACAAAACTATATATATAGAGAGAGAACTGGGTAGAAAAGAATGTATTGTTTTCTTGTAACTCAAGATTAGCTACCTACAAGATTCAAGATACAGAACATAACTTTCTTTACTCTGTAATTAATGTAATTTGTTGCTACAAAATGTAAATCCTCTTCACGGGTAGCAAATCCATGATACCTAAATGGAATTTCCACAGAGAGAAGTGGCCTGGGTTGAAATCAAGAGCAAAACCAAGAGGACTATTAGTCTTCATGGTTTGAGATTTTCCAGAAGCACCTTACTGTCCACATTTGGACTTTGTGGATCTTTGCTTTGTATGCCAAAAGGTTTTTATTCCCCAGAAATGGCATAACTGTTTTTTCTTGTTTTGGAAGGATGCTTTCTACTTTGTCTCAATAATAGATTCTGTGCATTGATGAAGCCACAGCAAGTATTGATCAGAAAACAGACAGACTCATCCAGCAGACCATTCACCAGCGATTTGCAGATAAAACTGTTTTAACTATTGCCCACAGGTAATGTTGTGTTTCTTGTTTAGCCTCTGCTCTTCAGTTTCTATGACTGAAAAAAAAAATCTAACTTCTTATACATTGCTGCTAGCGACGGACCAAAAATCATGGGTTATGCCGAGTATCTTGAAAGATGTTTCTACACAAATATTTCAACTATTCACCATGACATTGACACACCCAGGCCAACTGCTTGATGCTGCTTTCCCTCAACATTCAAGTTTTTCCTTGCCAGCATTTCTTTTGAGTGCTTCTACCCGATCCTAATATCTCTTGATTGGGGAAAGTGATTTCCAAATCAAGCTGCACTAAAGCTTGTCTTAGGATGGATTTGGGCAGCCACAGATACTAAGAGGAAATTTAGTTTTCTGTTTTTAAAGCTGTTTGAAATTGGCACATGTGAACATTTTCACATTTTTCAAACGTTTTAAACTGGGTCTTCACATATCTGCATCTGCAGATAAGACTCAAAGCAATACACACAGCAATAGTTTATAACCATCGGTTACAGCGCTATTATGTTTTCTTAAAACACGAGTAATCTCCCTAAAACCACCTCATTTTTTCCCCTCACATTCTATTGAATAAGTGCTCACATTTGAAAAACACGAACAGTGCGATTTATTTATTTATTTATTTATTTATTTATTTATTTTAATTCCATTTATATCCCGCCCTTCTCCGAAGACTCAGGGCGGCTTACAAGCTTAGCAGTAGCCTTCATTCTATGTATATGCCTGCTTGTTAGGGCTTTCACACACACCCCAAGCGGCATTATTACAAAATCAGCTTAATTGCCCCCAACAATCTGGGTCCTCATTTTACCTACCTCGGAAGGATGGAAGGCTGAGTCAACCTTGAGCCTGGTGGGACTCGAACCTGCACTAATTGCAGGCAGCTGATGTTAATTAAGGAGGCATTAGCCCACTGCTCCACCAAGGCTCAGCATATGCCCAATGAGCAGCAGTTGTGTTTTAAATAAATACTACCTCCTGCTTCATACCTGAAAACGGTACTAGTGCAGATCCTGCTCCAGAGTACACATGTGAAAAAGATTTCACACTGAGGATCATTTTACTGCCAATGATGATGATGATGTTTTCCATTCAGTCAAATCCGACTCTTGGCGATTCTATGGGCCAGGTCTCTCCAATCTTGTACTATTTTGAGTTTTTTTTCTAAGCTCTGGCTGATGTCAGCTTTGATGGTGTCCAGTCACCACGTTCTTTGACGGCTGGGTTTCCTTTTGCCACCAACTCTTCCAAACAGAATTGCTTTCTCCAATGAATTCCCCATGACATAGCCAAAGTTAAGTGAGACGCAGTTTCATGATTTCGCCTTCTAGTGACATGCCCCGGAGTCACGCGCTCCAGTTACTGCCAATAATGTAATGCTTTTATGCAGATTTGGTGGCTACATGGGAATAGAACTGGCCTGTAGAAGCCATTGCTTTAATATAGGAGGGCTCTTCTTTGTCTTTAAAATCTTTTCAATAATGTCATCTTTAACAAATAAAAACATAGGCAAAAACTGTATTTCACATGAACAGCAAAAAAAAACAAAAAAAACAACCCACTGGTTAAGCCTATTTCCAGAATATATCATTTGAGCCTTATAATGACCTTATTTTTTTAAAAAAATGTGGTCACCTCATCCAGTGTCTGGAAAATCTATTAAGCGAGCACCAAATGCTTATCTAAGGTATTCTTACGCTATGCCTATGCTATTGTGTTTATTTCCACTAGGTTGAACACTATCTTGGACTCAGATCGAGTGTTGGTGATGCATGCTGGGCGGGTGGCAGAGCTCGATTCGCCTGCTGTACTCAGTCAGAAACAGGACTCTTTGTTCCAGCACCTTCTACACTGTGGATACCAATAACCTTCCTGTGGACATTCTCAGACTTGAATTGATTGCATCTCATGAATGCAAGCTATCTCATCTGCAATATGGGCCTCATCCACAGGTCAATCTCACTTCCTTTTTGCTCATTTCATTTCCACTCAGTTGTCATGACAGTAAGTCCCACTCAGCAAGATTTTTCTTTGAAAGTTGGGTATTGTCCAACTACCCTAATGCAATCAGCAAAAATGATTCTAAGCAATTTAAGTTTTCCTATCCCAGGTACTGTATGCTGCTTCATACTCAAATTAGGTCAGATGCACAACTTTTACAACTTTTCTTCTGCTATCCTGCATTTCACCTCTGGGAATACACACACACACACATATAAATACATATACATACACACACACACACACATACAGATAACCTTTTCTTATAATTAAAAAAATAAACAATTCTCATTTTTTTTACTAGTAAAGCTTGCTTTTATTTTTAAATTTCACTAATAGCACATGACGTGTTTGTACTGACAAGATTCTCAAGACATTCACATAATAGATATGCTGTGATTCAATCTCTAGAAGACCGACTGTCTTTTCTAGGAATCCAGTGGGGTCATCCAGAAGATAATATTGGGATGTGCACTGTTAATCCTATATATTTGTCTTTTAGGAAAAAGGGACTTTGGTCTCTGGAAATACACATTAAGATGCAGATAAGAAAGAGTAATTAGAATCAAGCATGCCACTGTTACAGTCTGATAAAAACAGAAGAAAATTATAGGTAACCTAAACTACAAAATTAAAGCTAACTTCCTGTGTACTACATTTAGTTATTTCTGGAGAAAGATTAAACTAATCTGGATGATCAAAGATGGTCATTCTTGCACAAAACAGAAATGGCATTCATGCTTGACTTATGACAAACTTACAAGCAATCTGATGGTCCATATATCATTTTAAGTAAAGTGGTTTGATAGCTTTTGATTGTGATCTGAACAAAATTTTTCATGATTGGCTTCTTTAACCTGTAGATTGACCAATTTAAAAATTATCTGTTGTGAGTTTGTTGGCAGAATAACAAAAATTTAAGGTCAGGTACAGCACCTAGTAACTGCAGGTAGTCTTCATTTGCCAAGTATAGTTGGGACTAACTCCATCGCTAAGCATCGTGATCATGAAGTGAAATGTTATGTGGCTGTCCTGGACTTATATCAGTTCCAGTGCAATCATTAAGTGAATTGCTGCAGATTGATGAAATGTCATATGATTGCAACTTGTGACTTCTTGCCTACTTCCCCATTGACTTTGCTTGTTGGAAGCCAGCCATGCGTTCACAAATGGCGATCACTTGACCATGAGATGTTGTGACCATTGTAAATGCATGCCAGTTATGAAGGGTCTGAGTATTGTTCACATGACAATAGCGATGCAGCAATGGCCACAGATTCAAGGACTGATTGTAAACTTATTTTTTTCAGCACGGTCGTTATATCAAATAGTGGCTAAGGGAGGCAGTCAGTAAATGAGGATTATTCTATAGGTGCAATATATGCTTTCTATCATAATGTGCTTTAAGTACATTTTTGCTTTCAAATCCAAAGTGCCATATAGCCCTAACGTACACTATTTCTGCAATAAATTGCTTATGTTCTAGGGCAGGGGTGTCAAACTCAATTTCATTGAGGGCTGCATCAGCATTGCCGTTACCCTCAGGGGGCCAGGTGGGTGTGGCCTGGGTGGGTGTGGCCTATTGGGTGGGCATGGCTAAAGTGTGTATGGCCTACTGGGTGGGCATGGCCAGCTCTACATCGTTCGCATCAAGGGTGCCTATGGGGGCCTGGGCAGGAGTGGGACAGATCTGAGGGTCTGTGGCAGGAGGAGGGTCTCTGGGCCAGGGCCAAGGTAGTGGGGGCCGTTCCCTCACTGTTTCCAGGATGGCTTCACGGGCCGCATGAAACCACTTCGCGGGCCGGATCTGGCCCCCGGGCCTTGTGTTTGACGTGTCTGTTCTAGGGGGTTCGTATCATGTCAAGCTCAAGAGACATTTGTTTACACTGCAGTTAAATCACTAGTTCACAACTTCTGTAGAAGATACATTCCTGTTTTTGTCAACATTGTTATAAATACAATTTTTTTATTTATAAGTAAAATAAGGAGAAATATTTAAATACAGCCCAGTATAGACTGAGGTTGCTGTGAGTCACCAAATGCTGATTTATTGCTACTGAAGGAGATTAAAATGAGACAAAACAGGCAGATGAAATATAATCTCTCATTTTGACATGTCACTTGTAGGTTAAGAATCGATTTTACATATTCCCAGGATTATAAGAAACTGATAGATAAATCTAAGATTTTATTGTAGTTTTAATTGCCTGTCTCAATCCAAAAGAATTCCTGTTTTAACCAAATTATTTAGTGTAAAGCTTAAAAAAAAATCAATATTAATGTGTAATTCACTGAAATATTTACACTTGCAAACTGAAGTTTGGAAATGGTTGTTTCTAGACAAATTTATGAGAGCTTTAGAGCATATAACTCATGTTCAATTCTTAACAATTCTGCAGAGATCTCTAGAGATATTAAACACTATTACATTAAGATTGGACTAATGCCCAAAGTTACTATTCTATGCATACTTGCCTCAGAAAAAGATTATAGGCACCCTAACAATCTGGCTCATGTTAACATGCAAACCCAAACATAGCTCTAATCTATTTGTTTTTTACAAGATGCAGTAATCTACAAAAATTGCTATGTAAAACTTCTTCTCAGGCCCAATGAAGCATTCAGTTGAAGAATGTCTGTGGAAATTCTCAATCATCCAGGTCACCGTTGTCCCAAACGTGCTTTTCAAAAGAGCAGCCGGACTTTCTTGGTTTCTTCCTTGAAGATGTTTCATTTCTCATCCAAGAAGCTTCTTCAGTTGAAGTAGCAGCTAGGGTTAAAAGTACAATTGATTTAACACAGAGGTCCCCAAACCTTTGGATACCATGGACTGGTTCCGTGGAGAAAGGTTTTTCCATGGACCGGAGAGTTCATGGTTTTGTGTGATGCCTGCATCCCACGGACGGGGCTTTGCTTGTTTGTGTGGACCGGTTATTGGCATGCCACAGACCAGTACTGGTCCACGGACCGGGAGTTGGGGACCCCTGATCTAATAGAAGTAAAAAAAAAAGAATTTGAACTGCTGCCTTTCATAAGAGAATTGGTAATGCTACAAAATATATTACAGGAACCTATTTGGTAATATCTATAGTAGCAAATGGGACGCAGTGGCTTAGTGGGTTAGGACGCTGAACTTGTTGATCAGAAGGTCAGCAGTTCGGCGGGTCGAATCCCGAGTGCCGTGTAACAGAGTGAGTGCCTGTTACTCGTCCCAGCTTCTGCCAACCTAGCAGTTCGAAAGCACGTAAAAACGCAAGTAGAAAAATAGGGACCACTATGGTGGGAAGGTAACAGCGTTCCGTGCGCCTTTGGCGTCTAGTCATGCCGCCAACATGACCATGGAGACATCCTCGGACAAGCGCTGGCTCTTTGGCTTTGAAACGGAGATGAGCACCACCCCCTAGAGTTGGAAACGACTAGCACGCATGTGCGGGGGAACCTTTACCTTTACCTTTTATATTAGCAAACAGAATTATATTTGTTAAAATAATTTCTGCTTCTTCTCAACTGAATGTGAATTGAATCTATGTAAATTTCAGGGACATCAAGAAACCATATCCTAGCTTTGATCATTTTAGGTGTGCTCATATTCATCATCAGACATTATTTCCCATCAGATCCTTTATCTTTAAAGTACAAAGGAATATAATTTGACAACTAGTTGAAGTAGTTCATTTATATATTTAAGGCTTAGATGTACAGCCATCTGAATCAGCTGACTAATTTCAAGAATACAAAGATACATGAAATCCAAAATCTGTAAATAATTCTTTTCGTAATTCATTTTCCGGCAGCACTCGCTCCTGCAGAGGTTACTAAAGGCCATGATTCTCAAACTATGGTCCATAGAGATCCACCAGGTATTCTATAGCTTTGGCTGACCACAGCCCAATTACTACCTTAGCCTTCAGGAGCCTCCTTACTATCTCAGCCATCTTCCAATCTTCATCACCAATCAGCTGCTTGTTTGCTCATGACTTCACTCCTGCATCTCTTTCCCTGCCATTGATTTCCTTTGATGTCATATAGCTTTCCTGGATAATGTGTCATGGCCCTATCGGATTCCAGTTCACAGGAGGAGGAGTTGGAATCAGGACTGTCTGACAGGGATGGCATGTCTCCCTTGAAATGTTTGGAGAGGCCAAGGGCTGAGAACGATGCTGTCCCAGCCCCCTCAGGCATTGGGGGAAGTGATTGACCAGAGGGCTGCCTGTCCTCACAGACATGGGGGAGGATCAGCTACAGACAGCAGATCCCCTTTGATGAGGAACAGCTGCCTCCACCACTCAATCCAAAGGCACAGAGTAGAGGAGAGGCAAGTAGAGCATGAGAGGCTGCTCAGGAGAATGTCACCCTGCCCTCCTCCCAAGGAACACCTGGCATGGGTTGACTTAAGGAACAGCTCGGGGAATCTATCTTTGTCAGGAACAATTGTTTGCTTTGTCTTACACTCCCTGTTTTGGAAAAACTCAGCCTTGACTCTTGTTTCTGCCTGTGCCTTGCCTTGCCTTTGGCCTCGTGGACTTGCCTTTGGCCTCATGGACTTGTCTGACCCTGTGGAACTGCCTTGCCATTTGGGCCTTGACTCTTGATCTTGCCTCGTGAGCTTGTGTCTTCTCTTTGGACTTCCTCTCTGCCTTTGCAAAATGGTTTAGGATGTTTACTGGCTTGTATTTATGGGACTGAGGATGGTGTCCTTCAGGGAAATGTGAGGTGGAGCCTTATGGGTTGTTGTAGGGCCATTTGTTGTGGCAGTTAACTCTATTGAAGCATGTCTCTGCCTAGGCAACCTGTTTCATAACAATGCTGTATGACTTGCATTTCCGTCCAAAGATCCTTCTCAGTGGAGAATGGTGACACTTGATGATCAGATGTTGCTTGATGCTTTCAGATTGGTTTACAGCATGACTTAGTGGTGGTGTTTACTTCATGTTAAAAAAGATCAAAGATTATTTTTAGGAATGCAGTGAGATGTCCAAATATTAGTTAAAAACATAATTTCTGTATTTGTATACTACAAAGGTTCAGTCTGGTTTCTTTCAACAAAATACACTTCCATTTATTAACTTCCATTAAAAAATCCAAGAACATACATTGGATTAATGAACAGATAGGAATTAGTTACTAATACTTTTTATCCACATGTAAATGTACATATTTTTGTCTTGATCTGCAAACTGTATTACATGACATTTCAGTGTGAAATCGCAGTGTCATTCAGTTGGCAAGAAAAAATACTACCAATTTCAAATACAGAGCTCCAACTTTGTGTTTTCACAAGATGGTAGAGGATGTGGTAGGCTTATCCAGCTATAAAACATATTTCGCTTAGTCGGAAAATTAACTTTTTTCTGTTTCCAACTGATTCAGAGTCTGAACACTTTAAACATTTTTAATAAATGAGTTACATCTGGAGTTTGAAAAAAATAATTTAATCAAGATTTTGGAGTAATTTTATTAAAAATTTTAAGAAGGAAAATAAAAGTAATGTAAATGTAAAAAAGAAGAGAAAGAAATCAAAGAGAAAAGTGAAAGTGCAAGAAAGGCGGGGAAAGGAAAAATAGAAAGGAAAAAGATACAAAGTAGCTTCTGATCTTTTTTACAGCAGTTACAGATGACATTGATGTCCATGACTTATCACATTCCTTTAACAATTTAGTTATGACAGCCTTGAAAAAAGAATGATTTACTACCAGTCCTTACACTTGCAAGCTTTGTACCACCCACACAATCATGTGACCACAATTCAGACGCTTAGCAACTGGCTCACCTTTATGACCAAGGGCAGCATCCTATGATCACATGATTGTGGTTTCCGACCTTCCCAGTTGATTTCTGCCCTCTCAGAAAGTTCCATCATCTTTATCAAATATTCCTCCAGTGTGGGTAATGCAGAATCTTTCTATTTTTGTGCGTGCAATAACCTTGCTGCAGTTATCAAGTACAAAAACAAATTTCTGAGACTTTTTTGCAATTCCAAAAGAAAAGTCTTAATTTTCTAGCTTTTACATATCCACCAAGCATGATACAATTCTTCTTGTTCACATGTCCAGTATTTGAATTGGAAGTGCTTTCATACATTCCAGACAATTTCTCCAGTGACATATACTTACGAAACATGATTGTATAAAAATTGTCTTTAAGATTATAACATAGTGTAAATTTCAGTCCTTTCAACCACACATTTACCCATTGTTTCATCTGTTTATTGTAACCAAAATTTTAGTCCACTTTATCAAACATTTCAGAAATTGTTTTTAAATTCACATTTCAATAAATGTTTATTCATTTTAGCAATTAACATGTTCATCATTTGTGCATAATTCTATTTCAAATTCAGCCTTACGATGTTCAAAACTACAATTTCTTTTATCTACTTTAAAACTTTCTGGTAATTGTAAATAAGAAAACCACTGTCCCTCTGCCACTAGTTTTTTTTATTTTACATTCTTCCTAACACAATACTAACATCTCACAATAAGTTAGCCAAATTTGTTCGCCTATTATTTCTTGTCTATAAAATGCTTGTTATAAGAGCCAGAAAGATGTTTTCAAGCACAACCTGAATTTATATCTCTTCCATGCTCAATATAGCACAAATAACAGTTATTTTAAAAAATTAATTATCTTCAACTTCATTGTACCACAAATATCCCTGCCACCTTGATCTCATGCCATATCCTTTTAACTCAAAAGCCTTCTATTTCTCAAGAACATCTACTCTTTGATCCAAACCAAACAGCAAGAGATGTTTCTTTCAAGAGTGTGGTCTCCTCTGACACTTTCATGTGAATCTTCCAATTCTTCTCTGAATTTTTCTATAAATTTCCACACCACCAGAACAGAATTCAACTGAAAACTGCTTTTTAAAAGTAAAAAAAAGCATATCTTCCAATTTGTTCCATCAAAATGGGATCCTGCTTTAATCTCCGTCAAAAAAAATACTCCTTTCTCTTATGATAGTAATTTAAGAGCAATTATATCTATATTGCCAATACTTAATGCAAAACCTAATCATTTTTTTCTTCCTGACAAAGTGCATGAAAGCATCCCGTACAACAGGGGTGTCAAATTTGCAACATCACCTGATGTGTCGTGATGTAGCGTGACTTTTCTTCCATTGCCAGCAATGGGGTGAGTGCGGTTTCGCTATGATTCATCCGGCCTGTGGGCTGGCAGTTTGACACCCCTGCTAACATTTGTTCTTGCAAATATAGAATTTATTCTATACACTTTTATCAATTTATGCCTCTGTATACGCCTCTGCCCAATACAAAAAAATTGCCAGGACTTTAATAATCTTTTCTCTGATATCCTCACTAGAATCATATGACCTTGCTCTAAGTCAGGGGTGTCAAACTGCCAGCCTGCGGGCTGGACGCATCATCCGGAAGCCGCGCCCACATTGCCGGCAATGGCAAAACCATCCCGATAAGTTGTGCAACGTCACGTTACATCGCAAGTTTGACATGTCTACTCCAAGTCATAAAAAAATTCTTATCCTCTCAATCAAATATAGCCAGATTATCTAATTCTCTTTCCAACTCTTTCTAACTGTCAGGAACTTCTCTCCCTCTCTCTAAAATTTCTACTTTGTCATCAATTTGTTTTTATCTCTCCAGAGGCTTGTTACAGCACTTTCCATCATCTTGGCTTCTTCTTTCATCTCCTCTTTCCTCTTTACAAGTTTTTCATCCATTTTTTTCTTAAGAGCTTTCAATTTAGTATCAAATGATTGTATCTTATTTGCCCATTTGCTGACACTATTTCTGAAGCAAACCTGATGAAATTCCTTTTTCTGCAGGTTGTTCTAGTGATCTCATCTCTTCTCCTCCATTCTTGTTGCTTTTTCTTGTGGTTGTCATTATATTACAATCCAAAAATGAAAGTGTCTCAAAACAAGGGAAAATTAAAGGCAAGCTTCCCTATTTTTTGTCTTTCTGTGCTTTTGTCCCTAATAGCACTAATTATATTCAACATCACAGTCAACATCTCCATATTTACAGTCAGTGTCATAGTCTGGCTTATTATCTTATCTTTTGTTTTGTTTAGTCCACAAGTTGTATGCATTCTTTAATAATAAAAAAAAATATTCCCACTAGTTGTTTTGGCTAATTTAATTCTAGTTTATTTAAAAGCACTTTTGCCAAAAAAATGATCTTTCAAAATAACCATTCCCTTTATCACTTTTAAAACTTCTTACATTGACTTGTTAAGCTTTCTGTCAGGTTTTTGAGTTTTTAAGAACCATTTTATTTTGTTATAATCCAGAAAAAGTAGTAACTCACTAAGTGAAATCTTATCCCGTCACCTAGAAAATTTGTCTTTAGCTCTAAGTTTACTGAAACCAAAAATAATTAAGACATGAGGTTCAGCAGAATGTGTGTCCATAAAGGAAATATTGATGGTTGTAAGCTTGATGGAAATCCCTCAACCCTCTGCTGCTCAGCTCATAAACCAACTAAAGAAATCCCAGTTCCTGCAGTTTACTTAAAAAGAACAGCTGTCCAAAGTGCAAATGAGTGATTTCACAATTATTTTTTTCCAGAGAGACTTCACTGACTAGAATTCACAATCCGGCCTCCAATCTCACCACAGTGTTATAAGTTATTGCCAGGAAATCTCACTAAAATAATCAGGATTTTTATTTTTATTTTTTTGAAATGAAAGTTTGCTGCACTTATATAATTTTGCCAGCAGGGATTTTTTTTACCCCTTGCTTGGACATTTTCAGTTTAGTTGAGATGAACAAACATGAAAAGCTATTTAATTAGAACTATATCCCCCTACTGCAGTTCCTATATTGTAAGTACTTCTCAAGTACATTCTAATCCATGGAATGCAGGAACCACATAATCTTTAAAAAAATGAAAAGAGATTAGTTCTGTTGAGTTTCTTGATTCTTCAATGAAGATCATAGTGCTCACTTGTTCCCATCTGAATCCTTAAGATATTCTTTAGTTTTATTTTAATGTTATTTTCTTCTCCCATATCATTATTTTTTATTTCTCATTTTAAATTGTTTCTAAAGTGAATAAGGATAGCTTCACTTTTATGTTCAGTTCAGATGATGGCCTGTTTTTTCTGACAAAGAAACATTCCACTACTATACTTTGCCAAGTCAGTATCGGAATGGTCAATAACAGACGGTACATAGGAATGTAAAAGTACATTATATTCGTCAAAAGAAACTGATACGTTTGAGGCATTTGCTAACAAGCAGTAATTATTTTCAATATGTGTTTACCATACTTAATAGTAGATCTTAACCCACCTTATCACTCCTCTGTTCAGATTATGTATGTGGCTATTTTCCTATCTTCCTTTTTAAAATCCTTTTTATTTCTTAAAATGTTCACTGTAGTCTTTACATTACATTCAAGGAAAACATAAGCTCTGTGACGTTTTGTTTTCCAAATGCCCAAATACCCAAATGTCTACAGGAAGATTAAATATTTAGTTGAACTTAAAATTGTGAGGTACATTTCAGCAAAGCCATAACTAATAAAATGCTAAAATACAGAGAAGATCTGTTTCATTTACTAAACTTTTCTGAAGGCATCCAGTGGTGGAGACCTATGTTTGTAAATGTCAGGAGGAAAAACTTTTTTAAAAAAAAACTTTTTTCTGACCAGGAAGGAATAAATATGGCGCCATGACTTCTTTCTTAGGCTATCAAGCCATATAATGTACTCACAGAAGCATGTGACATCAGAATATTCTTTTAAAATATTCTTTAAAAATCCATTCTTTTAAAGTGAAATAACATAGATAATAGGAAGCATCATAGGGTGACATTATCTAGGGGAAAAAATCTGAGTGATGCTGTTACTTTCTCATAACAAACACATTAAGTGTACTGTTATCATTTTGTATGCACATAAACCCTCTCCTGAAGTTTTGAGGGCTGTGGCAACCCATTAACAAAAATTAATCAAGTGTCCTCAAAACTGCAACCTGAAAATTAGATTGCAATAACCTTTCAATTATCTCCAATTTAAGGAAACTTTCAGCTATTCAGAAAACATAGAACTTTATTACCTCCTTTGAGGAAATGCCATTGATAATATATATTATACTGATATTTAATGAGCCAAGAGACAAAATTTCTTAACTTTTTTTTTTACTTTTCTTGAAACAAAACAAATCTGAATAAAATATAGTGCTTGAAATCATGACAGAATAAAAAAATTCTCAAGAATTGTAGTCTTCATCTCAAAATCTTACCACAGCTTCTAAAAGCTAGAGTCAGGTCAGGTATGGAACAGTCTTTAGGTTTTTCCTTCTGCTGTATTCTGTCCTTACTCCAGGTAAACAATCACTTCCTTATGACTAAACAAAAAGATATTTATGTAAGAGAAAATCCTCTATAAAATTTTATTACAAAATATCTTAACAATTATGTATCACAAATTAATGACCACAAAAATAAATGTTTTTGTTTTCATCAATAATTTTCTAAAGTTTTGTTTATCCCTATTTGTTCCAACAGAATCCTTTTCAAGCATCACTGTGTCAGAATCCATTTATATCACATTCATAAATGTATGTTTAAAACATTATCTCCCCCCCCCCATTCTGCCATCTCCTGAGGAAGGAGGAGCGGATGTGGATTCAGCCTGCCTTAGGTTATTTCAAAGACCAAGGGAAACCTTTTGAACTGGGGGAAACAAAAGGGAGCTTTAGGGAAGAAGGCATCTGGCCTGTGTCTCCATTTGAATCTGTAAAGGAAGAAGGCAATAACTGTAAAAGATCCGAAGTTCCCTTTTTCCCACAAAGGGATGACATGAAGTAATGATGGGGGGCTGACCAAATGGGGTTGAGGGAAGGGGGGTTGAACTGCGAACTCATTATAAAGTTTCAATCTGTAAAACAATACCAGGTCCTGTCTTGTATTTCCACAACCAAAAATGTCCTAGTAAAAATTCCTTTTGAACTAGAACTGACTCCAAGAGTTTTTGTTTTCCTAAGACGTGGATTGGGGTGGGTCCTGACACACTGTTTGTTTTCTTCTAGAGCAGGGGTGTTAAACTGCTGGCCCGCGGGCCGGATGCGCCATGGTGAAACTGTGCCCACCCCATTGCCGGCAATGGAAAAAAAGTCACGATACATCACGCCACGTCACGTGACGTTGCGAGTTTGACACTCGTGTTCTAGAGAAAGGACATTATTAAAAAGTTTCATCTTATCTAAAGAACTGTTCTTTCTTTCGATATCAGTGAAGTTCTGATGAAAACTGACGAGACCACTTTTAACAAAGCTAGGAGAAAAGAGAAATAGGCTAGCACTGCTATCTAATAATTCTATTTGGTGCTTATCTCTTGAGTGATTACCTATGGGACAAGGGTGTCAAACCCAATTGCATTGTAGGCCATATTGTGACATATAGGGATTTGCTTTGCCCTTAGGGGGCCGTGTGGGCGTGGACAGACGGGGCCAGATCTGGCCCGCAGGCTGCATGGTTCATCTGCTTGCTATGGGATTTTATATATATAATAAAATTAGGACAAGGAAAACCAAAACCTATATATATAATTGCTCTCTGGATAATTGTATTTTTGATTAATAAGCTCAGATATGAACAAGTCTTTGGTATGCACGTTCTTCATGTAAGCAAACTCATAACACAAAATGTGTGCCTTTGGCGTCTAGTCATGCCGGCCACATGACCACAGAGACGTCCTCGGACAAGCACTGGCTCTTCGGCTTTGAAATGGAGATGAGCACCGGCCCCTAGAGTTGGAAACGACTAGCACGCATGTGCGGGGGAACCTTTACCTTAGATGGACATTTAATCCAAAATGGGAAACTATGGGCAACCTCCATCATCTATTTGTATTAGAGATTTTGCCCTGTCTACCTCCTTCTTCTGTAGTTCACTGAATTCCTCCTGCCAAATGAAGCAAATTTTGGCAAGTGTGCAAGGGTTCATCATTTCCATTGTGATCTTCATTCCCAAGTAAAATTCAATTTCACCCCCTTCGAAATAAGCACAGGTATCAAATGAATCTGAAACTTACAGTTTCAGGTTTTTGTTTATTTTGAAGTTGTGAGCTAGTTTTTTTTTAATTCCATTTATATCCCGCCCTTCTCCGAAGACTCAGGGCGGCTTACAAGCTTAGCAGTAGCCTTCGTTCTATGTATATGCCTGCTTATTAGGGCTTTCACACATTTGAGACATAAGGAAAGCTATCAAGGGAATTGCAGGCATGCTAATTTATTTGCAGAAATGTGTGAAGGGAGAATAAAAGATCACAAGTGAAAGGAAATCTCTTTTTCGTATTTCAACTTACTAAGCCATAATTATTATTATTATTATTATTATTTATTAAATTTATATACCGCCCTTCTCCCAAGGGACTCAGGGCGGTGAACAGGGCACATATAAATAACAAATACAAAAATTAAAAAGAGAATTAAATAATCGCCCAATAAAACAATACAGTATAAAAACCCATTAAAAACCCTAAAATCCCCCCATCAGGCCAGGCCAGCTTGTTCGAATAAGTGGGTCTTCAGACCGCGTCGGAAGGAGCGAAGGTCCGGTGGCTGGCTCAGGAATTCTGGGAGTTGAAGTCCACAAGTCGTAAAAGAGCCAAGGTTGCCTACCCCTGCTATAGTGGATTGACAAGAATATCCTTCCTACTATTTTCTTTTAAATTCGATAATTCTTTCCCTGTTTCTTCTAGTAATATTTCTGTCTCAAATCATTTGCAAATGAACATTCATGCCAAAAAAAGCAGAACAAATTCAGAGCAAATGTACAGATTTTCACTTCAAGCTTATTCAGTTTATGACACCAAAGCTTTTCCTCTGAGATTGTTAACTGTATCAACATCGAGAAACATACCTTGATTGAGTCAAAAGTTTTCTCTTCACTTTGGGGATTATTTTGTAGGTTGTTTTCTGATGAATCTTCATTTTCTGAAGATAATTTCTGGGATTTTTCAGAAGCATCTGTCTCCCGGATATCAGCTACTGTATTAAGTTCGTCCTGTTTCTCCTTTATAGCTTTAATATTCATTTCCAGTTGAGCAACCTCTGTTTCAATGTTTTCTTTCAATCTGCTCAGTTCCACAAGCAAAGGGTCTTCCTTTTCTCGTTTCTTTAACAGCATCATCACTAAATTGAAGTGTGGAGCAAGTTGCAAAAGAAAATCATTTTAATACATGCATTATTAAGGTAATTAAGTTTTAATTTTCTTAGGTCCAAGATGCTGGGTACGTATTAACAGTAATGTTGTCTACAGTGATGCAGGCATATATAATCCACTCTTTAGGATACAGAAAGTCCTAAGTTTATGACTGTTGCTCAGCAACTGTTCAAAGCTACGATAGCTCCTCAGAGTTGTGGCTGTCACAGCATTCCAATGGCCACTTGACTGCAATCTGGGTGCTCAGCACCCAGCTCACAATTACAACATCACAGCAAGTCACAGTCATGTGACTGTGATTTCCCCCATTCCCTGCCAGCTTCCCGCAAGTGAAGCCAATGAGAAAATTGCAATCACATGATGACACACATAGTCCTTGTATGATGGCAGCCCAAACTACTGAAATTGCCATTGCTAAGTGATGCAGTCATGTAACTTTGTGTTCTACGACAGTCTTGTGGCAATAGAGTTCCTGGTCCTAATTGCTATTCTAATCTGAAGACTTTCTGTAGTACTATGAGATGTCTTCAGAATGATATAAATATAATTACACTTTCCAAGGGATTATGTAATATTCAGCACCACTACTGAGTACTTCAGGACAAAAAAAAAAATACAAAATAAGAGGAAGTGATACCTTGCTGTTCGGAAAGCCTATCTAATTCAATCCTCTGATAAAAGAGTTTCTTCTGTTGTGATAGTTTTGCACTTGTCAACGCTTCTCTTTCGTTTATTACCTGGAAAAATTGAAAAGGAATAAGCACGTTAAAGCATGCCATTTAATTGACCAAAGTAAAAGCAACTCTATAAGGATCGTTATGGTAAATTTCCAATGCGTCCCTGAATCCACAGTATTTTTACATTATTTTATATATGCCAATTGATATTTAATGCAATTTATTCTTATGTAATTCTTATATGGTATGTTCATTTTTCCATTAAAATATCTTGTCTTCTTACTTTATTAAATTCACCTGAAAGGATTATTAACTTTGGAAATTTCCCGAAATTCTTTAATACATAACAAGGAAAGAGGAGACAAACAAGCTTACAAAATGGAAGTGTACGTAATTGTACTGGAGTCATTATACTGAAGCACATGTCACAAGCCTGGACTATATTCTTAATTTGCAATTTCTTTAGGACACAATTTTAGACACTCAGGACAGTGAATTTTCCTTTGGAAGCTAGAGTCTGAAATCTACCGCTAGATGACAAATCTGTGGTGTTGAATTTGTGCTGTAAATCCTTGACATCAACAAAGGGGCAGGGCAGAGGTTGTACAGAAAGATGATGAAAGGAGATAGGCATTTGAAGAATCCAACTCTTCTCAAATCAGTAAACAATGACATAAATTTTTGCCATCCTTCAAGTACTTGCAACATTTAGGCTGACTAAGGAGGAGATCTAAATTTATTATTTCACATTGTCAAAAATATTCCAGACAGAGTACCAAATACTTCTGCTCACAAATGGGATTATCAGTACACTATAGTGCAGGGGTAGACAACCACTCTTTTACGACATGTGGACTTCAACTCCCAGAATTCCTGAGCCAGTCCACAAGTCGTAAAAGAGCCAAGGTTGCCTACTCCTGCTATAGTGGATTGGCAAGAATATCCTTCCTAATATTTTCTTCTAAATTCGATAATTCTTTCCCTGTTTCTTCTAGTAATATTTCTGTCTCAAATGTCTGTCTTCATTTGCAAATGAACATTCATGCCAAAAAAAGCAGAACAAATTCAGAGCAAATGTACAGATTTTCACTTCAAGCTTATTCATTTAGTTTATTTCACAAGATTGATAGATTTCAGGTCCAGAATCCTAAAATGGAACTGAAATGAAATGAACTGAAATGGAACTAAGGCTATAATGAGATTTAAACAGACTATAAAATATCAAGTCCAAAGATCAGTAAACTCATTAAAAAATTTGAACTGGAGAACAATAGCAACATTCCAAATCTATCTATAAATTTTGCATAAGCCCCTGACTTCTGTTGCCAAAGGCTCCTGCAGAATATTATTTTATTTGGTATATATTAAAAGACTTAATTACTTGGATGAGGAAATCAATGCAGGCAGAAATAAGTGTTAGATCAAATGGTTCAGTGAGGGAAAAATTATTTGATCTCCTGCTGATTTTGTATGTTTGCCCACTGACAAAGAAATGGATCAGTCTAGATTTCAGGTTAGACATCATGGTGTCATGGGCGCAGGAAAATGGGGCTCCATTTTCCATGTCCGATTTCGCCCTACTAGGGACCCTAAAAAGGGTCTAAAGTCGCCACAGAGAGGCGACGAAGGAGGGGACCTTGTCAATCGCGGAGGAGCTGTGGCCCTTCTGTTTGAGCCGAGGAAGCCCTCCAAACCGGCAGGGGAAAAACTGGTAGCATTTATGCAGCCAGTCAGAAGCTACTGACAACCAAAGATTAGTTAATTAGCAACTAATTAGCAACTTCTGAACAACGTGGATGGAACTGGATGACAACTTAATCCTCTCTTTACAATTTTAAACCTCTTCCTGGAAAAAAGAATTCCCAAAGCAAAGAATGCCTCCAGATGATAGAGAGAAGGGGAGTTTCTGCCCTGTTCCCTCAGGAAAAGAGAAGTGGCAAATAACTTTCCTTGAGGGGGAAATAGAGAAAACTATAAGATTAATTTGGAATTAATACAGAGATATAGCTTTGACAAATTTGGGAAGTAAAAGTACTTTTAAGACTTTCTTTTTGAAAAGATATTTGGAAAGTTGGTGAAATACGTTTGGACTTAAAAGCTGGAAAATGGATATTATCAACATCTAGTGGTGAGCTTTGGCATTACAATTTATTATTCTTAAAGGAAATTTGGCATGAAGCCCGGACATAGATAAGGTTCTTTGTTGTTCCTGGAAACTTTCACTTTTGCAGACTGCAGCTGGGAAAAAGGAAAAAAAAATCCTTAGGCTGTTTATCTGTATGAAGGAGACAACAAACCATTTTGAATTGGCCTGCCTGGATTACAAATATTGACTCACTCTTAGTTTCAAGAATTATCAAGAAATATTAAGAAACAGTGGAACAGTTGCTTCTGGGCTATTTCTCTTTGGAAGAAACATGGATAATCAACAAGAAAATGTAAATGAACTTCAGAAAGAAATCCTCTCCACGTTGAAATCAATTCAAGAGACAATTGTTTTAAATTATGGGACGAGACTAAAATAATTTAAATAACATAAATGAACAACTTTCTAACTTAAACTTACAAGCAGAAAACATTCAGAAAATGACTACAAAGAATGAACTAGCAATTCAGAAAACAGAAAAAAAAATAGAGGAAACTGATACAAAAACGGAGGATTTGAAAGAAAAAACCAACAGGTACAGATAAACAAAAATTTGGAAGACTCAGATATAATACCGGAAATGGAAGAGACATTTTACTTTTCAAGATTTCAAAACATACTTGAGGACAAGGAAGAAGAATTGATAGAATGGATGATAGAGCTGTTAAGAGAAATGCTGAAAACTGGGGAACAAGAAATTAAGAGAGAAACTGAAAGAGAAAGAAAATGGAGGCTGTTTAATGAATATAAATGGATTAAGCAGTTTTTTTACAAAAATACCTTAATTAAATTGTCTTTTTTATTCCAAACTATATATACAGAAACAGAGGAAGAAACACTTGGTGATCTAAATGCACTGACTTGGAAAGTTATTTGCCAAAGGAAGAAAGTTCAAGTAAGACTGAAGAAAATAGAGGTCCTGACTAATTAGATGAGGTATTATACTATCTAATTGATGTTTGAATATGAATAAAAGAATAGACAATTGTTAGAAATAAAAAGACCATTATAAATTAGAAGGATATGATTTGTAACTAGGATAACATAATTTTCCATAAGATAGAAATATGAAAATACTAAGAGGGTCGGTATAAGGGAAGCTGTTAGTTACCCAAATGTAACTATGAGAAAAATGATAATTGATAGTTATTTTGAATATTGATGGAAAATTAAAATTGAAAAAAAAGAAAAAACAGGATACGGATTGAATAAGGGAACTTTGATTGCAAATACATCTGAGATACATTTTGGTTAGAGAAGATATTATAAACTGATATTATTGATATTATGTATTAACACTCCCCTTCATGGATTACTGCCTTGTCGTGGCGAAGGGGCTTGCGTAATTCAATGAAGCTATGAGCTATGCCGTGCAGGGCCACCCAAGACGGACAGGTCATAGCAGAGAGTTCTGACAAAACGTGATCCACTGGAGAAGGAAATGGCAACCCACTCCAGTATCTTTGCCATGAAAACCCTATGGACAGTACCAAAAGGCAAAACGATATGACGCTGGAAGATGAGCCCCTCAGGTCGGAAGGCGTCCAATATGCTACTGGGGAAGAGCAGAGGGCTAGTACTAGTAGCGCCAGAAAGAATGAAGCGACTGGGCCAAAGCCGAAAGGACGCTCAGCTGTGGATGTGTCTGGTGGTGAAAGGAAAGTCCGATGCTGTAAAGATTTTTTCTCCATAGGAACCTGGAATGTAAGATCCATGAATCAAGGAAAACTGGACGTGGTCAAACAAGAGATGACAAGACTGAACATTGACATCTTAGGTATCAGCGAACTAAAATGGACAGGAATGGGTGAATTTAATTCAGATGACCATCAGGTATACTACTGTGGGCAAGAATCCTTCAGAAGAAATGGAGTAGCCTTCATAGTCAATAAAAGAGTAGGAAAAGCAATACTGGGATACAATCCTCAAAATGACAGAATGATCTCAGTTCGAATCCAAGGCCAACCATTCAATATCACAGTAGTCCAAGTCTATGCCCCAACCACCAGTGCTGAAGAGGATGAAATTGACCAGTTCTATGAAGCACTACAGCACCTTATAGAACTAACACCAAAAAATGATGTTCTTATCATCATGGGGGATTGGAATGCTAAAGTAGGAAGCCAAAAGATAACTGGAATAACAGGCAAGTTTGGCCTTGGAGTGCAAAATGAAGCAGGGCACAGGCTGATAGAATTCTGTCAAGAGAATACGATGGTCATAGCAAACACTCTTTTCCAACAACCCAAGAGACGGCTCTACACATGGACATCACCAGATGGTCAACACAGAAATCAGATTGACTATATGCTCTGCAGCCAAAGATGCAGAAGCTCTATACAGTCAGTAAAAACAAGACCAGGAGCTGACTGTGGCTCAGACCATGAGCTTCTCCTTGCAAAGTTTAGGCTTAAACTGAAGAAAGTAGGGAAAAGCACTAGGCCAGTCAGGTATGAATTAAATCATATCCCTGTTGAATATACAGTAGAGGTGACAAATAGATTTAAGGAATTAGATCTGATAGACAGAGTGCCTGAAGAACTATGGACAGAGGTTCGTGACATTGTACAACAGGTAGCAACCAAAACCATCCCAAAGAAAAAGAAATGCAAGAAAGCAAAATGGCTGTCTGAGGAAGCTTTGCAAATAGCTGAGGAAAGGAGGGAAGCGAAAGGCAAGGGAGAAAAAGAAAGATACACCCAATTGAATGCAGAATTCCAGAGAATAGCTAGAAGAGATAAGAATGCCTTCTTAAATGAACAGTGCAAAGAAATAGAAGAAAACAATAGAATAGGGAGGACCAGAGATCTTTTCAAGAAAATTGGAGAAATGAAGGGAACGTTTAATGCAAAAATGGGCATGATAAAGGACCAAAATGGCAGGGACCTAACAGAGGCAGAAGAGATTAAGAAGAGGTGGCAAAATTACACAGAAGAACTATACAAGAATGAGCTTAACGTCCCTGATAATCACAATGAGGTGGTCACTGACCTCGAGCCAGACATCCTAGAATGTGAAGTGAAGTGGGCCTTAGAAAAGCTGAGCAACAACAAAGCTAGTGGAGGTGACAGTATTCCAGCTGAGCTATTCAAAATCTTAAAAGACAATGCAGTAAAAGTGCTACACTCAATTTGCCAGCAAATTTGGAAAACTCAACAGTGGCCACAGGATTGGAAAAGATCAGTTTACATTCCAATTCCTAAGAAAGGCAGTGCCAAAGAATGTTCAAACTATCGCACCATTGCACTCATTTCTCATGCTAGTAAAGTCATGCTTAAAATCCTACAAGCTAGACTTCAGCAGTATGTGGATCGAGAACTACCAGAAGTGCAGGCAGGATTTCGAAGAGGCAGAGGAACTAGAGATCAAATTGCCAACATACGCTGGATCATGGAGAAAGCTAGGGAGTTCCAGAAAAACATCTACTTCTGCTTCATTGACTATGCTAAAGCCTTTGATTGTGTGGATCATAACAAACTGTGGCAAGTTCTTAAAGAGATGGGAGTACCAGACCATCTTATTGGTCTCTTGAGAAACCTATATGCGGGTCAAGAAGCAACAGTGAGAACTGGACACGGAACCACTGATTGGTTCAAAATTGGGAAAGGAGTCCGGCAAGGCTGTATACTGTCGCCCTGCCTATTTAACTTATATGCAGAGCACATCATGAGAAAGGCAGGGCTAGATGAATCAAAAGTTGGAATTAAGATTGCCGGAAGAAATATCAACAACCTAAGATACGCAGATGATACCACTCTAATGGCAGAAAGTGAAGAAGAACTAAAGAGCCTCTTGTTGCAGGTGAAGAAGGAGAGTGCAAAACTTGGGTTGAAACTTAACATTAAGAAAACCAAGATCATGGCATCTGGCCCTCTCAATTCCTGGCAAATAGATGGGGAAGAAATGGAGGTAGTGACAGATTTTATTTTCCTGGGCTCCAAGATCACTGCAGATGGGGACTGTAGCCAAGAAATTAAAAGACGCTTGCTCCTGGGGAGGAAAGCCATGGCAAATCTAGACAGCACACTAAAAAGCAGAGACATCACCCTGTCAACAAAAGTGCGTATAGTCAAGGCTATGGTCTTTCCAGTTGCAATGTATGGTAGTGAAAGTTGGACCATAAGAAAGGCTGAGCGCCAAAGAATTGAGGCCTTTGAACTGTGGTGCTGGAGAAGACTCCTGCGAGTCCCTTGGACTGCAAGGCGATCAAACCGGTCAGTCCTAGAGGAGATCAATCCTGACTGCTCTTTAGAAGGCCAGATCCTGAAGCTAAAACTCAAGTACTTTGGCCACCTAATGAGAAGGAAGGACTCCCTGGAGAAGAGCCTAATGCTGGGGAAGATCGAGGGCAATAGAAGAAGGGGACAACAGAGAATGAGGTGGCTGGATGGAGTCACTGAAGCAGTAGGCGTGAGCTTAAATGGACTCCAGAAGATGGTAGAGGACAGGAAGGCCTGGAGGAATGTTGTCCATAGGGTCGCGATGGGTCGGACACGACTTCGCAGCTAACAACAACAACAACATTAACACTAGAAAAATGTGATGAAGTTGCTTATATTTAATTGTATAGGTATTAATAGCAGTAAGAATTGTATTTGCCTAATGTGGAAAAATGATTGTTACTAGAAGTAGAGAGGACCAGGGAAACACTGGATAGCGCAGTATTGGATGTTTTGAGTGAAAGTTAATATATACCACTGAATGACAAATGCACCCGGACACCACACTGTTTGTTAAGTACTTATGATTGTAAAACTTGAAATTAATAAAATATTTCCAAAAAAGGATCAGTCTTTAAAACACATTTCAAAAAAGGTATAAATTGATTTGTATTTTAATGAGTATTTGATCTCCTATCAGTCAGCCAGATTTCTGGCTCCCAGCTGTCTTTTATACAGATAACAAGCTGAAATTAGGAGCACTCTCTTAAAGGGAGTGCTCCTAATCTCAGCTTGTTATCTGTATAAAAGAGTCCTGTCCAAAGAAGCAATAAGATTCCAAACTCTCCACAATGGCCAAGACCAAAGAGCTGTCCAAGGATGTCAGGGACAAGATTGTAGACCTACACAAGGCTGGAATGGGCTACAAGACTATCGCCAAGCAGCTTGGTGAAAAGTGACAACAGTTGGTGCGATTATTCACAAATGGAAGAAACACAAAGTAACTGTCAATCTCCCTTAGTCTGGGGCTCCATGCAAGATCTCATCTTGTGGAATTTCAATGACCATGAGAACGGTGAGGAATCAGCCCAGAACTACACAGGAGGATCTTGTCAATGATCTCAAGGCAGTTGGGACCATAGTCACCAAGAAAACAATTGGTAACATATTATATATATATTTATATTTATATTTTATTCGATTTCTATACCGCCCTTCTCCCAAGGGACTCAGGGCGGTTCACAGGGCATATATAAATAACGATACAAAAGTTAAAAGGAAATTAAACCAATGCCCAATTAAAATACAACAATAATAAAATACTAAAAAACCAATTAAAAACCCATATTCCCCCCATCAGGCCAGACCAGCCAATTCAAACAAGTGGGTCTTCAGCCCGCGACGGAAGGATCGGAGGTCTGATGCCATCCGGAGCTCAACCGGCAGTTGGTTCCATAATGCCAGAGCACCCACAGAGGCCCTCCCCCTGGGGGCCACCAGTCGACATTCCCTGACCGGAGGCACCCTGAGGAGGCCCTCTGTGGGCACGCACTGGGCGGAGGGAGGTTGACGCCGGCAGCAGGTGGTCCTCGAGGTAACCCGGACCCATGCCATGTAAGGACTTAAAGATCATGACCAGGACCTTGAACCTCACCCGGAAGTCAACTGGTAGCCAATGCAGCTCGCGGAGCAAAGGTGTAACATGGGAGTACCGGGAAACTCCCAAGACAACTCTCGCGGCCGCATTCTGTACCAGTTGGAGCCTCCGAGTGGTCTTCAAGGGAAGCCCCATGTAGAGAGCATTACAGTAGTCAAGGCAAGAGGTCACGAGCGCATGAGTGACCGTACACAGGGCATCCCGGTCCAGATAGGGCCGCAACTGGCGCACCAGGCGAACCTGGGCGAAAGCCCCCCTAGTCACGGCCACTATATGATCTTCCAAGGTAAGCCGTGAATCTAGGAGGACTCCCAAGTTGTGAGCCCTATCCACGGGGGGTAAGAGCTCACCCCCCCATAGACAGCGATGGAACATTTTGAATGTCCCGGGATGCCGGAATGTACAGCCACTCAGTCTTGTCAGGGTTGAGTTGAAGTCTGTTCCTCCCCATCCAGACCCGAACCGCCTCCAGGCAACGGGACATCACAGCGAGGGCATCACTGGGGTGGTTTGGGGTCAAAATGAAAAGTTGGGTATCATCGGCGTATTGATGATACCCAACTCCAAAACCACGAATGATCTCACCCAGCGGTTTCATATAGATGTTGAACAGGAGAGGCGAGAGAACCGACCCCTGAGGAACTCCACAAACGAGAGACCTAGGGGCCGATCTCTGCCCCCCTGCCAACACCGACTGCGAGCATCCCAGGAGATAGGAGGAGAACCACTGAAGAACTGTGCCTCCCACTCCCAATCCCCTGAGACGCCGCAGCAAGATACCATGGTCGATGGTATCGAAAGCCGCCAAGAGGTCTAATAGGACTAGGACAGAGGAATATCCCCTATCCCGAGCCCTCCAGAGATCATTCACCAGAGCGACCAATGCCGTCTCCGTGCTGTACCCGGGCCTGAAACCCGATTGGTACGGGTCCAAATAATCCGCTTCATCCAGGACCAGAGGGAGCTGATGCGCCACCACACTCTCAACAACCTTCGCAAGAAAGCGAAGGTTGGAGACTGGACGAAAGTTGTTCAATACAGCTGGGTCCAAGGCAGGCTTCTTGAGGAGAGGTCTCACCACCGCCTCCTTCAAGACGGTGGGGAAATTACCCTCACTCAAGGAAGCTGATATAACCGCCTGGAGCCAGCCTCGTGTCCTCTCCCTAGCTGCATAAACCAGCCAAGAAGGGCACGGATCCAATAAACATGTGGTGGAGCTCAGCCTCCCCATAATCCTGTCCACTTCATCAGGGGTCACAGAATCAAACTCCTCCCAGAAAACATTGACAAGACCGCCCGTGTCCTGGTCGTCAGACTCTGCCCAGCTGGAGTCCAAACCGGTCCGGATCCGAGCGATTTTATCCGACAGATGTTGACTAAATTCCTCGGCACGACCCTGCAAGGGATCCTCCCTCACCTCCTGATTAAGGGAGCAAGTCACCCTAAACAGGGCGGCCGGGCGATTATCTGTGGACGCGATGAGGGTAGAGAAGTAATTACACCTCGCCGCCCTCATCGCTGTGAGATAAGACCTAATATAGGTTCTTAACCGCAATCGGTCGGATTCGGATCAGCTGGACCTCCAGCAGCTCTCTAGGCCCCATTTCCGACGCTTCATCTCCCGGAGCTCCGCGGAGAACCATGGAGCTCGCTGGGATCTGCACCGGGTCAGGGGCCGCAAGGGTACAACCCGGTCAAGTGCCTCAGTGGCTGCCCTTTCCCAGGCTTCCACTAAGGCATCTGCCGAGTTGTGAGCAATGGAGGCAGGTGGGGGCATTATGCCATGAAGGACTGAAATCCTGCAGCACATGCAAGGCCCTCCTCCTCAAGAAAGCACATGTACAGGCCCATCTGAAGTTTGCCAATGAACATCTGAATGATTCAGAGAACTGGGTGAAAGGGTTATGGTCAGATGGGACCAAAATCGAGCTCTTGGGCATCAACTCAACTTGCAGTGTTAGGAGGAGGATTGCTGCCTGTGACCCCAAGAACACCATCCCCACTGTCAAACATGGAGGTGGAAATATTATGCTTTAGGGGTGTTTTTCTGCTAAGGGGACAGAACAACTTCACCGCATCAAAGGGACGATGGACGGGGCCATGTACCATCAAATCTTGGGTAAGAACCTCCTTCCCTCAGCCAGGGCATTGAAAATGGGTCATGGATAGGTATTCCAACATGACAATGACCCAAAACACACAGCCAAGGCAACAAAGAAGTGGCTCAAGAAAAAGCACAGTAAGGTCCTGGAGTGGCCTAGCTAGTCTCCAGACCTTAATCCCATAGAAAAATCTGTGGAATGACCTGAAGGTTCCAACTGCCAAACATCAGCCTTGAAACCTTAATGACTTGGAGAGAATCTGCAAAGAGGAGAGGGACAAAATCCCTCCTGAGATGTGTGCAAACCTGGTGACCAACTACAAGAAACATCTGACCTCTGTGATTGCCAACAAGGATTTTGCCATCAAGTACTAAGTCATCAAGTACTAAGTCATCTTTTGCAAAGGGGTCAAATACTTACTTCACTCATTAAAATGCAAATCAATTTATAACTTTTTTGAAATGTTTTTCTGGATTTTTGTTGTTGTTGTTCTGTCTCTCCCTGTTAAAACAAACCTACCATTACAATTATAGATTGATCATGTGTTTGTCAGTGGACAAATGGACAGAATCAACAGGGGATCAAATAATTTTTCCCCTCACTGTTGGTAGAGATAAACTGTCCATCCATTAAGTTGCAGTATCACCAAACCTTAAAGAGTTATAATAGTCACATCTCTGTCAGCTTACTACTGAGCAGACACTAATGATGTAGAAAATTTCGTATGTCCTTTATTTTTGTACACATTGATTTTTATTATTAGCATTTAATGGTTGTTAGTTTCTTCTCCTTTTCTTTATTTTGTATTTTAACTTTGGAAATAAAATTTTAAGAAATGTAAAGAGCTGTCATTGGAGCTAAATGTCCTGGACATTTTATCCAGTCTCCAGCATCCCCTTTCTGGTAAAAATTATTAAGAAGAGGCCAGCTGCATTTTCAGAGTGAAAGAAATGGATTGTCTGGGTCCCATGTTAGTTGGGTTTCCGGCCTACACTCAGTATGGAGATGGCACTGATCATGCCTGTTGATGATCTCTGGTGATGCCAGGATGCAGGTAGTTGCAACCAACCTGGCCCTTCTTTATTTCTCAGCAATTTTTGATATGATTGATTTTCACATCCTTGTGGACCAGTTGAGGAGAATATAACTGGAGAACTCTCCTCAGCCAGTTCAAGGCAGTATTTCAGGGGGAGAGTAAATGCAAATTCAAATCCTCTGATTTGTGGAGTACCACAAATTTGATGCTCTTGCTCCTCCTGCTTAATATGAAGTTGCATAAGGGAGAGGTCATCAATCAGTTGACCTCAGTTCAGTGTTAGGTATCATGAACATATGGATGTCACTCAACTCTGAATCTCAATCCATGAATAAAAAAGCAATGTTGTCAAGGTTTCCTCCCAATGCTTGGAAGCAGCTGGAGTCTGGATGGGGAGAAACAGGTTTAAGTTCAATTCTACCAAGTCAAATGGCTTGGGCCACCTGGGTCTAGAGATCCCCAAACTTAGTCCTAAATGGGGGGGGGCACAAGGGGAAGTCTTCCTAGATTCTCAACTCCTTCTCAAAGATCCAACATGCCAATTGCACTCATCTCTAGACCAAGCCCTGTTTACACTCACTTATATCTTGGGAGATGAACTATGGCAGCATAGTCTCCATGAGGCTGCCCTTGAAGACCACTTAAAAGCTACAGCCAGTTCAGAATGTAGCAGCATAAGCTGCAATAGGCAGGTCTAACAACATCCGTGTAACACCTCTGCCTCATGAGCTGTATTAGTTACTAATATGCTTCTGACTCCAATTCGAAGTGCTGTTTATTATCTACGAAGTCCTATTCAGCATAGCACCTAGCTGTCTGAAGGACTATTTCTTGTAATATCTGCCCATCCCAAGTAACTAGGGTCAATTTCCTTAGGGTTCCAATTGAGGAAGCAGTATCACTTAGCAGAAACCAGAAAGCAGGATTTCTTTGTTGTAGCACCTGCCCTCCCAGCATCTGCTTGGAGATTCGTTCACAGCTACTCTCTCTCTCTTCAAAAGAGCCCTAAAATTCAGTTCTTCCCCCAGGTCTTTGTTTAGCATAGTTGGCTGACCCCTCCACTTTTGGGGCGATGGAATGTAGATTTTTCTGTTTCTCCAGGACTACTGCGTGGGTGGGTTTGTTTGTTTTTTTGTAGATTTTGTTGCGTTTTTCTTGCTTTTTAGTATTGTGAAGCTGACCAGAGTCATTTTTGGAGTTAGGCAGTTTAGGAATTGTATATATGAAATTAAAATAAACTATGTAGATACAGACGTTTATGTATCTATCCATCTACCTTAGAATTTTGCGGAGGACTGCTTATATATTGTAAGTAGACATTTCTGTGCTGAAAAGAAGGAAGTTAAAGCTCGTTAACCAGAAAAAAATAACAGTGTTTTTATGTTTTTAAATTATAAATCAGAAATCCCCAACCTTTTGGGCACCAGGACCAATTCCATTGAGAGAGGTTTTTCTGTGGACCAAAGAGGGCCTGGTTTTGTATACTGCCTGCATCCTGCAGATGGGACTTTGCTTGTTTGTGTGGACCAGTTGCTGGCATGCTGCGGACCAGTACTGGTCCACGGACCGGGGGTTGGGGACCCCTGTTATAAATGATAAACAGAGACCTGCACTGGGCAAGTATTTGGATCAGTTGATTTCTAAAGTCCATTCTAAATCTTAATTTTTATGATTCTATGGTAATTATGAAATCAAGAAGAAAAGATACTCACCTTTTGCATCGGAGTAGTTTGATTTTTTTCATCACATTTTCTTCGCTTGGCCTTTTTTTTACTCTTGGTTTGCGAGTGAACCATGGTAGAAGCAGCTTGAGATGGCTTTTTGCCAATGGCAATTGTATTAATAATTCTTAGATTGGGATTTGTACATTTGCCTTTTAGTTTGGCAACCTCAGGTTTATTTGGATGTACAGAGTTCACTTGCTGAGCACACCAGCCAGGAGTTGCATAACCCATGTGGCGCTGGTATACATCATAGTTAGGTAAGACTACTGGGAGAGAAGCACAGTTTGGGAAGAACCGATTTGGAGTAAACGTAGAGACATATGGAACATTCTGACAGGAACCAGAGGGGGGCCCAGGAGGAATATCAAGAAAAGAAGGTGGAGCTGATGGGATTAAAAATCCTGGAACACCAGATTGCTTACATATGCCAGTAGGATTATTTTGCCCTAATTTAGCAGTGTTATTGTACACAGGTTTAGCTGATGGAAAAGAATCAAATGGCGATAGAGAAGGTTTCTGCCTCTTCCACAACTCTTCTTTATGATTTGCCACTGTATGATGATGTGGAGAACAGGTTGTTTTTTTCCCATAGAGTCTTTCTTCCGTGCGAGCAGCAAGCTTACCTATTTCAGCCACTCCAATGTCCAAACCAATAGTTTTAAGCAAGTCACGGATCTTGTCATATTCCGGGCTGGACTGTTCCAAAGTCTCTGGTTTTACAGATAGACTTGTAGGAGGTGGAGAATTTACTTTCTCTCTTACAGGTTCTTTCTTTTCACTCAGCGTTAGCTTTTGAGAGTGGAGACAGTTGTTTGAATCACCATCATCATCACCATAAAGAAATTTCTCTTCATCTTCTATATTATCAGGGAAGGGATCCAGTCTTTTATCTGGAGGATAAGTAGAATCAATCACCAAAAAACCACTCCCATCTTGACTGGCTTTTTCATGAGGCAGCAGGAAGTCACCATGTTGGTTGACAGACTCTAATGTTGACTCAGGAGGCTTCTTTTCCTTTGAAAAATTCCCAGAATCCTGTTCAAAAGGAAAAGCATTTTTGTGGGTAGAATATTTTGCACTGAGATAACTTACCAGCAGAGCCTACAGACAAACTATTGCTGAACTGAAGAAATTCTGAAGAAGAAAAACTGATGAAAAGAAGCCAATTGGGTTAGACTGGTACAAATAAAAAGTATCTGAAAGAAAGGAGTTCATTGATAAAGAAGTTAGAAAAGAATCCAGACTTTAAAAAAGATATTGTGATGTTAGTTTATAAAATTAATCAGTATTTCAATCTATAAAACAGATCCTTCTTTTATATAAACAGACTACAGCTAATATACAGTTGCAAGAAAAAGTATGTGAACCCTTTGGGATTACGTGGTTTTTTGCATGAATTGGCCATAAAATGCGCTCTAAACGTCATGTAAGTCACAACAATAGAAAAACACAGTCTGCTTAAAATTATACTACACAAACATTAGCTGTTGTCATGTTTGAATTGAACATAAGATGGAAACATTCACAGTGCAGGGTGGAAAAAGTATGTGAACCTTTGGACTTAATAACTGGTTGACCCTCCTTTGGCAGCAATAACCTCAACCAAACGTTTCCTGTAGTTGCAGATCAGACCTGCACAACGATCTGGAGTAATTTTGACCACTCCTCTTCACAAAACTGTTTCAGTGTAGCAATATTCTTGGGATGTCTGGTGTGAATCGCTCTCTTAAGGTCATGCCACAGCATTTCAATCGGGTTGAGGTCAGGACTCAGACTGGGCCACTCCAGAAGGCGTATTCTGTTCTGTTGAAGCCATTGTTGTGTTGAATTACTTGTATGCTTTGGGTCATTGTCCTGTTGCATCACCCATCCTCTGCGGAGCTTCAGTTGGCGGACAGATGGTCGTATGTTTTCCTGCAAAATGTCCTGATGAACTCTGGAATTCATTTTCCCATCAATGACAACAATCCGTCCAGGCCCTGAGGCAGCAAAGCAGCCCCAAACCATGATGCTCCCTCTGCCGTGTTTTACAGTGGGGATGAGGTTTTGATGTTGGTGTGTTATGCCTTTTTTTCTCCACACATAGTGTTGTGTGTTTTTCCCAAACAACTCAATTTTGGTTTCATCTGTCCACAGTATATTTTGCCAGTAGTGCTGTGGAACATCCAGGTGCTCTTTTGCAAACTTCAAATGTGTTCAATTTATGTTCAATTCAAACATGACAACAGCTAATGTTTGTATAGTATTATTTTAAGCAGACTGTGTTTTTCTATTGTTGTGACTTACATGACGTTTAGAGCGCATTTTATGGCCAATTCATGCAAAAAACCACGTAATACCAAAGGGTTCACATACTTTTTCTTGCAACTGTATTGGAGAACTGTAACAGAATAAAAATGAAACTGAGGCAGAGACATAAGTTCTAAAATATCATTTAATTTGACACATTGAGGGTATTTCATTAGGGCTGAGGCAGGTTGCAAAGGTGCTACAAAAGTTATCAGAGGAAGACAAATAACATGCTTCCCTTGCTAAGCAGGCCACACTGATACAAGATGATGTCACTATATTGTACTAATCAGCAATAAAATTGCCAATACAGTAACACGGTATAAGCTGCACATACCATGTCACTACCCAGCCTTGTTCAGTGTTAGCCATGAAATGACTTTGTTCTCCCTCCATGATATGCTTGTAAAGTCGAGTTATAATTTGCTATGCGTCATCAACATAATCATGCCATGATCCTTGATTACTTTGAATCATTCAGCAAGCGTGAAGGAGAAAGAAAAACAGCACGTCAAATGAGCAGCAGAGGAAGCACAAAATGGGTATGAACAGTAACAGAATTTGAAAGGTACTTTTCTGAAGGGAGCATCTCACAAATCCAAAAAAGTAGCCAAATGCTCCTAGGTCAATAGGCAACATTATTTATAACAGCTGCATGATGCAAATTCACAGAAGCATAGCGCTTCTTCTTTCAGAAATGAACAGTTAATCTCTGTTTTGAAACTATGTTAGGAAAGTGAGGTGACTTGATAAATCAGTTTCAAATAAGTTTTTAAAAATTAATATTTATATTTATAGAGATTTCTTCAATTACAAACACTGAACAATTCTGCACTAAGTTTTCTAAAAACAATTTAGGAAACCTCCAACTTACATGCCTAATGGTAAAAGTTTTCATCTAAACCAGGGGTAGGCAACCTAAAACACTCAAAGAGCCACTTGGACCCGTTTCCCACCGAAAAGAAAACACTGGGAGCCGCAAAACCCTTTTGGCATCTAAAATGAAGATAACACTGCATATATTGTTTTTTACCTTTATGCTATGTATAAAAACACTATAGTGTGCTGCATTTATGAAATCAATGAACCGCTACAAAGAAAACAAATTTTTATTTCTGCACGCAACAAAAGCATTTTGAACTCCCCCCAAAAAAGATGTTGGGGCGAAGGTTACTTTCAAATAAAATACTCAAATGTTTATTTGAGCCCTCCTCGTATTTATGAAATAAAAAGCCAGTGCAAACTATAAAAAGTACAAACAGAAAAACAGAAAAGAAAAAAAAATGTGGGGGGGGAAGAAAAGGACAGGAGAAAGAGGGAGAAAAAACCTTTCTCCTTCATCTCAACAGGTAAAAACAATTTTAGTAGCTTATCTACCATCTTTAAATATAGCATAATTATCCCCATACCTCACCTCTTAATTAAAAAAAAAACATCAAAATATTTCATTAAACGTTCTTTACTAAAAGTCCAGTAAGGACAATCACATATATTCATTTTTTTCTCTCTCTCTCCCTCCCTCCCTCCCTCCCTCCCTCCCTCCCTCTCTCTGTCCCTCTCCCTCCCTCCCTCCCTCTCCCTCTTTCTGCCCGTCCTCTTCCCCCACTCAGGGTTTTTGTGTGTGTGTGTGTGTGTGTGTGTGTGTGTGTGTGTGTGTGAGAGAGAGAGAGAGAGAGAGAGAGAGAGAACCACTTGCGCTTCCTCTCTTTCTCTCTCTCCCTCCCTTTTTCTGCCCTTGGTCTGCCAGTCCTGTTCCCCCACTCAGTGTGTTTTTGTGTCTGTGTTGTGTGTGTGTGTGTGTGTGTGTGTGTGTGTGTGTGAGAGAGAGAGAGAGAGAGAGAGAGAGAGAGAGAGAGAGAGAGAGAGAGAGAGAGGCACTTGCGCTTCCTCTCTTTCTCTCTCTCCCTCCCTTTTTCTGCCCTTGGTCTGCCAGTCCTGTTCCCCCACTCAGTGTGTTTGTGGTGTGTGTGTGTGTGTGTGTGTGTGTGTGAGAGAGAGAGAGAGAGAGAGAGAGACAGAGAGAGAGAGAGGGAAGGGAAGGGAAGGGGAGGGGAGGGGAGGGGAGGGGAGGGAAGGGGAGGGAAGCGCAAGTGCCTGTCTCTGTCTCTGCAAACTGGGAGCCGCAGGAGAAGGCTGAAAGAGCCACATGCAGCTCCAGAGCCGTGGGTTGCCGACCCATGATCTAAACCATAAAATCTTCAGCACCCTTCCATTTCCCCCATAATCTCACCTTTCAGAACAGACTCCTCTCTGCATGACAAGCCATCTCAGACTCCTTGCAAAGCAAAATAAGGAGCAATTGCTCCTTACTTCATCTTGCATGAGGAAAAGTATTACTGATGAGGCTTCAAAGTTGGAAAACAGAAATCCCCATGAGTGACCTAAAATTACTATATCAAATGCAGCTTCTTCATGTTATCCTCAAACAGATGTTAAAATACTTGCTTAAGGACAGCACATCTTAACAGAAAGTTACTGGTTTCAAATTTAAAACCAATAAAGTGCAAACTTTCTGATCCAAATGAGGCCCAAGATGCTGGCATACTAAATCAACTCCATGACCGGGAAGAAAGAGTAAGACATTGTTCAAAGCATTTATTCTAAAGAACTTCATAAAAAAGTTAAATATTTATATTTAAAATAAGAAAAAAAACTAGTAAAACATGACAGATTAACAAAGAGAGTGAAGAATTCAGTTCAAACCTGTGTAGAAGAATCATCTGAACGTTTCTTCAGTATAGATTTTAAGGGGACTGCAGGTGTTTTCTCATATCTATAATGGTGTCGAGATTCAGAAGACTGTTCTTGATTAGCTGAATCAGGAATTGGGTAGTCAGTAATAATGTTTCTCCTTTGGAAATCTTCTCTTTTTCTCCTAATTCTTTCAAGTTTATGAAAATCTTCATCCACATACATCAGGCTTGGGCTTCTATTAAGGCTTTGTTTACGATACTTCTCTGTTTCTGCCAATAAAGCTTGAGATTTTATGCTTTCATCAAAGAGTCTATCTTTTCTGTCATATTGAAAGTATTTTGATTCTTGCCCCCCACCCCTATTATTTTCTCTTGATTGATCCTGTAGAAGTTCACTGTTTATGCTTCGGTCCAGTTGAGCTCTGAAAATATCTCTATTGTAATAGTCCTTATCATGTCCCATGCTGAACGGTCTTGAAGAATTCTCCTCATGAAAGAAACCTCTCTCAAAATTCCAAGGATGTGAAAGGGCTCTGCTAAATATTGGACCATCAGACGAGTCATCCCTGATGAGAGAGGCACATAAATTACAACATCAACATCATATATATCTCTGGAACTCAGGTTAGCATAGTTGCCTGACTTTGAATAGCCAATACCGGTTTACACTGATCCCAATATGGCTAGTTCTGCGTCTTTCATCAACAGCTTCACCTTCCATTTCCAGAAATGACATTTTTTAAATTTGTTATTTGTGAGCATAAGCGACATGAAACAAAAACAGGCAAGAGTGCAGTGTCACAGAGATGGAAATGTGCTCCAGCTCCAGATATCAACAAAATATGTATAATTTATCCTGTACTAAATCATTTTCATGTGACAAAGTTGTCTCAACTATGCATATAAACCATAGTTTTTATTTTTTAAAATGTTTGTGTTTAAATGTTTAATAATGACAGTTTTCATGTATTTAATGTTTAATTTATCATTGTAAACTGCACAGAGTATTGTTTTTGTGAGACAGCAGTTATAAAATTTGATTGCTAGTTTTGTGTGACGTGTAAACACAACCTCAACAACATGACTAACCAATTTGGACAATAAAGCATTTTAGTCCATTTTTAAAGCAATATTCTAACATTTAAATCAATTAACAGCAACAGTACTTATCCTATACATCTTTAAAATGTTTCTATTTTCCTATATTAAATCAATGGAGAAACATGTGCAACTTGCTACTAAAATCTATCACAAACGTTTTTCTAATAAGGCCTGATGAAGATGAATACTTGTTTATCCTACTGAATCTTTAAAAAAATAATAATCTCATAAGAAAATAGGGGAAGACCAAAGATTCTGGTGCTGCTACAGGTGAAGAAAGACCGGCTTGTGCTTATTGGCTGCCCTGGCCATACTTGGGTTTTTTTAAAACTAATTTCTGTGGTACTTTGATACAGTTCATTTTTGACAGCAGTAAGCAATATAGTGAGGGGAAAAATTATTTGATCCTCTGCTGATTTTGTACATTTGTCTAGTGACAAAGAAATGATCAGTCTATAATTTTAATGGTAGGTTTATTTTAACAGTCAGAGACAGAATAACAACAAAAAAATCCAGAGAAACGCATTTCAAAAAACTGACTTGCATTTTATAAATTGACTTGCATTTTAATGAGTGAAGTATTTGACCCCTTCGCAAAACATGACTTGATGGCAAAACCCTTGTTGGCAATCACAGAGGTCAGACGTTTCTTGTAGTTGGTCACCAGGTTTGCACACATCTCAGGAGGGATTTTGTCCCTCTCCTCTTTGCAGATTCTCTCCACGTCATTAAGGTTTCGAGACGGATGTTTGGCAGTTGGAACCTTCAGATTCCTTCATAGATTTTCTATGGGATTAAGGTCTGGAGACTGGCTAGGCCACTCCAGGACCTTACTGTGCTTCTTCTTGAGCCACTCCTTTGTTGCTGTGGCCGTGTGTTTTGGGTTGTCAGGCTGGAATACCTATCCATGACCCATTTTCAATGCCCTGGCTGAGGGAAGAAGGTTCTTACCCAAGATTTGACAGTACATGGCCCCATCCTTCGTCCCTTTGATGCAGTGAAGTTGTCCTGTCCCCTTAGCAGAAAAGCACCCCCAAAGGATAATATTTCCACCTCCATGTTTGACAGTGGGGATGGTGTTCTTGGGGTCACAGGCAGCATTCCTCCTCCTCCTAACACGGCGAGTTGAATTGATGCCAAAGAGCTCAATTTTGATCTCATCCGACCACAACTCTTTCACCCACTTCTCTGAATCATTCAGATGTTTATTGGCAAACTTCAGATGGGCCTGTACATATGCTCTCTTGAGTAGGCGGACCATGAGGGTGCTACAGGATTGCAGTCTTTCATGGTGTAGTGTGTTACCAATTGTTTTCTTGGTGACTATGGTCCCAACTGCCTTGAGATCATTGACAAGATCCTCCCGTGTAGTTCTGGGCTGATTCCTCACCGTTTTCATGATCACTGAAACTCCACAAGATGAGATCTTGCATGGAGCCCCAAACTAAGGGAGATTGACAGTTATTTTGTGCAAATAATCGCACCAACTGTTGCCACCTTTTCTCCAAGCTGCTTGGCGATAGTCTTGTAGTCCGTTCCAGCCTTGTGTACATCTACAATCTGTTCCTGACATCCTTGGACAGCTCTTTGGTCTTGACCATGGTGGAGAGTTTGGAATCTGATTGCTTCTATGGACAGGACTCTTTTATTCAGATAACAAGCTGAGATTAGGAGCACTCCCTTTAAGAGAGTGCTCCTAATCTCAACTCGTTACCTGTATAAAAGAAACCTGGGAGCCAGAAATTTGGCTGACTGATACTTATTCCACTCATTAAAATCAAAATCAATTTATAACTTTTTTTAAATATGTTTCTCTGGATTTTTTTTATTGCTGTTATTCTGTCTCTCACTGTTAAAATAAACCTACCATTAAAATTATAGACTGATCATTTCTTTGTCAGTGGGCAAACGTACAAAATCAGCAGGGAATCAAATCATTTTTCCCCACTGTATATCCACATAAAAACTGTTACCGGTATGTTTTCATTTCAAAGATGTTCCTAATTTTGAAAGTATACAATTCACAATTACAAATCATAGTGCTTTATTCTGGTCCAATAAAAACACAATATGCATCAAAGAAATTTCTTACACCTCAGATAGGAGAATCTCAATGGCAACACATATGCGTAGCCTTGAGCAGTAAAGTAATTACATTAGGATGGTGGTCCCCAAACCCTGGGCCGTGGACCGGCACCGGTTTACAACATGCCAGAAATTGGGCCGCCCAAGTGAGTGAAGCCCCATCCATGCACGGGTGGGATGCAGGCAGCATGCAAAATCACACCCCCTCAGATCCGTGAAAAAAATCTCTCTCCACAGAACTGGTCCCTGGTGCTCAAAAATTTGGGGGCCACCTGCATTAGGATAGAGGTAATCCTCAAGTTATGACTACTCTTTCAGGGTCCATTTACGATTACAATAACCCTGAATAAGGGCAACATACGACCTGTCCACAAAGTTGTGGTAATCGCAACATCACATTATAGCAATCTGGGTACCTGGGTGCCCACCTCATTATTAAGATATTGCAGCAAGCTGCAGCCATATGATCACCATTTGTGATCTTCCCTGCTGGAACCAAAGTCAATAGGGAAGTTGGCAGGGATGGTTGCAAGTTGCTCACATAAGTTGTTCCTGCTGCTTTTTCTCGCAAGGAGCCTCACATGGGAACTTCAGGGATCTTGTACTTTGCAGCAACCTCACATAGACATCTTTTTTGCCAAATGCAGCCATTCCTGGACTGGGAGGTCTTGTCACATTGATTAATCTTGTCATTTCCTGGTTGGATTACTGCAACACATTCTACATGAGGCTGCCCTTGAAGACTAACTGGAAATTACGATTGATTCAAAATGTGACAGCATGCACCATTCTGACTGCCCCACAGTTTGTCCTCTTTGAGGAATAGGAGGAAGAGACACAACCAAGATATTGATCAGGGAAAAAAAAGTTTTATCCTGAGGCTGAAATGTAATTTGAAAAGGATCTCAGGCTTGACCCTCCCTAGGGTCAAAGATAAAGGAAGGGAAGGGGGAAGTGCATTCAGACCAGTTCTGTACCATAACCTTATAATTAAGGCAGCATTAACATACACAAACTTGGTTCCTCGTCTGGTCTTCCTTGACGGACTGATAGTGAGGTGGAATGGTTTCCAATTTCTTCCCATTGCAATTCAAAGTGCTGCTTATTACTTTTAAAATGTTAAATGGCATAGGACCAGGCTGCTTACAGGACTGCTTCTCCCTGAAGATTTGGCCATTCCACTAGATCAGATACAGTGGGAGCACTCCATGTTTTCTTTTAAACGTTGTCATCTAACAGAACCAAGGAACTGCACCTTCTCTATAGTTGGCCCCGCCCAGCGTAACAACCTTTTCCCAGAGATTCAGCAGGCCCCCACGCTCCTTCCCTTCTAGAAGGTCTTAAAATATTGAGGCACGACAAGGCCGGAGCTGGTGAGATGGTAAATGTATATATGGATATTGCTAGAGGTGCCATAAGCTGCTATACAAATTTATAGATTTTTATTCTGATTCTTTGGGGTGGGAGGTTGTTTAGTTTTGTGTGCCGCGCGCCGTCCAGTGTTGTTAATTTAGCTCTAGATATTCAAACCACCAGTATACCTTCTAGCGCTTAAGTTATTTAAGCATCAGCTAATCAATAAAATCAATTCTAGTTTTAATCCTTTTTCATTAACAAAACCACATTATTACTATAGACATAACTATAAAGAATCAACACTTTAAGCATCCTAGTTAACAACTGCAGTATTCTGAAAATATACTGCACAAAAGTAAAGTGTTAGTAAGCAGTAGAAAATCTCAAAGTTTGCAAAATTCAAATTTTTTTTCCAGAAAACTGGAACAACTCAATGAAGATTGAGTGTGACCAGAGGATATAAACATTGAGTGACTGAAGACAGACATGGTAAAATTGGCAAATGGTGTGAGAATGGACTGTGATATCCTAATGCATGCTAGCCATCAGAAAGATTCCACTTCACATTCTGCTTTAGGTTCCACTTTTTTTAAAAAAAATCAGAAATAGATTCCCTCAAGAAGCAATTGTAATTTAATTTCTCATAAAGATGTACTACTATTTTTACTCACTCACTATGTGGGTTCTTACCCAATATAGTGGGACTGGAATAGCTTATTTGGTTCTTCAAAATGATCCAGAGCACACCTGATTATATCATATGCCTCATGCAAAAAAGTGAATAATTTTTTTTATTGAAAAGTTTTAAAATACATTTTATCTTTAACAATCCCCCCTTTCTCCTTTAATGAGACAATTCTTTATTTTTAGAGTGTTTTATTGTATTTTTAAGTTACTGTGGGTTGCAACAGATTGAGTGGCCTATAAATCTCATAAACAAACAAATTTGAATGTGTCCTAAGATGAGGGACGTCTAATGTAATCCATGATGATCTTAATTTCATTTTTATCTTAATTTCTGTACTTATTATATGTTTTGTTGTTAGCCGCCCTGAGTCCTTCGGGAGATAGGGCGGGATATAAATCCCATCAATCAATAAATAAATAAATAAATGTAATATATTTCCCAAACTGTCTCCTAGCAAGACATCGTTTTATTGGATACTATAGGATATGAACAACAACAAAAAAAATCACAATTTTTGAGGCTAGCTTTCAAAGAACCATACCTGTTCACATTGCTTAGATTATCAGCTGGTGAGCTTCTGCCATTTTCAATTAAGGCCCGCAAGTATTTTTCCACTGAAGATTCTGAACGTTGGGCTGGAGAACATGAGCGCTGCCTTGGAGAATATGAGGGCTGATCCAGCGAATATGTCTGCAATGGGGGAAGGGACAGGGAACAGTTACAATATGCTATCCATTTGGTAAAACAGAGTTAGAGAAGTTCTATCCCATCTCCAATATTTCCTTTTTAGGGAACACCTGCAGTTGCTGATAGCTTATAGTAAGTTTATGACAGGATGAATCCTGAAACTCCTTGATCTGTCAGTGGTTTTTTGTAGCATGACACACGAATCCTTCTGGACCAGCTCAGGGAGTTGGGAGTGACAGACACAGCATTGCTGGGATTTCTACCTTCCTCAGGGGCAGTTTACTCCTCCATTCAGAACATGTGTGCAAATTTGGGATCCTTCTGACCTCATAGCTCCTGCTCAAATCTCAACTGTGGCCAAGAAAATCTTTATACAACTCCATCTGGTGTGCCAAATTAACCTATACCTAAAACAGTAGGCCCTGCTTACAATCAATCACTCATGCCTTAGTCACCTCCCATTCGGATTATTGCAACACAATATACATAAAATGTGCAATTGACCCAGAATGCCACATGAATGACTATGGGTGCATTGTGGTATGCACACGTAACATCACTATTTCGCAAATTACATTGGCTCCCCATAGGCTTCCGGGCACAATCCAAAATGTTAGTTGTCACTTACAATGGCCTACATGGCACAGAATCATATTATTTGCAAGACTGTTTTTGCCCAATTCACCTACTCTCATAGGATAGGTACACTCCCAATTTTGTCTTCAAGACAATGTCGCTTGATGGGATCTTAAGAGGCATACTTTTTGTTCTGTGGTGGCTGCCCTTTGGAACAAACTTCCTCCCAATGTTCAGATGGCTCTGATCTTGTCAGACTTCAACTAAGTTTTTAAAAACTTGGAATTTCTCTAAAGCATTGGACCAGAATGATAGATGAACTTATCTTTTGGGGAATGGATGCATGATTGAGATTCCCAACTTTATATTGCATGGTGTTTCTAATATTGTTTTGGAGTTTATTTAATGTTTGGAATTATAGTTACAATTACATGAATTTGAGGGATAGGGCTATATATATTTTCTAATGAGATAAAGAAGAAGCAATTGAGATTCTTCTGTCTTAGTTATGGTGCATAAAAATGATTTTTTTTTCTTCCTTTGCACTGAAAAAATAGTATCTATCATAGTACAGAATGGAAGAATATTTTATCTTTTACATTAATATACTGTTATGAAGTACTGAGATAGTGATCAGTCCCCAATTCTTCCTGGAAGAAAATGGTTTATTGGGGAACACAGATTTCTCACTCTGATGTAACAGATGAAAAGAGTATCAATTATAGGGATGGCGCAATGGCTCAGCCGTTAAGATGCTGGGCTTGTCAGCTGGAAAGCCAACAGCACAGGTTCGAGACTGAGCGTCATGTGATGGGGTGGGCTCCCGTCTTCGCCTAGCTCCTGTCCATCTAGCAGTTTGAACGCATACAAATATAAATAAATAGGTACCACTTTGATGGGGAGGAAACAGTGCTCAGCAACATCATGCTGGCCACATTACCAGAGAAATATCTTCGAACTGCACTGCCTGAATAGCCCTTATGACCAGCGGAGTAAACCTGCAGGGATTCTTTTCTTTTTCTTTCTATACCCTTTCCTTTAATGTACTTTATTATAATAAACATTGGGGACTAGGGATTTTTACTGAGTCTTTAGTTGTATGTGCCTATGGCCCCCACTTTGACACTCATTCGCAAGGCCCTGAAGGCCTGGTTTTGCCAACAGGCCTGGGGAGTGGGATGGAGTCCATCAAGTGGCTTGTGTGATTGATTGTTGACACCAGGAGGGTGACAGGGGGTAGGGGGTATTGTTTTCTATTTTTTTATAAGCCACCAAGAATCACTGAGAGTGAGTGGGTGGCCATATAAATTCTCTAAATAAAAATAAAAAATATTAACACAATTACTATAGTATACCAACATGTATTTAAAAAATACCCTTTAATTGTATAATAAAAAGACAATTGTGCAATCTAGTGGTCAGATTGCTTAGATTAGCTGTATTTCTTTCACTTAAGGCAGGGGTACACAATCCAAGACCTAAAACAGCTGGTGTCTCCAGAAAACCTAAGTGGGGGCATTAGTATTTGTCATACAATTTTCATCAAATGGTAATATTTAATAGAACAGAAAGGGGAAATTTAAAATTTATAGATGTAATTGAATGTAAACTAAGTGTCCTAATTAAACATTAATCCAACCTATATTCATAAACTGCTATTCTGTTGATGTATGATACAGTAATTGTATCTTTTATCATCTGACAAATATATCTTTCTTCCTTTCATATACTAAGAATCTTATTAACAAACAATGATAGAATAATTATTCTATTTTCAAAATATCTTTCGCTTCCAAAATGGAAAAAATGACAAAATGTACAATTCTTTGTAGGGATACATGAAGAAAAAAAAATAGCTCTACTAAAGAAACAGGAAATCAAAGTAATGTAGGTCAGTTACTTGAAAATATATAACCCTAGTTCTGAGGCTTCAGAAGAGATGAATTTATGAAAATCATTTCTACAAAATAAACCCAACTAAGTGCATAATGCCAAACACGTAAACAAAAACATTATCATTACAGAGGAATACATGTTCATGGAATTGGCTTTAAAGTAGCATGCTCAGCATGATCTTTTAAAAATGCTTAGATCTTTTGATTTCAGAATATTATTGAAACAACCGTATTATATGGTTCACATTTCAATCTTATTACAAATCCAATCTAACTCATTCAACTGCTTACTAATCTGCTGCAAAAGAAGCAAACTCGTTCACAAGTTCTGCAAAGTAGCGAGCCTTTCCAATGTCTGGGTAGAACCGAAAGCAAAAAAATAAAAAAAAATAAAAATAAAAATCGATCCCTTTATGTAAATAGGAATTTTTCCATACATCAATGCTTACTCAGAAGCAGCTCCTACTTAATTCAACCAGAGCTTACTTTGCCGTGGCCAAGTATGCCTGGGGTAGAAGTCATATCAAGAGTTTACTTTGCAACTTTTCCTTTCCTTGCCCCACTGCCATCAAGTCAGAACCTTCCACTTATTAGACACAGGGGTCTTCAAACTTGGCCCTTTTATGACTTGTGGACTTCAACTCCCAGAATTCCTCAGCCAGCTTTGCTGGCTGAGGAATTCTGGGAGTTGAAGTCCACAAGTCATAAAAGGGCCAAGTTTGAAGACCCCTGTATTAAACAAACAGGTTCTCTGTTACCGTCAGGGGGAGAAAACTATTTCCAAATGTTACTATGTAGCTGGGGGAAGGTCAAGAGACCGTTCGGCCCTTGCACAAAATGGGGGAAGGCGGCGGCGGACGATTTTCAGAAAGGCACAGGAACCGGGGTAGGGGTGGGAAGAAGGCTCCCCCTTTGCTAACAGCGAAAGCCCAGACACACGGGACCGGAAACGGAGGGTAGATTAAAAGGAGGAAGCTCCAACCGAGCGTACCCTACTGAAACGGCGCGGGGAAGGCGAGCGATGAGAACGATGGGAAGAGCGACGGCTAGGCGGGGAGCGGTGGTGGCGACCCCACGGAGAGGGGGAGCGGGAGCGGGAGCCAAACCCGCGAGAGGAGTCGATGGGGCCGAGCCAGGACCGTTGAATTCTCGTGGCCGGGGGGCTGCTCCCGGGACGATACATGACGACGGCCTCAACAGCTTTAAGCGTCCACGGAGCCGTCCCCAACCCTCGCTCGCCGCTCCTCGCTCCTGTTTTAAGTGGCTTATGATCGTCCCCTTCGCCGAGACGCATGCGCACCGAACACAAACGCCGGATGTGCGGTTGAAGCTGCTAGCTAGCTAGCCAGAGCTTTCGGCCTTTACAAAATGGCGGTGACAGAATCAGAGTCACGTGGCAGGAAGGGGCGTGGTTAAAAGCGGTAGAAAAAAGAGCGCCGGAGGATGTGAAGCGTAGTTGTCAGTTATTCTATAGTTATCTTTTAGTTATTAATCCAGCAATTATCAATCCTCTGCTTTTATACGGATCGTCCATGTTAAGAATCCCAATCAAAACCTAAAAGGAGGAGAGGCAGGTTGTGTAAGTGATTCTGCCCCGCATCGTAGCGCTACAAAAAGGAGGATTCCAAATGATCGCTTGCTATAGTTATAGCCAGAAGAGGAGAAACGAATCAAAACGCCTACCTGTTCATTTTAGTGCAAGGAATATGGGGGGGGGGTGTATGACAAATACATAAAACCTGGCTTGCGCATACCACTAGTAGGAGAAAAGGTCTGTCCTAATTTGGTCTCATGAAACTGTTGTCCCAGATGTGGGAAGTCAGCTCCCCAGAAAAGGAAATATTAAAAGGGCAGAAAAATATATTTCCTAAAAAGATATTGAAGAACCAGAAAAGCATGCCCAGTTTTCTTAATAGTCCCAGGCAGGGCTTTTTTTGTCATAGAATGCCCAGAACAGAGTTCTGGCACCTTTTTTGGATGAAACCTTGTAGGGTAGGCAAGGCAGGTTGTATGACTGTGAGTTCCTGCACCTTTTTCTTTTACAAAAAAAAGCACAGGAATCCTTCCCCCAAGCAGAAACCAGTTCTATAGAAATGCAAATGTAAACCATCAGGAAGGTTGGAGCTAGAAGCTTAGGTAGACAAAGACCTAAAATCTACATACCCCAGCCCCAGGGAAGCAGGATATGACCTTTGGACATAATAGGATTGACGCACCACCATCAAGAATACCAGAAAGGCAGACTCAGCCCAGAATACGTGATACAGGTAATACAAAGCCTGAAACAGGAAATAACTCCAAACAAAAGGCTCCAGAGGGTATAAAAACCTACTCCCTACATGTGCTTAGTCTTTTTTCTGCTAGAACCATCTTTCTGTCCAGTTCTTTGCAATAAACTGTAACCTTCCTAAAGCAGTCGCCGTGTTGTTTATCCCCGGCTTGGACTGAAGCATGATGAAGACTTTTCCTTCAACACAGGAACGCTGGGCGTTCGTGATCTGATATGTTCTGACCAATTATGTTTATTTTATTTATTAAATTTCTACAATACCCATGTCACCTAAGTGACTGGAAGGTTACACCAGATGTAGACATCTTTTTAAACCTATCTCATAATGAAACTATCATCAGGGAAAATTATGTCTTGTTCATCATCCAGTGTATACTTAAATGCCAATAAAATTTATAGTTTAGTTGTGGCGTGTTTGGTGCTCTCTGAGCTTGGTTGCTAGTATACTTGTATCTAATCCTCAGTCCAACTATTTTTTCTGCATGTTGCCTTCATCTTGCCCCTTGTTCACGAGGGAGATTTGAGTTATTTTTAGCTGTATCCATGTTAGAGCAGTATTTGCCTCCTTTTTCTGATAGCTTTCAAGGACAGGCACTATACAATCTCTATTGTTATACCACTACTTGCAGTTAAATCAGGCACTTGCTATGATTTGAAACATAGGCAGTAGTAGCAGAATAAGGATTGATAATGAGGAGAGCAAATGTTATACTGACATACTTTCCTGCCAGCTGTAGGATGGAGTAATAAAACACAGTTATTAAGTGAAGTGAGGAAAGGCCTTGCAATTGCCTAGCGTTCTTCTTTCTATGCACCAGAATGAAATCTCTTTATCAGCCTGAATATCCATTTTCAGAACAATAATACATTTTCCAGCAGACTCTGAGGGGAGGTAGGAGGAGACAAATGCCATGCCAATGTTAAAAAAATTCAGGGACATGAAAAGAGGCATTCTAAGGTTGAGTTGTGCCATTATTTTGGAGGGAAAAAACAGCTGTCAAGACCAGTAAATAGTATAATTGCCCATCATTACTTGCTCCCAGATTCTCTTCTTTTTACTCATCTTCTCAGTGAATCATTGCAAATGCTAGATTCCAGTTTTGTCTTCCTTTTGTACGTTTCACAATTTAGAGAAAATACTAGGCAACTTGTGATTCATTGGATCATCCTTTGAGAAAGGTAGTGCAATCTGATGTGACCAAAATGAACATTAAATTTTAGGTTTACCATATATTTCATGAACCAAAAAGCACGGGAGTAGGAATGTCTTCCAACTTCCTGCTGGCTTCCCCATTGATTTCCCCCCTCCATTGATTTTGTTTATGGGAAGCCGGCAGGGCGTGTCAAAAATTGCAATCACATGGCAAGGATCCTGTCCCCAGTTTTGTGAATAAAACTGATCTGAATATCATGGAAATGTAAATTCCACAGGAGTAATGGGTCCTGAATTTTTATGCATTTTTTAAATTTAAAATTTTCAGGTACCCTGATTCAAAAATTGTGATACAATGCACTATTTGGACTAATATGAGGGTATAAACAGACGATAAACACATTTATATTTTGGGTAGTATATAAATACACAATACAAAATTACATTTAAAGTTGCCCTGCCCTACCCCTATTTCACATTTTTCCTTTTATATCTTCTCTAAGAACTTTTTGGAGCTCCTTTATCCCAAGGGCAACTGGACTTTCTTGTTTTTCTTTGAAGATGTTTCACTTCTAATCCAAGAAGTTTCTTGAACTTTGACTATGGGGTAACTGTGACCTGGATGACTGAGAATCTCCATAGACATTGAGCTCCTCTTTTGAATAGTTTTGCTTTACAAACTTTGATTCCCTAAGAAAGGAATTTTTCCCTAAGAACAATCAAATTGCCTTGTTCTCTACAATGAAATTTTTTGTATCAGCATTAATGAAAGGTATCACCTTAAAGCATTTGATTCTAAAAATACCATCGCATTGTACTAGTGTCAAAAGCACTGAGATGATTCCAGGTTGAAAGGATTAGCCAGTGACATCACTGTTGCCCAGTTGGGGGTTCTTTTCATATCCCCTGCTGGAACTAGAGTGGGAGTGAAGGACAGGAGCTCACCTCACCAAACAGCAGCACTTGGGTCTCAAACGTGGGCTTGCTAACCTCCAACCCAGTGTCCTAACCACACAAACCACCGTACTTTTTAAAAATACTGATAGCACTACTGTGTTTCCCCGAAAAGTAAGACCTACCCCCAAACTAAGCCCCAGCTTGATTTTGGGGGGTGGGCCTAATGGAAGCCCTAGTTTTGGGGCGAGGCCCACACCTAAAAATCAAGCTAGGGCAGGGGTGGGAGGGTGGAGCTGCCCCACGCACCCCGCACCCACTTTGCCGGCCCACTTCTTCTGCGGAACCTTAGTCAGGCCTTTCACAGTCAGACCTCTCTGGAAGGCCTCTGCAGTCGAGAACTGAGCTATGGATTGAATCCATAGCTTGGTTCTCGGCTGCAGAGGCCTTCCAGAAAGGCCTGACTGGAAATTCAGGCCTGAGCTCCATTCTCAGCTGCAAAATGAAGCTGCTGTTTCAGCTGCAGAAGTGGGCCGGCTGTCAGTGCCGGAGGTGAGTGGAAAACACACACACATACAGACACACCCCAAAAAATACCTGGTACCTCTTTTGGAGGCAAAAAAAAAAATACTGGGTCTTATTTTCTGGGAAACACAGTATATATAGTACCAAGCTGACATACATGTCTTAAATGGCAAGGCTTATAATATAGAAGCAATAAACATATGGCTGCTTTCTCTTCTCAGTTTTGTGAAGCCACTTGTTACATATGAAACACCTTTTCATCTCTCTTTATGTATGCTTTGTGTCAAAACTGCAGAGATGCTGGATGTGGTCTTTCTTCAGGTGATCTGAGTCCTAGCACCATGTGGCAGAGTGAACACCTTTCACTTGCCTCAGCTTCTGCCCACCTAGCAATTTGAAAGCTGCTATACATGGGAATAGATAAATAGGTTCCACTTTGCTGGAAAACATGGTAGCATTTTGTGTGGACAGTCAGACTCCTGCCAGTGCTGGACCTACTCAGATGCGATGCCCGACTATGAGGCAACATTGGTGATGAGGGAAAGACCCAGATGATGCAGCAAGATGCCACTCATATTTCTGGTGCAAAGCTAGTTTGCTCCCTGTGGTGCACTTTGGATAATTGCATGAGTGCAAACTAAATGGACTAGCGCTATTCAGCAGGCAAATTACTCCTACCGTGTTTCTCCAAAGTAAGCCCTCCCCCCAAAGTAAGTTCTAGCTTGCTTTTTCGGGGGTGGGACTAATATAAGCCCTACCCCGAAAGTAAGTTCAATCAGATCTTCCAACTCCGCGAGATCTTTTTTTTTTGCGAGAAGTTGGAAAGTCTGATTGAGCTGTTTTTTTATAGTCCCACAAACATGCGGTGAAGACTGAGAAATGGAAAAACTCAATGCAGCTGAAAGGCAAGTTAGTGAAAAAAACTTGGGGGAGGTGAGGGCATCTCGGCAGTGGGTGAGGCAATCTTACCTGCGTGGCTTTGGCAGGTGTCTGGCAGGTGAAGGGAAGCAGCTTTACCCCCCACCACCTGCCTTGCCTCACCTCATGGCGGCAGCAGCAGCCAGCTAGGCGGAAGGCGAGCTGGTGGCAGCAGCTGGTAGAAGCCAAAACCACACAGTTGGCATGAGAGCTGCAGCCAAGGCCAGAAGAGCGCCAAGTTCATCCCATAGCCCGGCACCTGCAGCACCAAGTACGCATGCAGGCTGGCATTCAGCAGCCCAAAGGCGGAGGTGTAGGTAGCGCAGTTCCACCATTGGCTGCTAGCGAAGGGCCCTGGCAGGCTGCTGGCAGCGGGGGGGGGCACTCCGGTGGTCAAACGAAAGATCTGGGCCAACTCGCCCCGCACCAGGCAGGAGCAACCCAAAGCAGCGTGGCCAGGAGGGCAAAAAGCCCCCGTGAGGCCAGAAGCAGCACGGGCAGCCACTCGGCACCTGATGCGGCCAAGAAATGTGCCAGCAGCAGTAGGGACAGCAGGCAGGGCAGGCAGAGGCCGGGGCTCACCGTGTTTGGTTTGTTGCAGCTGCAGGCAGGCAGATGGTGGGATGGAGAGGGAAGGGCCGTTAGCAGCGCTCCTACTCCCATCGACCTCCGCACTCTCCGCCTCCTGTACGTGAAAATCATAAACACTACCCCAAAAGTAAGCCCTAGTGCTTATTTTAGAGCGCCAAAGTAAGACCGGTTCTTACTTTTGGGGAAACACGGTATGTATTAACATTGTAATACTACTACTACTAATAATAAAAAAAATGGAAGGGACCTTGGAGGTCTTCTAGTCCAAACCCCTGCTCAGGCAGGAAATCCTATACCATTTCAGACAAATGGTTGTCCAGTCTCTTCTTAAAAACCTCCAATGTTGGAGCATTCACAGCTTCTGGAGGCAAATCATTCTGTCAGGAAATTTCTCCTTAGTTCTAGGTTGCTTCTATCCTTGATTAGTTTCCACCCATTGCTTCTTGTCCTGCCTTCTGCTTCTTGGAAAATAGGTTGATCCCCTCTTTGTGTCATCCTCTTAGATTTTGGAATACTGCTATCATGTCACCCCTAGTCCTTTTTTGCATTAAAGCAACAAATAAAATTAAATTAAAAAAATACTCAATTCCTGCAACTGTTCCTCTTATGTTTTAGCCTCCAGTTCCCTAATTATCTTTGTTGATCTTTTCTGCACATTTTCTAGTCTAAATCTTTTTTTATAATATGGCGACCACAACTGGATGCAATTTCCAAATCACCAAGGCACAAACACTTCACATGATACTAACACTTCACATGGTTCTATCCCTCTGTTAATGCAGCCTAGGACTGTGTTGGTTTTTTGGGCAATTGCAGCATGTTTTCCTGATTTTTGTACCATCTAATCCAATATACTTCTGGATCACTCAAAGACTTGATTGATATATTGCTCCAACAATGTAATTGCTGCTTTCATAGAGGCTCAAAACTGTACAATGTAAATTGTGGTTTATAAGTCATGTTATCTAGATTCAGAAATTTAATACAAAATGCAGATCTGAAAAAAATGAATATATCATAGTGCATGGAATAAATCAAGCCAAAAGCTATTGTTTTGTTAATTTTGGTTGGTCCTAATAAAAATATTGCATCACTTGTATTTGTTAATTCTTATTTCAGAATATCATCTCCATTTCCCCCACAAACACATGCTATTACTGATTTTACCAGTAAGCCATGATAATATGAAAATGACATGTGCAGCAATATCACATAATGCCTTTGTGTACTTGTGTCCTAACTACATAAATTTCAGCATTTATGCAATTATGTTGACCCACACATCATTTCCCCCCTATTGGGTGCAAAGGAAGACAAATACATGTCATCACACAAATGTCATTTGTCTATTTGTGTCAGGCTTTAGAATACAAGTACCTAATAGCAGCATTTTTGTGATGCCACTATACATGACATGTTTGCCTACAGCTTGTTCCATACACCACTGATTACTAGCCATAGGGATCACTGCCTACATCAAAATTACCATCCCTAAAAAGATGAAAAGTAATTACTAAGAGTATCAATACTTGGGGAAACATTATTACTACTTCATCCTTTCCAGGTACTCCTCAGTAAGAAAAAAAGATGTTGTGTTAAATGTGACTGAGCTGTGATGATACAATCTGATAGTCTGTGGAGAGGGCAGGAAGGCACTGGTTGCTAGTATTTTAATTATTGTATTTATTTTATAAAGTTACACATTTATCAATTGTGTATTACAAAAATAATCTTTCCTTCAGTTTTTTTTTGTTTAACTTAGGTATTTCCATGTACACAACTAGCAACTTAGCCACAATCCTAAAGTGTTAACATATTTCTGGTGTGAGATGAGGATAGCTGAGCAGTAATACACATTTGTCAATTGTGTATTACAAAAATAATCTTTCCTTCAGGTTTTTTTTGCTTAGGTGTTTCTATGTACACAACCTAGGAACTTAGCCACAATCCTAAAGTGTTGACATATTTATGATGTGAGATGAGGGGAGTTGAGCGGTCAAGGCCAACACGAACACTCTATACACTCAGCATTTATCATGATGGAATACAGAAAGTCCTACTGAATGGAACAGATTTTACCACTCTGCCCAAAGAACATTATGCAATATTGTCTATTTAACTGCATCATTACCTTCACTAGCATACAGAGAAGGTAAAGTAATTGATTGTACACTTTTTAAATCCTGCCATTGCTAGGTAAGGATTGGATACTCTCCTACCTAAATTCCTGGGGAAGTATGGCCAATCAATATGGCAGCTTCTGAGCTGAATGTATCAGTGAAGTGACCTGCTGTAAAACAACTTCCAATGTTCCTTTAGAAAAGGGACAGCAGATGGGAGAGGAACACCTGTTCCTGAAAACACGCAAAACTTAGCAACAAAAACAACTGTTCTGAAAACTGGGGTTTGTATCTGCAACCCTAAAACTTTTGCTTTAAAATTTCGACAGTTCTACTGCCTTTTTTCCCCAAATAATCCAACATGAATCTTGAGGCACTCTTTTCTCCAAATTTACAGCATGTATCTCTTTTCCTCTCACCCACATACATGCACACTATGTGGAATCCTCCAACAATATAATTATTTTGATATCACTCCTATGTTCTTTCTCTCAAGAACGTGTTCCTTGGAATTGGAACTAGAATAGAGCTCTACTTCCAATTTCACAGATGTCTATCTTCTTTCTGGCAAGTGTGAAGGCTCAAACCAGATGTCCAAGGCAAAGAATGGACACTGGTTTCTGTTTTTGCTCCCGTTTGACACCACAGGTGAGGAAATGTGTTGCTGGATTGGTGAATGACGTAATATAAAATTAAGCATTAACAAAGCTCCTGAGATGATTTGGTGTAATACAGAATCTGTCTTTCATTTGCAACTAAACAAACAAACAAACAAAAAAGAAAATGAGATAGAAGAGAAGGGAGACGTAATAAAAATGATCAGCAAATTGTCTCATGGCATTATGAGGCCCTTGGGAAAATATTGTCATTGGAAACACAGAATGGCCTCTGGTAGAAAAATTCAATATTGTTTGTACCAGCATTCTAGAGCCAGGGCATATCCACAGCAGTTTCTAAACTCTCAAGAGTAGGCCATATGAAACCTGCAAAGACTCTAACCAAGAGTTATCAGATGCCTGAAGGCCTAACAAAGTTACAGCTCCTATAAACTTTCTTGGCACCTATGGCGCCATTATACAACGCAGAAAGCATGTCGGAGAACAACCTTCTGATCCACTTGCTGTTTTCAAAAGGAGGGTTATTCTAGCCCAGTGTTTCCTTGGCTGCCTTGATGAGTTGAAGTCAACATGCCAATGGATTTACTGCACACATTCAAGAATTCTTTTCTAAAAGCAGGATTTACTGCCTTGTGGACACTTTCCTTCATGCCAATTCACAGCCTTCAGTTCCATCAGAGCCCTCAGCACTCTGAAGATAAGCAGCCAGAACTGACCCAAGACATGGCTGGAAGGATGGGCGTTTCTAGATCAACCAGGCTCTGATTCTGGCTCCTTACAGCTCTGTTGTTTTCCTGGGTTCTATCAAGATTGTACTTAACATCCCCACTTGACATTCTTGGTCCTGAAGTTTCCTTGCAGTTTGGGAGGGGCTCTGACTTCTCTGGCGCCCCCTCTGCCAATTCTTCAGCAGCAACAACACGGTCACTAAGACCAACACAATAGTAATTCCCCCAAATACAAGCACTAAAATGAGCTGTGACTGACTCAGTCCTGAGTCTTGCTGAGTCACCACCTCTTTCACAGAGATTAACAGCCCGCCATCATTTGATTTCTCGCTGTAGTTAGTGATCCGCTTTCCAGTAACTATAACCTTGGCTGGCTCAGACTGGGTCATCCAAGAGTAACTGCTGGTTGTGCTTCCCAGAGCCCTGTTGTGGTCCTTGGCATCAGGCTGGGATATAGTGATCCAGGTTGCCTCGGGAGCTAGGAGCTCACATGTTTTCCCAGCAAAGCCCTCAGGACACAAGCAATCAAAATCGTTGATACGATCATAACACTTAGCCCCATTCTTGCATGGTTGGCTGACACAATCATCAATGTTGACAGTGCAGAAACGTCCTTCAAAGCCATCCTGGCACTGACAGGAGAAGCGATTAATGCCATCGAGGCAGGTGGCGCCATTGGCACAGGGACGCATGAGGCAGTCATCGACATCAGTCTCGCAATGTGTACCAGTGAATCCAGCCAGGCACTTGCAGGTGTAATTGGAAGCAAAGCCATTATTATCGTGGCACGATGCACCATTTTTGCATGGAAATCTGAAAAGACAAACCAGGGGAAAATTAAGACCCATCATGCTGTTTTTATTAGAGAACCACAACCCCATAAGGTCCATTACAAAAGCTGGAAGATTGACTGAAGTTTTTGTAAAACCAAAACTTCAGTCAATCTTTGCCCAAAGGTTACAATGCACTTGTTTTCATTTACGTGGGATTTTCCTTAAGATGTAAAATTCATTGTGACCAAAGCAGAGGAGTTCTGGCCTTATATTATCCTTCTGCTATTACCATCTGTTTTTACAAGGACTCCTCACCCTGCTTTCTCACATGGCCCTGACTTCAGCTCGCAGTCCTTTCCATGGAATCCTTCAAGGCACTGACAGGAATATTCTCCGTCACGATCATAAACACATTCAGCTCCATTTTTGCATGGCGACTGATGCTCGCAGACGTGAACATCTGAAATAATCAAATAAAAATAAAAGGCGGGTTAAAAGATTTCTGGCCTTGATTTCCTCGTGCCAGTTTTAAGTCCCACCTTAAAAAAACGACAACCCATTAATATACTTTTTATGTTACAATCATGAAATAGAATTTTTAAAAATACAAAAAAAAGGATGCAGATCCCATAGATGTCTATAGGGAGGCACTTCGTAACAGTTACAGTTGTTTGACCAGGAGGTGTCTACAGATAGTCCTTGACCATACTTGAGTCCAAAATTTCTGTTGCTAAATGAGACAGTTGTTAAGTGAGTTTTGCCCCATTTTATGACCTTTCTTGCCACAGCTGTTAAGTGAATTACTGCAGTTATTAAGTTAGTAATACAGTTGTTAAATGAATCTGGCTTCCCTGTTGACTTTCCTTGTCAGAAGATCATGAAAGGGACTCACATGATCCCAGGCCATTGCAACTTTCATAAATGTAAGCCAATAGCCAAGCATCCAAATTTTGATCACGTGACCATGGGGATACTGCAATGGTTATAAAGTCATGTCACATTTTTCAATGCTGTTGTAACTTTGAATGGTCACTAAACAAACGGTTGTCGATAAGTCGAGGACTACTTGTAATTTGACTTGACCTATGGGTGGAAGCTTCCTTTTAATCAACTTGATCTCAAGAAAAAGATGGTAAACTCAGCCATTAAGTAGTGATAAAAAGCAAGCTCACCATAACTCAGTAGCATAGACTTAGTATCTGTGCGTTCCCACAGTGAGGGCCTCCTCAGGGTGCCGCCAGTCAAGGAATGCCGACTGGTGGCCCCCAGGGGGAGGGCCTTCTCTGTGGGCGCTCCGGCATTATGGAACCAACTGCCGGTGGAGCTCCGGACGGCATCAGACCTCCGAACTTTCCGTCGTGGCCTGAAGACCCACCTATTTGAAATGGCTGGTCTGGCCTGACGGGGGATTATGGGTTTTAATTTGTCGTTTTAGATTTGTATTACTGTTTTTAACTGGGCATGGGTTTAATCTTTTTTAATTTTTGTATTGTCTTTTTTATATATGCCCTGTGAACCGCCCTGAGTCCCTACCAAGGAGAAGGGCGGTATACAAATTAAATAAAACTTGAAACTTGAAACTTGAAACAAAGTGACAATCCAGGAGGAGGAAAGTATAGAACTGAGCAGTTAGACCAATCAAAAGGGAAAACATAGAACGTATTTTTCTAAAATAATTTGTTTGGATTTGTCGCTTCCTTCTTCATACCAAGAAGCTACTTTTTGATTTTCCTCTTAAAATACCTGAAACCCACTCACAAAACAACAAACTAACGTAACATGTTAATATAGCTGAGTTTAGATACATGCTTTATTCATGCTTTACACATTCTCAGAATGTGAGAATGTCCCTCCCAAACAGGGTGAAATGTTCAAAGGGTGAAGATTGTTGACCCAACAGTGTGTCAAAGGGAAACCTTGCAAGGAATGGAATGAAGTGGCAGCAATATTCAACAAAAGCCACTTTTGTTGAATGACCCCACTTATACTGAAACTGCTAAAATTAAAAATGGCTTTTTTTCAGAAGTACATTATCATTGTCTTTACCCAGCCTGACAAGGAGGCACTTACTCCTACTGAGGCTTGTATAGATAAGTCCAGTTTGAAAGGAAGAGGATCAAGAACTCTAGCAACTGTTGTCTTCTTTAAAAACACCCTTCCAAAGACAAGAAAACACAGCCAACCAGGCTATATGATTACTGAGATTAGGCTGAACTGCTATTGTTGTTTTAAAGCTAAAGCCAGACAAAAGGCTGGGAAATAAATGGCCTAAAAATCCTAACCTGAAGTTTAAAATACAGGAGAAAATGCCTAGGGCTTACACCAGGGGTCTTCAAACTTGGCCCTTTTACGACTTGTGGACTTCAACTCCCAGAATTCCTCAGCCAGCTTGCCTTGGGATTGGCTCACATGTATAGGTAGTCCTCAATTTACAACCACAACTGAGTCCAGAATTTATATTGCTAAGAAATTTGTTAAGTGAGTTTTGCCCCATTTTACAACTTTTCTTGCCACATTTGTTAAGTGAATCACTGCAGCTGTTAAGTTAGTAACACGGTTGTTAAGTGAGTCTGGCTTCCCCATTGACTTTGCTTGTCAGAAGGTTGCAAAAGACAATCTCATGACCTCGGGACACAGCAATTGTCATAAATATGAACCAGTTGTCAGGCATCCAAATGTAAATCACATGACCATGTGGATGCTGCAACAGTCATAAGTGTAAAAAAAGTTTATAAGTCACTTTTTCCAGTGCTGTTGTAACTTCAAATGGTCACTAAATGAACTCTTGTATGTCGAGGACTACCTACAGTATATACGACTTCTTTTGTACCACAGTAAAAGCTACATATCTTGCTGTGCCATGTCCTTGAAATTTTTGGAGTTTGCCTACCAAGTGTGGGGTCAAGCTTCTGGAAAGAAATTTATTCCCAGATCTCATGTGAAGCCTGGCAACTTGGAAGAAGTAACTCCATAGTCTAGCATGCTTTGCACACAGAACTCTTCAAATTAATCTCTAGAATCTCCAAGTACATTTGAGAATATCCCATAAGGAACCCAGGGAAATCACAAGTATACGTATATTTCAGTGTAAAGCAGCATTATGTAAGAATATCTACTTCTAATACTGTGTATCTCCATTGTCCAGATTTTATTTAAGATTTTTCCATCCTGCTTCAATTGGAGCAACCTACCTTTGTCACAGAACTTGCCAGCCCAGCCACTTTGGCAAATGCATTGCCAGGGCTGGTGGCATGTCCCATGGCCACAGCCAGGCATTCTCACACAGTGTTCACAATATTTTCCCTCCCAACCGGGATCACATCTGCAAAAGAATGCAAGGTCTGGATGAGCAGACAAAATTCCAGTATAACTTATATTAGTCAAAGAATTTCTCCCCCCCCCTCCATACTAAGCATTGCAACCTAAAACTTTCACAATTCTGTGTGTAATCCATAATGTATATTTGATATGTGTGCACAACGGCTATTTCTTCACCTTACTATCTACTTTGAGATAAATAAAGATTAAAGATACTGAACTGGCATTCTGTCTCTGACACAGATTTTTTCTCTAGCTTTGGTTAGTAGAACTTCTTATCTTCCATCTAACTTCTGTCTCAGAGAAGCAATCTCTTTTCATTCAAAAACGTTTTCCCAGTGCCTCTTCCTATTTGTCTTCAACCTATTTCTCAAGAATATGCCCAATTCCATTTGAAGAGTTATCAAACCAATATCCCAATAGTATATCAAATTGTCTGGTACATCTCAGGATCACCCAGCCACTGATGCTTTTTACCATACCTCTTCAAAACCACTG